>NC_079328.1:25417745-26105245 GCF_029931775.1 Euleptes europaea | reverse complement strand
TGTGACTAGCCCAAGGTCACCCAGCTGGCTTCATGTGTAGGAGCGGGGAAACCAACCTGGTTCACCAGATTAGCGTCCGCCGCTCATGTGGAGGAGTGGGGAATCAAACCTGGTTCTCCAGATCAGAGTCCACTGCTCTTAACCAGTACACTACTCTGGTAGTAACAGCAAAATTTTTGGAGTAGCTACAAGTGATTAGATAGACGCCTTGTAACCTCTGGTGCTTTGCACATTTTTTTTCTTTGTCTCCTATCAAAGGTTTCTCCCCCTTCTTTTTCCCTTTATAAAACATGTTTCTGGGGGAAGCAGCCGTGACCGTGATGTCAGAGCCTAAATTACTGATCAATGAATTAATCTCGAGTTCCAGAGTAAGAACTTGTAGAATCACAACATGGACTTGTAACTTAATAATACCCATTAACCACCCTGTCAGATGGAGGAAATTGTTAGAGCCAATTTGCCTGTTACACGAAATAAGGTGCTAGAATTGTAGACTTTACCTCTTCAGATGCAGGGGCGCGGGGAGGAGAACGTCATGATTGTTTCTAATAGTAAACTGGCTGGCCCCTTTTGCTTGTACATATGTAAGCAAAACAAATTGTACAAAGACCTCGCAGGTCTGCAGGCCTCTCACCCCAAGGAAACCAAAGTGGCAGTCCTACGCACGTTTACTTGGCAGTAAGCCTCATTGAATTCATTGGGAGTGACTTCCAAGAAAACATGCATAAGTTCAGGCTACAAACTCAGTCACACTGGCCCCTCAAACTCAGAAATGGGGAGTGCAGAAGCGTTGTTATCCCAGATCAGTGAATCCAGTGTACAACGGCATGATTTTGTATGTGTGTGCGTGGGGTAGGGGCCTTCAGAGTCCAAAAAGTAACATAGAGAAAGGGCGACTGGTCAAGATTTTATTGTTCCGCAGAGATTTTATTGTTCCGCAGTCCAAGAGAGTTAATTGTTTGCAAGGATCTCATCAATCCAGGACCGAAGCTCTGTGACACGGGCGTAGACCCCAGGGCTAGATGTTGCACAGGAACTGCTGCCCCAGGAAACGATCCCCGCCAAGGTCCAGGCGCCGTTCTTCTGGCACACCAAGGGTCCACCAGAGTCTCCCTGCAGACAGGAAGCACAGCAGAGTATCAAAGGAGGTTCGGTGGGAAGGCCCTGCCTCACATATGGGGGTATGGGATGCAGCCATGCGGTGAAGAAGGAGGTTAGATGGCCATTTGTCAGCAATGGTCGCTTACTCTTCCCTATGTATTTCTGACATCCTACTAGCTGTGCGTGTACTGATAGTTTTTCTTTTCTTCCTATTCTTGCTGGGTAATTGCCTACCCTCATTCCCTTAGAATTCAGGATTTCCATTGCAGGGAAATGGCTCTCAGAAATGCAGCACAGGTCTATCAAAGGACATGTTAGGGAGCAAGATGAACAAAGGAATGCACACAAACCTATGAATCAGGGTGGCATGGTCTGCTCTATCCAGTAGCAGCTCTCCAAAGTCTCAGGTTGAGATCTTTCACATCACTGCCTACCTGATCCTTTCAACTGGAGATGTTGGGGAGAGAACCTGGGACCTTCTGTATGCCAAGCAGATGCTCTACCACTGAGCCATGGCCATTTAAGAATAAGCTGGCTCCACTTCTACTGAGACTGTCAATTGGTTGGTCAAGGTCAATACTGGCTGCTTTGATTGGCAGGTCGCAGTCCTTCAACATCATCCTTTCAACTGGAGATGTTGGAGATTGAACCTGGGACCTCCTGTATGCCAAGCAGATGCTCTACCACCAAGCCATGGCCATTTAAGAATAAGCTGGCTTCTACTGAGCCTGTCCCTTGGTTGGCCAAGATCAGTATTGCCTGCTTTGATTGGCAGGTTGCAGTCCTTCACCCCGCCCACTGCCTGATCCTTTCAGTTGGAGATGCTGGTGGTTGAACCAGGGAATCTTCTGCATGCAAAGCAGATGTTCTGCCACACAGCCACAGATCCACCCCAAAACCAGAGAACGGTAGAACAAGGAGATGTCTGGAACCAGTTCAGATCCTGGCAAGAGGAGGTATGCTGCTGAGTGTCCACAAAGGTAAATGGAGATGGGACAGCTGTGGACTTTCTAAGGATGCAAGGTAGGGACATACCATGCAAGAGGAGGCTCCCGCAGCACCTGCACAGACCATGACATCAGCGATGCGGTTGCCCCAGTATTTCTTGCACTCTTCGTTGGTCAGCAGAGGAAGGGCCACCTGCTGTAGCTTCTCTGGGGTGTTCTTGTCTGAAAAAAGACCCAACAGCAAATAAGGTTCTCAAGGACATTTCTTAAATTGGCAAGCTGCGGCATTCCAGATGAAATATAATGCAGCCTTCCAACATCACGTTTATCCACATTCATGAGCTTGAGCCATTTACATAAGAAACATAATTTCATACCCCTTTCTGAGCTTGGTAGAGCTCAGAAGCTAAGCTGGATCAGCCATAGTTAGTATTTGGCAGGAGACCACCAAGGAAGATGATGAAGGCAATAGCACATCCTCTCTGCTAATCTTTTGCCTTGAAAACCCCATGAAGGGGGTCTTCGTAAGTTAGTTGTGACTTGACGGCACTTAATTATTATCATTAACTGCCATGGCTCTCCCCAGAGAATTGTGGCTTGCTAGTGAGAATGTTGTGATTTCTCTGCAAGAGATCCTAGCTTCTGAACTACCGTTTCCAGGATTCCTTGGGAGTGAGAAACACTATTAGACCAGTTTGTAAATATGCCCTTAGAGAACTGACAAAGAATGATGGGCCTTTCCAAGATTACATGTTACCATTTTCATCATCAAGCAATACCTCCTGCCTGCCTTAGCCTGGAAGATATTGGCCAGAAATGGAGGCCAAAGAGGGACAGCCCCACCTGGAGACTTCCCAAAGAGCTACCCCATCTGTTTCTGAAGGCAGTTGGTTTTGCTGAACCTGGCGGTGTCCTGAGTACAAAGACCTAAAGTCCAACAGAAATAGTGGCCTCACAGTGGCTCTAAACCAGTGGTTCCCAACCTTTTCCGAGTCGCGACTCCCTTTTACAATTGCCAAGTAACCTGCGACCCCCGCCACATTCGCATAAAGCCATAAAATGACATTTTCAATAGGATAAAGAAAACACATTAAAATAGATTTTTCAGAATATAATTCCAGCGTAATATTTAATTAACTAATTTCATTAAATAATTAATTAATATTTAATGTGATGGTTGTGCTTGCATCTGGGTAACCAGCTTCAAAATTCGTGGCTGAGTGTTTGTTAAAGCCAACCTCATGTTATCCTCAACATCCTCAATAGGTAAAAGGTAAAGGTCCCCTGTACAACCACCGGGTCATTCCTGACCCATGGGATGATGTCACATCCCGACGTTTACTAGGCAGACTTTGTTTTATGGGATGGTTTGCAGTGCCTTCCCCAGTCATCTGCACTTTACCCCCAGCAAGCTGGGTACTCATTTGACCGACCTCGGAAGGATGGAAGGCTGAGTCGACCTTGAGCCGGCTACCTGAAACCAACTTCCCTGGGATCTAACGCAGATCATGAGCAGAGCTTGGACTGCAGTACTGCAGCTTACCACCCTGTGCCATGGGGCTCATTCGCATTTCTTAAGAGCCCCTTTAAAGTGACCTTTTGTATTTGCTCTGCCCTGCATCGAAGCATTTACTGAAGAAACCATGAAATCACAGCCGCGGCTTAGCTATGCAAACGACCATTGCTAACGGCTATGCAAAGGAAGGAGCAGGCGAGCAGGGTGGTGGTTGTGGTGGTGGTGGAATTTGTTTGACTTTCTCCTCTTGCATCAGGACCCTGAATAGTGAGCGTCAAAACCGAACCTGCATAAATGGCCTGCCCTGAGATCTGCCCCAGTCGGGCAAAAAACTCGCCCATGTGTCAAACTGCAGCAAAGGGACCACTAGTTCAAACGACTCGGGCGACTGCCAAAGCCGGGGGGCCTGCTCCCTTCTACGCGAAATGGCACGTCTACGTCACCGGATGTCATGGGCCCTGCCTTCGGAGCTGAGGACCCGGAGGACTCTGAAGCTGAAGTGGAGGAACAGGTTGCCTCTGGGCCTTCAGTACCTCCATTGCAGTCAGTAGTACAGGAGCCTGAAACAACTCAGCAAGAACCACAGCTAGGCAGAGAGATGGAACAAAGGCAGACAGAAGCTACTCGTCCCCCAACTCCTGCAGTGGAAGCTGAGAATGGCAGCCCTCCAAGCTCACCTGAACCTGATAGGCATATCAGGACTCGCCAGCGTATAGTTTTGCAGGGTAGGCGAAGGAGTGCTCGCCTGGAAAGCCTAAGCAGACAGAGAACTGGTGCTGAGTCGTTGCAGGATGAAGCCTAGCTTGGAAGTGCACTGAGTGATAAAGGCAGTGCAGGCACGCTTTCACTTTGCGGAAGCAACCGTGCAATTTCCCTGCCTTCTTGCTACTGCTATGATTGATCTTTCCGGCCGTTGACTCCTGCCTGTTTTGACGACGCCTCTGAATAATGACCTTGGGAGATAGCAGAATCTTTGTTGACTACTCCGAAAGGGGCTAGATACCTCCGACATGTCTGAGGACTGCGGGCACCGCCCAGCCCTTGGCCTACGCCGGCACACCAGAGGACACGAGGGAGCGCGTCTTTCCCCGCACCACGCCCCGCGGTCCAGAGTTCACTCCTCCTCCTCTTTCTCCTCCTTTCTCACCTTGCTCTGGCTTGCTTTCCTGCGAGACGTGGTGACGACCCCCCAGAAAACACTTCGCGACCCCCTTGGGGGTTGCGACCCATAGGTTGGGGATCACTGCTCTAAACTATCTGGTTCCTGAGGGTATATAGCCAGGGTTTTTTTAAAAGACTGGCTGAATTAGACCAGGATTCAAGTCCCCCCAAATAGTTCCCTCTGCCCATTTCCAAACAGGTATTGAAGCCTGACAGTGGTCTTTGTGTCAACTCAATAAACCCATCAGCGATTGTCTCCCGGATCTCCCGGAATTGAGCAAAGCCCACAGGTTCTAGTTAGCCCGTCTAAATCACCCATCGCCACACCCTAGTAGCCGATCATTAACGCTATTGTCTGCCTTTTGTTTGACATGGGAACCACGAGGGGGTAAGCCCATCATCCCCCAGCCCCAAAAGAGTATAACTGGGGTCGATCTCAAGCCATAAGGACCCTTTCCTTTCCCCCCTCATACTTGCTGTCACTCTATCAGAGTGGGCAGCGATGCTCGAACACACAGGGGACCCCCCCCAGCCCCCATTTTATTCCTCTCTGCTGCATGGAACCTTGGATGTCCCCCTCCCCACGGGACCAGGTACAGTATTGCCCCTCTTCACAGGGAAATCTGCCACATGGGCAAACGTCTCTACTCTACCACCTTTTTATTCTCTAGGCTCTCTCTGTGTGTGTTTTGTAAAAATCTGTTTTGTTTGTGTGTGAACATATAATCAAGTAAACACCTTTTAATTTTAACTCCATTGCTTCTGCCTTATTCTTTGAACCACAGAACGGACTCTGGTAGACACCGGCTTAGATCCTGCAGTTATGCCTATTGCCGGTTATTGATTTGCTAATTCCCCCATATAAATATTCGTAACCGAGCAATTTGGCTAACAGGATGTAGTGTTACCATTGTGGTGGGTAAGGCCCCATCCGGTGGTGACGCAAGACAGGCCCCCAGGGAAGTTATCATTGGCTTCGGGCAGACACACAGGAGACACGCGGGCAGTTATCCTGGCCGGGGTGGCAAGCTTTAGCAACATGATGTCATTTTTGATGGTGAAGATGTTAAACTTGGGATTCTTGAAGACCTGCCAAAGAAGACAATTTGGTTCAAGCTGATGAGTCTCAGCAATGCAACTCTGTCTGCTAGAAAAAACTGCACAGGTCTTGATATTTCTGAAACCAGAGACCACACTTCAGGCCACGTACGTGAAAATAGAAAGCTGGCGTATACCAAATCAAGCCACTGGTCCATCTCCCCCTGCCCCCTGCCCCCAATATACATTGCCAAAGATCCTTTTAACTGGAGATGGAATTTGGGAGATTGAACCATTGAGGTTGCTTCTGCACTAGCACCCTTTTGAATTTCTTACGGTGTTATCCTAAGCAGAGTTACACCCTTCTAAGTACATTGTCATTGACATTAATTACGGATTAAATTTGGAAGGGTCCACCCATCCTGGCATATAGTTTACATCCAAAACATTGTCCTGTCCTAGTTTGCAGTCCATGTGGTGTGGTGGTTAAGAGCGTGGTGTAGAGAGCCAGCGTGTTGTAGTGGTTAAGAGCGGACTCTTAAGTGGTTAAGAGGTAGTTGGTTTCCCCACTCCTCCATTCGCAGCCTGCTGGGTGACCCTGGGCCAGTCACAATTCTCTCTGAACTCTCTCAGCCCCATCTACCTCACAAAGTGTCTGTTGTGGGGAGGAGAAGGGAAGGTGATTGTAAGACACTTTGAGACTCCTTAAAGGTAAATAAAAAGCGGAGTTTAAAAACCAATTCTTCATGTTTTTGAGTGCCTCATACAGCAGTTGCTTAACTTTACCAGGATGTTTCTTTAGGCCTAACATTGGTCATTTCAGACAGAGCCACCCCCACCCCATTTTTGTCACTCTTACCATCCTAGCCCCACCCCCTTCTCCATCATTTTTTTAGGTTTTTCTTTTCAAGACCTCCAGGTTGAACAGAATATATATTCTGTTCATTTTTCAGTAACTTGCACAGATGTCTTTGCAACGCACACTAACACATTTCTCTTTCAGCCTTTGCATATCCCTGCAAATTTAGCAGTGGAGGAAAGAGGCATGTTGCTGATTTGATGTAAAGTTGGCATGGTGTTGGTTTTATTTTATTTTTAAAAACGAAACAAACCATCAATTCGCCCCTAAAATAGCAAAGACAGTCCAGTTGTTTTTGGAATAAGGAAGCACAGATGTACTGAAACTAGAACGCAAGTTGAAAGCTCCTTGAGCATGTTGTGGAAGACCAACAAGGATGTATGGGGGCAGAAGAGAAGTTGGTAACAGGTGGGTCAATTGCAACAGACAGTCATGCACAGTCTCAGTGGGAAAGTTTGCTAAAAGATCTGGGAAGACAAGGACTGGGCAGCATTTGAACTTGGAAGACCTAGATTGTCTGTACCCCCAAAAAAGAGCAAGCACCCTCTGGAGATCGGAAGTCTTGTATTACCTCGGCAATCTTTAGGACTTGAATTTCTTCCGAAGGAGAGCCTTGGTCAAATTCACCCAACACCACGCGATGAGTTTTCCTGCAATGGGGAGAAGGGAAGTTCACAGATGATCCATTAGCCATTACTGAGAATGCCCAAGGTGCTTTATTCCAAGCATCACAGTAATTTTTGCAACAGCTGTGTTACACAGGTCAGTATTATTATTCTCATGTTGTCTGAGGGCTAGGCAGGGAGTGAGTGGCTGTAATATTGTGAGCCACCTTGAACCACAAGGAAAACGAGATGTGTGTGTAAAGTGCTGTCAAGTCGCAGCCAACTTACGGCAACCCAGTAGGGTTTTCAAGGCAAGACACTTAATAGAGGTTATTCGCTAATGCCTTCCTCTGTGTAGCAACCCTGATATTCCTTCGTGGTCTCCCATCCAAGTACTAACCAGGGCTGAACCTGCTTAGCTTCTGAAGTCTGATGAGATCAGGCTAGCCAGGCCAGGACCAAAGGCAAGCTAGAAGTGTTTTAATAAAAATAAATAATAGGACACTTATTGGGGAGCGTGGAGTAACAATTAGGGTGTCGGACTAGGATCAGGGAGACTCAAGTTCAAATCCCCACTCCGCCATGGAAGCTCGCTGGGTGACCTTGAGCCAGTCAGACTCTCTCAGCCTAGCCTCCCTCACAGGGCTGTTGGTGTGAGTGATTAAATGGAGGATGGGGAGAAATGATGTACACCCCCCTGAGCTCTTCGGAGGACTGGCAGGATAAAAATGTACTAAAATAAACACCAAATAAATACTGAATTTATGGCAGAGGTAAGGGGAGCTCAGAGCCTGAGGCACTGCTGCTGTCTCCCCCGGATGATCCCAATGCTTGGGCTGACCCAAGATGCAGAAGGGAAACCTTGACCATGTAAAGTCTCCTTCTATAGGTCCATTTCAGCCGTAGCCGTCTTTACAACCAAGAAGCTGAGCAGCAGAGCACAATAAACATCCAACAGCACAGAGGATGCATGCATGTTTTATAAAGCATTCACTGTCTGAGGTGAATGACTGATTGTTCGACTACTTCTTTAATATTGTGACCGTCTCTTTTCTTTTCCCTCATCTGAAGAAGAAGAGTTGGTTTTTATATGCTGACTTTCTCTAAAGAAGAAGAAGAAGAGTTGGTTTTTATATGCCGACTTCCCCTACCACTTAAGGGAGACTCAAACCGGCTTACAATCACCTTCCCTTCCCCTCCCCACAACAGACACCCTGTGAGGTAGGTGGGGCTGAGAGAGCTCTAACAGAACTGTGACTTCCCCAAGGTCACCTAGCTGGCTTCGTGTGTAGGAGTGGGGAAACAAATCCAGTTCACCAGATTAGCCTCCGCCACTCATGTGGAGGAGTGGGGAATAAAACCCGGTTCTCCAGATCAGACTCCACCGCTCCAAACCACTGCTCTTAACCACTACACCACGCTGGCTCTCTTAAGGAAGACTCAAACCGGCTTACAATCATCTTCCCTTCCCCTCCCCACAACAGACACCCTGTGTTGTAGGTGGGGCTGAGAGTGTGTGACTAGTCCAAGGTCACTCAGCTGGCTTCATGTGGAGGAGTGTGGAAACCAACCCGGTTCTCCAGATCAGAGTCCGCCGCTCCAATCCACCACTCTTAACCACTAAACTATGCTGGCTCCCTGCTGCCACCTGCCATGAGTAGAGCTGAGCTGGTTTGGGGCATAAAATGACAATGTGAAAAGTCAGTTCAGGCAATTGTGCAAGTGGTCGGTTTCAGTAGTTGGCAGCCATACAACTGGGCCAGACCACGACCACACCAGCGGACATTTGCATGAACTGATACGATCACGTGAGCAAACCCTGACAAAGCCAGGATGCACACCGTTGTATCTCAAGCTTGTCACTGGCTTAATTTGGACCAATCAACCAACCAAGTTTCAGCCTCAAATGTGCAAAGTCCAAGGTTCTGAAACGGTAGGGTGGACAGTTAGGAAGGCCTTCTTTTTGGTGCTGGAAATTGCGGTCACATTGCAGCTGGCTTATGGCAACTCTGGAGGGGTTTCAAGGCAAGGAGAGAGAGCCAGCGTGGTGTCGTGGTTAGGAGCAGTGGACTCTAATCTGGAGAGCCGGGTTTGATTCCCCCACTCCTCCACAAGAGCAGCGGACGCTAATCTGGTGAACAGGGTTGGTTTCCCCACTCCTACACATGAAGCCAGCTGGGTGACCTTGATCTAGTCACAGCTCTCTTAGAGCTCTCTCAGCCTCACCTACCTCACAAGGTGCTGTGGGGAGAGGAAAGGAATGTGATTGTAAGCCGGTTTGATTCTCTTTAAAAAGGAAAAGAAAGTTGGCATATGAAAAACCAACTCTTCTTCAAGAGGAAAACAGAGGTGGTTTGCCATTGCCTGCTCTTGCGTAGGAACCCTGGACTTCCTTGATGGTCTCCCATCCAAGTATTAACCAAAACTGACCCTGCTTAGCTTCTGAGAGCTGACGATATGGGGCTAGTTGGGTCATTCATGGCAGGGCCACCTATTTGATCGGTCTCATTCCAGGGCTCTTTAGCAGCAGAGGTTAGCTAACTGTTATGGTTATTTCAATGCCATGGAAACTTTTGAAAGCTGGTTTCTGTATGCCAGCTTGATGTTCAAGGCGCTGTAATAGAGATGTAATAGAGATTTTTTTTTTTTTAATGGAGACCGTAGCAAGCAGTTTAGGGACTGACAGCTGGAACTATGCTTTCGAACACGTGCCAAAACACACAATCATCCTGAGGTGAGAACATGGTGAAAGACATGGAAAAACAATCCACCCAGCACAGAGAGTGCGTTTCTATTCTTCACAACCTCCTAGAAAAATTGGGACTGTAATAAAGAATGGAGGGAGGGAACGGCAGGTCGATGGCCACATCTGGAATCCCACCCACCCCGGTCATAACTGCACGGACAAATGATGGTAACGGTGAAGAAGAAGGAGGAGGAGGAGGAGAAGGAGGAGGAGGAGAAGGAGAGTTGGTTTTTATATGCCAACTTTCTCTACCCCTTAAGGGAGACTCAAACCGGCTTACAATCACCTTCCCTTCCCCTCCCAACAGACACCCTATGAGGTAGGTGGGGCTGAGAGAGCTCTAAGAGAACTGCGACCAGCCCAAGGTCACCCAGCTGGCTTCATATGTAGGAGTGGGGAAACCAACCCAGTTCACCAGATTAGCCTCTGCTGCTCATGTGGAGGAGTGGGGAATAAAATCTGGTTCTCCAAATCAGAGTCCACCGCTCCAAACCACTGCTCTTAACCTCCACACCACACTGGCTCTAATTGTGCTACATTTTGGGATCACTCTGAGGCAGTCCAGAGTGCAACACTCCTGACTATCCCATATGTGGGGTTGGGGGGAGGTCACAGCTGCCAGGGGGTACAGCTGCTTTGGAATCTGGAGCCCCAGCACCTCTGAAATGAATCTCTTGCCCCACTCTTCCAACGAAAACATCTTCTCCTACCTGACATTGCAGTGGGCAGCGGTGATCACCCAGTTCTCCCTGATCAGAGAACCACCACAGAAGTGGAAGCCGGTGCTGTCCTGGAAGGAGGAGGGGAGCAGATGAGTACCAGGAAGGGACCCCCTGAGTGCAGTGCCGGATTTACGTATAAGCTAAACAAGCTATAGTTTAGGGCCCCACTCTCTTGGGAGTCCCCAAAAAATTTAAAGGGAAAAAAACTGGATGTACATTTCCAAAATATAAGATAAAAAACAAATAAAATAAAACCTACATACAGCAACAGTGTTTTGTGTTGTGTAGGCTCCTATGATGTAAGTAATGGGCCCTGCCTGCTATCCTGCTCCCTAAAATATCACTGGTTTGCTCATTTCTATATATAGGGTGCCTACATTCTGCATGGACTGGTTGCATGGCAACATGTAGCATGCAGCTGCAGACTGCAGTGCAGCACAGTTGAATGTAGGTCAAGCTGTTGTACCTGTTATCTGAACATTTAAAGGGCCCCATTACCTTCAATAGCTTAGGGCCTCATCAAACCTAAATCTGTCCCTGCCTGAGTGCTTAGTCTCTGGTGAGGGCAACACAGTGGTCCTCTCTGTCAGTTGTCCAGGGTTGTGCAGCGAATCAGCGCAGTCTAGACTTAGGTTGAATATTGGCAGATTTGTATTGTTGTGTAATGGCAGGTTTGTATTTGTGCATGCCTTACCCAATGTCCCACTCCTGCCAAACCACCCCCACCCCACATAAAGGCCAGAACATAGTAAACAGTGGCATATGACAACCATTAACGTGGATGAATGTTAGACTTGGACTTGAACACTAAGTGGTAAGGAATTTTTATAAAAAATTACACCACATTTGTTGATATGTGACTTTTTCTTTATTTAAGCAATTGGCGGTAGAGCGTGCCAAGATAGGCTGAGGGTTAATGTGCGCAGTGAACAGCTGTGTGTAGAAATTAACCCGGTGAACAGGTTCGAACTTCTCACAAGCAATCGCCGCTTTTCATTTTTGCCACCAAGTCACAGCCAACTTATGGCCCCTCCATAGTGTTTTCAAGGCAAGAGATGGTGGTTTGAGGTGGTTTGCCATTGCCTGCTGCTGTGTACCAACCCTGGACTTCCTTGGTGGTCTCCCATCTGGGTGCTGCCCAGTGCCAACCCTGTTTAGCTTCCTTCCACTATCAGATAAGGTTGGGCTGGCCTCGGCCATCCAGGTCAGGCCATCTCAGCTGCCTGCTGAAAAACCAGCTCGTGATTGGTGAGGGATGTGAGCTGAAGTGGCAGGCTCTCAATCATCTCTACTACTGAACCCTTGATTTCAGGGTCTGCTAGACATCCATTGGCACATGTCGCTGTCACGTGCTGAACCCCTTCTTCTCCCCCGTGGTCTTCCACACTTCCAGCATAGGCTACCAGTCCTGGATTCTTACCTGTAGAGAAACCTGCCAGGGCCATGATCCGGGGACTGCCTCCTCTCCGTTGACAATCCGTGAATAGCCACTGAGGACAGGTTGGATGGCAGGAACACCACAACCTGATGTGAAAGCAAGGGTTAGGGGTTAACCCCGGAGGGATTCCCTAAAACCTACCGTTTTAGGAATTAAGCCCTGGTTCTGTGGCTGGATGAAGCAGGGCAACATCTATTTCTACCAGTACTGGGAAAGAGACCAAGGTGGCCCAAGCAGGCACCCTGCAGATGCCACCCTGGACAGAATGTGTCCAGCCACGTAGGTAGTTCCTTCTTCAGCGATGCCAAAAAGGGTCCGAATCATACAACCTATCCTGTCAGGCAGGCCTTTTAGCAGCACACAAGGCAGAAGCTGGCTCCGGCTCTTAGTCCCCCTTGTTTTTGCCTCACCCTCAGCAGGCCTAGCTGGCACTTACCCCAGGCAATGCCAAGGAGGGCCAGGCAGGACAGGATCCAGATGGTGGCCATGTTGCTTCTTGAAGGGGTTGAGAATGAAGCAAGAGTTACAGACCTTTATATATGTGGCATGGACATGATCCACATGGGTGGCAGGGGATGGGAAAGTGAAGTTTTTCCCCCATCTCCTATCTGAGGACCTTGAAGATAAGCAGAAAATTCCATAGCTTAGCTGTGGATAAAGTGTGGGCAAAGGCCCAGGTGGCCTGATGCAAGGACAGTCTCACCGGCCTATTGCTGAGGCGGAGAAGAACCGGAGCCAGGGCTGGACCCGACCACCACGCAAACCTAGGTGATCTCCTAGGGCGCCACTACACCATGCTGAATGCTGAAGGGCTGCATAGCTTTGTAACTGGCAAAGCTACTGGTTTTAGTTTCAAATCAGGAAATCATGAGCACAGGACGCGCGCCATTTATCGAGATGACAGCAGTTAGTCCACCCAGGAGGGAAACGGGCACAGAAACTGTTCAAGAGGTTCAGCCGAGGCTATGGCATCAGATGCAGCTGCCACTGTTGATGGAATCAATGGGCCGTCTCTGGGCTCTGGCAATACACCTGTCTTCAGGTAAACCTTTCCCAGCCACAGGTGCCCAGAGCAACATGTTCGTCCAGGCATCAGGCAGACTTGACTGGGAGGAGGAGGAGGAGAAGAGTTGATTTTTATATGACAATTTTCTCCACTACTTAAGGAAGACTCAGACTGGCTTACAATCACCTTCCCTTCCCCTCCCCACAACAGACACCCTGTGAGGTAGATGGGGCTGAGAGAGCTCTAAGAGAGCTGTGAGTAGCCCAAAGTCACCCAGCTGGCTTCATGTGTAGGAGTGGGGAAACAAATCCAGTTCACCGGATTAGCATCTGCCACTCATGTGGAGGAGTGGGGAATCAAACATGGTTCTCCACCACTCCAAACTACCGCTCTTAACCTCTACGCCATGCTGGCTCAGCAGTTAGTGCCAGCCTGTCTGAGAGTGAAGAGCATAGAAGCCCGAAGGGGTCCTCTTGACCACAGTGCCTTAAACCATTAGGACCATGGTAGCCAACCTCCAGGTGAGGCCTGAAGATCTCCTGGGATTACAACTGCTCTCCAGACAACACAAATCAGCTCCCTTAGAGAAAATGGCTGCATCGGAGGGTAGACTCTCCGGCATTACATCCCTGCTGAGGTCCCTCCCCAAAAACCACTCTCCCCAGGCTCCACCCCCAAATCTCCAGAAATTTCCCAACCCAGATTTGGCAACCATACAGGGGACTTCAGGGGAGCATATCTATTTATTTAGAAAATGAATACACCTCCTGTCCAGAGACCTACTCAAGACGGCTTACTAGTAAAACAATATAATAAAATAATAAAACAGTAGCATAAAAAAGACAAGCCATATATGTTATTTAAAGTAAATTTATAGAACATGTCTATTATAGAACATATATATTATAGAATTCAAATTACAAGTTACCCTCTTTGCTTCCTGGTGTTTCAGTCATTACAAAATTGCAATTTAATGAATGTTGAAAGAGACAAGAATGGCACAGATACACCCAGATAAATGTTTGCTGTATGTTAGATTGGATTAGAAAATTAAGGCACTGCTGTTTGCATTGTATTCGTGTATTTAATGTATGTTTTATGTGTTTGATGTTTAATGTGATGTTTTGAAAATAAAAAAAATACAAAATAAAAGAAAAGACAAGCCATAAAAAAAACCCAGAATGGAAACAAGCCAGGCCCTAAAAACACATCCAGCAGCTTAAAATGGTAGTCATAATAATAGATTAGAAAATTAAGTTTGAAGTCGGCCATGAAAACAGCCTGAAAAAGATACAAACACTCAGTCAAAAGCCTGGACAAAAAGAAATGCGGTGGCCTGCCACATAAAGGGCAGAAAACTAAATGCCAGGTGAGCCTCAAGAGGGAATGCATTCCAGGGACAAGGTGCCACCACTGGAAAAGCCCTGCTTGCTACCCACCTCAGCTCTGTAGCTGGGGCATGGAAAGCAGGGCTTGTGAGGAGGACCTTAACTGGCAGGCAGGACAGTATAGGAGGAGGCAGTCCTTCAAGTACCCTGACCCCAAGCCATTTAGGGGCTTAAACACAATGCTTTGAACCATGCCTGGGACAGATGGACAGTGCAGGTCTTTCAGCCTCCGAGTGAGATTATTCTTGTATAAAATCCCACCCTCACCTCCTGGATGGCCTAGGCAAGTGGAAGCTAAGCAGGACCGGCACTTGTTAGTATTTGGATGGGAGACCACCAAGGAAGTCCAGGGTCGCTAAGCAGAGGCAAGCAATGGCAAACCACCCCTGAACATCTCTTGCCTTGAAAACCCCATGAAGGGTTGTCCTGAGTCGGCTGCAGCTTGGCTGCACTTTCCACTACCATAAATATCCCAAGCCTGGCAGATGTTTTGGGGGTCAATTAAAGTTTCCAGACATAAGAACACAAAAAGGCCATGCTGGATCAGACCACGGTCCATCAGATCCAGCAATCTGTTCACACAGTGGCCAACCAGGGGCTTCTAGGAAGCCCACAAGCAAGACAACTACAGCAGCATTGTCCTGCCTGTGTTCCAAAGCACCTAATAATAATAGGCATGCACCTCTGATCCTTCACGAACTCCCCTCTTAAAGCCTTCCAAGTTGGCAGCCATCACCCCAACCTGGGAGCAGGGAGTTCCACAAATTAACTATGAGTTGTGTGAAGAAACTGGAAGCAAAGTGTCTTTGCCTGGCACTTTTCTGGTTGTGGTGCCATCATGAAAAAAAATACCTGGTCATTTTCATGAGAAGTAAGCTGGAGTGTGGGGTGTGTTTTAGAGTGCAGAGTCCTTCGCAACATGGATTAATTCCTTAGTGAGTACAAAGGAAAGCAAGAGGGAAGAAAACATTGGGGTCCGTTCCTCGCTGGATTCTGAAATATCTCAAAAAGACAGTGCTGTGGAAACCCTTCAGCTGTGATCAGCCTAAAAATAACTCCTGTTTTCCCACAGCGGGCACTGTGACCAACTCTTGCCAGTTATCGACCACCTTATCGAGGGCCAGCCTTCCTTCTTCCCAAGTAACTGCTGGCTCCCAGCCACCTTTACTATGGGCATTCAGTATAAAAACGATGGTGCCTCTGGCAGCTTTTCTAGATGTGTCACTTTCAGAATTAGCATGAGTATCTTGTGGTTCCTCTCCTGCCTGGCACTTGCCAGAGCGGCACAGAGTAAGTATCTGGGCTGGAAGGTTGGTAAGTCGGTCTTTCTGCAGCTGTGTAATCCAGGTGTGAAAACTGGAAAAGGGTAATTTCCTTGTCCTTTCCAGACTGTGGCGTCCCTGCAATCGAGCCAGTCATCAGCGGCTACACCCGCATTGTCAACGGAGAAGAGGCAGTGCCTGGATCATGGCCCTGGCAAGTCTCTTTGCAGGTAAAAACTGACTGGCAATTTCTTAGGATCGTGTTTGGGTGCTTTGGAACGTACAAAGAAAAATAGAGTTCAGCCCTCGAATCTGGAAAATAATAAAAGGACATTGCTTCTGATCATGCGCAGAACGCACTCCCCCAGTACAGAGCAACTACAGCCAATTTGACTCCTCTAAATCCACTGTTTCTTTATATACAGCATTCATAGATCTGAAATCAGCCTTCAACTCAATATCTACAACCATTTTATGGAATAAATTGGAAGCTTCTACAATTGATAGACGCCTGTTATTTCTGATTCGAGCCTTATATGAAAATACTTCCATACGGATAAGATGTAATCCCTAAGGCCATTTGACAGAGGCTATAAGAACAGAGAAAGGGGTTAAACAGGGCTGCATTCTTGCACCTCTTCTGTTTAAATACAGCCAATTTGTACCTAAACATCTGGGTATCAAAGGTCAGAAGGATGGGGCTTCCACCTTTGCCCTTCTGCAAACAAACTGCCCCTCTCTCCTTGAATCGCCCCCTGTCCCCGATTCCCGTTATCTCTTATGCCTAGTCTCTTCCTAGGCTCTGCCTCTGTTTCCTAGCTCTGCCAGACTTTGGCTGCTTACAAGGGAGTAAGTCCCATTGAACTCAGACTTACTCCTGAGTATGGGTGCATTGCACTGCATGCTTCCTTCCCCTTTTGTGTGTAAAGTGCTGCCAAGTCACGACTATGGTTTTCAAGGCAAGAAACAAACAGAGGTGGTTTGCCATTGTCTTCCTCTGCGTAGAGCCCCTGAAATTCCTTGGTGGTCTCCCACCCAAATACTAACCAGGGCCGACCTTGCTTAGCTTCCAAGTTCTGACGAGATCGGGCTAGCCTGGGCCATCCAGAATAGACTTGCCCTTAGACATCCCTCCCTTTTTGACGACAGAGGGCTGGTTAGATGGGGGGTGGCATCAGAGTGCTCATCAGTGATGCCTCGAACCCCACACTCTTATTTATTTAAAATATTTATACACCTGCCCAGAGTCTAGGGTTGCCAACCTCCAGGTGCAGTTTTGGGGGCTGGTGCTTGGGGAGAGTGGGATTTTGAGAGGGGAGGGGCATCAGCCGGGTACAATGCCATTCCATACAGCCCACCCTCAGAAGCTGTCATGTTCTCCAGGGGAACTGATCTGTGTCATCTGGAGATCCAGGGGAACTCCCAGCCCCACCCAGAAGTTAGCAGAAAAAACAGCAACTTAAGCCACCAACCATATATGTGATTACATTCACAAATACTAAGTCAAAGTTGAATTACATGCAACACAATACCATGTTTAATGCATACCATCAATCTTAGAGAAAGAACTTGTGCAAACGACACTTTGCAACCGAAATGAGATAATCTGAAAAAAGCCTTGCAGTGGTAAGTTCCGTGGAGCAATAGATGCCAGCACAAAATCTTGAGACAATTCCAAGCAACACAAAAACTATAAGTTGTGATGCTAAGTTCCTTGTCAGCACGTTATTTCATTGTTTTTGCTTGTCTCCCACCCAGAAGTTGGCAACACTAGTCTAACCTTCTCCTTCTATTGGCCTACCTTGCAGGAGCAGAGCGGGTGGCACTTTTGCGGTGGGTCTCTCGTCAGCGACCGCTGGGTGGTGACTGCTGCCCATTGCGGGGTGACGTGAGTACAAAGTTCCTGCTGCTCCATTGTTGGGGTATATTATATATATTATATCTGAGCAAGGCTGTTAAAGATAGGACGTTTTGGAGGACATTAATTCATAGGGTCGCCATGAGTTGGAAGCGACTTGACGGCACTTAACACACACACACACACAGGTAGGGTTGCTGTTCCCGTTAACTGTCGTGTAACAGGCTGTCCTCGTTTTGTTCTCTAGGAAGTCCAACGTCGTAGTGCTTGGAGAACATGACCGTAGCTCTTCTGTGGAGAATGTACAAAAACTGGCTGTTGAACAGGTGGGTGAGGAAGTCTTACAGCTTGCTAGGCAGTAGGAATGAAGTAGCTCCTTGCTGCGGTCACCCCTGGAGAGTGCTACCTTTGCAAGTGTAAGAAAGAAGGGCATGAGAGAAGGAGTAAGAACACAAGAAGAGCCTGCTGGATCAGACCAGTGATCTATCTATTCTGGCATCCTGTTTCATACAGCCAGCCAGTTGCCCTGGAGAGCCAACAAACAGAAGAAGAGTTGGTTTTTTATATGCCAACTTTCTCTATCACTTAAGGGAGACTCAAACCGTCTTACAATCACCTTTCCTTCCCCTCCCCACAACAGATGCCCTGTGAGGTAGGTGGGGCTGAGAGAGCTCTAACAGAGCTGTAACTTGCCCAAGGTCACCCAGCTGGCTTTGTGTGCCGGAGTGGGGAAACAAATCCATTTCACCAGATTATCTGCTCATGTGGAGGACTGGGGAATCAAACCCGGTTCTCCAGATTAGAGTCCATCACTCCAAACCACCGCTCTTAACCACTATACCACGTTGGCTCTCAAACAGGGCAGAGGCCAGGGCCTTCCCCTGATGTTGTGTCCTTATACTAGGGTTCAGAGGTTGGCTTTGTTTGATTATGGAGATTCCCTTTACTCACCATGGCTAGTAGCCATTGATGGACCTTTCCTCCATGAATCTGCTTGCAGGCATCTTTGGTCGCGTGGCACACAGTGCGGCACAACCCCCAGCATTAAAAAAAATCAGCTTGCAATGCAAGAAACAGTGGCCAGGAGAGGAAAACAGAAGCCCCCTCCCCATATAACTGAATCCCAGCCTAACTCACAGCGTGCCTCTTTTCCAACCAGGTCTTCACCCACCCAGAGTGGGACCCCGTTGCTATCAACAATGACATTGCCCTGATCAAGCTGGCTACACCTGCCGAGATAGATGCTAGGGTGTCCCCCGTGTGCCTGACAGATGCTACGGACCATTTCCAGAGCGGTGATCTCTGTGCCACCAGCGGGTGGGGCAAGACGCGCTACAACGGTGGGTCTTGCAATGGACTTCCATATTTCTGAGAGAGTTGTGGGATTGCTGCTTTGCCACAATTTTGAGCCAAGAGAGATGTGCCGGTTGCATAAGGTGCTGCAGCCGGGCTGCATTCCAGAGCAAAATGCCTTCTTAGGGTCCACAAAACAAGCCGGGAGGCAGGGATTAGCAGCTCCAGACGACGTGGAGGAGCTGACGTCAGTCTACATTGGCCTACGAGATCTGCTTTGGCCACACATGTTTTCAAAACCGAGTGCTTGTTCTTACCTTGAAGGCCCTAAAGCAGGGGTGTCAAACATAAGGCCCGCGAAGCAGATCCTTGAGAGCCCCTTGAGAGCTCTTAACCAGCCCACAAGCCAGAACAGGCAGCCCCCCACCCCTCAATCTGGGCTGGCGAGGCATGGCACAGCCGACCAAGTGACATTCATATCATATCTGGCCCTCGTAACAATTGAGTTTGACACCCCTGCCCTCAAGTGATTTGGGACCAGCATATTTCAGGGACCCTCTCCACCCATCCTCCCAAGCCCATCATTTAAGACCCTCTTCTGATTCCCTGATCTTTGTGCCCTGCCTGCAGAGCTGATGGGAGTGGGGATCAGAGGCGGGGGCTGTTCAGTAGTGGCCCCTCGCCTTTGTAATGCCCTCCCCCTTGAGGATCACCTGGCATCCACCTTATTTTCCTTTAGGGGCCAAGACAAAAAGTTTGTTCCCTCTCCAGGCTTTTAAGCAAAGGTGTTTCATCTTCTTTTAAGCTGTTTTATTGTCTGCTCCTAGCCTGCGAACTGTTCAATCAAGCTTGTTCTACACTGCTATGAGTCGGTCTACATGTTACACATAATTCTGTGGCAAAATTCGGGACAGTCTCATGTAAGATTGCAGGACATTTCGTCGAAGGCTCCCCCACATTTAAAAATCTTTTTGTATGTACAGAGCAAAACCATATCAGAGAGAGGGGTTTAGTACCTGTTATGCTGATGTATTGAATTTATGGTGGAACATTTTAAAAAAATGGACCCCCTCCACTTACAGTCAGAAGTGGTACAGCCTCCTATCTTCTGCCTTACACTACACATTGTCTCCAAATCCAGGATGGCCAATTGGCAGTCGCTAAACCGGATATGGCTCCAAAGCAATTCTATTTGGGCTCGGAAAGTCCTACTGAAAGTTCTCCATCCCTGGAGAAGAGGGTTACCTGCCCAGAGACCTAGGGATCATCCAGATGGCCACTATGACAGGGACTGGGAGAGCTGCTCCTTCTCCTGTTTTCACATAGTTGAGATTTGCTGGATGCTTCCCTTCACACCACTCCGCCAAGTTTACAGAGTCCAACAGCTGGCTTTCTTGCACTCACCGAAAGCCCTGTCCCTATGTTACAGTGAACATAAGTACATCATGAATGTATGTACATACATCTGTTTGTAAGAAAGCGCCAATGTGCGTTCAGTTAGCAACTGAAACCAGGGACCGGTTTACCTGGATAAACGTGGGGTTCGTATCCCATATAGCTGTGCACGAGTTGAATGTAATTCCTCTACGCATGTATTAAAAACAATGAAGTGCCCACTGTACATGTATTGTATATGCATTCACAATAACTTGTGAATAGGGCTCCTAGGAGTGCATATCGGGTGGAGATTCCTGGGGGAATTAGGCCAATTTTTCTCCAGAGCATTTCCTGTCCTTACCAGGATGAATCTTCAGAGGACTAAGCAAACAGTTCAGTGCTCCGAAGGTCCTTCTTTCAAACTGGATTTTGTTTTGTCATCTTTGTAAACTTGGTGTGTGTGTGAGAGAGAAAGACACACTGATGTTAACCCCGAGCAAGGCTTGCTGGTCCTAGCGGCATACCTGGGCTGCCTGCTAACAGCCGGTCTTCAGCCACCTGGGGGAGGTCTGAAGAAAAGGGTTCTGCATTCTTTGGGGGTGGGGCATGTGCAGGCTGGAATATTTTCTTTCAAGTTTCCACTGTAGGAGTATTTCACTGATTCACTGTAGGAGCATTTCAATGTGGAAGCCCCCCTGTATTCTGACTTGATCCTTTCCCATGCAGCCTTCAACACCCCCAGCAAGCTGCAACAAACAGCCCTGCCCCTGCTGTCCAACGATCAGTGCAAAGACTATTGGGGCAGCAACATTTCGGACCTGATGATCTGTGCGGGTGCGGCTGGCTCTTCTTCTTGCATGGTGAGCGTCCGTTCCCTTCTCCCTTGGAAAACAGTGGAGGGCTGGCACTTCCCATAGGAAGACACTAAATGTGGAATGACTGCCTTCCTAGAGGGAGTACTCAAATTGTATGAATGTAAGAGCACCCCTCATGGATCAAGGCCCTGGAGGGGCTGTGGCTCAGTGCTAGAGCATCTGCTTGGCATGCAGAAGGCCCCTGGTTCAATCCCTGGCATCTCCAGTTAAAGGGAGCAGGCAAGAAGGTGATGTGAAAGACCTCTTCCTGAGACCCTGGAGAGCTGCCGTCGATCTGAGTAGACAATACTGACTTTGATGGACCAAGGGTCTGATTCAGTATAAGGCAGCTTCAGGTATTATTCTTGGGAGGGGCTGTGGCTCAGTGGTAGAGCATCTGTTTGGCATGCAGAAGGTCCCAGGTTCAATCCCTGGCATCTCCAGTTAAAGGGACTAGGCAAATAGGTGATGAGAAAGACCTCTGCCTGAGACCCTGGAGAGCTGCTGCCGGTCTTAAACAATACTGACTTGGATGGACCAAGGGTCTGATTCAGCATAAGGCAGCTTCATGTGCTCATGTGACCACCCCTCACAATGTTTCCAGCATGGTGTAGTGGTTAAGAGCAGTGGACTCTCGTCTGGAGAACCGGGTTTGATTCCCTGCTCCTCCACATGAGGGGCAGACTCTAATCTGGTGAACCGGGGTTGGATCCTCCACTCCTGCACGTGAAGCCAGCTGGGTGACCCTGGGCTAGTCACAGTTCTCTCCGAACTCTCTCAGCCCCACCTGCTTCACAAGGTGTCTGTTGTGGGGGAGAGGAAGGGAAGGAGATCGTAAGCTGGCTTGAGATTCTTTAAAGGTAGAGAAAATCGGAGTATAGAAACCAACTCTTCTTCTTCCACTAT
This sequence comes from Euleptes europaea, assembly GCF_029931775.1. Taxonomy (NCBI): domain Eukaryota; kingdom Metazoa; phylum Chordata; class Lepidosauria; order Squamata; family Sphaerodactylidae; genus Euleptes; species Euleptes europaea. Next base: position 26,083,168 of record NC_079328.1, on the reverse strand, counting down.
GTTGTGTCTTGCAGGGAGATTCTGGCGGCCCCCTTGTGTGCCAGAATGATGGCGTCTGGAAGCTGGTGGGCATCGTGTCCTGGGGCAGCAGCCGCTGCTCTGTCACCACCCCTGCCGTGTATGCCCGTGTCAGTGTCCTCGGTGAATGGGCTGAGAAAACCATGGCAGAAAACTCGGCAGCCTGAGCTGGGAATGGTGGAAGAGCGCAGGGAGTCCAATAAAAGTTTGTTTTCCTTCATGTCCTGCGTGTGTCCTTTTCATGCGACCTTCTTGTCCCACACAACACAATTTAAACACAGACTTGTGCTGCAGCACAACCTGGTCATCCCCCCCACCCCCATCTTTAAGTTTCCCTCTGCAGGGAATAGAAAAGATTTTGAAGTGTAAGGATGTGTCACTGGCCACCAAGACTAGATTAATTCATGCCATCGTATTCCCTATTACTATGTATGGGTGTGAAAGCTGGACAGTGAAGAAAGCTGATGGGAAGAAAATAGATTCCTTTGAAATGTGGTGTTGGAGGAGAGTGTTACGGATTCCTTGGACTGCCAAAAAAACCAATCAGTGGGTTATAGATCAAATCAAGCCTGAACTGACCCTAGAAGCTAAAATGACTAAATTAAGGCTATCGTATTTTGGTCACGTCATGAGACGACAAGAGTCACTGGAAAAGACAGTCATGCTAGGAAAAGCTGAGGGCAGCAGGAAAAGAGGAAGACCCAACAAGAGATGGACTGACTCAATAAAGGAAGCCACAGCCTTCAATTTGCAAGATCTGAGCAAGGCTGTCCAAGATAGGACATTTTGGAGGACTTTCATTCATAGGGTCGCCATGAGTCAGAAGCGACTTGACGGCACTTAACACACACACGCTGCAGGGAATATGGCAACTGCTGGGAGTGGGGTGCTACTGAAATCCAGAAAATGCCATGAGGGAAAGGCGTAACTACTACGGCTAGGGTTGCCAGGTCCCTCTTCGCCACCGGCAGGAGGTTTTTAGGGCAGAGCCTGAGGAGGGCGGGGCTTGCGGAGGGGAGGGACCAATGGCCAAAGCGGCCATTTTCTCCGGGTGAACCGATCTCTATCGGCTGGAGATCAGTTGCGATAGCAGATCTCCAGCTAGTACCTGGAGATTGGCAACCCTAACTACGCCCCCCATCCCAATTGCCTCCCAGTTGTTTTTACTTAAACAAGGGGAGAGAACATGCTCATCCACCTCTTGTATCATATTTTTACTCAGAGGAACTACGCTGACCCCCTGGGAACTGCCCATGACAAACAGCAGCACGGACCTAATACATCTCTTTCAGTGGAGAAAAAGTTAAGGCAGGAAACGTCAGCCAGGGCACGTCTTCCATTACAAACTCAATTTTGTCTAATGCATTTACCCCATCTCACAAAGAAACAGGTAGTGCTCTCGTCTTAGGGAGATGCACAGTGGGGTGTGGGAACCAAACTATTGTTAGGAAGGTTTCAGGGAATTAAGGAGTATTTTGACTCCCCGCTCCCTTTTCCAACATGTATCACCAATTGTTGAAAATCTCTGAACAAACAGGGCCAGTTTCTCAGCTTTTATACTCTCGGAGCCCTGCAAGATGTTCCCTCCTGGTTCTTTTCTTTCTTCACGATTTGAGGCTGTCATCATGCTTTGGTTCAACTGCCGCGCTTTATTTTTAGAGCAGATTTTAAAATAGTTCAGAGTTCTTCCCCGCTCTCAGTGTTTTGGTTCTCCTTTATAACAGAAACAGCTTTTTTTTTCATTTGCATCTATTTCCAGCGTGGTGTAGTGGTTAACAGCAGTGGTTTGGAGCGGTGGAGTCTGATCTGGAGAACCGGGTTGGATTCCCCACTTCTCCACATGACCGGAGGAGGCTAATCTGGAGAACTGGATTTGTTTCCCCGCTCCTCCACACAAAGCCATCTGGGTGACCATGGGCTAGTCACACTCTCTCAGCCCCACCTACCTCACAGGGTGTCTCTTGTGGGGAGAGGGGAAGGGAAGGTGATTGTAAGCCAGTTTGATTCTGCCTTAAGTGGTAGAGAAAGTCAGCATATCAAAACTAACTCTTTCCTTTACTGTAGAGCTGTGTGCATCAAGGCCAATTCATTTCCATGTAACAGAATTTCCCAGCCAATTGTGCCCCATGTAGAGGTAAAATTTGTTGCCTTGGTCAAAGTAGGTAGGACAATGGAAGATCTGTATTGGTATGTTTCCACCGTTGGGCAAATAACTCTTGGGGTTATTTAATCTGGAAAACTGTGCAGGGAGTCCCTTTCCGAATCTCAATCTGATTCCCTCCCCACCCCAAAGCTATTTTTGAGAAAATCATGTTTGGCCCTATGATGGATCAGCTGCATCTTGTCTTCTTGGGTCATTGTAGCAGGCCCACTTTCAATGACTGGAATCAGGAGAGACTTTACCAGTTTCTTCGGAGGTATTCAGAACCGAATATCAAACTACATTGATTTTACCGTAGAAGCTGTTCAGAGTTCAGCAAATACTGGAGTCCTTTTCTCTCCTGCATACATATACAAAAGCCAGGAGCCAGCAGCGCTCCACGATAGCCTCTCTGACACACGGTGCGTGGATAGACAAGCCAGGGCAGGGGTTGGCCAAATCATAGAATCGAGTTGGAAGGGACCACCAGGGTCATCTAGTCCAACCCCCTGCACAATGCAGGAAATTCACTACCCCCCCCCACATCCCATGACCTCTACTCCATGCCCAGAAGATGCCCCCCCCAAAAAAAACACAACCCTCCAGGATCCCTAGACAATCTGGCCTGGAGGTAAATTGCTTCCTGACACCAAAGTGATCAGCATTACCCTGGGCATGAAAGGATGGGGCACGAGAGCCAAACACTGATGCAAACATCACTGCCCTCCCTCTCATGATCTGCCTAAGGTCACAGAATCAGCATTGCTGACAGATGGCCATTTAGCCTCTGGAGAGAGAGGGGGAAGGGGGAAAGTCTGTGGATAGCTTTCCTTGCAGTGGGGAGGGAGGGATTGTAGTCCACCTACTGGTGGCTGAAGGTAGTGCAGAGTGAGCTGCAAAGCTGCCTTCCCTTAGTGAGGCAGGAAGAAAACTGGAATCAGAGGGCGATTCTGGCATGAAACAGGAAGGGGGGAAAATTTATTACTTCCTGCCTACCCTAGCACAGGGAAGAGGAATCACCCATCTGTGTCCAAGATGCCCTCTCTGACAGAGTGAGAAAGAGAGCCCACCACCTGTGGCTCAGTGGTAGAGCATCTGCTTGGCATGCAGAAGGTCCCAGGTTCAATCCCTGGCATCTCCAGTTAAAGGGACCAGGCAAGTAGGTAATGTGAAAGACCTCTGCCTGAGACCCCGGAGAGCCACTGCCAGTCTGAGTAGACAATACTGACTTTGATGGACAAGGTTGGATTCAGTATAAGGCAGCTTCATGTGTCATGTGCCTCTCACCTCGTCTTTGGATGTTACCTTTGGGGGCTATTGCTAACGCAGGTGTTTGGGATCCTGGGAGCTGAACCTTTGAACACATGAAGCTGCCCTATACTGAATCAGACCCTTGGTCCATCAAAGCCAGCATTGTCTACTCAGACTGGCAGCTGCTCTCTAGGGTCTCAGGCAGAGGAGGTATTTCCCATCATCTCCTCGCCTAGTCCCTTTAACTGGAGATGCCAGGGATTGAACCTGGGACCTTCTGCATGCAAAGCAGAGGCTCTATCACTGAGCCACAACCCTACAGGAACCTATTGCCCCTAAGTGAGCCCCTTGCTCTACCTTTCTGACCTCGAGCCTCCCACCTAATAATACACATTGCACAGTGTGTGCCAGCATCCGAAATGCTCAATAATCTGGGCATTCTGGTATTATTGCTGAGCGCAGGGGCGAACTAGCAAGTTCAGAGGAAAGCCCAGCAAGCCCAGCAGCCCCCGTGATGCTACAAGGTGGCACTTCGCAAACCAGACCAGCAGTGCCAACGACGGGTGCTGGCTCACCCACAGTCACCTCCTGCAAACTGTCAGTGGCATAAAGTGAGGACACCGGTGAGTCAACACCAGCCATCCATCAGTGCCACTGAAGGAACTGAGCCAACTAGCCTGTGGCATTATCAGATTGATGGGGGCTTGGCTCTGCTCGCTCCTGGCGAGTAGCCCTGCAGGGTGGTGGTATGCCAGTACCTTTCCCAGCAAGTTAAATGGCCAGTCTGCTCCAGATGTATGCTTGATAGTATTATGACTACTTGAACTGGATAATTACAAGGGTGGGGCCTGCAGGGACTTGTGGGGAGCACCTCATTTGCTCCCTGTATCCCTTAAGAACATAAGAAAAGCCCTGCTGGATCAGACCAAGGTCCATCAAGTCCAGCAGTCTGCTCACACAGTGGCCAACCAGGTGCCTCTAGGAAGCCCACAAACAAGATGACTGCAGCAGCATTGTCCTGCCTGTGCTCCACAGCACCTTATATATTGGGCATGCTCCTCTGATCCTGGAGAGAATAGGTATGCATCATGACTAGTATTCATTTTGACTAGTAGCCATGGATAGCCCTCTCCTCCATGAACATGTCCAAAAGCCTTCCAAGTTGGCAGCCATCCCTTCCTCCACAACTGTCTCTTTCCCTTTCCAGGAAGCACCCATAGTCTCTTCTCTTTTCCTACTTCTTTCATTTTCACCCATTAGTTCGCCTACCTTTATGTGTACCTGTCTTCAACTTTCCCTCCCCCTGGCATGATGGACAGGACAGGAGACGGGTCAGGAACAGGCTGTTTTTGCCTCCAAGTCCACCTCTGCTTCCACACCTATGGGTTTACTTTACAGAAACCAAGGCTTGGAAAGCTCAGCAATATTGTTGTGAGTATTGTGGTTGCTTAGCAACCTCTAAAAGGCAACTGAGAGCTCAATAGGCATTATTTTCTTGCAGCTACAGGTGTTGTTTCTACTATTTTGGAGAGTTTTAATCCCCTGATGTATTAGTACTATTATTCAATGTCAGATTTTTATGCAAACCCAGGACTACTTTAAGGTTTGTAGAGAAATCTCCCCTATTTGTTCCTAGCCCCATTATGTGGATCTATTAATTCACACTCTATGGCCTGGTTCAGACAGATAATGATTCCCCTTAATAAACTACCTCTGATTTCATGATATCTGGATTCTCAGTATTCTTTCCTAACTTATACAGGAGCTTCACCCCATTGTGGTTGACCTCTTTATTGTTGTACGTGGCTGCTGTTGCTCAGATTGGGCTCAAGCTGTGTGCGAAACCTAAAGACAACATCTGCTTCAGTATAAGAGGGAGGTGCAGTGGAAGGATACTTCCCCCCTTGCAATTTGGTGACCCATTGTGACCTTGGACCAAACTGAACAGTGGGACACATTCACTCAGACGTGTGTCTAGGGTACCCTGGTCTTCTTGACCACACAAGATAACAAAAACGCACAACACAAACCTTTCTCCCTCACCCCTCTCACTGCTTCAATTCTATGTCTCTTTATTTGATTTAAATAGTGCCCATTAACCAAACAATTTCAGAATCAGACAGGGAAGGGGAAAAAAAATAATTATTTGCCTTCTGTGACCCTGCCCCTGCCTGCCGTCGGGACTATAAATGTTACTCCTTGCCAGCAGGACAGGATTGGGCCTGCATCAGACTCTCTGGAACTTGCTGGCATGGAAGTCTGTCTACAGAACAATTTGGGGAAAGGGAGGAAGAGGGAGCAGCCAGCCAGCCAACCAAGCCACCCCTCTGTGTAAGGTCAGTTCAGTTGTCCGGTCAGGTATTTACAGGGAATGGCTTGTAAGCGGGCCTCCTCTTCACAGGGTGGGGGGGGGGGAGACGGACAGGTACGAATGGCCTTCACATAGCTGCCAGCTGCCCCAGCACCATCCGGAACTGCTGCGTGCTGTTTGCCAGCTCATGGACCCGCTCCACCATGTCCTTGGCGGCCGCAGGGGAAGGGTACAGGAGGGCAGCCGTCTTGGTGGTCGCCACGATCTCCTTGAGCATGTCGCAAAGCAGGTTGCTGTAGTGGGTGACCTTGTGGCGCACGTCCTGGGCCTTGGCCTGGCGTGACAGAGTGTCCCCGATGAAGACCAGCTTGTGGGCACTCAGGATGACGAACTTGCTGTGCGCCACGAAGATCTTGGGCGGCTGGTTGGTGCTGATGGCGGTGAAGAAGGCGTCCACGGCGTTGGTCAGGGTGGTGAGGTTGGCCTCGCACTGCTCCAGGTAGAACAGCAGCAGCTGCTGGTCGGAGGGGCAGAGGGCGGTGCCGCCCCCACGCACATGGGCGTAGTGCTGCGGTGGCGTCCAGTTGGAGAGGTCATTGTCGATTGGCTGGGTGACCTCCTGTTGCAGCCGCTCAAACTGTTTCAGCTGTGGGCAGAAAGAGTAGGAGGTTGGTTTGGCAGCAACAATCAAATGCACGAAGCTGCCTTGTGCTAAATTAGACCACTGGTCTATCAAAGCCAATTTTGTCTACTCAGACCGGCAGCGGCTCTCCAGGGTCTCAGGCAGGGGTCTTTCACATCACCTACTTGCCTAGTCCCTTTAACTGAAGATGCCAGGGATTGAACCTGGGACCTTCTGCATGCCAAGCAGATGCTCTACCACTGAGCCACGGCCCCACCCCACCCCCACTGGTTCTCCAGCGGTCTCAGGTCGAGGTCTTTGCCATCACACCTACGACCTGACCTTTTACTGGACAGAGCAAAGGTACCAGAGGTCAACAGCAAAGATTCAAAGAAAGAGAATTTTACAAAAAATGGTGTATAAAATTTATGAAAAGTGAAATACAAGAAGAATTAAATTTGTGTCACAAAATTTGAAATTTTGCTGTTTGTAATTTTGCTGTGTGACTGTTTATATTTGTTAAGAATCGTTACTTACTGTGAATGCAATTTTGGATGTGTGACTTTGTAAATAGTGGTCAAGTGTTTTCGAACATTAGATACTGATGTACCGAGGAACAGCACGCACCAAGTTAAAATGGATACTAGTCATGCTGCATACCTATTCTCTCTAGTATCAGAGGAGCAGGCCTATTATTTTAGGTGCTGTGGAATACAGGCAGGACAATGCTGCTTCAGTCGTCTTGTTTGTGGGCTTCCTAGAGGCACCTGGTTGGCCACTGTGTGACTGGACTGCTGGACTTGATGGGCATTGGACTGACCCAGCAGGCCTTTCTTATGTCCTTATGTTCTTAACTGTCTGTCATACTGTGACACAAATTTAATTATTCTTGTAGTTCCATAAATTTTACACACAATTTTTGTAAAATTCTTTTTCTTTGAATCCTTGCTGTTGACCTCTGGTAACGTGTTGCTTTGCTTCTCTGACATTCTGGGGTCTTCCTTTACCTCTTTTCTATTTCCTTTTTTACTGGAGACACTGGAGACTGAACCTGGGGTCTTCTGCATGCAAAGCAGCTCCTCTGCCACTGAGCCGTGGCCCTTCCAACCTCCACTGACTGTGCCTCCATCCACAAGAGCAAACTTGAGACCTGGGCTTGGTCACCGAGCGTCATTGCAGGCCATGGATCCTCACCAGGCCCGACTTAGGGATGAACGACTCAGACAGCCCAAGAAAACAGGCTAGCTATTCACACACACATACACACATTCCCAGCAAACATGGGGAGAGAACCATGGGGTGAGAAGGGTGTCTATGGATGGCTTCTCAAGGTTGGAACCAAACAGAACAGGCCTGAATAGGGGAAGGCAGCATGCATGATTCTTCACTAGGTTCTGTGCTGTAGAAAAGTTACATTTCACTAGCTTGCAGCCCAATCATGTGCAAGTTCAGTCCAAAGCAATGGGACTTATTCCTAAGTGAGCACGCATAGCTGAAATGATTCCCAATGGCACACTGTTTTTTTAACTGAGCATATTCTATACTTGATTCATTTATTAAGGAAAAGACAGATTCACATAGTAGTAAAGGCAAGCTGTTGGTGGAACTGTACTCGTTGGTGTTGAAATACAATTAAAATGTTCCCAACTGGGCCAAGCTCAAAGGGAACCTAACCCGGCTTTTGGCAGAAGCTGGGTTTGCACAGCGCTGACTGGCCAGTCCCAGTGTCAACTGCAAAGCGATGGAAACCCTATAAGTCCATCCTACTGACCTGCTGCTGCTCCAGTTGGCCTTTGCCTTGCCGGATGATGTTGCCTCTCTCAAGCAGCTCCTTCTGGGTCTTCTCAAACTCTTCCTTCCCCTAGTTTCAAAGGATGTAGAAAGTCAGGGGGGCCTGGAGGTCTCCTGGAATTATAACTGATCTACAGGCAAGAAAGATCAGTTGCCCTAGAGAAAATGGCCGCTTTGGAAGGGCCACTCTATGGCATTATACCTCGCCGAGGTCCTGTTGCTCCCCAAACACCTCCCACCCCAGAATCCACTCCCAAAATCTCCAGGAATTTCCCTGCCTAGAAATGGAAACCCTACCCAAATGTCACTTGTAACACAACAAGTTTATACAGCCCTGTGTTTAGTGGTGGCAGATCCCAAAGACATAATCTTCCCAGACCCCAAACGATCAGTTAAGTACAGACTGGGCCAAGAATAGAAACAGCACTGGGATATATTGAGAGATGCTAACTTGAGCCAAATTCTACCCCAACAGCAGTGCTGTCAGCACTAAAAAGGGTGCCCCAAAACTGCTGGGCCCCTAAGGGTGTCGCCTTCAGATGGTGACCTCTAGAGTGGAAGCCCCAGTACAACCAGAACTGGTGGTGCTGGTAGTGGAAAGCTCCCTTTGTGTATCCAATGAAGAGGGCATTAGTACACAACAGGTTGTTGGTGGTGGAAAATGCCGTCAAGTCGCAGCTGACTTATGGCGACCCCATAGGTTTTCAAGGCAAGAGATGTTCAGAGATGGTTTGCCATTGCCTGCCTCTGTGTAGCAACCCTCGACTTCCTTGGTGGTTTCCCATCTCAGTATTAACTAGGGCCAACCTTGCTTAGCTTCCGAGTTCTGACGAGATCAGGCTAGCCTGGGCCATCCAGGTCTGTACTGAATGGGGAACAAAAATGAATAACTGGCATACTCAGGTGGGGAGCCAGATTGGTGGTGACAATGGAGAAGCTTAAGCCACGCTGCTGAACACCAGCTCTCCACTACTGAGTACCTATGTCCCAAATAAGAGGCATTCTTGTGGCCACTGCACCTGGTCCAAAAACGCCACAGCTTCAGGAGTTGAGAGACAGTATGGTGTAGTGGTTAGACTATCAGACTAAGATCTGGGATAAGAACGTAAGAAAGGCCATGCTGGCTCAGACCAAGGTCCATCAAGTCCAGCAGACTGTTCACACAGTGGCCAACCAGGTACCTCTACACCTGCAAGACAACTACAGCAGCATTATCCTGCCTGTATTCCACAGCACCTTAGGCATGCTCCTCTGATCCTGGAGAGAATAGGTATGCATCATGACTAGTATCCACTTTGATTAGCAGCCATGGATAGCCCTCTCCTCCATGAACATGTCCACTCCCCTCTTAAAGCCTTCCAAGTTGGCAGCCATCGCCACATCCTGGGGCAGGGAGTTCCACAATTTCAGATCCTCACTTTGCCATGGAAGCTTGCTGGTGACCTTCAGCCAGTCACTCTCTTTCAGCCTAGCCTACCTCACAGGGTGGTTTGTCATGAGGATTAAACGGAAGAAGGTAGAACGATGCTTTGGGTCCCCATCTGGGGGAGAAAAGCGGGGTATAACAAAATAAGAACAAACAGCCTGGCTTTGTGAACTGCAACGGGAGCAACCCAGTGGGAACCAGAGACAACCGAGGTGGGGCCTGGCCTCCCCGTAATTCCGCTCTTTTGAGCCACGCTATGGAGGGGACAGGGGCAGTCTCGGCCTTCCCTCCCACGATACGGCCACACCTCCCCACCCTGCCTCCTCAGCCCCACCTGCAGGTGCACGTAGTCATAATCTTCCATCCAGCCGCCCTCGCTGTTCTCGTATTGCCCTTCGGGCGAGTCCTGCGGCAGGAACTTGGGCGGAGAGGGCAGGGGCCGGGACTGGATGCTGCTTGCCTTATCGGTTGGGGCGCCGTGGCCGAGGCCGCCGTCCCCCAGGGAGGCAGGGAGCGCCTTGGTCTGTTTGAAGAGGAGGGAGGCGTTGCCGTGCAGGAAGGAGGCCAGGTGCTTGGTGTCGTCGGGCACCCCCCGCGAGTACATGACAAAATGCTCGAGGTCGTCCGGGGTGCCGGGCTTGCTGGGCACCAGGGCGCTGGGCGCCCACCCGCAGCTGTCCAGCGCCTGGCTGTGCCGCAGCAGCGCCTGGTACACCTCCTCCATCTTCTGCAGCTGCTTGCTGAGCTTGGAGTAGAGGGAGCGGTCGGAGGCCTGGGCGGCGTTGCTCACGGCGCCGCGGGCAAATTCCAGCAGTTCCCTGAGTGCCCCCTTGACGCTCTCCGCCGCCCCCTGGAGGTTGGCTGCTTGTGCCTCCAACTGCTCCGGGCTGCGCCAAGCGCCACTGATAAAGGACATGAGGTAGGAGATGGCTGTGCTGACGTTGTTCTGGAGCCGGGCCAGCGTCTCCATGGCAACTGCCTGGTCGAGGTGGAGCTCCTTGTCTGGGGCCTCCTTGACGGGCACCATGTCCAGAGAGGAGCTGGAGAGGTTGCTGCGGGTGCTGCCCGTGCTGGAGGCCGAGAGGCGCTTGCCGTCGCTCATCTTGCCCTCCCTGTCCACCTGGGGGGGCACGTCGTAGATATAGTCGCCATCCCCGTCCTTGCTGCCCACTGGCACCTCTCGCGGGATGTCGTAGACTTCCTGGCTCGCCATCTTTCTCAAGCCAGGTGGGACGTCGTAGATCTCCTGGGCCTCGGGAACACCCTTGTTGGCAGCCGGGGGCACGTCATAGACATCTTCAGGCAAGTAAGGTTCGGCAAGCGGCGCTACATGGTGGGCTAGGATAAGTGGATGCCGAGACGGGTCAAAGGGCTTGGGCTTGCAGAAGGCAGGGGGTACGTCGTAAGTCTCCTCCCGCGTTGGGCCGTCTGGGACATCCTTGCTGACTGACGGGGGGATGTCGTACACCTGCAGGGACATATCGAAGACAGCACTGAACCCAATGTGTTCCATAGCCTACCTCATCCTTTCCTTTCCTTCTTTGCTCCTATGACCCATAGGTCCTGAGCAGTTATTTCTTAGAGTAAATGTTATATTTGAGGAGCCCCATGGTGCAGAGTGGTAAGCTGCAGTACTGCAGTCCAAGCTCTGCTCACGATCTGAGTTCGATCCCAATGGAAGTCAGTTTCAGGTAGCCGGCTCAAGGTTGACTCAGCCTTCCATCTTTCCGAGGTCAGTAAAATGAGTACCCAGATGACTGGGGAAGGCACTGGCAAACCACCCCGTAAACAAAGTCTGCTTAGTAAACGTTGGGATGTGATATCACCCCATGGGTAAGGAATGACCCGGTGCTTGCACAGGGGACCTTTATTTTTTTAATGTTGTATTTGGATCTCTATCCATCAGCAAAAAGGGGACTATGTTGTCTCTTGTTATGGGGGCAGGAATTCTCACCGATATGGGGGTGATCCATTTATCTCGGGTGTTTAAAGAAGGGGCATTCCATCATCTTATGAGATAGGATGTCAATTTTCTTTGAATTGCATGAGCAAAGTCTGTCAGAATATAGTAGATTTCTATATTTTCCGTTTAATACTGCTGAGGGTGCAGCATTTAAACAGGTGCCATAGCCTACCTCAATTACCCTAAGATCTTTAGCTTCTACTCACAGAAACTGCGGGCCATAAAAAGCTGCTGGGCAAACTCAGGATACCAGCTCTGTATCATCTTATGGATGGCTGGGTTCCCCGAACAGCAAAATAGAAAGACGGCACATTGGGGAAAACCCCAGGACTGACTAGGCCCAGCTAGATGGACGAGGCTACATGTACTAAACACTACACAAACAACAGGCAGATTCTTAGACGTCAATATTAGTATGCAGAAGAATATTTCAATATATTTTCCTATTCTTGCGCAATTTATTCTGCTTTGGCCAGCCAGTCAAAGTTTTATAGTCTTGCACACTAGTGGCTTTCAAAGGAAAAATGAGACAAATCTGTGGAGGATTAAGAAGAGTTGGTTTTTAAATGCCGATTTTCTCTACCTTTTAAGGAGAATTAAACCGGCTTACAATCTCCTTCCCTTCCTCTCCCCACAACAGACACCTTGTGAGGTAGGTGGGGCGGAGAGAGTTTTGAGAGAACTGACTAGCCCAAGGTCACCCAGCTAGCTTCATGTGGGGAATCAAACTCGGTTCTCCAGATTAGAGTCCACCGCTCATAACCACTACACCACACTGGCTCTCTTAATGGCTACTGGCCATGATACTTCGTCCCTGACTCAACATTCACAGATGGTATACCACTGAATATCACTGCCTATGAGGAAAATACCAGGGGAGGGCCTCTGGCAGACCACTTTTCGAATTTACACTAATCTGTGAAAACTTCAAGAGTTAGAAATTCATTTTCAAAATCAGCCTGGAGACCAGATACTTGAATCTTGCTGGCCATGCAAAATTTCTGCAATTGTGATAATGCAGAATGCATTGTCAATCTGAAAACCTTGTGCTTGTGTTGATGCAAAGCGGAAACCCAGCAGCCACACATATTGGGAGCACGCGTATCCCTGCGATGCACCTGATTCACATGATTGCTGTATCGTGTAAATAGGGCGAAGCGTGGATTTTCCACGGGGATATAGCTTCTATTTACACAAACCAGAACCCTAAAACACCAGGGTTCTGGTTTATATGAATGGAAGTTGTACCTGTATGGAAAGTCCATGTGTTGCCCTATTCACAGGACGAGTGAATCACGGTCCTCAAAACACTTGGCTGGCAGGCTTCCATTTCTGTGCAAACGGAATGCAGAAAGCCATAGTCTTGCTTGTGTTTAGCCAATAGTGCCAGCGAGGTGTAGTGGTTAAGAGCGGTGGTTTGGAGCGGTGGAGTCTGATTCGGAGAACCGGGTTTGATTCCCCACTCCTCCACATGAGCGGCAGAGGCTAGTCTGGGGAACTGGAATTGTTTCGCCACTCCTACCCATGAAGCCAGCTTGGTGACCTTGGGCTAGTCACACTCTCTCAGCCTCACCTACCTCACAGGGTGACTGTTGTGGGGAAGGGAAGGTGATTGTAAGCTGGTTTGATTCTCCCTCAAGTGGCAGAGAAAGTCAGCATATAAAAACCAAGTCTTCTTCTCTGCAGAATAACCATTGTGTGTTTCCGGAACACTGTTAGCCAGCCTTACCCCCCGATTTCTCTGCCCCCCTAATAAGTATTTGCCACCTGAGCCAATGGAAATGCCATTCCTGTCACTTACCACCTGCAAGCCCTTTTCCACGCTGGGTGGCACGTCATAAATCTCCTGGGAATGCGATAGATCCCGGTTGTTCAGGCCCTTTGCTGCCAGGGTGGGCGTGTCATATACCTGGGAGAAGGAAGAGAACAGTATTTAGATGCTTGTTCTCGCTGAACGCTGCAACAGAGGCCCTGTTTCAAGTGCTGTGGGCCAGTGAGGGAAGAATTAGGGTGACAAGAAACAGGTGCTTTTGGGTGGCGGCTCCATCACTGTAAACTGGCCAGGATAACATGTCAGGAAGGCTGGCCAGATAACCTGTCCTGCTGCTTTTAGATGTTGGTTAAAACCTTACGTTTATTTTAGAAGGTGATTGGATGTCTTCATCAAATACTGTTTTATACATAATTGAAAAAATACATTCCCATATCCCACCGGCTCAGACCTGCGAACCTAAGTAGCAAAACTGTGGAAACAGGGGTTCAGAATGCTCTTCCATGTCCCAAAATGGGGGGACGATGACAACCCCCCCATGCAAACAGAAACCTAGCACAGCAGGAAACAGGGTGGGGAAGAGATACCGCCCCCCCCCCCGATATGAGGTTCTTTTTTCTTCCATGGAGGGAGTTGCTGGGAGGGGGGGGGGTCATTGTTTTGAAATGTGGATGAGAATTCAAAATTGGGAGAGAAGAACTCCTTGTTAGGATCTAGCCTAGCAATTTGGGATCGGGGCCACCCCCATACTGCCACTCCCCGACCCTCTAAAGCAGCGCAGTCTGCTCTACCTACTATGTTTTCTTCCCCCCTGCCTCTGTGCACCCATAGGGAAAGGGGGCACCGCTTACCTCTTGACTGCACTGATTGGTCAGCAGGCCCCGTGTCGGTGGCACGTCGTAGATTTCTTGGAGGTGGCGGGGAACGTCATACTCATCCTGTTCTCCTTTGGGGGAGTCGTAGACGTAGACCTGCCCTACGCGGGTTGGGACCACCACCTGTGCAAGAAAGAGACAAAGACCCCTCTGAATTATAGATCACCTCCAGTCGACAGAGGTCAGTTCCCCTGGAGAAAACGGATGCGTTGGAGGGTGAACTCTATGGCATTGTACCCCACTGTTAGGGAGCCAGCGTGATGTAGTGCTTAAGAGCGGTGGTTTGGAGCGGTGGACTCTGATCTGGAGAACCGGGTTTGATTCCCCACTCCTCCACATGAGCGGCGGAGGCTAATCTGGTGAACTGGATTTGTTTCCCCGCTCCTACACACGAAGCCAGCTGAGTGACCTTGGGCTGGTCACAGCTCTCTTAGAGCTCTCTCAGCCCCACCTACCTCACAGGGTGTGTGTTGTGGGGAGGGGAAGGGAAGGTGTTTGTAAGCCAGTCTGAGTCTCCCTTAAGTGACAGAGAAAGTCGGCATACAAAAACCAACTCTTCTTCTTCACTGAGGTCCCTGTCCTCCCCAGGCTCCATCCCAAAATGAGGAGGAGGAGGAGAGTTGGTTTTTATTTGCCGACTTTCTCTGCCACTTAAGGAAGAATCAAACCGGCTTACAATCACCTTCCCTTCCCCTCCCCAGACACCCTGGGAGGCAGGTGGGGCTGAGAGAGCTCTAAGAGAGCTGTGACTAGCCCAAGGTCACCCAGCTGGCTTCGTGTGTAGGAGCGGGGAAACAAATCCAGTTCACCAGATTAGCTTCCGCCGCTCATGTGGAAGAGTAGGGAATCAAACTCGGTTCTCCAGAACAGATTCCGCCAACCCGGATCTTGCAACCCTACATGGAGAGTACATTCCTGTCCTTAAAAATTCTCCTTTTCAAGGCCCCAGCGGCGCATGGGATGTGTTTAACCCTTATTCCAGGAGAGGGCACTGCTCACTCGCAAACAACGTGTGACTGGCTGGAAGGAGCCTGGGCCACCTTGCAGCAGGCTCTCTGTCTTCAGGGAGGGCCGGGGAATGACATCATGTTCTATTTCTGGATCCGAGTAAATGAGGGGCTTGGAGACCAAAGGCTCCCAAGCGCAATCAGTGCTCCTTCCCCCTTGTGGGCGGCCCCTCCCCGAGAGGAGGAAGGCGGGAGACGGAGCCGCCTTCCCGGGCCGCTGAACCACTCTGCAGAGAAAAGGGCCAGCTAGCGCATGCACATGGACCGTCAAAAACCCAGAATGAGCACAGAAGCACGGCTTTGCAAGTTCTGCCTGGGGCCATGTGTCCTCTGTGTGCACGCCTTCGTTTGCTTATGCTCATGTAGACATAAGAAGAAGAAGAAGTTGGTTTTTAGTGTGCACGCCTTCGTTTGCTTATGCTCATGTAGACATAAGAAGAAGAAGAGTTGGTTTTTAGTGTGCACGCCTTCATTTGCTTATGCTCATGTAGACAGAAGAAGAAGAAGAAGAAGAAGAGTTGGTTTTTAGTGTGCACGCCTTCGTTTGCTTATGCTCATGTAGACATAAGAAGAAGAGTTGGTTTTTAGTGTGCACGTCTTCGTTTGCTTATGCTCATGTAGACATAAGAAGACGACGAGTTGGTTTTTAGTGTGCACGCCTTCGTTTGCTTATGCTCATGTAGACATAAGAAGAAGACGAGTTGGTTTTTATATGCCGACTTTTTCTACCACTTAAGGCAGACTCAAACTGGCTGACAATCACCTTCCCTTCCCCTCCCCACAACAGACACCCCATAAGATAGGCGGGCTGAGAGAGCTGTGACTGGCCCAAGGTCACCCAGCTGGCTTCAAGTGGAGGAGCGATTAGCGTCCGCCGCTCATGTGGAGGAGTGGGGAATCAAACTCGGTTCTCCAGATCAGAGTCCACCGGGCCACCGTTCCAAACCACTGCTCTTAACCACTACACCACACTGGCTCTCACGTGCACACATCACATGCACACACAACAAAGCACCTTAAGCTCTGCTGCTAGGTCAGCTTGAATTCAGTGGCTCAAAAACAAACTTGCAACTTGAACTAATAACGCCGATTAAGCCAGTTTATTTCAACGGCTGGCTTAAGGGACTGAAGAACACACCGTCTTCGTTCTGGGTTTGAAGACAGCTTCCCACAGCCCTGGCCTGTCCCCAACACTAACAAGTCTTCACAATCTGTCCATAGAAGCACCAATTCCATGGCTAACCTAACTGTACAGTTAATGGTCCCAGTGATCACTGGGTGTGTGTGTGATATTTTTAATGAAACACTTCCCAGAATCCTAGGGCATAATTCTCTGATGCAGAGTACAAAGGATTTCTGTCATCCAGGTTGCAAGAGATCAAAAAGCTGGCTACACTGCCACAAAACAGAACCCTCTGCCCATTAATCTGCTCTGCCCCTGGAACTGGGAACCCAGAGGTGGCCCGAGCAAAGCAGATATATAGCAAGTTAGATGCCTGCAGAGGAACAATTCCAACCACCAAGCCAACCCGCATATCACATTCTACCCACAGATCTCCCCCAATCCAACTGTGCAGGTGTGTATATCTGTCTATCTACCTGGATACAGAGAAATTAAGATAGTCAGCGCTTATATTACATTGCCCAGAAAAGCCCACTAAGTTTTAAGTGGTTGTTATTAGCATACTGAATGAAAAGTTTTAAAGGCCATGTAAAATCTTTTGCATTATTTGCTTAGACAAACATCGTTTTAAATCTGTTACAGTGAGTAGTGGTGTGCCAGATTCCAACAGCAAGAGCGCAGTGGCACATTGCTATCTATGACTGTGTCACATGAACACATGACACCGCCTTAAATGAAGTCAAAACACTGGTCTATAAAGGTCAGTATTGTCTACTCTGACTGGCAGTGGGTCTCCAGGGTCTCAGGGCCTCTGACATCACCTACTGCCTGATCCTTTGCTGAGGATAAAAACTGGGACCTTTGGCATGCCAAGCAGATGCTCCACCACTGAGCCACAAACCCCTTATTTAAGGGGCCTCGTACTGAGTCAGACCATTGGTCTACCAAGCTCAACCTTGTTAACCCTGACTGGCAGCGGCTCTCAAGACGTTTCAGGCACAGGCCTTTCACATCACCTCCTACTTGATCCTCTTAACTGGAGATGCCGGGGATTGAATCTAGGACGCCTGGCATGCCAAGCAGAGGCTCTACCACTGAGCCACAGCCTCACTTCCAAGCCACAGCCCCACATTTTCAGCCTTGAAACAAAAGAGGAGCCACTCACTTAACTGGTGTAAGTGACTGATAAGAGATCATTATAGCCCCTGCAGACAACCGTGCAGAAGACACAAGACTTTTCTTCGGCTAAGGTTGCCATGTCGCTTAGATTGGCGGGCAATTGTCCACCATCCAGTGTCTGGCTTGGAAGCAGGGATTGCGTGTATGTGCCGCCGTGCCGATGCGATCCCATCACTTCCGGTTTACACCTGGAAGCCCCGCATAGCAACGGGTCTTTTACCACTCAGTCTTCCAGTATGGCGCTAACCTGGATGGCCCAGGCTAGCCTGATCTCGTCAGATCTCAGAAGCTAAGCAGGGTCAGCCCTGGTTAGTATTTGGATGGGAGACCACCAAGGAAGTCCAGGGTTGCTGTGCCGAGGAAGGCACTGGCAAACCACCTCTGTTAGTCTCTTGCCATGAAAACCCCAAAAGGGGTCGCCATAAGTTGGCTGCGACTTGAAGGCACTTTACACACACACACACTTCCAGTATGAGTGGTAAAAGGCCCGTTGCGATGCGGCGCTTCCGGGTGTAAACCATAAGTGACGCGATTGCATCAGCACGGCCATACATGCACGCAATCCCTGCTTCCAAGCCGGGTGCCGAATTGGCGGGCAATTGACCCCTACCTCAGCTCCGCCCCAAAAACCTCCCGCCGGAGCCGAGGAGGGTCCTGGCAACCCTATCCTCGGCCCAGAATCCAGCCCTGCCTGGGGCGTTTGCTCCCGATCCTCGGGTTCTGCTTGCAGAGCTCCCGCTCGCTTCTCCCGCCCTCCTGCGTCTCTACAATACCCTTCAGCCTACTTGCCAAAGGCAGGAAAAAGCAACCAGGTCAACAGTGGCCGAGAAGCGCGAGCAGGAACCCGGCAGACCAAACCTGGCCCCATGCCAGCCCGCAGCAGCTCTTTCTGAATTATCGACTGCTCTGCCAGGCTGGCTCTATCCAAATCCATTTCAAGGTCAGGCAGCTGCAGCTGCTGAATGGAGGACAAACACACAGCAGGGTGGGGCAGGGTGACTCCTGGCACACACAGACTCCTCGCCGAGACAATGCCTTCTTAAGGGACGTTCCCTGGGCTTCCAGAGGTAGCATGTCAGGCCACTGTGTTGTGGTGGTTAAGAGCGATGGTTTGGAGTGGCGGACCGGGTTTGATTCCCCACTCCTCCACATGAGCGGTGGAGGTTAATCTGGTGAACTGGATTTGTTTCCCCACTCCTCCAAATGAAGCCAGCCGGGTGACCTTGGGCTAGTCACAGCTTTGAGAGCTCTCTCAGCCCCACCTACCTAGAACAGAATCATAGAGCTGCAAGGGTCATCTAGTCCAACCCCCTGCACAATGCAGGAAATTCACAACTACCTCCCCCCCCACACCCCCAGTGACCCCTACTCCAAGCCCAGAATATGGCCAAGATGCCCTCCCTCTCATTATCTGCCTAAGGTCATAGAATCAGCATTGCTGACAGATGGCCATCTAGCCTCTGCTTAAAAATCTCCAGGGAAGGAGAGCTTACCACCTCCCGAGGAAGCCTGTTCCACTGAGGAACTGCTCTGTCAGAAAATTCTTCCTAATGTCTAGACAGAAACAGGGTGTCTGTGGTGGGGAGGGGAAGGGAAGGGGATTGTAAGCTGGTTTGATTCCTCCTTAAGGGGTGGAGAAAGTCGGCATATAAAAAACCAACTCTTCTTCTTCTAAATCCTTAGGGCAGAAGGCTACTGTGTGGGCACGTTCTTTCCTGCCTCTTATCTAAACCCATATGGAAGAGGGCCTGGCACAGTGCCCCCCTCGGGATCCAGGTCGGCTAAAGATCGCCCTAGCTGGGGAACTGTTGACATGGGCTACGGAGGAGGCCTCTAGCCCTAACTGAGGCCATTTCCTTTCCCAGGGAAACAACAGGAAAACGGTTCACCACACCCGACTGCGACACCCTGCACATGGTAAAATCATGCAGGCGCAAAACCCTACCGCCACTGAGCGCTTTCAAACCTGGATGCCCAACAGTGAATCCTGATGCAGAGGGTAGGGTTGCCTTGGATTATGCCACCAAGGAACGCTGTGGAAGGGGCAACCGCCATCGGCACCTCTGAGCTCATTTTTATTTTATTAGATTTTTATGTAATCATTTTTTATCTAATCATGAAGCTGCCTTATACTGAGAGTCAAAGTTTGTAGTGGTTAAGAGTGGTGGACTGGTGAACTGGGTTGGTTTCCCCACTCCTCCACACGAAGCCAGCTGGGTGACCTTGCGCTAGTCACAGTTCTCTTCGACCTCTCACAGCCTCACCTACCTCACAAGGTGTCTGTTGTGGGGAGAGAAGAAGAAGAGTTGGTTTTTAAATGCCGGCTTTCTCTACCACTTAAGGGAGACTCAAACCGGCTTACAATTGCCTTCCCTTCCCCTCCCCACAACAGACACCCTGTGAGGTAGGTGGGGCTGAGAGAGCTGTGACTTGTCCAAGGTCACCCAGCTGGCTTTGTTCACCAGATAAGCCTCCGCCGCTCATGTGGAGGAGTGGGGAATCAAACCTGGTTCTCTGGATCAGAGTCCACCGCTCCAAACCACCGCTCTGAACCACTACACCACGCTGGAAGGGAAGGTGATTGCAAGCCAGTTTGAGATTCCTTAAAGGTAGAGAAAATCGGGGTATAAAAACCAACTCTTCTTCTTCTTGTCTGCGGAGGGGAGGCAGCATTGGGGGCTCCTGGCTTCAACTAGCAATCTGCGCCCCCAAAGGCAGGGACCCAGCCTATGGCCAATGCACAAACCACAAGAGTACACAGTTTGGGTCTAGGGTCTTTACCCTGTGTAACAGACACGTTAATAAGCTTCTCCTCAATTCCTTTGTGTGGGGAGCCTGATTCAGACTGGGACTGCAGTGCATGTGGAAAAAAAGACTTCAGTCCCTGCCTCGCCTGTGACATTTTCTCAAACTGAAATGATCGGAGGGGGGCGTTATTTGGCCCACTGCTCCCCTGGGACTACTTCTGGTCTGGTCACCCAGCTGGCTTCATGTGGAGGAGTGGGGGAAACAAATTCAGTTCACCAGATTAGCTTCCACCACTCATGTGGAAGAGCGGGGAATCAAACCCGGTTCTCCAGATCAGTCCACTGCTCCAAACCACTGCTATCAACCTCGAAGTGATGGTATTGCTTTACTCTGCTCTGGTTAGACCTCACCTAGAGTATTGGGTTCAGTGGAGTAATGTGTTACTCCTCTGAAGATCTCCTCTGAAGATGCCGGCCACAGCTGCTGGCGAAACGTCAGGAAAGAAAATACCAAGACCACGGTTACACAGCCCGGATAACCTACGAGAACCAATGAACTCTGACCGTGAAAGCCTTCGACAATATTGGGTTCAGTTTTGGGCACCACAATTTAAGAAAGATGTAGACAAGCAGGAACGTGTCGAGAGGAGGGCAACAAAGATGGTGAGGGGTCTGGAGACCAAGTCCTATGAGGAAAGGTTGAAGGAGCTGGGGATGTTTAGCCTGAAGAGGAGAAGACTGAAAGGGGATATGATAACCATGTTCAAGTATTTGAGGGGCTGTCATATAGAGGATGGTGCTGAGTTGTTTTCTGTTGCCCAAGAAGATTGGACCAGAACCAACGGGTTGAAATTAAATCAAAAGCGTTTCCGTCTAGACATTAGGAAGAATTTTCTAACAGATAGAGCAGTTCCTCAGTGGAACAGGCTTCCTCGGGAGGTGGTAAGCTCTCCTTCCATGGAGGTTTTTAAGAAGAGGTTAGATGGCCATCTGTCAGCAATGTTTATTCTGTGACCTTAGGCAGATGATGAGAGGGAGGGCATCTTGGCCATCTTCTGGTCACTAGGGGTGTGTGGGGGGGGAAGTAGTTGTGAATTTCCTGCATTGTGCAGGGGGTTGGACTTGATGACCCTGGTGGTCCCTTCCAACTCTGTGATTCTATGCTACACTGCCCTGGCTCTCACGCTGGGTAACTGTTTACTTCCTCCTCTTCCACTCTCTCCTGTTCATTGCAAAATTACCACCATCGCAGCACGAGGGGTGCCGGCATTTCAAACGGCCCTTGCCCATGAAACCAACCTCAACAGCACAAAATCAGCCAGTGTCTCTTGTCCGGGCTTTGCCGCCTGCTAGCATCTTTACAACCAGCTTCAGTTAAAGCCAGACACGATGTGTTCCTTTCTTTCTGGCTAGCTGGCAACCCTAGATGCTAAAGTGACCAAACCGAGGCTACCGTACTTTGGTCACATCATGAGAAGACAAGAGCCACTGGAAAAGACAACAATGCTAGGAAAAGCGGAAGGCAGCAGGAAAAGAAGACAACCCAACATGAGATGGATTGACTCAACCAAGGAAGCCACGGCCCTCAGTTTGCAAGACCTGAGCAAAGCTGTCCATGATAGGACGTCTTGGAGGTCATTCATTCATAGGGTCATCAGAAGTTGGAAGGGATTTGATGGCACTTAACCCACACACAGCTGGAAACCACAGTCCTCTCTCTACCACCATATCTCCAGTTTAAACAACTCCTTGTCTGGGCAGGGACTATGTCACCCCCACAACACAACGCCAGAGCTCCCAGTTAAGTGAAGAAGGACCAGTAGTGTTTGGCAAGATTACCTTTCCTTGGGGCTTGGGTGCATCCCAGACCCGGCCATCCAGAGAAGGGGGCACTTGGTAGACATCCTGCCCCAGCCCAGCGGGAGCTGGGGGGACTTGGTAAATGTCCTGGGGTGGGCTGGCGGGTCCAGCCGGCATTTGGTACACTTCCTGGCCTTGAGGGGGGGTCGGCTTCGGGTAAGCGGGCGTCTGTTTCCCTGGAGGGGTCTGGAACTGGCCGGCGGGCACAGGGCCCTGGTGTAGGCCCCCCTGGGTCTTGTTTGGCGCTGGCACTAGATAGACATTGTCCTCTTGGGGCAGGTAGGAGGAGTGCATAGACGTGTACTGAGATGCAGGAGATAGGGGTAGATACCCCCCTTGATGTGGGTAGGCCAGAGGGGTCTGCCCCGCCGGCGGTGGCTGCTGCTGTTGCGAAGGTTGAGGCGTGCCCTGGACGGTCCCGGGAAGCTGCTTCTTGTCATACATGCCCACCAGGATCTTGAGGCGGTTGCCAGGCACGATGCCTTGCCGTCCATGGAGCGAACAGAGCCACCACCCTTCCAGGCCCTGCGTGTTGCGCTCCAGCACAGTCATGATGTCTCCCTTACGGAACGAGAGCTCGTCTGGGGACTCGGCCACATTGTCGTAGAGGGCCTTGGCCAACACGTTCTGCAAGAGAGCCAAGACAGAGTGAGAGAGAGTTAAAAGGGCAGGGCGGCGGAAGGAGAGACGGACAGCGGTGGCATTCAGACAGTGAGCAGAAAGGCCTGCTTCCCAAGGGACTTAAACGCTGTGGGGAATGTTTAGGAAGGGGGGTGTCGGCAAATGAACCAAAGGCAGTCTTGAACATAGCTGGGGAAAAATCTAGTGCTGCAAACTCCATGGGTAAGTTACACACACACACACTCGACCTAACCCGCCTCACAGGACTGTTGTGAGGATAAAATAGAAACGAGGAGAAAGATGTACGCTGCTTTGGGTTCCCGATGGAAAAGAAGGGCATCAATAGGGTTGCCAGGTGCCTCCTTGCCTCCGGTGGGAGGTTTTTGGGGCGGAGCCTGAGGAGGGAGGGGTTTGGGGAGGGACTTCAACGCCATAGAGTCCAATTGCCAAAGCGGCCCTTTTCTCCAGGCGAACTGATCTCTATCGGCTGGAGATCAGTTGCAATAGCAAGATACCTCCAGCTAGTTCATGGAGTACATTGGCAACCCTCACCATCAATTAAGTAAATAAATAAAATGAGACCCACGAAGGAATCCACAATGACCTTCGAAGAAGAGTTGGTTTTTATATGCCGAATTTCTCTACCACTTAAGGAAGAATCAACCCGGCTTACAATCACCTTCCCTTCCCCTCCCCACAACAGACACCCTGTGAGGTGACTAGCCCAAGGTCACCCAGCAGGCTTCATGTACAGGAGTGGGGAAACCAACCTGCTTCACCAGATTAGCGTCCGCCACTCATGGGGAAGAGCGGGGAATCGAACCCGGTTCTCCCGATCCGACTCCACCGCTCCAAACCACCGCTCTTAACCACTACGCCACGCTGGCTCTCTGAAGAAGACTACATTTGACAGGGGCTATGGGGGGGGGGGATACACGTTTTTATGCCACACGTCCTTCAAACACTCAGGGCAGTTCCCCCTTTCCCATTTCATCTTCAGAGCAACTTGTAAAAGTAGGTTAGGCTGGCAGAGGGTGGCTGGTCCACGGTCGCCCCGTCTAACCACGACGCCGCGCTGGCTCTGCGCACGCTTTCCGTTTCAACTTTACGGCCATATGTTTTCCCCGAAGCTCAAAATACGCTAAGTAAATTGCCATAAATATTGGCGTTCAGTTTTAAATTGTGAAGTATTAAATGCTTAACAGATGGGGGGAGGAAGGGGGATTAATCTTTTCCCAGCCTCTTATTGGAAAGGCTGCCTGCTGCTAAGGAATGGGACCCTCCTTCCAGCACACTCATAGACCCCCCCGCGCCCTTCTCCACCCCCCCCCCAGGAAGTGCCAGAACTGCGAGTCAATCAGAAAATAGTACTAGAATGAGTAATAGGCAATGTTTTATCCATTATGTTCCAACCATTCGTCATGTAACTCCTGGGTTTTCAAACGGTATAATACACTTATATGCAATAAGTAGATAAGTGCAATAGGTAGATAAGCTGATTGATTTTTATATTTTTACAATTACATATTTAGATATATTTTATTTTACATGATTAATATTCATGCTTGTTATATGGTATTGTATTCGACTAAGTTTATTTTTCTATTGAATTTGCTATATTGTTTTTGTGTATCAAACGGTTTTTACCCTTCCCTTCTTTTCCCTTCTGTATCCCCTTAATCATAAAAATAAACCTTTAAAAAAAGACAGAAAGGAAATCCCTTTTGCTCCTCCTCCTTCAGTTGTGGGACAGGCTGAGATTCACAGCACTCTTTTCAGCGCTGGGGTTTTCAGTGGAGTCAGGCGAGGGGCAGAGAGCCCTTGGGGACAAGTACTTGAAGGGCTGTCGTATAGAGGAGGGTGCCGGGTTGTCTTCTGTCGCCCCAGAAGGTCGGACCAGAGCCAACGGGTTGAAATTAAATCAGAAGAGTTTCCGTCTAGACATTAGGAAGAATTTTCTGACAGTTAGAGCGGTTCCTCGGTGGAACAGGCTTCCTCGGGAGGTGGTGAACTCTCCTTCCCTGGAGGTTTTTAAGCAGAGGCTAGATGGCCATCTGTCAGCAATGCGGATTCTATGAATTTAGGCAGATCATGGGAGGGAGGGCATCTTGGCCATCTTCTGGGCACGAAGAAGAGGTCATGGGGGTGTGGGGGGGAGGCAGTTGTCAATTGCCTGCATTGTGCAGGGGGTTGGACTAGATGACCCTGGTGATCCCTTCCAACTCTATGATTCTGTGACATTTTTCTCACTGTGCAGCAGATGCTAAGGTGTACCAGTTTGTTTTACCCAGCAGGAATTTAGAACGTACCTGTTTGCCAAGCAAAAAAAATATTCAGCTTATTTGCCAGACATACCAAGTTTGCTAGTTCAGAAAATTACAGTGTTTGGAAGTAAGCTGGTACGGCACTCAGGAGAAATATGCAGATTGGTGGCATTTAAATATTCGCAAGGGAGTGTTATTATAGGGAATTAGGTACTAGATTCTACAGCAAGGAACTTCACAACGCTGCCCATCCTTAATCTGGTTTCTAGTTCTACATTCGTTTGGGCTTCCTGTACTGCATTTCCTCCCAGGGGACCAGAGGCACATTTCTGCCAGAATAGAGTGTTCTGTTTGCAACTTTGGGAAGGCCCAAGGCCCCTCAGACTAAAATATCCAAGACCGCCTCCAAAGACAGCTCTCAGATGCCCTCTTGCTCTGAAACGCATGGGGGGATTGTGGGGCCAGCCATTTTCTTGCTGCCTCGCCTACCTCACAGGGTTGTTGTGAGGATACAACGAGAGGATGAAAGAACCACGTATGCACCTGAGCTTCCTTGGAGGAAGGGCAGGCTAAAACTTGTATGAATAAATAAATGCTAAGAACTACCCTGCTGATGGTGGCATCAAAAAGCATGCACTGTCCTGTAGGATAGATGTCTCTAAGCCGCTGTGGTACACGTGAAGCTACCTTATACTGAATCAGACCACCAGTCCATCAAAGTCAGTATTGTCTACTCAGACTGGCAGCGGCTCTCCAGGGTTTCAGGCAGAGACCTTTCACATCACCTACTGCCAAATCCTGTAACTGGAGATGCCAGGGATTGAACCTGGGACCTTCTGCAAGCCAAGCAGACGCTCTTATCACTGAGCCATGACCCCTCCCCAAAGGGGAACATGTTGTTCCTAGCATTCCCAGAACGCTTTTTAGTTCATCCCCCCCCCCGCACAACTATCTTTGTTGCACGTGGAAAGATGGGGCCATAAGGAGACACGGATGCCCCTAAAAAAGAAATACTATCATCCCCCTTCCTTCTTGAATTCTGAGCCAACCACGTTGTTTCCAGTGGACAACAGGATACCTCTCACTGGTGTGCCACACAACACAGATGCAAACCAGAGCTGGAGAATCGCCACGTAGGGGAGCTGGCTCTCAAGAATGTGAAATATTTTCCAGGCCTGACCAAACAGTACCAAAAGAGGCCTTCCGGAGGGGAAGGCTGAATCTGAAAGCGAGAATATCTCAGGCAGCGGGATACACGCCCCATGGGAAAGAGACGGAAGGCAGAGGGAAGCGGGGCCTCGAATGGGTAGAGATCTGCTGGCTGGCCAGAGAGGGACAAGAAAAGGGTCGTGGAGTTAACGCTAAGGGTTGAAGCATCACCAACACCTTTCGGGACTCATTCCCCCCATAGACGACCGGCTTTGTCACAACCCCCCTTCCCACCAATGTTACTGATTCTATGCCACAAGTGAGAATAATTAGGATTTTTTTTTGTGTGTGTGTGTGTGGAAGGGTGTATTCACACACACACGCACACCTACATAATTCACCTGATCTCACAGGGCACACTGTGTTGTGTTGCCAGGAAGGCATGAGCTACACAGTTCAAATTTTGCCTTGTTACACATTCATTCTGTGCCTTTGAAGCTAATTCTCTTAGGCCACCTTCGGCACACGGATAATCGTACCGGCCTACCTTTCAGAGTGGTGGAGAGGCTTCATGTGCTGAAGCGTATAAAGCGCTTTCAACACTTGAAATGTTCGGTGTAAAGGATAAATGGTGGCATTATTGTTATTAAAGCGAAAGGTAGTCCCCTGTGCAAGCACCGGGTCATTCCTGACCCATGGGGCGATGTCACATCCCAACGTTGCCATAAGTCAGCTGTGACTTGACAACACACACACACAAGATCAGTGTTCTTTCTGAATTCCTTGGAGGAAGGGCAAGATTAAATGAGCTTGATTCCTTTTGATGTGTTTTTGTGTGTGTGTGTGTGGGGGGGGAAACCCAGGTGCTGAGTGCCTGCATGCAAATGCAACAGCAGGCAGGTTGTCTATTTCCAGATCTAGGCTTTTTTTTACGGGGTGGTTTGCAAGTGCCTTCCCCAGTCATTTTCCCTTTACCCCCAGCAAGCTGGGTCCTCATTTGACCCACCTCAGAAGGATGGAAGGCTGAGTCAACCTCGAGCCGGCGACCTGAAACCGACTTCCGTCAGGATCGAACTCAGGTCGTGAGCAGAGCTTGGACTGCAGTACTGCAGCTTACCACTCGGCGCCACGGGGCTCTTATTATTGTTCTAACTAGCAGAGGGTAAAAAAGGCTCAAAGTTAAAACTTTATGTAGAAGAAAGCATATTTATTATTATCATTATTTTAAAACACACCCTCAGGCAGCTGACAGGACATCCTCCAGCGCCAAAGGACCAAACTCCACTAACCAAGCGCTGCCAACTGGTGTTATCTTGAAATGCCACACGAAAAGGACTAAGGTGTGCCAGGTACAGAAGTGCCTTGTGGGAAAGGAATGTGAGGCAATGGGATCTCGATATCTCCCAAGAAAATGAGTCATGCCACTTAATCGCAGGCAGAGATCCTCCCTCTACCCTGATTTCCCCAGAGAAGCTCAATTTCCCCCCTTACTAAATGGATTTCCCAACAATAACGGGATTGAATTTGGAAACCAGGTGGAACAGCAAGCAGAGTTTTCTGCATTCCTCCCCACCCTGCTTCCTAACCCCCAACTCCTCCCTGAAGACCCCTCCTTTCAGCGGGAAGGTAGAAATTGTTCCATGCTGGGTCCTGGGATGGGGTTTACGTGCATCTCCTGCTCACCTCCGATCAGCCCCCCCGCAACAGACCATATAGATCTGGAGATAGACAACCTGCCTGCTGTTGCATTTGCATGCAGGCGCTCAGCACCTGGGTTCCCCCCCACACACACACACACACAAAACACATCAAAAGGAATCAAGCTCATTTAATCTTGCCCTTCCTCCAAGGAATTCAGAAAGAACATTGATCTTGTGTGTGTGTTGTCAAGTCACAGCTGACTTATGGCAACCCCATAGGGTTTACAAGTCAAGAGACATTGGTTTGCCATTCCCTGCCTCCGTGTGGTCTGAGAGAGTTCAGAGAGAACTGTGACTGGTCCAAAATCACGCAACAGGCTTCATGTGAAGGAATGGGGAATCGAACCCAGTTCTCCAGATTAGACTCCGCCACTCTAAACCACTACACTGTGGACTCTGATCTGGAGAACCATGTTTGATTCCCCTCGCCTCCACATGAGCGGCGGAGGCTAATCTGGTGAACTGGATTTGTTTCCCCACTCCTACACACAAAGCCGGCTGGGTGACCTTGGGCAAGTCACAGCTCTGTTAGAACTCTCTCAGCCTCGCCTACCTCACAGGGTGTCTGTTGTGGGGAGGGGAAAGGAAGGTGATTGTAAGCCAGTTTGAATCTCCCTTAAGTGGTAGAGAAAGTCAGCATATAACCAACTCTTCTTCTACACCACACTGGCTCTCAGACAGAACATTGTTCTTACCTCCTCTTATCCTACAACAGCCCTGTGAGGTAGGTCAGGTCAGAGCAGAATTGGCAACCCAAGGAAAACTTTGTGGCAGAGGGCGGGATTTGAACCCGAGTCTCCCCAGCCCTACACTAATTGAAGATGCAATACACAGAGTCCGAATATTGCTGGCCAGTTCTATGCAGCAACGGCTCCAGAGATTGGAAGCAGCTAAGATCCGAGTCAGGGGTATTTAACTGCAGATTCTCCCTGACACCTGCAACATGCCAAATACCCCAAACAGACAGCACAATCCTATTCACTTTAGGACCACTGATTTTAATGGTCTCAGACTGGAGTAACTCTGCATAGAATTATGCTGTCAATTATGCTGAATGAGGCCGCTGACTTGCTGAGTCCAGCAGTGTCTGCCTTGAGCAGCAGCAGCTCTCCGAAATCTCTGGCAGAGATCTCTCCTAGCTTTAGAGAGATCCTTTTCATTACAGATGGTGGGAATTGAACCCAGGACATCGGGGGGAGGGGGACATGCAAAGCTGAGCAGTTCTGCCAGCTGCTTTCTGGAACATGGGGGTTACTTGGAATATTGACAGAATTGCACCTCAATCTCATTTCCTACCAAATAGAGACTATTGAGGCCTGTGGTTTTCAAAGGAGTAGGGGGTTATGAAATAGTACAGACACTGACTGGAGCCATAGTGGAAGAAATCTCCGGATGAATGCAATCCAGAGCTGACCCGCAAGACCACCTTTGGATTTAACAGAATTTCATAACCAGTCATCTTTAGAACTTGAATCCAATATTTTTATATAAATGGGGCACGTCGAAAATGTGCGACATAAATCTGCCCCTGAAGCATTACATCTCCAGAATAAATCTATAGGAACATTGTATATTCGTATCAGCTTGTAATGAATCACATACCAGCCTAGCATAATCTTTAAAACATTTTTTCCCTTAAGATCCAATACTATCACTTTTGGGGAAACAACCTCCCATATCCAGCACCATCCACTCTCTGGATTTCCTTGCTGCTGGATCTTTCCCCACCTTTTCATATAATTGTTACTCGCTGGTATTTGATATGACAAGGAACCATACATTTCAGACAATCCTCCCGAGACTACTGACTACTCTTTCAAAACGTCTTTTAGTATACCGGTACCTGACTTCTTCTTTAATGTAGACAAACACGCCTCCCATTCCTCAGTTTTTATTACCATTACTTCTGTTCTGATTACATTTTAATCTGTTTGCATACAGCTGCTACTATTTTAAGGTTAAGATTATAAGGAAGGTGACATTTATAATAGGGAGGGGGATATATATCCGATTGCATTTCACGATTGTGAGCAGCCTTGGACATTTTGCAGGAAAGACAGATTTTTCAATCAATAAACCAAACAGTGTTCTACAAGCAGTCATCCACGCGGCGAAAGAGGTGCCAACGGGTTCACAACTGGCAAGCTCATTCGTGGCATTTGCTGACTCACATCTTCTCCCCCCCCCCCCGCCAGCACTTCTAAAAAAAAAAAAACCCCACACAGAATCCTGCTTCCACTGCTAGGACCATAATTACGAGAGTTAACAGCTTGTCTTGGGTATTTGATGTTGGAAAAAACAGAAGGAAAACAGCCGGCATCTCTCGGTGAAGAAAACAAATGCCCAAAAAGAAAAAAAAATAAAGGATGAAATACTGCCCTCCTGCACCCAAACCTCTCCTTAAAGAAGCTTCACAGGGTTGACGGAGTTAAGGAATGTATGAGTAATTCAGCTTTTGAAAGGAAAAGATACCAAGCCGCATCACGGAGCACACGTTAAGGGCCGGATTCTCAGACAGGAATTATAACAGAAGGTTTGCGACTCATGCAATGAGTCTCTAAACTATCTTGCGAACACAAACATGGCAGGGTACAACTCCGAAAGCCACATGAGTCATTTCTATAAAATCTCTTCTTCAAACAGGAGCCTCATTTCCTGTGAGGTCGGGCTCTCCTAAAAAGGTCTTCCAAACGGAAGGTCGGTCGGTTCCAGCCCGCCCCCATCCCTGATGCTTTTGAGACAGGCGTGTGTCAGTTACTTGAGTAAAAGATGCAAGTTAGGGAAGAATCATAGCTCAGTGGAAGGCAACTGCTTTGCACGAGGAAGCTCCCAGGTTTAATCCCCGGGCATCTCCCCTTAAAAGGATCAGGTAGGAGGTGATGTGATGTGCAAATCCTCTACTTGAGATCCCAGAGAGCTGCTGCCAGTCAGAGTAGTAGACCTTGTTTGACCAATGGACTGATTTACTGGTTCATTAGCTGTTGGGGGCGCGGCTCAGTGGCTGAGCACCTGCTTTGCATGCAGAAGGTCCCTGGTTCAATCCCCAGCAGCTCCAGTTAAAAGGATCACCTAATGGGTAATGGGATATGAAAGGCCTCTTCCCGAGACCCTGGGGAGATGCCACAAGTCAGAATGGACACATGAAGCTGCCTTATACTGAGTCAGATCATTGGTCCATCAAGGTCAGTATTGTCTGCTCTGACTGGTGGTGGCTCTCCAGGGTGTCAGGAAGAGGTCTTTCACATCACCTACTGCCTGGTCCTTTAAGTTGGAGATGCTGCAGGTTGAACCTGGGACCTTCAGCATGTCAAGCAGATGCTTTACCACTGAGCCAAGGCCCTTAAAAGAAGATGCTGCCTTATACTCAGTGAGACCCTCGCTCCATCAAGGTCAGTATCATCCACTCTGCCTAGCTAGCAGTGGCTCTCAGGCAGCGGGTCATCCACATCACCTACTACCTCCTGTTTAAAGGGGAGATGCTGTGGATTGAACCTGGGACCTTCTGTATGCCAAACAGATGCTCTTCCACTGAGCCATGGCCCCTTCCATGCATAATACTGACCTTGGCAGACAGAGTATAAGGCAGTTTCAGGTGGATACATGAGAAACTCAAAAGCACCCAGGTGGAAAAAGGTAGCAGATAGGGGGTCTGTGTCTTTGGCTCAGTGCTGGACAATATTTTAATTCATTCATTCATTCAGTGTTGGGCAAGCCTATGGGAGAATATTCTGTTGGAAACCTCCATTTCCAACTCAACAATTTCTCCTCTTCACCCTACTTGAGAAAAGATCCCCCCACCCTGCACCCTGATCCAGTCTGAACAGAACAGAACCAAGGCCTGGATGAGTTCTTTGCAAACCATTAACCAAGAACTCTGCAAAATTAGCTCCAAGCCAAATAGAGAAAGAGCATGCACAGGAGAATGCAGCAGCATTAATAGCACATCAGGATAGCACTAAGCAGGCCCTGGGGGGGTTCAAATGACTTTCAATTCAATACTGCTCCGAAATACTTACAACAACCTTGGAAGGTGGACAGAGAGAGTGTGTAGTTTGCTTAAGAATGAGAAAAAGAAGAAGAGTTGGCTTTTATACCCCGCTTTTATCTACCTTTAAAGAGTCTCAAAGCAGCTTACAATCGACTTCCCTTCCCCTCCCCACAACAGACACCTTGTGAGGTAGGGGAGGCTGAGAGAATTCAGAGAGAACTGTGACTAGCCCAAGGTCTTCCAGCTGGCTTCATGTGTACGAGTGGGGAAACAAACCCAGTTCTCCAGATTAGAGTCTGCCGCTCTTAACCACTATACCACGCTGACTGTCTATGAACGACTGATCACAAGCCAGAGGAACTCCAGGAAGCTGGCTTACACAGGTGTAAATGTTCAGATAAATGCTTATGAGTTTCACAAGGCACCAGGTCTGTCGAAGGAAAGCAAGCTTCAGCTCCATTGGATTCCTTTCCAGGCAGGGCTGTTGACCTTGTGAGCTGGGTTTGCATCCAGCAGGTTCCCCCAAAACACGTTGGGTTGGATCCTGCCTAAAATTTTCAAAGAAGCTTGACCCCTCAACCTCCTTCCTCCCAGTGCAGGCCCAAACAGCCCCCAAACTGCTGCCAGAACATTAGGTGGGATCCAACCCAATGTTTTTTTCATAGCTGGGTGTAGTTGTTTTTTAAAAATAGTTTGCATTAATTATTTCAATGCTCTTTTAAGACAACAGTCTTTCTACTCTCTCAGCTGCCTCAATAAGCATACAAAATGTTCTAAATAAATGAATTAATCCCTCTGGGGGGGGGGAAATGCATTAATGGGCATGTGTGTAAAATTAGCAGCAAAAAAAAGCAGGTTCTCCCCCCCACCACCACCAGCGTCAGTGACCATGTGCGGCTTCTTCCAACCAAAGGGTGAGACTGACTTGATGTTTTGATGGTCTGACAAACGCGCAAGCCACTGATCCTGTTAAAGCTTGCTCGGGACAGCTGGTTGTACTAGAGAAAAGCCAACCACTTTGCGTTTGGCGTCAATGAAACAGACAGTGCTTCTCACAACACTGCAGCATCAATAGCCCATTGTTATGACACACACAACCCCAGCCAAGAGAATGACAAACCTACACACTGCAACCGACAACACTACATTCAGTCGTCCTTAAAACAGTCTGCACAAGAGTAGCCAAAATCACCCCAGCACAAGAAGAGCTAACAGGTAGCTCTTGTAGCCCAGAGGCTAACAGTCTGAGCTACATGTCAGGAAGCAGGGGAGGAGCTGTGGCTCAGTGCTAGAGCATCTGCTTGGCATGCAGAAGGTCCCAGGTTCAATCCCTGGCATCTCCAGTTAAAGGGACTAGGCAAGTAGGTGATGGGAAAGACCTCTGCCTGAGTCCCTGGAGTTGCTGCCGGTCTGAGTAGACAATACTGACTTTGATGGACCAAGGGTCTGGTTCAGGATGAGGCAGCTTCATGTGTTCCATGGGTCCCCAGACTGACCCTTGTCATTTCCAGAATTGTGGTAGACGTTTATCGGAGCTGACAAGGCTCTCCTCTTAACAACAAAAAAGATTCACCGAGACGGGATCTGGTAAGAAATTTTCATATTCATGATCCAGCTTCGTCATTTGGAACCAAGAGGCTGATTTTAGGCTACCCAACAAAGGTCAGGACGGTGCTGAATAAATGCAATCCCTCAACCTCTTATTAAATTCTAATTGAGCAGCCGCTCGCTTAGAACAAGAACGATAAAGCTGACAACACTTCATTGCGTTGAATGCTTCACCCTTCCTGGAGATTTCCCCCCTGCATATCCTAATCTGTTGTCGATATCCAACCATTCCCCAACAGGCCCTAACCCAAGCAGGCACTGCTCCAGGCCAATCGCCTTCCAGTGAATCCCTTCTGCTTAGGAGTTTGAGAATATATTTCAGGACTCCCAACTTTCTGGAGATCATAACTGGGTATTTGGGTCTTCTCCGCTGTGTCTTAAAGCCCTAAGCACTGATCCTCTGCAAAACAGCATCACGTGGGGCCAATTTGTAGGGAAGAAGAAGCAGACCGGCAGGACAGGTATTTAACCCTTTTCCTCCCCACCACTTTCCCCCTTAACTTCCCTTTCAGCTCCATTTGCCCCAGACAGGACTCCAGAGCCATATTTGCAACCAGAGGGTAACTTCACCCTTCCCTCCCCCAACATTTCATTATTTATACCTCGCTTTTCCGTCCAAAGCAGCTTACAACATCATTCTCCTCTCCTCCATTTTACCCTCACAACCACCCTGTGAGGTAGGCTGGGCTGAGAGAGAATGACTGGCCTAAAGTCACCCAGTGAGCTTCCAGAGCAGTGTGAGGATTTGAACTTGGGTCCGTCCTCCCTGCGATTCCCCTTTCAGCTACTTTCCTTCCAGGCAGAATTCCAGAGCCATATTTATAAGCGGAGGGGAACCTGACACTCTTCCTCATCGTTTTTCCTTTGGCAACTGCCTTATGCAACCACTTTTCTCCCAGGCAGGACTTCAGCTCTGGGTTTGGAATTGAAGCACGGGCTGGAAACCCTGAATGAGTGAAAAACAGCTGGGACAGCATCGCAGGGAGATAGCTATTCGCCTTCCTCCGGCCTCGAACAGCTCTCTGCAAATCCTCCCCTCTCTTTGGGAAAGCAGCAGCAAGCTGGTTCCCAAGAGATAAAACAAAGGCAGATGGCAGCGTTCTCTCCTCTGGGCTGTTACTCGAAGACACCCACTCCTGTTTACGCAGACTGGGAACTGCAAAGGTGTTTCAGCCACGGCCCCTCGCTGAACCACCGTAGGTTACTCAGCGGTTGCAGTTTGTCTCGGTGCAGCTGCGGACTCCACCCACTCCTGTCTCCGAGACTCGAGATAAAACCTGTTGATGTTGACAGGGGCGCTTACGAAAGGCAGAGCCGAATCGCCCAGTCTCTGATTTCCAGCCACTGCCCTCGTAAACAAGCAAGAGGTGGGTGTGAGTCAAGGGGCTTCATCCTGCGAGACATGCCGGTGCTGAGGATCTGCGTGAACGCGAATCAAGTTCAGACATGAGCGTGCGGCCAGCTGAGAAGCAGGGCAGCAACCCACACACTTTTCGCCTTCGCGACATTAAAGCTCTAACTGCCCATTGCAAAGTCCCTATATCATGTCTGGCACGAGAACATTCTATCAGATGTGAGCTGCCAGTTCCCCACCAGGAACTCGATTCCCAGGCAAGCGAGATGCCTGATTGAACAAGGACAGGAGCGTGTGGGATGGAGGATGCCTGTTGAGTCTCTGCTTGATTTACTGCATAAGAACATAAGAAAGGCCATGCTGGATCAGACCAAGGTCCATCATGTCCAGCAGTCTGTTCACACAGTGGCCAACCAGGTGCTTCTAGGAAGCCCACAAACAAGACAGGTGCAGCAGCATTATCCTGCCTGTGTTCCAAAGCACCTAATAGAACAGGCATGCTCCTCTGATCCTGGAGAGAGTAGGTATGCATCATGACTAGCATCCATTTTTACTAGCAGCCATGAATAGCCCTCTCTTCCACGAACATGTCCACTCCCCTCTTAAAGCCGTCCAAGTTGGCAGCCATCACCACATCCTGAGGCAGGAAGTTCCACAGTTTATGTTATTGTGGCCTCTGGATTTTAGGAAGAAGAAACAACAAGCCTTAAATATGTCACAGCAGACTTCATGTTCAGCTTTGTAGTGTACGCAGAATTCCTCTCACATCACTGAGCAATGAAGGGTTTCTCAAGCTTGTGCGAAGCCAAGCATGGTGGTTCAATTTACGCAAGGATGATGGCACATAATCTATGGCAGGGGTAGGGAACGTCAGTCCCGGGGGCCGTATAAGGCCCGCAAAATCATTTGGTCTGGCCCTTCGTGGATCCTGGCAGATCTCTAGCTCAGAAGGATCTAAGACTGGCCAACCAGGTACCTCTAGGAAGCCCACAGGCAAGATGATTGCAGCAGCATTCTCCTGCCTGTGTTCCAAAGCACCTAATATAATAGGCATGCTCCTCTGATCCTGGAGAGAATAGGTATGCATCATGACTAGTATCCATTTTTACTAGTAGCCATGGATAGCCCTCTCCTCCATGAACATGTCCACTCCCCTCTTAAAGCCTTCCAAGTTGGCAACCATCACCACATCCTGGGGCAGGGAGTTCCACAATTTAACTATGCATTGTGTTAAGAAGTACTTCCTTTTATCTGGTTTGGATCTCTCACCCTCCAGTTTCAGCAGATGACCCTGCGTTCTAGTATTATGAGAGAGGGAGAGGCTGACTGGCTTTGCATCCTGCCATTCAGCCTCTGCTGGGATTGGGCAATTCTACCTGGTAGAATTGCACGGGATACAGACACAGAGCAGACGTGTCCACCCTCCGAGGAGTCTGGTTGTTGCACCTCTGCACGAGTCCTGTGGGAGTGAGTGTTACCTCTCTGAACGAGTCCTGTGGGAGCACAATCATGAATGGAAGGCCTGCCTCCTTCCAGCTGCGCCATGAACAATGACTTCCACAGAAACAAACAAAGGAGGGCTACATGGAGACCGGGGAATTCTTCTTCTGACAGCAGTGTTTTGGGTGTAAGAATGAAGTGTGTTCTCAGTCCAGGAAATGGGTGACTCAGAAGCTTGGGAAACACCAGGCTGAGCAAAGGATCCAAGACACCAGAAGCCCGGCTCTGGTGGATCGCGAGGCGTCGGCTTCTCGTCCTGCCTTCTCCAGCCACACATTCCTCAGCAAGCTAGAACATAGCTGTGGTTATTCAGGCCCAGGCTGGAGCCCATTGGCAGGCACTGGCGCAATCCATCCATCCACCCACCGACTCCTGGGGCCCCCACGCAACAATGTGCTTTTTGTGTCCGTCACTGCAGACAGCGCGGGGATTGTCCTAGAAAGCTGGCGGTACAAGGCCCGAGGTTGGGGGGGGGGGGGGAAGAGAGAAAAAAGGGGTGAGGAAGATGTTAAATACCTGCAAGTTTGCAAACATGCTCATTTGTTCCTAGACACCTGGTGTGGGTATTGGGGGGGGGGGGAACACAGCAGGGCCCAGACTCCAGGGAACGCAATATCCAGCAAGGCTACCGCAGTGACTTACAGGACACGTGCAACCGCGGATGCCTGCACTGGCTCATTTTCATGCGCTCTGGGCAAGGATATGAAGGGGTTTGTGTGGCGTCCTGGGCCCCATCTCTGGGTGTCGTCGCCCAGCGTCTCCCCCAGTGAGTACTCCACCTCCCCCATCCTTTGTAGGGAAGCCCAGTACGTCCACTTGGTCCGAAACCACCCAGCGTTCCCCATCCCAACCTTCTTTTTGTTTTGTGATCAGAACGGACTACACTTCTCCTGTGCCATCTCACGGCTCGATTCCTGGCTACTTCAGAGAGCCAGCATGGTGTAGTGGTTAAGAGCAGTGGAGTCTGAGCTGGAGAACTGGGTTTGATTCCCCACTCCTCCACATGAGCAGCGGAGGCTAATCTGATGAACCGGGTTGGTTTCCCCACTCCTCCACATGAAGCCAGCTGGGTGACCTTGGGCTCGTCACTCTCTCTCAGCCCCACCTACCTCACAAGGTGTCTGTTGTGGGGAGAGGAAGGAGATTGTAAGCCTGTCTGAGTGTTCCTTAAGTGGTAGAGAAAGTCGGCATATAAAAACCAACCTTCTTCTAAAAGGATCTGAGAACCAGAATACATGTTGTATTTGCTAACCAGCTGGGTGTGGGAGATGTGGGCCAAATAACTCCCCACTTTGCAGCTTCAGCTTGGGAAAATGACGGGGGGGGGGGGAAGCTCCTTCTCCCCACGTCACAGTCCTGAGGCGAATCCGGCTCTTGCAGCTACGTGGCTGCAGGGAAAGTCCTCTCTCTGCCCCACACCTTGGAAAACTGCTGCCAGGCGAGACAGACAAGGCAAGGCTAGATGGATCACTAGTGGAGCCTGCCTGCCTGGGGAGAGATTGTTTCATCAAGGCCAGAGTGGCTGCCATCTGCTCTGCCTTATGAACGACTTTGTCAATAGCAAGAAGTCATTGTGAAATTTGGCTTCATTTCCGTGAAACTGATGGCCTTTTTGTGTGTTTTGTACATTGTAAACAGCTTTGGGTCCATATTGCATGGAGAAAAGCAGGCTAAAAGTGTTCTAAATAAGTATGCCTTAGTAGACCGGTTCATGCATAAGCCCAAACCAGAGCTTGCTGCGCTGCAAATGAGCAGTGCTGTGAATGAGCTTCAGGAATCCTTGGGGTCTTGCACACTCCCTCTTTCCATCACTCGCCACAATCTAATGTGTTACTTTCAATAATAACTGGCAAACTACGACAAACCGTGATTGAGCTTGGCCAGCAAACTAGGAAACAAACCACTGTTTGTAAATCCCATCTTCTAGGACCAAGTGCAAACAGAGTTAGCCACTGCAGATGTGCAGTGTAGTGGTTAAGAGCAGTGGACTCTAATCTGGTGAACCGGGTTGGTTTCCCCACTCCTCCACACGAAGCCAGCTGGGTGATCTTGCGCTAGTCAAAGTTCTCTTAGAGCTCTCTCAGCCTCACCTACCTCACAAGGTGTATGTTGTGGGGAGAGGAAGGGAAGGAGATTGTAAGCTGGTTTGATTCTACTTAAAAGGTAGAGAAAGTCAGCTTATAAAAACCAACCTTCTTCTTCAAACTGTAGATTGCCACAAAAGAGGAAAAGCTAGTTACTTATAATGCATCATACAAGGGCAGAGGGGCAGGAGCCCTGGAGATCAAGAATCCCAAATGCTTTTTCCTTTAACACTAAACTGTGGCCTGCTGTTACATCTGTATTAAGGCACTTCAGATGTTCACAGGCACAAAGCCATCTCTAGGGTCCAGCCCTCAAGGATGACTCTTCTGGTAATTCCTTGAAGCTAACTATCTATTGTGGGGCTTTGGCTCAGTGGTAGAGTGTGTGCTTGGCAAGCAGAAGGTCCCAGGTTCAATCCCCGGCATCTTCAGTTAAAGGGACTAGGCAAGTAAGGTGATGTGAAATACCCCTGCCTGAGACCCTGGAGAGCCACTGCCAATCTGAGTAGACAATACTGACTTTGATGGACCAAAAGGTCTGATTCAGTTTAAGACAGCTTCATGTGTCCTCTCTACAAACAGTATATGCAAAGGTCAACTGAGCATTCAAAGTCTTGCACCATGCTATCGGGACGCTAAGCTAAATATTCCCCCCTCCAACCCCAACCCCCAACTTAGACCAGATACTTCTCAGGCTTGACATTTGAGTCAGACAAGAGATATGTGAACTTAGTTGCCTCAGGTACAGGCATCAGGAAATGTGGATTCAAACTTCTGTTCCAGAATTGTGGATAACCACATTTTGTTCTCCAGTGTCAGGAAAAAAATCGTACGAAACCATCCAAGAGAGAAGGACTCTAAGTCCCTTCTCCGATGTGAATGTGGTGGGAATTTCTCCTGCGGGACCAAGCGCCAAACAAATACTATGTAGAATCTGGCAATGGCTGAAAGTCATTTGGCCTCTATCTTAAGACAACAAGCACACACCAAGGCGATGGATCCAGAGGCTGGCTCTTGCGATTCTGCCTCAATATTTGCTGCCTGCCACCTTATCTAGCCACAGATTTAACAGATCCCCTTATCTGTCGAAATATCCTGC
This sequence comes from Euleptes europaea, assembly GCF_029931775.1. NCBI lineage: Eukaryota > Metazoa > Chordata > Lepidosauria > Squamata > Sphaerodactylidae > Euleptes > Euleptes europaea. The sequence goes on along the minus strand of NC_079328.1, from coordinate 26,043,717 downwards.
TCTTTTGTAGCATGTTAGCTAATTATGAGCCAAAGGGGGCACTTAGCAAGCCAGAGAGTAGGTGAACTAAGAAATAAACCTTAAAAACCTTACATTTCTCTATAACAGGTTGTTTGCGCTGGGAACAAGAGCACCCGTTTGCACAATGCTGTAGGGTGTGCACAAAAAAGGTACATTTCCCGACTCCTTGACCAAGCGTGTGGGCTAACTGCACCTAAGCAGGGATGCTATTGGTGCAAACTGGATTCCCTGGGAAGGTGGCATATTCGCTTCACAATTGAGCCTGTGGCCTGCAGCTTCAGTTTGAGCTTTGCCCTCCAAAATGCTCGTTTATTATAAACCAACAAATCGTTAGAGCATTGCTTGGAGAACACCAGCTCTCTTGTCATGCGCCCAGTTCTAGCTCTTGTATGCAGGAGACTCGCTCAACTTGAACTTCATTGCTTGCGTTTCAATACTCACTCCAATGTTTTTAAAAGGTTCTCAGCCATGAATTTTGAGGTTCAGTTAACAATCCAATGACAGAAGGGACTCGTACGAGCGGAGAGCCGCCAATAAGCTATGCCCCAGCCGGGAATCCTCCCAAGGATGCTGCCAAAAGCTTGAGGATCCAGGCCAAAGTTTGTTGAAACGATCTGGTAACCTCTCTAAACAAGCAGGAGCCCTGCTCAACAGGTGTTCACTTTACAAATGAAACCAGGAACCAGCCCCGGAATAAAGGCAGGGTTTGAATCATACGTTCAGCTTTATTTGCATTGAATGTAACATGAGAATTATTCAGCATATGTGCAGAGAAAAATCAAGTCTCCAATGTACACAGATTGTACGACGGTTTACTGTAACTTGTAACAGAGCTTTGACGTAGTCTCATACGGTTCCCACCACACACACACACAAATTAACAGGATTGTGTCAGGGAACCCATAGCTACCTCTAGTATCCGACACGTACAGCATTTTAACCGTTCCTCTTTACAACTTCCTGGAACATTCCTATTTTACCAATGGCAAACACAGGAAGAGAAATCACAACTTACCCAAGACCACAAAATAAGTCACAGGTAGACACAGGACTCGAACCTGGATCTACCAACTCCAACTCTCCGCTTAGCGCACTATGCCAATTCTGAAGACATCTCAGAAACTGCCTCTTCAAGCCGCCCATGTTCATCTGTAGCAAAGGCCTCAACTACACAAACTGGAGCAGGATGCTATAATCTCAAGGAGGTATAATTCACTTGAGACTGGAGGTGGGAAGAAATCATATTATCAATGCTGCCTCCCCGAAAATGTGTTCCTGCAACTGTAAAAACACATCAGAAGAGAGATCCTAGCCTTCCCTGATCGACTTAATTTCTACTTGCAGGGAGTTTAGTTAAACATGGGGAGTATTTAACATTTTGGAACCCTGATTGCAGTCTGAAGCGGTACACTGTACAAGTTAGAACTGTAACACCTCCCTCTGCAGCTCAGACAGTTCTAACCAACGCTAACTCCACCGAAACAGCCGGGCTTTGCCCCTAGAATACCCCTCACTTCCTCTGCCGCTGGGCCTCCCAGCAAACTCTCGGCCTCGCCAAGTCTGGGATTAAGACACGTTGAAGGCAGGAAGCAGCGAGGCCAAGTCTTCACTCCCCCAAATTGGATCTGTCCCCGTGAGTCAGAAAATGAGGCAGCTCAGCATCTGTACTCCTCCACCACCGCCCAGATTCGAGAGGCGTGCGACTGGAATCTGAGGCAGCTCGCTCGCCCAGCCTGGAGAATGAGTGCATGCGGGGAAGGAAGATGCTGTGCAGTCTCTTTGTGTGACTGCCAAAATGAGAGCACCTGCCTCCTCCCCTCCCTGGGACTGGGGGCTGCCTCGTTCAGCTTCTGAAGCAGGCCTGATCTCGTCAGATCTCGGAAGCTAAGCAGGGTCGGTACTTGGAAGGGAGACCTCCAAGGAAGACTCTGCAAAGGAAGATGGCTCAGTGGTAGAGCATTTGCTTGGCATGCAGAAGGTCCCAATCCCCGGCATCTCCAGTTAAAGGGACTAGGCAAGGAGGTGATGTGAAGACCTCTACCTGAGACCCTGGAGAGCCGCTGCCCGTCTGAGTAGACAATACTAACTTTGATGGGCCAAGGGTCTGATTCAGTTTAAGGCAGCTTCATGTATTCAAGGTCATGGCAAACCACCTTGGCTTCTCAAGTGCCTTGAAAGCCCCTTGCTGGGGTTGCCAAAAGTCAGCTGTGACTTGATGGTACTTATGTGGATATGCTCCTAAAGAGTAGCCGCACATCTCTAAATGGAAAAGCACCACCGGCCCTCCTTGACTAGCTCTCCAAGGGAACTGCAGATCTAGCCGAAGCCATTTCATCATCCCAATAAGCTGACCAAGGGGACCCAAGGGAGGCATTCTGCCCCCTCTCTCTAATACCAGAACATGTGTGTGTGTGGTGGGGGGAGAGGTGTTCAGCCACTGAAGATGTGGAAGAAAAAAGAGGGGAATAGAACCCAAATAATGTTTGAATAGGTTGATACTTGCACACAACTTATGTGGGAGACATATACAGCCCAGCATAAAAACCTAGAACAATCTTACCAGATGTTGGTGTAATTGGTAATATATACAACCTATTACATGTCTGGTCTGTTTTATATTGCCTGTGTATGTAAATATATTTGTAATGTGTGTGCATGTCTTACATGTAATTCAAATAGACCACTGAGGAAGGCCATATAGGCTGAAACGTGTTTGGCTTGTGGTGACAGACATCAACCTTAAGACATGCCATTGGGCTATTTTAACGGTTTTTAAATAATTTTAAGTCTAATAAATTATATACTTTCATCCCACCCAACCTTGGGTACCCAACAACAGCCACTGAAGATGACCAGAAGCTAGTTCCGGAAGGACAAATATATGGATACAGATATGTTTAACTTATCCCACTGCATGATGTGCTGATAACCAGTAGTCTGATTTAAAGAAGACGGGGAATGTGTTTATAGTTGGGGCCATGAGTTCCGACATTTATTAGCAGCAACACTCCAGGAATCCATGGCCTCGGGCACATGTTAGCCAATGTACTAGTGCTCCCAGTTCCAATGCCTGTGGCCATAGCACGCTGGCACACCATTTGCCTGAGCCATGGATTCCTGATGCGCTAACGCTGCAGGCATGAGAACTGGTAAGCCCAATTTAAACACTCCCAGGAGTGCATTATCCTGGCACCAAGCTCATGTCTTAGGGGAGAGAAATAACAGGGAGAGAAAGCACACAGTAGGGGTTGAGGGACAAGCATTTCAGGACTGGAAATGAAAAACTGATGCATGGGTGTAACAGCGTGAAGGAGCCAAAGAAAAGGATGACGAGGGGCTGTGGCACAGTGGTATTGCACCTGCTTTACATGCAAAAGGTGTTAGGTTCGATTCCCTGGCATCTCCTGTCAAAGGAAACTTGGTAGCAATTCCTGGAAAAGAGCTGATCTTGGAAAGCCGCTGCCAGATAAGAGCGGGTGATGCTAAGAGGGACGGCTTAATGGACCCACCCCGTGAGTCATCATACGAGAAATGACTGAATCGACGGGAAACATGGCAAGAGAGAGCACCAAAAAAAAGTTGTACTGCCATATCAGTCCGTGCAAAGTCTAAAAACAAGAACATCTGTGTATAGCCTTTGGCTGGGCCGACCAAATTAGCCCAAAACTCTGCGCAAGAAGTCATTTATAAAGTGGTGCATCATGAAGTGGTACGGGCACACCAGGGGACCACAGACTCCCCAATCAGGGATCCCAGCATTTGTCCAAAGGTTTTCAGGAGCTACCTTTCATTGCGAAAACCACCACCGTTGACATCAGGATAGCTGTGGCAGATGCAGCTGTTTGGGACACACTTTCTCGTGGTCCCGTTTTGTTTCCCAATGGATGCCAACGCAGATCTTTCACGGCACAGCAGCTCTCACTAGGCTTTTCAGCGGACAAAAAGGAGTCAGGGGTAGGGTGCCCGGTGAGGTCAGGGGAACCTGGTTCTGCTGAAAGCTATCAGCAAGGCAGCTGGTCAGGGATCTCATGCCGGCTTCCTAACAGCCTGTCCGAACATGAATGCGGCGCTGCGTAAGCCATTCCTCACTCCCAGCCTGTAGCTGCAGGCTGCCAATGCAGTACACAGCGGCATGCCTGTGCTTATCCCTGCTCCTACTTCGGGAAGGACAGCCGATAGCTCGGGAAGCGAGGGAGGAGAGAAGAGAGCCACATCCTTTTCGTTCCCCACCCCCAAATAGTTCCTTCCCCCATCCTGCCACCCTGCGCCATATCTGAGAACCTTGCGCAGGATTCCACGCGCCATCACAGCAAAGACGGGATGCGGCTTTCTGACTCCGTTCGGCACTACACGGCTCAACCCGTGCTGTGACCCAGCTCCCATATCGAGTGATCAGTGCATCTGAAGCTGCAGCTGTCGCAAGCAACAGCTTGTACTGTTTACACCGACCAGCCCTGCGGTGGAAGTCGGCCGCTTCCAGTCCGCATGACCCAGCTTCGTTTAGCCAGGGACAGATCAGAGTTGGGCCCTGCACCCATCCATCAATGTTCACACGCAGTTATCTGACCAGCACCCCAGTTCTTGTGCAGCAGAACTCTGCCTCTCAAGCCAGCCCAAGTAGTACTACTTAGAAACATGCTTTGCACCAGGAATACGAACGTAAGAAAGGCCATGCTGGACCAGACCAAGGTCCATCAAGGCCTGCAGTCTGTTCACACAGTGGCCAACCAGGTGTTTCCAGAAAGCAGCAGCATTATCCTGCCTGTGTTCCAAAGCACCTAATATAGCAGGCATGCTCGTCTGATCCTGGAGAGAATAGGTATGCATCATGATCAGTATTCATTTTGACTAGTAGCCATGGATAGCCCTCTCCTCCATGAACATGTCCACTCCCCTCTTAAAGCCTTCCAAGTTGGCAGCCATCACCACATCCTGGGGCAGGGAGTTCCACTATTTAAGTTATTGTGTAATTGTGGCCTTTGGATTTTCGGAAGTAGAAACAACAAGCCTTAAATATGTGACAGACTTTTCATGTTCAGCTCTGGAGTGTATGCAGAATTCCTCTCACGTCACTGAGCAATGTCGGGTTTCTCAAGCTTGTGCGCAGCCAAGCATGGCGCTTCAATTTACGTAAGGATGATGGCACATCATCTATGACATACACTCCCACCTCAGGTGTCTTTTCAGGCAATCGGTTAAGGATTTTGCTTTTTATTCCTGACCACCTTTTAGTATTTTTAATTGGCTACTGGTTTTTTAAATTATTTACTTACTTTATACCCTGCATTTCCCCCCAATGGGGGATCCAGAGTGGCTTACAGCAGTCTCCCCTTCCATTTTATCCTCACGACGATCCTGTGAGGTAGGGCCGAGTGTAAGTGGGCCAAGCTCTCCCCGTAAGCTTCCACAGCAAAACGGAGATTCAAACCTGGGGCTCCCAGATCCTAGTCCGACATTAACCACTACCCCATGCTGCCTCTCTTAACATCAGCTTTATGGCTGAATATGATTTTGAATCGGCTTTCCCACTTTTTTGGTGCTTTGCACTCTATTTTAGCTTCTTGTCTTTGTACAGCTGAACTGTTGTTTTATTGCTTGATTCCGTGCTTTGCTGTTGAGTTTGAGTTTATTGCTTTAAGCTGGTCCTAGAGTTGCTTCAAATTATTCCTGCTGTTTGGGGTGTTTTATCACTTTTATTACTGGTTGGTTAATTGTACTGTTGAGAGCTTTTTTTAAATGATTTATGTGGTTTTGATATTGTTAGCTCCCTCCAACAGCTTCTGTCCTGGAGAGACAGCAAAGAAATATGCTAAAATGTGTTGACTGGAGTGGGCTGTAGGAGCCACATCACTCCTGCCTTGTTCCGTCTACACTGGCTCCCAATTTACTTCTGGACTCAATTGAAGGTGTTCTGGTTTTGACTTTTTAAGCCCTACACAGCTTGGGCCCAGAATACTTTAAGGACCACATTCTCCCCTATGAACCTACCTATCCACACTGGTCATCTTCAGAATCCCTCCTTTAGGTCCCCCCACCATCTGAGCCTAGGCAGGTGGCAACCCGAGAAAGGGCCTTTTCGGTCATGGCACCAAAACTTTGGACCTCCTTCACCAGGGAGATTCATCAGTCTCCCTCTATTGGTGTTTTCTGCAGGCAGGTGAAGACTTTTTTTGTCAGTTTTGGTATGTGTGTATGGTAGGTGCTATCAAGTTGCTCCCGACTCACGGTGACCCTATAATTCAGTGTCCCAAATGTCCTATCATTAACAGCCTTGCTCAAATCTTGCAAATTGAGGGCCGTGGCTTCCTTTATAGAGTCAATCCTTCTCATGATGGGTCTTCCTCTTTTCCTGCTACCTTCAACTTTTCCTAGCGTTATTGTCTTTTCCTATGACTCCTCTTCTCATAATGTGACCAAAGTATGATTCTATGTATTATTTTAAATGCTGTTTTAACGTTCAAATGTTTTCATGTTCGCCGCCTCGGGGAACTCTATTTGGGTGGAAAGGCGGTGGCATAAAAATGTTTTAAATAAATAAAATATCAGGGTAAAGGGATTTGGGAGATTCCTTTTACCTATTGAGATTCCTCTTACTCCTTTCTCTTGCCTGATTGAGCGGTTATTCCTGCTAGGGATGGGGAGGGACTCAGCTGACCACTATCAGAGTTCCAGCAAAGAATCCACACCCAGGAGGTGCCTTGCAAAGATGGGGGGGTCTCTTCCCACAAACTCCAGCCAGGGTGGGAACGAATTCCAGGCACGGTTAGTTCTCATTACTTTGCATCAAACAGCTCAGAACTGTCAGCATCTGTTTTCTTTTCTTCATTTATACCCCACCTGTCTACCCAAACAGGGACCCAAAGTAGCTCACATCACTCACCCCTCCTCCATTTTATCCTCACAACGACCCTGCGAGGTAGGTTAGGGTGAGTGTGTGTGACTGGCTTACAGTCGCGCAGCAGGCTTTCGTGACAGAGCAGGGATTCAGACCTGGGTCTCCCAGATTCTTCTCTGACGCTCCAACCACTCCACATGACGAAGTATGACTACAAAACAGCAAAATTGCCTCTAGAGGACTGTTTTTCACTCATAACCGAGTTATTTACTCTTGGAACCGAATTGATTTACTTGGAACTGAGCTTCGGTTGGAATCAAGTTGCTACGGTTGGAACTGAGCTGACTTAATGTGGAAGTGCGTTATACTTTTCGGACTTTCACTGTGTATTAGGTAGTTATTAAGGAATATTATTGTATGACATTATTGTATGAGATTGGTGACTTGTTAGGGTATGTATAGGTGTATTCATATATATATTATTGCATACTTAAAACTATTGTTTTGTGAATATAATTTTATAGTGTTTGGCTTACCTATGTGGTTTGCATTGGTGTTTGCAGTACGCAGTGCATAGAGGTGCGTGTTATTGTTTGCTCCAACCGCTGTGGCACGCTGCCTCTGTTGCACCGGGAAACGCGAAATAAAAGCACAAAAGCAGCCCCCAATCCTCAGCGGGAGGGTTAAACCCGCCTTGCACTGCATCTGACCCCGCAAATAACCGACGCCTCCCATTCCCTTCCTGTTAAGACTTGCTTGAAGCCTGGCGCAGATGTTTTCGTGTTTTGTGGCCGTCGTCATGAAAAACGCTGGGAGCCACACTGGTGACGGGCGAACCGTAAGCGTTCCCTCCATCTCCCCTCCCACACTTCTGTCGCTGCTTCACACTTGGCCTGACTTCCCATTCATACCCTGAATGGGGTCGCAGGGGTCCTCTTCCCGGTGCGACCCGTGAAGGGGGGGAGCATGCCAGAGGGTCGCAATGAAATCTGCAATCCAGCATCCTCAAAAATAATTCGGCATCACGGCTAAAGCGTAGTGACTATAGCACTGGATGGAGAAGACCTGGGTTCAAATGCCCCCGCTTAGGCAGAAAACTTTGTGTATGACCTTGAAACGGTCACTCTGTCTAATCTTCCCTGCAGGACACAAAGATATATGTTTCTCTATCTCCCTCCAACTTCTTGCAACATTACACGGAACCTCTACTCCCGCATCGGCCAAAAGAGATCCAACCTGCCCCGTTTCCCTCCACAACTCAACCTGGGACCTCAAGCTATCCACAACAACCATCTGGGGCACAAAGGTCCACAGCCCTCAGAAAACCTTATCTCTGTATGGGTGCATAACACAACTTCCTTCACGAACACACACACATACACACACACCCCTTGGGAAAAGTGGAGATTCCCAGCAATGTATGCCCTTTGAGGCAGACTCAAGGGCAAGACATCAGGCAGTGAACCTTGACAAATTTTGCTCCAAATGTGTCACCCGTTGCTCACTGCAGCTTTGGCTCCAGCCTTCTGCAGTTGCGAAGGGCAGAGACTGTGGTTACACACGCACACACCTCTTTTCAATGAGCGTTGCCACTGCGTTAAGAAAAGCGTAGTCATACGTCTTTTGATTTTGACCGTTGGCCTCCAATCAAATAGGATCGGTAGGTTTTTGAAACTATACAAACACCCCCCTGCAAATCCTGGTTAATGGTGGGGGGAATGGGATGACACCCATGAACAGTGATACCCCTCCCCTGTCAAACGGCCGCAAGTCTCTAAAAAGGCCATGCTCAGAACCACACACTAAAAAGGCCATGCTTAGAGCAACACACACACATACACAATGGTATGAGAAACAGGAGCTAGTACCCCCATGACATCAGCAACACCTGTGTGTTCTCCCAAAGGTGTGCATGTGCTGAGAGCCAGTGTAGTGTAGTGGTTAGAGTGTCAGGCTAGGATCTGGGAGATCCAGGTTCGAATCCCCACTCTGCCACATAACAGAGGACAGGAGAATGACGTTGTAAGATGCTTTGCTTCCCCATTAGGGAAAAAGCAGGGTAGTATAAAATTTACTTTGTTTGCGCTTCACTCCCCCCCCCAATTGGGGACTCCAAGCAGCTTACAGCAGTCTCTCTTCGAAGCAGATCAAGCCGAGAGGGCAAGACTGGCCCAAGGCCACCCAGCAAGCTTCCACAGCCAAGGATTCGAACCTGGGGTCCCCTACATCCTAGTCTGACAAGCTAAATGCTACACCCTGCAGTTACAAACAAAGAGAAACTTCCCTTCCCCATTCAACTGCAGCCAGAAAGCCGCACTAGCTGGGCTTGAAGTACCAAACATCCGGGTCAGAAGTGGCAAGGAAGGTTTCCGCTTCTCTTTTTAGCAACGTGATACCGCAGCGGGGTGGGGGGGGGGAGAGAAGCCAAGTGCAACGCTCTCTCCGCACACAGACCGAGGCTGGCTACGGGCCAGACAGATACTGTGCGGGGAAGGCCCCATGCTTCGGTTCAGCTCCGGCGCATCGCATTGGGACCCCCCCCCCCCCGACGCAGCCCAGAGAGCGGCCGATCACTAGTCCGGTCCTCTGCTGGTGAATCATTAACTGCCCAGTCCTGCGGCAACCTGACCGGCTTGCACTTTGGCTCCTCCGAGGAGGCCGGCTCTGCCCAGCCAATTCCTCACCTGGCTCGGCCTCTCCCCCACCAGCAAGAGGCGAGCCTGCTGGTGCCAAAGGAAGGAGAGCCAGGAGAGTCAATGGCACAGGAAGCCGCATGGATGGTAGGGTAGGTGGGGGGGGGGGGAGAATAGCACAGCTGGCACGGCTCTTTCTACAAAGAGAAATCGACCAAAATGGCATGGGCTTGAGTCCGTCTAGAAATTCCAGTGACGGTTGCTGTTTTTTAATTTTACTTAATTTGTAGCCCACTTTTCTCCCCAAGGAGGAGCCAAAGTGGCTTACAACATTCTCGGTTTCATCCGACGTGAGAAATACAAGCAGTGATACCAACTATGAGAAGTTCTGTGAAAAGTGGAAATTATTTTATAAATATGTCGAGGTTTAATATTAATAAAAAATAGAACAAGACAACAGAGATTGGCCAATAGTAACAATAGCTAATTTCTATCCAAATTTATTTTTATGTTTAAATAATAAATGTATGAATACAGAGATCTACCCGTGGAGAAATAACTTTAACGACAAAGATAAAGTGAAGATATCTGATATGTTTAATAATTTCATAAGGTGATCATTCTTAGCTTCATTAGTTTCTTCTTACTTAACAGTTAGAATAAATACTTGATTATAATGCAGAAAAGCAGGGCAATGTAGTCTGACTAACCTATATTTGTATGTTGGATATTCTTATTTTTTTACCCTATCCCTCTTTCCTTCTGTACCCTTCTTTATAAAAAAAAAAGTTTTTTTTTTTAATTCTCTATTTTATCCTTACAACACCCCAGGTAGGTTAGGATGAGAGTGTGTGACTGGCCCGAGGTCACCCGGTGAGCTTCCATGGCAGAATAGGGATTTGAACCTGGGTCTCCCAGATCCTAATCTGGCACTCTAACCACGGTCCCATGCCAGCTCTCAAGCGCTTTCCACACCAGTTCTCCAGTGTGGGGAGACCCTCTGCAGGTATTCAGGATGGAACAATGCACTCGCCTAGGAATCCAGCGTGGCACAGTGGTTAAGAGCGGTGGTTTGGAGCAGTGGACTCTAATCTGAAGAACCGAGTTTGATTCCCCACTCCTCCACATGAGCGGCGGACGCTAATCTGGTGAAGTGGGTTGGTTTCCCCACTCCTCCACATGAAGCCAGCTGGGTGACCTTGGGCTAATCACAGCTCTCTTAGAGCTCTCTCAGCCCCACCTATCTCACAGGGTGTCTGTTGTGGGAAGGGGAAGGTGACTGTAAACCGGTTTGATTCTTCCTTAAGTGGCAGAGAAAGTCAGCATGCTGCTGCAGTCGTCTTGTTTGGGGGCTTCCTAGAGGCACCTGGTTGGCCACTGTGTGAACAGACTGCTGGACTTGATGGGCCTTGGTCTGATTCAGCAGGGCCTTTCTTATGTTTCTTATGTTCTTATGCATAGAAAAACCAACTCTTCTTCTTCTTCCTATGTGCATGCCAGACTTGATCCTTGGCACAAAGAAAGCCCTGGTCATTCTGAGAAGGTTTTCCACCTGGGGAAGACCTCGCCCACAAGTCCTCATTCTGCCTCCCTTCCCCCCTTTCTCTCTCCCCTGGGTTCCTCATCTCCAACTAAACGGACATCTGTACACAGCCTTGCTGGGAGGGATGCAGTACAGTGTAGTGGTCAGAAGGCCAGTTCAGGATCAGGGAGACCCAGGTTCAGATTCCTGCTTTGCCTTGGAAGCTCACTGTGTGACTTTGGGCCAATCTCACAGCCTAACCTACCTCGCAGGGTTGCTGTTAGTGAGGATAAAACGGAGGAGGGGAGAACAACAGACGTCGTAAGCCAGAAAAGCAAGGTTTAAACACCTAAAATCTAAGAAATAAATACACAAAGTCTACTTTTACTCCTGGGTATTACTCCCACACACGCCAACACACGAAGTTCTCCCCGCTCTCCATGTACTCTCAAAAGGTCAATTCATCCCTGTCTAGACATTTTGGAGGCACTGTGGAAGGCAGGAGCGTCTAGACATCTTTGCCAAAGAATCCAGAGTTCCAGTCCAGCTGGTACCATGACGTGTTGGCCAGTACTGTTTAAGTTCCGAACTCAAATTTCAGCTTGTCTTCTCCCCCAAAGCCAGGGCTAAATCCAGCGTAGTCGGCAGAGGTGTGGACAAATCTCCGTGTTCAGAAGTGAGCAGCCATCTTCTGAAGGCCAGAGAATGTGAATCCAAATGTGAATCTCCCTTTGTTGAGATTCCCAGAGATCCCAAGAGCCTGAAGCTTAGTGGCTGAGGATCTCTTTTAAACGCAAAAAAATCGCAGGATCTGTCCCCAACAACTCTAGCTAAAGGATCTCCGGGAGCAGGTGTTGGGAAGATCTTTCCGTAGCCGAGACACCCTGGAGAACAATACTGAGAGAAATGGGAATTGGGAGAAGGACGCTTCTTATTTCAGAGGCATCAGCTGGCTAATGCTGGAAACGGGATTGGCCTTGGCCAAGCCACAAAAGCAGACTTCACAATATCAATTATATGGAAGGAAGAGAAATTCAGATGCATTTTTATAAGGATGCTTTCCAAAAACTGAGAATTCTGCTCAACAGCACACTTTGGGGGTGGGGGGAACCAGCGATTCCTTCAAATCATGTTCAATTCCTTCAAATTCACGTTTTCAAGTCTGGCCATTGCCACGAATTTATCAAACAGACTCAGATGAGTTCAGGGGTCTGCATTCCTAACTTGTAAATGTGAAGCATGGGGGGGTCCTACCTGCACCTAACCTGGAAAACACTCTGCCAATTTAAAAACACACAGCACAGGAACGGGCAGAGAAAGATGTTCCTGGCGGAGCAAAATGAAGGGACAGACCAATTCCCTGAGACAAATGGTATCAGCCTCCCTCCTGTGACCACAGCTGAAGATGGTGCTGAGGCTGGAGGGTGAGAGATTCAAATCAGATAAAAAGTATTTCTTCACACAACACATAGTTAAATTGTGGAACTCCCTGCCCCAGGATGGGGTGATGGCTGCCAACTTGGAAGGCTTTAAGAGGGGAGGGGACATGTTCATGGACGAGAAGGGTATTCATGGCTACTAGTAAAAATGGTTACTGGTCATGTTGCATACCTACTCTCTCCAGGATCAGAGGAGCATGCCTATTATATTAGGTGCTGTGGAACACAGGCAGGGCAATGCTGCTGCAGTCGTCTTGTTTGTGGGCTTCCTAGAGGCACCTGGTTGGCCACTGTGTGAACGGACTGCTGGCCTTGATGGACCTTGGTCTGATCCAGCAGGGCTTTTCTTATGTTCTTATGAGGGCAACCCTGTCTGTTCAGAAGACCCAGTTCACAACAGGAAGAGTTGTGAACACACAGACAATCCTAGACTTCCAGTCTGATTCCCTGCCATCTTTTCCCCAAGTCGTAAATTGCCTGCCACCTTTTCCTGCTCAAGCCACCATCCAAACGTTCACTCATGAGCGAAAGACACTTGAAACCAAGACCCCTTCCCTTTGGCTCAGTAAAGTGCACAAACTCCTTGTGGGTCACTCAAGAGGTGTACAGCAGGCACCTAACATTCTGGCCCAGCCCTGGCAAGGGGCATCTACCAAGCTGGTCCGTTCTGGCACCTCAAAAAGGGAGGCGTTCTTGGTGATTCAGGCCCCAAAAGCCGTTTCATGAGCATCCCAAGCCCAAGCATCCCAACAAGAAGAGTTGGTTTTTATCTGCCGGCTTTCTCTACCACTTAAGGAAGAATCAAACCAGTTTACAATCACCTTCCCTTCCCCTCCCCACAACAGACACCCTGTGAGGGAGGAGGTGGGGCTGAGAGAGCGTGACTAGTCCAAGGTCACCCAGCTGGCTTGGTGTGTAGGAGAGGGGAAACAAATCCAGTTCACCAGATTAGCCTCCGCCGCTCATGTGGAGGAGGGGGGAATCAAACCCGGTTCTCCAGATCAGAGTCCACCGCTCCAAACCACCGCTCTGAACCACTACACCACGTTGGCTCTCTGGTGAGAAATACAGGTAAGAGGATTTTGTGCACGAAGAGCACCTTTTCCTGGCGAAAGGCAGGTGCAAGGTTTTGTATGACACAGAACTCCTCGGCGGGCCATACTGCTGCTGTAATACCCTCCATGGACCTAGCCGCATGAGATAAACGTTAAGCAGGTCCTCTGTCCTTCACCAGCTAACGTTATGGCAGAAATTCTCAATAACAACAGTCTCCTTCATTGGCATAAAACTGAAACATGGGGTGACTGCAAAGTAACATAGAATTGTTGCAGTTGAGCATTACTGACCTTCTCATCTTCCATTTAGCCTGTGCATAACTTTCTTCCCCAGGAAGCAACCAGATGCCTGGGGGGGGGGGGTTCCCAAGGCCTGGCTCCATCTGATTAATCCACCACCCGGGTTTTTAAAAAACCAAACTCTCCATGCCATTTCCCACATTCTTAGAGACCCCTGAATGAATTTCCTCGCGTTTAAGCTCTGCTGTTAGCGGCCGCTGGCCCAACGGAGAAACGTAAATCTATCCGGCCGAGGCAGAGTCCCTCCCCGCTTCAGCAGGCCAACTCCAGAGAGCCCCGACGCAGGAAGAGCTTTTCAAACGCACAAATCACAGCGTTTGTTGCCTCGGCAAATACCGCACAACGGGTAGATGCTGCCCGGGTTGCAGGATGTCAGCTCCAATAAACACCCAATCGGGCCTACTGCAGAACACAAACGCATCTAAGATTGTGCTGAAGGAGAGATCAAGGGGTGTGTTGCATTAAACCGGAAAGGAACTGGAGGATCAGGATTTAACCCTAGCAAAAGCTGTCCAATTGAAAGGTTTCCTTCAATGCCCGTCATGGGGATTTATCTGAACCTCATTCATTAGCACTTCGTGCCTCTCTGGTAACAGAATAGCGCATAGAAACACACTGCCTGTTCTTCCTCCCAGAAGCACAGAGTAGCATTCATGCTTCTCCTCTCCTTCACTGTATATTTTCAACAATCCTGGCAGGTAGGCCAGGCTGGGAGAAAGTAATACAGAGTCACCCAGCCAGAGAATTTCACAGACAATTGGGGATTTGAACCCAGCCCTTGTCAAACCGCTATATTACAATGTCTCTTAAGCAGGTGGCTCTTCTTATGGGTCAGGCACATTCCAAAGGCCCCAACATCATAGCCATCCCCATGGGGCAGAGAGATCAAAGGCCATAGCAATTTGTCAGATTGCATGCCCCCCTTCTCCCAGGTTAAGGGGGCCCATTGGTGGCGTTTTGCCAAAAGTCCCCCCCAAACCAGGGATCTAGCGCTTTCTCCTGCTGAAATGAATGGGGGTTTTAAAATTCTGAACTTTGGCTGGATCATGCCCAGAGGTGGAAGGATCACGTGGCCTATCGGCCGCAAGTCGGGAATCCCTATCAGCTTTCTCCACCCCACAACAACTTACCAGCTCCAGAACGCCTGCAGAAAACACAGGCATACCCGCTTCGAATCAGGGCTGCCCAGAAAAGAGCTCAAGACGACTCAAGGAAGCGAGCCAAACCACATCACAGCAAGACAACGATCACACGCACCCTGAGCTACTTACGGGGCGGGGGGAGAGAGGTCGTTCCTAAAGAGAACTTGAGTAGGAACCAAACGCAAACATCCCAGTGACTTTCCGCTGGAGCACAACTTGAGGCCAGGGAGATAAGGCAGGGCAGAAAGGTTTTACACCAATAAATAATAAATAATCTCACAGGAGCCACCCAGTAAGTCCCAGATGCGAAACACCCAGAAGCAGGGGAGGGGGGAGACTTCCATCTCCAACATTGAATGCAAGTCGAGGAGTGAGACGGTGGGGGGAGGAATGGTTCTGGGTTCCTGAACCGCAGAGTCCCTGAGCCAGATCTTCCCCATACGTGGCGCTGGCGTGCCCTCCTGCCTGAGGCTCAATGTACCCTCCAAGATGCCCCAGGACCCTGTCTCTTGCCCTTCCTTCCAAAGGGGGGGGGTTCACGGAGGGGCGGGGGGAGGGGTCGAGCTTAGCTTGGACCCCACGCAGCCCCTGGGCCAACTCTCCCGGCCAACCGCGGCAGGCCCCGGGGTGGGAGAGCCCGGACGGGAGCGGAAAGGAAGAGGAGGCCGGCTCTCGTCTTGGCTCCCTTTCCCTCCCGCTCCCACGTCCGAGCGCAGGCCTGGCCCATCCCATTTCCCCCGGCGGAGGGGGGGGGAAGCCTTTGCGCTTCCCGGTCCCGATCCCGGTCCCGATCCTGGTCGAGAACCGCCTTCACATCTGATGGGTGGGGGGGAGAAAGACACCCCAGGGTCATTTCCCCTTGCGGCGGCCAGGGCCCCCCCGTCTTCCTCCCCCCCCGCAACGCCTCGCGGACGAGCCTCCTCGAGAGCAAGCCTCCCCGCGGAAAGGGGCCAAGGATCGCAGGCCGCCCCCTTCCCCTCCAGCCCGCCGGATCGCCGCCTCCCGGCCCCCGCCCGCTCCGGCCACGGCGGGGGAGACCTCGGCCCTTTCCGCACGGGAGGCTTCGCCGCTCTCCCCGCGCCCCCTCGCCCCCAGCCGCCTTCTCCAAACTCTGCCTGGGGGCTGCCCGCCCGGACGGGGGCGAGGGGGGCACCCGGGGCGCGGCGAAGCCGAGGCCGACCCCCCCCCCCCCCGTGCGCCAAGGGCCACACCGACCCGCGGAGCAGTCGCGCCCTCTCCCAGCCCGGGCTGCTCGGGAGGGGGTCCCCCAAGAGGGGCATCCTCTCTCCCGCCCCCGGCGGCCCCCTCCGGGACGAGACCCCCGCGCGCGCCCCCGCTCACCAGGTAGTTCATCTTCCCGGCCTGGCGCGGCCGCGGTGCCCGGCCGTGCGCTTTAACGCATGACCCCGCTGGCGGCGCCGACTGAGGCCCCCCCGCCGCCGCAGCCGGAGACGAAGGGAGAGGGGGCGAGAGGGGGGCGGGAGGGGGCGGGCGGAGCTCCCTTCCTCCCTCCCTCCCTCGCCCCCGAAGCCGCCTTCATTGGCTGCCCGGCCGCTCCGAGGGAGGAAAGGAGGCGGCGCCGGCGGGGCCAGGGACGGCTGCCTCCGCCTGGCACCCAAGGGGCGGGGGGAAGAGGCGGATGGCCTGATGCTCGCCTCGCACGGCGGCCCCGTCGAGCGCGCCGGGGAGGGAGAAAAGGGCTCCTTTCGGCCGGGGGGGGGGGGCTCCCGCTCCACTTCGGGTTGCCAACCTCCAGGCGCTGCAGGAATCTCTGGCAAGAACAGCCCGCGACACTGACGATGCTCGTGAAATGACGAGGTGTATTTGCGCATTAAAGGACAGCAAGAGGACTAACAAAACATATACATACATACATACATACATACATACATACATATCTGCTGTATCTGAAGAAGTGAGCTGTGGCTCACGAAAGCTCATACCCTACCAGAAAATATTTTTGTTCGTCTTTAAGGTGCTACTGGACTCTTGCCCTTTTTGACTAATACATATATATATATATATATATATATATATATATATATATATATATATATATATATATATATATATATATATATATATATATATATATATATCTGTGTGTGTGTGTGTGTGTGTGTATATGTTTTATTAGTCCTATTGAAACTATTGAAACTATTTGTGTGTGTGTGTGTATACACACACATATATATGTATACACACACACACACACATATATACATACATACACACAAAAATAGTTTCAATAGTCCACCTAGGTACAAAGTTCCAAAAACTGCTGCAATGGCAACGTAGTAAAGGCTTTTCTTGATTAAAGATGAACAGGAAGACGATCGTTTCTTTTTTCTTCTTCAAATGCGATTTCTTTTTCTCCCATTCAGGATGAAAGAGCAACTATGTAGACTTCGATACATTAATCCCAATGCAGGATTCATTGTATCGAATACATAGTTGTACCGACGTTTCTACTAGATGAACTGGGAACTGATCTCTATTGACTGACCCCCCAGCCGATAGAGATCCGTCCCCCTGGAGAAAGTAGCTGTTTTGGCCAGTGGACTCGATGGCGTTGAAGCCCCTCCCCAAACCCCGCCTTCCCCCGGGCTCCGCCCCCAAAACCTCCCGCCGGTGGCGAGGAGGGACCTGGCAACCTTAGCTCCCCTCCCGCCCGGCTCGGGCGGCCCCAGCGGCTGCAAGCCGAGGGCACGGGCTTGCAATCAAGAGCCGAGCAGGGAGAAACGGGTCTCTGAACATGCGCAGAGTTACGCAGCGGAGGGATCGGGAGGCGCCTTTCCCGCCGCCCACGGGCTGCGCCTTCGCGTTTGACGGAGGAGGAGCCGGCGGGAGCCCCTGGGTAGTTCTTCGCCGCGCTGTGCAAAGTGGTTAGAAGCTGTGAACGGGGAAATCCCCGGTTTCAATCTAAGGCCATTTATGCCTGGGAGGTTTTGCCTTGGATTTGCTGCTCTGTAGATGCACATTTTCCCCATCCAACATGCTTAAAACTCAAAAATAACCCCCCCCCCATATAGAGTTCTGAGAATTCGGATGGGGAAAATGTGTATCTATAGAGCAACAATTCCAAGGCAAAACCTTCCATGCATAAGTGACCTATCTTTCGTGAACTCCCAGTCAGCGACTTCTAAATACACCCATTTCCACGATAAGGGACATAATCTTGCTGTGCTACTTTACAGGGGTGTGGTGAGGATTGGCCAGCTAATGCGTGTGAAGTGCTTTGAACAATTTTCAAGGATCTGGTTCTTATAGGTTATCCGGGCTGTGTAACCGTGGTCTTGGTATTTTCTTTCCTGACGTTTCGCCAGCAGCTGTGGCAGGCATCTTCAGAGGAGTAACACTGAAGGACAGTGTCTCTGTGTCTCAGTGTTACTCCTCTGAACACAGCCCGGATAACCTACAAGAACCAATGAACTCTGACCGTGAAAGCCTTCGACAATATTTTCAAGGATCTCTTTTTTGCTAGATTGTTGTTAAGGGGGAGCAGTGTTGGGCATCGTCTTGCCACAGCTGGCATGGTTTTTGTTTTGTTTTTTTGGGTTTTTTTGCAAGTCATTTTAAGTGTCTCCTGCAGAACTTCTGAATCATGCCACATGTACAGGAAACAGGTTTGTTTTCCCCATTCCACTTAATAACTTGCATCCGGATCAAAGGGTTCACATTTACCTAATCTGAAATATTTTTTGCAGCCTTCACTATGGAATGTATTCAGATTTATTAATTCAGCATATGCCAATAAAACGATACATAGATGTGAGATAAAGGCAATAAACAACTGTATCAAAAATAGAACAGTTCCTATCTTAAAATAAAACATTCATTGTGACACTTTAAAGTTTGGAATTGTTAACTATATTCAACCTTGCAAGGCGGAATTTGAATGTATGGAATATATGCATGTATTTATTATTACAGAGCCAGCGTGGTGTAGTGGTTAAGAGTGGTGGACTCTGATCTGGAGATCCAGGTTTGATTCCCCATTCCTCCACATGAGTGGCGGAGGCTAATCTGGTGAACTGGATTTGTTTCCCCACTCCTACACATGAAGCCAGCTGGGTGACCCTGGGCAAGTCACACTCTCTCAGCCCCACCTACCTCACAGGGTGTCTGTTGCGGGGAGGGAAAGGGAAGGTGATTGTAAGCCGGTTTGATTCTCCCTTAAGTGGTAAAGGAAGTCATCATATAAAAGCCAACTCTTCTTCTATTATTCAATTTCTATCCCACCCTTTCCCAGCACTAACCAGGCTCAGGGCAGCTAACAACAATATAAAAATGTACAATTTACTAATATATTTAAAACAAAAACATAAATATATCTACATCTTAAAGCCAACCAATTTAAAAGGCACCTAAATAATGTAACTGACTGGATGTGTCTGTTTTCCTGATCCTATTAAATAATGTAATCTTCACATGTGTGCACTAATTTTTTTGTCATCAAGTCACAGCTGACTTATGGCAACTCCGTAGGGTTTTCAAGGCAAGAGGCGTTCAGAGGTGGTACCCTGGCATTCTGTGGAGGTTTTCCTTCCAAATACTAGCCAGGGCTGACCCTGCTTGGCTATTGAGATTTGAAGAGATCTCAGTAGATCAATCAGTATTATTAGTGCCACAACTGCCAAAGAAAAGTAAGGATGAGTTTTGTTTCTCAGGATGCTCATGCATCTGCTGACGCGTCTCACTTTCTGTTCGCCGGTTGCAAGCTTGCAGCCAGTTGTGCAGTTTGGCCGTTCATAAGCAGTTTGAATCTGTTTGACAAGTTACTTTCCGTGTATTCAAGCAGTGCAACACAATGAAATTGGCATCATTTCACAGGTGCACAGCCTGATAGGAGTCCAACTCCTTCCCCCAGAGTTATTGCTTCTGTGAGCACCTCTGCAGCCAATTGTTGAAACAGAGTATGCAAACCAGTCAGTTCTTTATAAAACTTTTTCTTAAAAGTTTTACTGTTTTTCTTAAAACTTTTTCTTAAAAGTTTTACTGTTTGGTGTTTGTCTCAGTCCATGTTATTGTTATTTTGTGCATGCATTTTTTGCACAGCCTTATGGGGGTTGTAGTCTTTCCCCCACCATTGACATTTAATTACCTGACCCAGCCATTCATGATCCTAAGGAAGAATCAGTTTGATCTACAGCAGTGGTGTAAAAGTAGCCGCAAGGCAGAAGGAAATGAAACTTTGTTACCATGCTCCTGCAAAGGTGTTTGACGCATTGTCTGGCTCGGATAGTGGCGAGACAAAAGGATCCGAGACACAGTTCATAAGTGATCGCAGTGGTCAAAACGGTATGTTTGCCTGCCAAACACATTCACTGTAAAGTTCTCTGCATCCCTCAGTGTACAAAAAGTTAATATTGGGATTTAAATATGGACAGTTATCGCACTGTCACATGAAGAAGAAGAAGAGTTGGTTTTTATAAGCCAACTTTCTCTACCACTTAAGGAAGACTCAAACCAGCTTCCAATCACCTTCCCCTCCCCACAACAGACACCCTGTGAGGTAGGTGGGGCTGAGAAAGCTCTAAGAGAACTGTGATTAGCCCAAGGTCACTCAGCAGGCTTCATGTGGAGGAGTGGGGAAACCAACCTGGTTCACCAGATTAGCCTCAGCTGCTCATGTGGAGGAGTGGGGAATCAAACCTGGGTCTCCAGATCAGAGTCCACCGCTCTTAACCACTACACCACACTGGCTCTCCAGCATGAAATAAGACAACTGAATCCTCAACAAATCCTCAAGGATTTGTGGCTGAAGACAGAGAGGCAGCTGCCTGATGCGAGGGAGGCGCCAGGGTGTCAGCTGGCCAGCCTCAAGTGAAATCATCCCAAATTCTGTCAGGCATGAGAGCATCGTTCTTGTGGTTTGCTCAAGTGACACCAGAGGCAGATGTTCCAGAGGGTGCGGGGACGTGTGATCCTCTTTGGACATAACCCATCCCTCCCACCATGAAGATGTACAGGCATCCAAAAAGACAAACTCTTGAGACTGTTAACAATGCCCAGCTGTCACAGATTGAACTTGCCATTTGAGTGGCACCTGAAAAGCAACTGGGAGCCAGATCCTGCCTGCAGAGATCAGGAGCTATGTGCCAGCAGGGTGCTTCAACAGGAGAATGGTTTTCTGCTTGCTTAGGCTTCCAAATGATGGGAATGGCAGTTTGCAGCAGAACATGTCACAGCTCTCCAGTCTGGAGATGGCAAGGATGCGGGCAGCTGTGGCTGCTTCCACATGGCTATTTTGCTCTGCTGTGGCTCCCAAATAGAGCGGTCTTTTGCCCAGCCTAACCTACCTAACATGGTTGTTGTGAGGATAAAATGGCAGCGAACGATGTAAGCTGCTTTGGGTCCTCGTTGGGGAGAAAGGTGGGGTATAAATGAAGTAAAATAAAATAAATCAGGGGCATGAATGCTTCTGAGACATATTGAGCAGGGGTAATGTCCATGTGTAGATAATTTGGCTATTCCCTATTACTATGTATGGGTGCGAAAGCGGGACAATGAAGAAAGCTGATAGGAAGAAAGTAGTTTCCTTTGAAATGTGGTGTTGGAGGAGAGCGTTACGGTTACCGTGGACTGCCAAAAAAAACAAATCAGTGGGTTATAGATCAAATCAAGCCTGAACTGACCTTAGAAGCTAAAATGACTAAACTGAGGCTATCGTACTTTGGTCACATTATGAGAAGAAAAGAGTCACTGGAAAAGACAATCATGCTAGGAAAAAGCTGAAGGCAGCAGGAAAAGAGGAAGACCCGAGATGGATTGACTCTATAAAGGAAGCCACAGCCCTCAGTTTGGAAGACCTGAGCAAGGCTGTTAAAGATAGGACATTTTGGAGGACATTGATTCATAGGGTTGTCATGAGTCAGAAACGACTTGACGGCACTTCACACACACACACACACACACACACACACAGCTAATTTGGCACCCACCGACCCACCCACCATGAAGTGGCTCATGCGCTGTAGAGCTGGTTGTATTTTCCATTCCACTAAGATTGGTCCATGAAGACAGGTATCCCTAATATGGCTAAGATGACTTACTTGATGAAAAATGCAAAATGTCAAGCAATTTAATGAGAAATGGTTACCATGGTATATCTATATGTCTTCAAATATTTAACTCTAACTTAATCTTTCTCCTTTTTAAGTGAGCAAAAGTTCTCTTTATGTATAAATACCTTAACGATGATTATCTTTAGAGAAATTGACCATGATTTATCTTTAATACTATCTTATTTAGACCGGCTGTCTAATATGCATAAAAATATATCCGATTACTTTTTTATCAAGCAAAAATAGAATATAAATTAATATTCTGAATCAGCAGTACTAAGTTTAAACTTGGTACTATGTGTGTATATTAATGATTGAGACAATATCGTTTGCTGCAAACAGATGCAAATCTTTTCCCCTTCCCCTTCTTTCCCTTCTGTATTCCCTAAAACATAATACAAAAATTATATATATATAAAAAACAGGTATCCCTGAGTATCCCAACCGTGTTGAACTCATGGGCACTTTTGACATTTTGAGAACAGTCATTGGGCACCACCACAGAACAACTGCAATGGGGAAATATGGCTTCTACACAGACTAGGGCCAATCACAAATGGTTGGGAGGTTCCAAGCCAAGCATCCTCCTACAATGGGGGCAGTTGTTTCCGAATGGGAGCTCCCTGTACACACAACAGTGATGCCTCCTGAGCTCTTCTGAAGCACCTTATGTTCCAGTGAAATTCAGGGGACTAGAGCAACTGCCCTATGAGAAGCGGTTAAATCGCTTAGGGCTGTTTAGCTTGGAAAGGCAGCAGCTAAGGGGAGACATGATAGAGGTCTATAAAATTATGCATGTTTTGGAGAGAGTGGACAGAGAGAAGCTTTTCTCCCTCTCATAATACTAGAACGCGGCGTCATCTGCTGAAGCTGGAGGGCGAGAGATTCAAAACTGATAAAAGGAAGTATTTCGTCACACAACGCATTGTTAAAGTGTGGAACTCCCTGCCCCAGGATGTGGTGATGGCTGCCAACTTGGAAGGCTTTAAGAGGAAAGTGGGCATGTTCATAAAGGACAGGGGTATTCATGGCTACTAGTTAAAATGGATACTAGTCATGATGCATACCTATTCTCTCCAGGATCAGAGGAGCATGCCGAATATATTAGGTGCTGCGGAACACAGGCAGGATGGTGCTGTGGCAGTTGTCTTGCTTGTGGGCTTCCTAGAGGCACCTGGTTGGCCACTGTGTGAACAGATTGCTGGACATGATGGGCTTTGGTCTGATCCAGCAGGGCTTTTCTTATGTTCTTACAGGATTGGCTCTTTTTTTAGAGAAGAAGGATGTGGCACCAGGAAACACATGGTGGGTGCCACGGCACCCATGGGCTCCATACTGGGGATCACTGGTGAATCCTTCCACAACAGGCAAGGCTGGATATTTTCCAAGTGGGAATCTGGGTCCCAAGACAAGGTGTTCCACCCTAGAACAATGCCACGGAGTCAGATGCTCAGAATAGTCACCTTATACGTCAAATTCCATCTGAACATTGGAGTCACCTTGGACAGTTGCACATGGAGTGTGGGAGGTTATTCTTGGTAGAACAAAGCGACTGCGTTAAGCAGAGCTGTCACTCTTCTTTCTTGTTCTGCTCAGTGAGCATGGCAGGATTCAGCCTCTGGCTGGGAGCAGGTTTGACCAACTGAGTTGTTTTAGAGTCGTGTGCTTCCCTAGCGTTCAAAGTGTGTTACTCGTTCTGTCTGTCTGTCTGTCTGTCTGTCTCTGTCTCTGGGGTTCTTGAAGCAGAAGATGAGAGGGACCACTTAGACCCCTTCCTTGCCAGTAGTCCATACTGGCCTGTACCAGCTTACTTTTTCCCTTGATGTACGCACATCACTCTTCTTGTGGGGACAGAACAGAGAAGCGCAGCACTTCAAAACCCAACATTCATCCTGGACAACGTTTGCCTTCAAGTTACAGTCCTGGGAAATGGATGTCATGTGTGGAAACTCCCTTTACCTTTCCACCTTTTCCTTTTATTTTCCTGAGTTTATATTGTATCCTGATTTCATTTTCCTCAACGGGTGGTGCAGGAAGGGCTTTCCCCATGTTATCTGCTGTCTCCCAAGCATCCTCCCGATTTCTCTAGGGCTGTTCTCCTGCCTGGTGAAGCCAGATGCCTGGTAACGCAGAGGCACAACATGTCTGTACTCAGGAAGGGCAGGGACTTCTTCATGTCTCTGCTGCCACGAGCATCTCAGGGTGTTTCTGCGTGAGGCTTAAATAGCCTTTGAGCCTCTCTGCTTTCCATTTACATTAATACTTGATCCACCATTCATCAGTGCCATAATTAGTAGTTTTCCATGCCTGCGGCAGGCTTCCATTTCTAGCTCCTCTCTTTGTAGGAACCAGCACCCTACAAAAGCAAGAGGATTATTTGGGTGATTGGGTAGGGAATAGTAAAGATTTACTGTGTTTGGCTGCAGGCAAAGTCCTGTTTAAATCAGGCCCAGCTCTGGGGATGGGCGAGAAATAGAATAGAGATCACCAAAGTGCTGCGCTTTGTTTGTTCTTCGCGTTCCTCTCGGTTTTGATCTATTTTCCACTCCGGCCAAATGGACTTTATGCAAAGCCCCCTCCTTTTAAAGACTCAGCCTCTGATCGCCCCTTGAAAGAGCACAATGTGTCTTCAGTAGGGGCCGATGGCATGCGCCAGCCTGCTCAGTCCCCTGAGTCCCTGCCTTGTGAAGGAGGGAAAAGAAAATCCCAGCGGAGACCCAAGCCCCAACAAGCTCCGTATTGTTGTCTCCCTGGGCAGAAGACTCCAGATCAGAGGAAGCCACACAGCCACAGGATGGGGGCTCTCGAAGCCTGGAGTCTAGCCCTGGGGGCCCACTGCCGCCATCATGAAGTGACTTTTTTTTTTGCATGCCTACATCCTCTCCAAGAGCCCCGTGGTTCAGAGTGGTAAGCTCCAGTACTGCAGTACAAGCTCTGCTCACGACCTGAGTTCGATCCCAACGGAAGTTGGTTTCAGGTAGCCGGCTCAAGGTTGACTCAGCCTTCCATCCTTCCGAGGTTGGTAAAATGAGTACCCAGCTTGCTGAGGGAAAAGGGAAGATGACTGAGGAAGGCACTGGCAAACCACCCCACAAACAAAGTCTGCCTAGGAAATGTCGGGATGTGATGTCACCCATGGGTCAGGAATGACCTGTTGCTTGCACAGGGGACCTTTACTTTTACATCCTCTCCATATGTAGAACAGAAGAACCTGAGAACAGAACCTGAGAATAGAAGACATGATAGAGGTCTATAAAATTATGCATGGTGTAGAAAGAGTGGATAAAAATCTATGGTGAGACCACACTTGGAATACTGTGTACAGTTCTGGTCACCACAGCTAAAAAAGGATATTGCAGAGCTTGAGAAGGTGCAGAAAAGAGCAACCAAAATGATCAGGGGACTAGAACAACGTCTCTATGAGGAGTGGTTAAAACGCTTAGGGCTGTTCAGCTTGGAAAGAAGGCGGTTAAAGGGAGACATGATAGAGGTCTATAAAATTATGCATGGTATGGACAGAGCAGACAGGGAGAAGCTTTTCTCCCTCTCTCATAATACTAGAATGCAGGGTCATCTGCTGAAGCTGGAGGGTGAGAGATTCAAAACAGGTAAAAGGAAGTATTTCTTCACGCAACGCATGGTTAAATTGTGGAACTCCCTGCCTCAGGATATGGTGATGGCTGCCAACTTGGAAGGCTTTAAGAGGGGAGTGGACGTGTTCACGGAGGAGAGGGCTATTCATGACTAGTAAAAATGGATACTAGTCATGATGCATACCTATTCTCTCCAGGATCAGAGGAGCATGCCTGTTATATTAGGTGCTTTGGAACACAGGCAGAACAATGCTGCTACAGTCGTCTTGTTTGGGGGCTTCCTAGAAGCACCTGGTTGGCCACTGTGTGAGCAGACTACTGGACTTGATGGGGCCTTGGTCTGATCCAGCATGGCCTTTCTTATGTTCTTACGTTCTAACCTCCCCGGGAGCCATCCTCTGCTGTTCTTGGAGAATGTCAGCTTGAGTTCAAATCCGCCGATGATCCCTTCATCCAGTCCTAGTCCAAGGGTAAATATAGCGATTTAGGGGCTTTTCTTGTCAGCACCAAGCAAAATTCAAAGGTCAGATCAGTGTTTCCAGAACTGATTTTTAGAACTGCCCCAAAATGTTCTTTTTTCAGACCTCCCCATTCCCTTCCCTGTATTTAAAAGTCCCCATTTCCTGTCCTAGATTTATACTTGGGGAAATTTTGGAAAAGCAACATTTTCAGAGCATTCATGTGAGTCACTAGATCAGCCATTCTAGAGGTTACGTGGGGGAGGCATGAAGGTGGCATACTTTTGTCTCTCTGTGTACAGAAAACCAGCGCAGTGTAATAGATAGCAAGCTGGGCTAGGATCTTGGAAACC
The DNA here is from genome assembly GCF_029931775.1 of Euleptes europaea. Taxonomy (NCBI): domain Eukaryota; kingdom Metazoa; phylum Chordata; class Lepidosauria; order Squamata; family Sphaerodactylidae; genus Euleptes; species Euleptes europaea. The sequence continues at coordinate 26,017,299 of NC_079328.1, read as the reverse complement.
CAGGTTCAAATCCCCACTCTGATAGAGCTATTCCGCCAGGCTTATAGTTGAGGACAGCAACAGTTTGTTATCAGTGCTGGCCTCCCTAACCTCCCGCTGTATATTATTGTCAACTTATACTGGACGTCCTGATTGCTTTCCAGGCCACTATGCCCCTATGGTTTTATGTTTAAATGGGTTTAATGGGTTTAAATTGCAGATGGAGAGGTACCAGCTGGATATTAGCACCAAAAAAAATTACAGTAAGAGTTGTTCGACAGTGGAATCGGCTACCTAGGGAGATGGTGAGCTCCCCCTCACTGGCAGTCTTTAAGCAGAGGCTGGACAAGCACTTGTCAGGGATGCTCTAGGCTGATCCTGCATTAAGCAGGGGGTTGGACTAGATGGCCTGTATGGCCCCAACTCTATGATTCTATGATCCTATGTTGAGCAGCACTGTTTTAATCATTTTACTGAATTAGAAATTGGAACCATTTTTAATCTAAAGCTATTGTATATGATTTTATTGTATTAAGCTTGTATTATGATGGATGTATTGTGAGCTGCCCTGAGCCCAGCCTTGGCCGGGGGTTGTGGGTTATAAGATAATAATAATAATAATAAATAAATTATAATAATGGCACCAGACAGAGCACAGTGTCCTGTTTCATATACTATGGCTGATATAGGCTCATTTTGAACAATTGAGATGTGGACAATTATGTACTTCTATTATGTAAGAACAAAGATGCTCTTTGGTTTCTGATGAGTGCCGGACAGCTTACAACAGAGTAAATGAATGCAAGAGGTACAACAGCGATGTATTACTGCCAGGCATGAAGCTTGGGCACTAATTTTTTCCTGCAAGAACATGAATATCTCAGGCGTGCCCTTAGAGCTCATTTTCAAAAGGTATGCTCCAAGGAGCAACTCTGTCCAGCTCTGCTTAGATCAAGGCTACAGGGCCGTCTTCTCAACAGGTGCCCCTGGAGGTGGTGTGTTCTGCTTGTGTTTGTCCCACTGCACTTATACCATTTCAGAGAATCTCCCTGGCATTAAGAAATGGAGGTGGGGTAAGATGGCGGACAGATCAGCAGCTGTGCTTTGAGGGTCCCCCACGACTTTGTTTTTAGTTCTTTCTAACTCTTTTGGAAAGCTGTCAGAGCAACTTTTGGCTGATTAGAGCTTGTAAGAATTTATAAGAGCTTCCGTGTGCCTGTTTGGCTTCAACCTCAACAGTAGCTACGGTAGCCGACAAGCCATGGGTGCAAAGAAACACCATCACTGTACAACTGAGGAGATAGGAATTAAAGCAAGAAAACAACTAAAGATGGACGGTTTCCTTGGAGTTATGGATTTGGAGTCCACCATAGTTATGGATTTGGAGCTTCAAAACTCTGAAGAAGAGAGCAACTGAGAACCTAGTTAGTATGGCGCACATGCATTTGGAAGCTAATGTTTCTAAAAGGCTAAGAGTCAGTGGTGTCTACCATGTGGCATGTCAGACTCCAACATAGTGAGTTCAAATCCCACCTTAGGCAGTGACTCACAGGGGGAGCTGGGCCGGGTTATTCTGTAAGGGCCAGTCTAGCCAAACAGTAGCTCACATGGTAGGACAGTTCCCGGAATCTTGTTTTCACACTGTTTATACTTATTTTGAATAATTATATCCCAAGTTTTCTCCCAATCAGCAGGCTTCAAAGCATCTTAAATCACTAAAAAAAATCCCATCTCACAAAAGCATAATACAAACAACAAGATGAAAGTAGTCCATGTACCCTGTCATAATTACTGACATCTACTCACAAGCTTCCAAAAGCACGTTGGGAAAGTTCTGCCTTACAGAAGGGGTACCCAGAGGGGCTTATAACATCATTCATTCATTCATTCATTCATTCATTCATTCATTCATTCTCTCTCTCTCTCTCTCTCTCTCTCTCTCTCTCTCTCTCTCTGTGTGTGTGTGTGTGTGTGTAAAGTGCCGTCAAGTCGCAGCCGAATTATGTCGACCCCAGCAAGGGGCTTTCAAGGCAAGTGAGAAGCAGAAGTGGTTTGCCATTGCCTTCCTCTGCAGAGCCTTCCTTGGTGGTCTCCCTTCCAAGTACCGACCCTACTTAGCTTCTGAGATCTGACGATATCAGCTATACTGTGCCACCTTCCCTCCAAACATCATTCTAACTTTCTAACTTTACCCTCACAACAACCCTGTGAGGTATGCTAGACAGAGAGAGAGAGTGTGTGACTGGCCCGTGGTCACTCAGAAGGCTTCCATGGCAGAGTGGAGATTTGAATCGCCCAGATCCCAGTCTGATGCTGTAACCACTACACACACTGGCTCTATGCCATGTGGTTGCGTTTCAGTGCCAATCCACTGTCGTTCTTTTACGGTTCCCAGGGCAGACCCTGTGAGGTGGGGAGAGTCATAGGTCAAATCTAACAGAATCTGGTCTTGTCTTCTGTCTGGACATGCTAATTTTCTAGATGCTAGATTTCTGTTTTTAATAGGGAGCATTGTGTGTCTGTGTGTGGGGGGGAGGAACAAGGTATAAATATCTGAATGAAAGCACCATGGAAATTGTTTCAGTTGTGAAGTGATGTGGCATCTCCCCCCCCCCACCCACAGCCCTCATAGTGGCTACTGGTGGTTTTCCTCCAACAAATGCTGCTTCCTTCCTGGGGAGGGGCTGTGGCTCTGTGGTAGAGCCTCTGCTTTGAGGTCCCAGGTTCAGTCCCCAGCACCTTCAGTTAAAGGATCTGGCAGCTGGTGAAGTGAAAGGCCTCTGCCTGAGACCCTGGAGAGCTGCTGCCAGTCTAAGTAGACAGTACTGACTTTGATGGACCAGGGGTCTGATTCAGTATACAGCAGCTTCATGTGATCGTGTCTTCCTTCTCCTCTAAGGGCACCCAAGGCTCCAGTGAGTTGGCTGCAGGGGCTCAGGGTGAAGGAAAAGAGTTCTGTGCATGCCCACGGGAAATCTTTTTCCCCCCCCTACCTCACAATTGAGCCCTGGACTTAAAAGCAGTCCTGAAGTTGGCTTCCCTGGGAATCCCTGACTTCTGATGGGTTTCGTTTATTGCACCGATACCCCATCTTTTTTCCATGGAACTCAAGATGGTGTCTGTAGGATTCCCCACCATGCACTGACCAGACCTGGCGAGCCCACCTCAGCTTTGGAGAGATGTCTTCACATTTAAGCCCTGCTTGCTGGAAAGTCTATTTGAGGGAAGGGAAAGGGCAGAAGGAAAGGGAAGTGGAAAGGCCATGAATGGGGAGGGGAGGCAGGGACCAAGTAGAAATGAAGACAAACGGGAAACGGAGGAGGAAGGCAGGGTTGGGCGGAGGAAGGATATGTCAAAGAATAAAAGAATTGTAGAGAATAAGGAATGACAAAGTGGAAGGAGGAGGGTGACAATGGTGGGGGGAGTGTGTCAGAAGCGGGGGCCAGATCCAAGTCACATGGGAGGAGTAGAAACCTGTTTTCTTTCTGGCTCCCTTGAATAACCCAAGTGCCAGTTGCCTGGCCCAGTTAGCAAGTTACCTGTGGAAGCTGGGTGCCTGGATTTTCCCATTAATCATTAATGTTCCTGCCTCATAGATGGAAAACCTAAGCTTGCCTGTTGCTACCTGGGGAAAGCCAGCATGATAAAGAAGCTAGAGTATTGGACTAGGATCGGGAGAGCCAGGTTGGTATCCCCACTCTGCTATGGAAGCTCTCTGGGTGACCTTGGGCTAGTCACACACTCTCATCCTCACCTTCCTCACAGGGTTGTTGCTGTATGGCTAAATTGAAGATAGGGGGGAAAGCCTCTTTGGATTCTGACTGGGGGAGGGGGAAAGGTGAAAGGTAATGGTAGTCCCCTGTGCAAGCACTGGGTCATTACTGACCCACGGGTGACATCACATCACAACACTTATTAGGGAGACTATGTTTACGGGGTGGTTTGCCAGTGCCTTCCCCTGTCATCTTCCCTTTACCCCCAGCAAGCTGGGTCCTCATTTTACCGACCTCGGAAGGATGGAAGGCTGAGTCAACCTTGAGCCGGCTACCTGAAACCGACTTCCTCCGGGATCAAACTCAGGTCGTGAGCAGAGCTTGGACTGCAGTACTGCAGCTTACCACTCTGTGCCATGGGGCTCCTGACTGGGGGAAAGGATGGGCATAAATATCGAAATGAACAAAAGACCTGTGCAGAGGACGACCTGGCATGTTGAATGAATACATGGGGAGGGGGGTTAGGATTGTGTCCGCTGGTGCTGCCCCAGCCTCTATCCATTCAATCAGCCTCCTACACAGACCAAGTATGAACAGGGTTACTGACCTCAAGGTGGGGCCTGGAGCTCTCCCAGAATTATGTCTGATCTCCAGGCTACAGAGATCAGTTCCCATGGAGGAAACAACAGCTTCAGAGGGCTGACTCTATGGTGAACCAGAACCAACGGGTTGAAATTAAATCAAAAGAGTTTCCGTCTAGACGTTAGGAAGAATTTTCTAACAGTTAGAGCGGTTCCTCAGTGGAACAGGCTTCCTCAGGAGGTGGTAAGTACTCCTTTCCTGGAGGTGTTTAAGAAGAGGTTAGATGGCCATCAGTCAGCAGTGCTGATTCTATGACCTTAAGCAGATGATGAGAGGGAGGGCATCTTGGCCATCTTCTGGGCATGGAGTAGGGGTAACTGGGTGTGTGTGTGTGTGGAGGGGGAGGTAGTTGTGAATTTCCTGCATGCGCAGGGGGTTGGACTAGATGACCCTGGTGGTCCTTTCCAACTCTATGATTCTATGATTCTGTGTACCACAGAATCTAGGAGAATCGGAAGTCCTAGAATGGCCTCATATCCTACTGAGCTCCCTCCCCAAACTCTTCCCTCCCCAGGTATCACCCTCAGATCTCCAGGAATTCCCCAAGCCAGAGCTGTCATTCCTTTGTATGAAGGCTCCCTAGAAAGAAACCAAATGAATGTAAGGAAGTCAGGGATAGCCCTACAGAGGCTATCCGGAGCTCTGTCGATCCACAGGATCCATTAGTCGGTTCCACCAGCTAGGTGGTTCGACGCTTTGCCACCCTTCAAAGGAAAGCTGAGTCCGTTTCTCCAGCGCCACGCTTTTACAGCAGCTGGAACTTCTTCAGACGTGCCTCGATATACATACCTACTGAGGAATCCTGAGGCAAATGAGGGCTATACAACCTTAATCTTCCATAGAGGATAAAAACATTCCTCACAGAGGACTTTGTGGAGCGCTCGAACAAATTATTTGTGTATTTAATTTAATTAGTATAGGATCACTTATGTATAGCATAGCATATAGAGTTGTTAAGAATGTATAATATGTGTTAATTTGCACTTAATGATTTTAGGTATCACATTGCACACCACTTGTTATAATTTTTGATGGTTAATATACAATTCTATTGGCAACCTTGCTGTTTATTTTTTACAAACCTCCAGGCAATTGCTGGAGATATCTCCTGCTGTTACAACTGATCTCCAGCCGATAGAGATCAGTCCCCCTGGAGAAAATAGCCAGTTTGGCAATTGGACTCTATGGCATTGAAATCCTTCCACTCCCCAAACCCCACCCTCCTCAGGCTCCACCCCCAAAAACCTCCCGTCGGTGGTGAAGGGGGACCTGGCAAACCCTATGCAGCATCCTTGTGCCAAAGCAGCTATGGTGTCTGCACAGAGCTACAAGTTGCCCTTGGGATGAAAACTGGTTTCTATGGGAGAAAAGCCACGTTTCCCTCCCCTCTGGCTCTCCTCTTGTCCCTGCCATTAAGATTGGAATTCCTCCTTGGGGCCAGCCAGGCTTTTTGCTGTCCGCTCTTTTCTTCCCCAGCTCTAATAAGGAACAGCTGTCCCTCCCTGGGCCTCTGATTTTTCCATTTGCTTGTGCAGGGCTGGAACTCTCGGCTCACGATCAGAGCACCGGAGTTCCCCCGGCAGCTGCTGTCCTCCTGGTGCAAAGGCAGCTCTTCTGTCCATCCCTGCTTGGAAATTCCCAGCAGTTATGGCTGTGAAAGAGAACTTCACCTGCACATCCAGACAGTAGGTCTATCTTGGGTCTGTAGCGGGAAATGTCGTGGCGGACTTTGGGGGGGGGGCTGAAGGTGGAGAGAGGTGTATGTCGTCATAAATAGGCTTGCCAACCTCCAGGTACTAGCTGGAGATCTCCTGCTATTTCAACTGATCTCCAGCCGATAGAGATCAGTTCACCTGGAGCAAATGGCCGCTTTGGCCATTGGACTCTATGGCATTGAAGTCCCTCCCTTCTCCAAACCCCACCCTCCATAGGCTCCGCCCCAAAAACCTCCTGCCGGTGGCAAAGAGGGACCTGGAAACCCTAGTCATAAACTCACATGGAACAGGAAATATCTAAATACTGACATAGGATCTTTATAGCGAGTCATCCCATTAAATTTATGTATTTATTTAATTAGACTCATATCCCGTCCTCAATCTCCGGCCAAGGCTGGGCTCAGGGTGGGTAACAGCATATCAACAACAATAAGTACAATAAAACCATAAAACATCTTCCATTAAAACTATTAAGACCACACAACAATATTAATAAATAGAACAAGAGGGCACTTGCTCAAGCATAGAAGCTGCTGAGGGCCCAGCAGAGCAGTCAGGGCCCCCACATAATTGATAAAACTGAGGGGGGCGGGTAGAAAGGCCAGCACAGATGAAAACCTGCTGCTGCTGAGAGCCAGTGGGGTGTAGTGGTTAAGAGCAGTGGTTTGGATAGGTGGACTCTGATCTGGAGAACTGGGTTTGATTCCCCACTCCTCCACATGAATAGTGGGTGCTAATCTGGTGAACTGGGTTTGTTTCCCCATCCCTGCACATGAAGCCAGCTGGGTGACCTTGGGCTAGTCACAGCTCTCTTAGAGCTCTCTCAGCCCCACCTACCTCACAAGGTGTCTGTTGTGGGGAGAGGAAGGGTAGGTGTTCGTAAGCCGGTTCGATTCTTCCTTAAGTGGTAGAGAAAGTCGGCATATAAAAGCCAACTCTTCTTAGAATCATAGAATCATAGAGTTGGAAGGGACCACCAGGGCCATCAAGTCCAACTCCCTGCACAATGCAGGAAATTCACAACTACCTCCCCCCTCCACACCCCAAGTGACCAGAAGATGGCCAGGATGCCCTCCCTCTCATCATCTGCCTAAGGTCACAGAATCTGCTGCTGCTGCTGCTTCTGCTTCTTCTTTTCTGCCCTCAGTTGTAGGCTTAGTGGAATAACTCCGTCTTACAAGCCCATCTTAAATAATTGAAATGTGATGAAATTTTAGAGTTCGTAAAGGTGCCTTATCCTGAGTTAGACCCTCGGTTTATCAAGGTCAGGCATATGTACTCTGACTGGCAGCGGCTCTCCCTGGTCTTAGGTAGAGATCATTCATATCACTGACTACAACTTGGACCACACAAGACGTTTTTTGCATGAGTCGGGTCAGGGACCTTCCCATCTGACTCACATTCCCCACAACCAGATGGCAGCTGAGGGGAACTTACTTCCACAGTCACTGAAGGGCTCAATTGGGATCAGCACCACGGTGTGGGGAGTAGGATTGCCAACTCAAAGTATGCCTACTTGGATACTCCTTTCAAGTTTTCTTTCTTTGTTAATGGACACCGCAGTTCGCAAGTATGACAACAAAGGCTCTTATATTTTTGCTGCCAGCGCACAGTAGAATCTTCTGGAATCTGCCCATGTTATTAATATCTTTATATTCGCAGAAATGAATGGGCACTGTGGATCAAATGAGACAAAATGCTGAATTGGATTCCCAAAAAGAACCACTGAAGAACATCCACTCAAGCATGCTAGGGAAGATGACGGGGCTGTAGAATTCCTGTGAAGGATTTAGGGCTTATAGTGGATAATCAAACAGAGCATGAATCACAAGCTTCGTAATGTGGCATAAACAGCCAAAGCAATTTGCAGTTGTATGTCTGAGATGGTGAACGCGCTGTATCCATTTCTGTTATCTGTCTCATGCCAGCATTAAAGAATGTCAAAAGGAAAAGAGTGATTGAATAGTATAGGGTTTAGAATGATGGTACCGTAGATAGGCAAAGGTCAAATAACAGAGGGTGGGAAACCCCCTCCTTGTAGGATTCTGCCCTGTCGAGCGAGGAAGCACATGAAGCTGCCTTATCATGAGTCAGACACTTGGTCTATCAAGGTCAGTAATATTTACCCAGGCTGCCACTGACTCTCCAGGGTTTTAAGCAGAGGTCTTTCATATCACCTACTACCTGATCTTTTTACTTGGAGATGCTGGGGATTGGACCTGGGACAAGGGATTGAACTGAGAATGACTAAAGGCATCAAAAAGAGCCACTTGCTAAAAGGTAGCGGTGCTCAGGTTATCATGCACCTTATGGACAGGGTAGGATACAAATATACCCCCCTGGCTGTAGTCATGTTGTGCCCAAGCAAACCCCAGAAGGTCGGAACAGAACCAAGAGCTTGAAATTAAATCAAAAGAGTTTCCGTCTAGACATTAGGAAGAATTTTCTAACAGTTAGAGTGGTTCCTCAGTGGAACAGACTTCCTTGGGAGATGGGAGGTGCTCCTTCTCTGGAGGTTTTTAAGTAGAGGCTAGATGGCCATCTGTCAACAATGCTGATTCTGTGACCTTAGGCAGATCATGAGAGGGAGGGCATCTTGGCCATCTTCTGGGCGAGGAGTAGGGGTCACTGGAGGTGTGTGGGGGAGGTAGTTGTGAATTTCCTGCATTGTACAGGGGGTTGGACTAGATGACCCTGGTGGTCTCTTCCAGCTCTATGATTCTATGATTTCTGTGTGCCAGAAGTCCAGCTGGGAAGCCCCAGGAGATCTGCATGGTGCTGGCATAGACGGAAGGCTATTTATATTGACTGCTCCTAGTCCAGGGGTTCACAAACTTTAATAATGAAAGAGCCGAAGTATGTCAAAATTCAACAAAGAGCCAGCAGAAGGAAGCCCATTTGCATAACTTAATATACACAGCTTGACATTACTGATAATTAATGTGGCGGAACAGCCCTGCTGACCCGCGAGCATAATTCTGTTTGGACTTCTGAGGGGTTTGGGGTTAGAGTATTCATCCAAGTGCCTCTCTTCCAGCTCACTCAACCCTCAGAGGGGTCTCCTCTCTCTCTTCTTCAGTGCGCTGCCACCAACTGGTCATTTTAGGAAGAAGAAGAAGAGTTGGTTTTTATATGCCGACTTTCTCTACCACTTAACAGAGAATCAAATGGGCTTACAATCACCTTCCCTTCCCACAACAGACACCTTGTGAGGTAGGTGGGGCTGAGAGAGTTGTGACTAGCCCAAGATGACCCAGCTGGCCTTATGTGTAGGAGTGGGGAAACCAACCCGGTTCACCAGTATAGAGTCCGCCACTCATGTGAAAGAGTGGGGGAATCAACCCCGGTTCTTCAAATTAGAGTCCACCGCTCGAAACCACTGCTCTTAACCACTACACCATGCTGGCTCTCATGAATCAAGAGGCCAGTACTATCAGCTTGCCTTCCCATATTGTCATTCTAAGGCTCCACCTAGTGCCTGCATCTCCTGCTACCCAGTGACTGCTTACAGGGGATGATTTGCCACACTTATGTACTCCTGGGGAAACAGCAATTTAGCAAATGATCGCTTCCCTTCCCTTGGCATGCGTTTCAAATAGCATGGTTGAATGGTGGAAGTCTGTGTGGTATGGAAAACAACTACTAGCATTCCAATTAGTAAAGAATTTATTAAAAGTAAACAGTACACACACACTTTCCACAACAACAGAGTGAGCAAGGAATACAAATGAATGGTATAAACACACAATTAGCCTGTGCTTCACTCTGTACATGCCCTGGCTGAGCTTGTTCTAAGGCAGCTCTTTAATTTAGAAGTTACAGTGTTCTAAAAGCTTCCCATTACTTTGGAGTCTTCGTGTAGGCGTTTGTGCTTAGGTGTGAGAGCTCTTTCCTCCAGATGTATTCAGCCAAAGGGGACCTGCCAAAATGGAACCTCTCCCTCTGTGACAAGGGATTTTAACTCTTCTGTTTTCCCACCCCCTTGCAGGCCAAAGAATCATTTCCTGAAATCTACCGGAAGATACACTCTGTCTAGCCCCTTTCACCCCAAGTCTCCATATCCCTTCTAGGTGTCAAATTTCAGCCAAGGCCCACTGGTAAGCAGAAACTCTTTGTCTCATTCTGTGCCTATCACTGGTGTGAACAGGGCGGATTGCCTGTAGAACCAGTTCAGTAACAGATCAAGCTTCCTAACAGTGCAGACAGGTTAACATTTTAAGAGCAGCAGAGCAGAGCCAGTTTGGAAGTTCCCTCACTACAATCAGTCCAAATATATCTTTCCTCTCTTGAACTCTGGGGAGGGAAAAAAAACAGTTCTGCCAGTTTACTCCAGAACTCAGCTCTGTACAGCACTGATGGACCAGTGCTTATACCGTCAACAGGAAACTTCCCTCTTCCCCATCCCCAGAGCAGTTTTGCTTAAAAAAAAAATCCAGCATGTTTTAAAAAAATTATTAACAGGACAACTGAACAGATAAATGCAGCACTTTTAAAAATAAAAAAGACAGACAGTCCTGCCCTGATCAATTAATAGGGGCAAAGGGCTAGTTATGTGTGGCTGTTTCTTGAAAGGCAAAGCTGGCCTCACCGAGCAGCCACGGCCCTCACACAGCGAAATCTCATTTTTTATTCTGTAGCAGATTTGGTTCTCCTAAACTCTAAACAGCCACTGAATTCCAGGGTTTTCTGGAATTTGGCAGGCAACGCAATCTGTGCGTTTCATTGTTCAAAAGGCTTGCATGGATAAGGGGTTTCTTTGTAAGCAGTCCTGTCCACTTTGAGGCCAGAGAGCCTCCCCTCCCCCCCCCCGGACCTCTTGCCATTTAGCATTACTTCTTTCATTTGTTGGAGGGAAGGATGAGGCACCCCACCCCAGATTTGGGGGTACCAACAAAGGGCAGCAAATTATTGTATTATATGGCGGGAAGGGGGTGTGGGAGTTCCATTTAGTTTTTCTACCTCAGGCCTCGGGCTATCTCAGTTACAGATTTTTTAAATAAAAAAACCCCAAAAAACTGATTTTCAATCTCTCCCACCCTAAATGTGTCTTGAAAAATCTTTCTCATGATACCACGGCCTAATTCTCTCAAGTGGTCAGCATGTGTGTGGACTTTATCACGTTGGGTTAAGAACATCAGAGCCCTGCTTAGGGTTGCCAGCAGTGGGTTGGGAAATTCTTGCAGATTTGGGGGTGGAGCCTGGGGGAGGCGGGGTTTGGGGAGGGGAGGAAGCTCACCAGGGTATAATGTCATAGAGTCCACCTTCCAAAGCACCCATTTTTGCCAGGGGACCTGATCTCTGTAGTCTGGAGATCAGATGTAATTCTGGGAGATCTCCAGGCCCCACCTAGACTTGATTCAACAGTAGGTGTGGGGTGTGTGTAGGGTTGCCAGGTCCCTCTTTGTCACTGGTGGGAGATTTTTGGGGCAATGCCTGAGGAGGGCAGGGTTTGGGGAGAGGAGAGACTTCAGTGCCATAGAGTCCAATTGCCAAAGTGGCCATTATCTCCAGGTGAACTGATCTCTGTCAGCTGGAGATCAGTTGTAATAGCAGGAGATCTCCAGCTAGTACCTGGGGGTTGGCAACCCTAGGTGTGTGTATTCTTCCCTCCTCCTTCTGGTTCTCTGGCTCAGAACAGTTGGTGTCATGCAACCATTGTGTTGGTGAAAGGGTCAGTTCTCTGTACCCGGGAGTTCAGTTGTAATTCTGGCAGATTTCCGGGCCCCACCTGGAGGTTGGCAAGCCCAAGTAACCACCTCTGTAGAGCTAGGCCCAAATTCTCATATTGTAACCCACCCCTGTTCAGGCTAGATTTAACAAAGAAATCAATAACGTCCTTGGGGTGTCAGGTCAGCCGCCCTCCAAGCGAAAAGATCCTTGCTGCCCTCTCCCCCTCCTCAAGGGAACTCAAGGAATGGGTCCAGAGCACTGAGTGCTATACTGATGGAATGACAAACACTGGCCTGCCCTCTGCCCACCGCCCCCCCCACAGCCATCTGTTCACTCCCTGTTCCCCCCTCCATGGCAACAAGGATCATTTTGTGTCCAGTCAGAGGACAGTTGCACAGACCATCTGTTGCCCACCAATCCTGGCTTACAGAGGAGGCTGTGACCAGCCACTAGCTTCTGGGGGGGGGGGGGAATCATTGCCAAGTTTGCACCTTCCTCCATCCTCCCAGAATTCCTCTACTGCCACCCTCTGGACTCTGTAGCGGGCACATAGTCCATATAGGCTCAAAGAGCCAGCATAGGGTTGCCAACTTCCAGGTACTGGCTGGAGATCTCCTGCTATTACAACTGATCGCCAGCTGACAGAGATCAGTTCACCTGGAGAAAATGGCCACGTTGGCCGTTGGACTCTATGGCATTGAAGTCCCTCCCCTCCCCAAACCCCACCCTCCTCAGGCTCTGCCCCAAAAACCTCCCACCAGCGGAGAGGGGGGACCTGGCAACCCTAAGCCAGCATGGCATCATGGTAGAATCTCCATTCTGATGTGGAAGCTTGCTGAGTGACCTTGGGCCAGTCACACAGGGTTATGAGGATAAAATGTAGATAGGGTTGCCAACTCCCAGTTGGGAAATTCCTGGAGATTTGGGGGTGGAGCCTGGGGAGGACAGGGTTTGGGGAGGGGAGGGAACTCACCTGGATATAATGCCATAGAGTCCACCCTTCATAGCAGCCATTTTCTCAACGGGAACTGATCTCTGTAGTCTGGAGATCAGCGGTAATTCTGGGAGATCTCCAGGCCCTGACTGGAGGTTGGCAACCCTAAAAGGAGAGAACAATGTAAGTTTATTTGGGTCCCCATTGTTGAGAAAGTTGGGGTATAAAAGAAGTAAGTAAGAACATAAGAACATAAGAAAGGCATGCTGGATCAGACCAAGGTCCATCAAGTCCAGCAGTCTGTTCACACAGTGGCCAACCAGGTGCCTCTAGGAAGCCCATAAACAAGACGACTGCTGCAGCACCGTCCTGCCTGTGTTCCACAGCACCTAATATATTCAGCATGCTCCTCTGATCCTGGAGAGAATAGGCATGCATCATGACTAGTGACCATTTTTACTAGTAGCCATGAATAGCCCTCTCCTCCATGAGAAAGAATGTCGGACTAGAACCCAGGTTCAAATCCCCAGTTAGTCATGAGGCTTGTAAGGTGACCTTGAGCTATCCATTTTCTCTGTGGTTAACCTGCCTTACAAGATTGTTGTGGTGGGGCAAAATGGAGGAAGGGAGAATCATATGCACCACCGTGAGCTCCTTGGAAGAAAGGTGGAACAAGAATATGAGAGAGGAGCGTCATCTGCACCAATGCAGGCAGCCAGGCAACCCTGCAGATCCCAACTTCTTGACAACAGAGGAGGAGTCTGCAGGCTTACAGGCTGGTATTACTCAAGGTTGTAGAAAGGCTGGTCTGCCATCCTGGCTTCCCAACTCGGACTGTAGTCTCCAGTTCCAAAGTCAAGGATGTGCCAGCACTGATGAGTGTCATTGGCTCCTGCTCTAAAAGCAATCCTGGCTTAGTGGTTGCAATCTGATAAGGTCATGTGCAACGTAAGCTACTGATGCAAGCGCTACCATAGATGGCTCTAGAGGGGCACTGGACAGATTCGCAGAGGAGAGCTCCATCGAGGGCTACTAGGCAAGATGACGAAAGGGGACCTCTAAATGCCGGTTAGGAGGTAGCATCAAGGGGAGGCCGTGGCCTCTGTGCCCAGTTTGTTGGCCCTCCATACCAGTTGCTTGGTCACTGTGTGAAACAGGATGCTAGTCTAACTCAACCACTGGTCTGATCCAGCAGGGTGTGGTGTAGTGGTTAAGAGTAGTGGACTCTAATCTGGACAACCGGGTTTGATTCCCCATCCCCACTCCTCCACATGAGCAGTGCTCTAATCTGGTGGGCCAGGTTGGTTTCCCCACTCCTACACCTGAAGCCAGCTGTTGCTCCAGAAGGTCGGACCAGAACCAACAGGTTGAAATTAAATCAAGAGTTTCCGTCTAGACATTAGGAAGAATTTTCTAACAGTTAGAGTGGTTCATCAATGGAACAGGCTTCCTCAGGAGGTGGTAAGCTCTCCTTCCCTGGAGGTTTTTAAGCAGAGGCCAGATGGCCATCTGTCAGCAATGCTGATTCTGTGACCTTAGGCAGATCATGAGAGGGAGGGCATCTTGGCCATCTTCTGGGCATGGAGTATGGGTCACTGGGGGTGTGGGGACGGGAGGTAGTTTGGAATTTCCTGCATTGTGCAGTGGGTTGGACTAGATCACCCTGGTGGTCCCTTCCAACTCTATGATTCTATGACCTTGGGCTAGTCACAGCTCTCTTAGAGCTCTCTCAGCCTCACCTACCTCACAAGAGTTTCTGTTGTGGGGAGGGGAAGGGGATTGTAAACCGGTTTGATTCTCCTTAAAAGGTAGAGAAAATTGGCATATAAAAACCAACTCTTCTTCTTCTTGTGATCTTAATCTGGGACTTGGTTGCATGTAAAACGTGAGTACTGCTATGAGCTTTGACTCCTCCTTTCAAGAGTACTGAGGACCACCTCAACCCCACCTTGGCTTCTGAGATATCACTTGGAACTGCCCACAAATGTTCAAGGTTACATGTGACCCCCAGAAAGGCTGTGAAGTTGTCTTAGGAAAAGTAAAGAGGAGATCTTCCGGGTTCTGCACCTGATCCCCATTCCTCTGCTTGCAAACTGGGAGTGCAGAATATTGAACACAAACACCCTGAAATGGGCTGTAAGCATTTCGCAAACTGCCAAGGCAATCTGCCAATAGCAGCCACAAGGGACAGTGGGAGAGAACGAGCATCTTTCTGTCACGGCTGGTCCCGTGCTGCTCCTTTCTGTTTTTCATGAAGCAAAAAACCATAATGCAGAAATGCTTTTGGCCTTTTAAGCCCCATCTCAATAAGTGGAGGATTCAGGAAATGACGCCTTGCCTATAGGTTGCCCTGGCAACTGTTGCCATGGAAGACATCCCATGGTGAAGTTGACAATCACCATGATGAGTCCATCATTGTCCTCCCGAGATGTCCTTTGTCTCCTGGAAGAGGTGGTTTTATGGCAAATGCCTTACCGCAGGGGTGGGGAATGTCAGGCCCGGGGGCCTTATAAGGCCCGTGAAATCATTTGGTCTGGCCCTTTGTGGATCCTGGCAGATCTCTAGCTCAGAAGGATCTAAGACTGGCGATCCACCCCCTCCTGCAGACAGGGACAGCCTCTATTCAAGGCAGATGTGAGTTTGTTTTGCCGAGAAAAGGAACCTTCTTTCCCCCTTGGAGAAGAGTCATTAGCTATGGAGCTGTTACGACCGCCCAAGAAACTATATTAACCCTTTCCCACCCGGGAAAGAAATCTTTTCCTCTGTATTACAAGAGGGCTGGGGGCGGAAGTGGCGACAATGGAGAGGTTAAAGGGGGCAGGGCCAGAATGCACAGCCCGTGAATGATGTTATAAATATCCAAATGACCCTTGGAAGAAAAAAGGTTCTTCACCCCTGCTTTACAGGGCAATCCTAGTTACACCCTCCTAAGCCAATTGTCTTTAATTAGGGTTGCCAACTTCCAGGTGGGGCCTGGAGACTTCCTGGAATTACTACTGATCTCCAAACTACAGACATCAGTTCCCCTGGATGCTTTGGAGGGTAGCCTTTATGGCATTTATACCATGCTAGGTAAAATGAGTACCCAGCTTGCTGGGGGTAAAGGGGAGATGACTGGGGAAGGCACTGGCAAACCACCCCGTAAACAAAGTCTGCCTAGGAAACGTCGGGATGTGATGACACCCCATGGGTCAGGAATGACCCTGTGCTTCTACAGGGGATCTTTACCTTTTTAAGGTCCTTCCTCTCTCCATATCCTGCCCTCCCCAGGCTCCATCCCTGAAGCTCCAGGGATTTCCCAACCTGGAGTTGGCAACCCTAACTTTAATGGACTTAGAAAGGTGTAACTGAGTTTAGGATGACACCGTATAGTACCTAAAAAGCTGCAAAAAATGTCCTTCAGATGAGAGACACAGTTCCATCTAAAAGGTCTTCTTGGCAATTAATCCAACATTACCCAGTGTGGGAGTCTTGCCCAAAGGGAGAATTTCAGCAGATACTTCTTGAAAAAGCTGCTCCTGTTTACATCCTCTCACTTTTTTATTCAACTATTAAAGAGGGATAAAATATGGCATTTCTACAGATCATACAGGCTGACCATGGGGCTGAGAGCTGTACACTGCAATAGTCTCTCTGCTCCAGGGGACACAGAAGAAGAGTTAGTTTTTATCTGCCAACTTTCTCCACCACTTAAGGAAGAATCAAACCGGCTTACAATCACCTTCCCTTCCCCTCCCCACAACAGACACCCTGTGAGGTAGGTGGGACTGAAAGAGCTCAAAGAGAGCTGTGACTAGCCCAAGGTCACCAAGCTGGCTTCATGTGGAGGAGTGGGGGGAAACCAACCTGGTTCACCAGATTAGAGTCCACCGCTCATGTGGAGGAGTGGGGAATTGAACCTGGTTCTCCAGATTAGAGTTCACCGCTCCTTATCACCGCTCTTAACCACTATACCACACTGGCTCTCTATGGCTATGAAGCTATGGAGGCCTAGAATATGAAACTTTTAAAGTACAACAAAGAAGGTAGCAGATAAGATCATAATAAAGGATGAAAGAATAAGAACAAAATGGCACATTAAATTCAATTAAGTGTCAAGTGTTGCACGTAGAGGTTAAAAAATAAAATCCCAATTTCATATAAACAGTGATGGAGTCTAAACTGGGGAGGCTCAGGAAATAGATCCTGGGGTCATGGCAGGTAGCACAATGAAAATGTGAGCTCAGTATGTGGTATAAAGTTGCCAAGCAAAACTTGGGAAATTCCTGGAAATTTTGGGCTGTGCCGGGTAAGGACAGAGTTTGGGGAGGGAAGGGAACTCAGTGAACATATGAACATAAGAAAAGCCATGCTGGACCAGACCAAGGCCCATCAAGTCCACCAGTCTGTTCACACAGTGGCCAACTTGGTGCCTCTAGGAAGCCCACAAACAAGACAATTACAGCAGCACCATCCTGCCTGTGTTTCACAGCACCTAATATAGTAGGCAAGCTCCTCTGATCCTGGAGAGAATAGGTATACATCATGACTAGTGTCTATTTTTACTAGTAGCCATGAATACCCCTCTCCTCCATGAACATGTCCACTCCCCTCTTAAAGCCTTCCAAGTTTGCAGCCATCACCCCATCCTGGGGCAGGGAGTTCCACAATTTAACTATGCGTTGTGTGAAGAAATACTTCCTTTATCTGTTTTAAATCTCTCACCCTCCAGCTTCAGCAGATGACCCCGCATTCTAGTATTATGAGAGAGGGAGAAAAGCTTATCCCTGTCCACTCTGTCCATATCATGCATAATTTTACAGACCTCTATCATGTCTCCCTTTAACAGCCTTCTTTCCAAGCTAAACAGCCCTAAGTGTTTTAACCGCTCCTCATAGAGAAGTTGTTCTAGTCCCCTGATCATTTTGGTTGCTCTTTTCTGCACCTTCTCAAGCTCTGCAATATCCTTTTTTAGGTGTGGTGACCAGAACTGTACACAGTATTCCAAGTGTGGTCTCACCATAGATTTGTACAGGAGCAGTATTTTGCACATTTGTAGATTTGTACAAGGGCAGTCAAGGAAACGAGAAATAAAAGGACAGGGTAGGGTTGTGAGCCATCCCTTAAGAGGACATCAGAGGGTAACTGTTAAATTTTCTCCCCTGTCTGCCTTGTGGAATACTGTGCCAGAACTGCATAATTTACTAAGCATGCTTGAACAAAGGGTTTATTTTGAAGGTTATTGGCATACTTGTATAAGCTTAGCATCTAATAAGCCAATTAATTTTGTTAACCCACAGTAAGGTTCTGTGTGCTGTATTTTGTTTGGGGTGCCTCTAGAATCATAGCGTTGGAAGGGACCACCAGGGTCATCTAGTCCAACCCCCTACACAATGCAGGAAATTCACAACTACCTCCCCCCCACACCCCCAGTGACCCCTACTCCATGCCCAGAAGATGGCCAAGATGCCCTCCCTCTCATGATCTGCCTAAGGTCATAAAATCAGCATTGCTGACAGATGGCCATCTGGCCTCTGCTTAAAAACCTCCAGGGAAGGAGAGCTTTCCATGTCCCGAGGAAGCCTGTTCCACTGAGGAACTGTTTTAACTTAGAAAATTCTTCCTAATGTCTAGACGGAAACTCTTTTGATTTAATTTCAACCCGTTGGTTCTGGTCCGACCTTCTGGGGCAACAGAAAACTGGGGCACTAAGGCAATACTGATCCCCAAATATTCCCTTGAGCCACCAAATCCCCTCTTCAGGCACTCTTCCCTGTGAGGAAAGGCTAAAAAATTCACAGCTTATCAGTTTAGAGAAAGGTGACTTGGGGGGATGATATGTAGAGTGTTACAAAGTTATGCACAGGATAGGACAGTAGCTAGAGAGAACATTTTCATCCTCTTCCATAGCACTGGAGCTCATGATCACCCAATGAAACCAAACGGTAGTAGATTCAGAAAAGCAAAGTATTTCTTCACATATCACATAATTATGTTAGGGCAATTCCTGGCCACAAAATACAGTGATAGACAGCCGCCTAAATGGATGCTAGAGAAAGTCATGGAAGAAAGGTGCACTGGTGCCTTTGGACATAATGGCTCACCTCCATGTCCAGAGGCAGTGTAACTCTGAATACCATTTTCTGGAGATCAACAGCAGCAGAAGGGCTACTGCCTTCATTGGGCTTCTCTGCTTGTGCACACCTGAAGCTGCCTTATACTGAATCAGACCCTTAATCCATCAAAGTCAGTCTTGTATACTCTGACTGGCAGTGGTTCTCCATGGTCTTGGGTAGAGGTCCCTCACATCACCTCCTACCTGACCCTTTAACTGGAGATGCCATGGATTGAACCTGGGACCTTCTGCCTCCCAAGCAGGTGCTCTGCCACTGAGCCCCTGACCCCTCCCCTTTCCTGGGCATCAATTTTGCCAGTGTGGGAAACAGGACTAGGGTTGCCAGTTTCTGGTTTGGAAATACCTGGAGATTTTGGGGGTGGAGCCTGAGGAGGTTTGGGTTTGAGGAGGGGAGAGACTTCAATGGAATATGATGCCATAGCATCCACTTTCCAAAGCGTCCATTTTCTCCAGGTGAACTGATCTCTGTTGCCTGGAGATCAGTGGCAATAGTGGGAGATCTCCAGCCACCACCTGGAGGTTGGCAACCCTAGACTAGATGTACTTCTGGTCTGAGCCAGCAGGGATCTACCTCTGATAAAAGAGGGGGAAAAACCCACCAGATGTGCCCGCTGAAGAAAGTTGTTTATTTAGAAAATTTGTATGCCATATCTCCCGACCTGCTCAAGGGACCTCACAAGAACAATAAAGCCGGAACCAAGATGATAAAAATCAAGTCAATACAAACAAATCATGTCAATAAAACAAGTCAATAAAATAACCTTATTGTGCCCTCCAGAAAGAGAATGAGGTTAATTTAGATTCAGAATCGCACAGAGACCCAGCCAAAATACTTGCTGGAGAAGGAGAGCCGCCATGCAGCAGTCCTGGGAGAGCTGCTGTGGGGTCCTCCTTTGCTTTTGCAGAGCCCAAATCCAGGGATGGTCTTAGCCAATGGGCAACAGGCGCTACTGCCCCCAGCCCCACACCAGGAGGAGCCCCAATCACCCACAGCTACACCTCCCCAAGGAGGAGAAAAAAGAAGAGCACACTCCTGCCCCACTCAGAACCACCCCGTCTAGGGCTCAGGCAAGTTGGTTCCCTCTGGTGGCTCCTGCCCCACTCTCACAGGGTGAGGGCCACCCCTTGCTTGGTCTCGGTGGGGGTCCCAGCAGTGAGGTGGCAGTGGTTCTGCGTTGCCATTCTGGACTGTGGCCCAGGGCCCCAGAATCTCTAAGACCACCCCTGCCCAAATCAAAAGTTAAGGATATAATGAAGAAGAAGAAGACGACGACATGTGGATCTGGCTTAAGTGCTTTCAGGATCAGGACTTGCACTGATGCACCAGACAGAGTGGATCTGCAAGATCCACTAACAGAACTCTTCAGTTGCTAACTTTCCCTGCTGGACAGCTCCCCTGCCTAGCTCACTAGCCTCTAGTCCAGGGGTGAGGAACCTTTTTTCCGCCAAGGGCCATTTGGATATTTATAACATCATTCGTGGGCCATACAAAATTATCAACTTAAAAATTAGCCAACCAAGCCCCAAGCAGGCAGCGGCCCCAGTTGAGTGGGGAATCGAACCCGGTTCTCCAGATTAGAGTCCGCCACTCTTAACCACTACACCACGCTGGCTCTGCCGCTAGCTTGTTTGCCTATCTTCTCTCAGGGCAGCTGAACCTAGACACCACAAACAGGCGAATAGTGGCAGACAGACTTACTAGAAGCAGAGCAGAGGAAGGAAGTGGGGGACCCTTGGTGGACTTTACACCCAGGGAAAGAGGCGGGCTCAGTCCCTTTGGATGCCCGATTCTGCCATTTCTCTTGCTGCAGTGGTAGTCACAACCGTGGGTCTTCCAGAGGTCCAACAGTGGGGGTCACAACAGTGGGCCTTCCAGAGGTCCAAGTCCATGCCACTGCTTGACCCCGCTGACCTTTGGTGCCAGTCCATGAACTTCATGCCACAATAAGTCACTACTAGCTGGTGCTTAAGATGCCACAAGATTCCTTTTGGGGTTTGCGAAAAATGTACAGAGAAGAGTATGGGGTTTAGCAGAGTGCACGAATGGGCCGGGAAGCAAGGCAAACTCAAAGAGCTTAAAAAGATTATGCATTTAGAAAAAGGTGGGAACCAGGCAACCTAAGCAGGGCACAAATCCCCTGGGGAATCTAGAACTTGGCACAGATTTTGGATTCCTGTGAATATCAGCATTCATTTATTTTAAGGGACAAGACGGGCTTCTCCTGAATTGATTGCCCATTAATGCCTAGTGTTTTGGGAGAGGGAGAAAAAAGTTCTGTCTGCTTTCTTCACCCCACTCTCATGCAAAATTTTATAATTATAGGCTTCTGAGAAGACCTGTTAAGGATAGCACTGTAACACAGCTAGCCCTTTGCAATTAATTGTATTAACTAGGGTTTAAGCAGAGGTGCCACCTTTCTTAGCCACCAGAGGCGTTCAGCGGCTTAACTTTGAGATAGTGTTATCACTTATTATAACCGTTTTGAATGATCGCTGTACTTATCTTGTATACTTTTGAATTTGGCATCAATATTTCAGCATTTATCTCTTGCATTTCACGGCCTTTTAATCCCACAGTTAGCAATTTGTTTCCCTCTGCATGTGTGTGTATCTGAAATAACATCTGTGGACTGAAGCTCACTTCATGCATCCAATGAAGTGGGCATTAGTGCCACCAAGTTGCTGCCGACCTATGGCGACCCCGTAGGGTTTTCAAGGCAAGTAATGTTCCCTAGATGACTGGGAAAGGTACTGGCAAACCACCCTGTAAACAAAGTCTGCCTAGTAAACGTCAGGATATGATGTCACCCCATGGGTCAGGAATGACCCGGTGCTTGCACAGGGGACCTTTACCTTTTAATGTTCAGAGATGTTTTGTCATTGCCTGCCTCTGCGTTCTGACCCTGGTATTCCTCAGTGGTCTCTCATCCAAATACTAACTAGGGCCGACCCTGCTTAGCTTTTGAGACCTGATGAGATTGGGCTTGCCTGGGCTGTCCAGGTCAGGGTAAAGCTTATTCCTCAGTAAATCAGTGGGGAAACACTGTTTAAAAAAAAAAAAATCAATAAATGAAATCTATTTACTTTGCTTCTTGTATCTCTTCTGAGCCCTGACTAACCACTCTATGTAATTTCCCTGACCACACTTCTCATTTGCAAAGCAATAAACTGTGAACGAGCCACACAAAATTTTGGTCCTGAACACCAGGATCCAGGAATCCCATTGGCAACTGTGTGTGTATCTTCAGAGGCACTGAGCAGATGTTCCTTTTGCGACCTGTTAGCTCTATTCAGTATTAAATTGCAAAAAATAAATAAAAAAAAACCAATGCAATTTAACAGCAGTTCTTCTGGTTCCCTTTAAAAATAGACTTCATATAACTATAGCAATGTTATCAATGCAGGCAAGATGGTTACCTTTTTCTTAAAAGCATTAGTGGCTGTAACATGCCATAGGGGAGGGATTGTGGCTCAGTGGTACAGCATCTGCTTTGTATTTAGAAGGTCCCAGGTTTAATCCCCAGCATCTCCAGTTAAGGGGATCAGGTGGAAGGTGATGTGAAAGACCTCCACCTGAGACCCTGGAGAGCCACTGCTAGGCGGAGTAGACAGTACTGATCTTGATGGACCGAAGATCTGATCAAGTAAGGCAGCTTCATGTGTGTTCATATTTAGACCAGGGGTGTTGAACTCATTTGTTGCGAGGGCCGGATATGGCATAAATGTCTTGGTTGGGCTGGGCCATGCCTCGTCAGCCCAGATTGGGAGGCAGGGGGATGCCTCGATTGGCGAGACTGCAGTGGACTACCTAGCCCAGATCGGGACTGAGGAGGGAGGTGTCTGCCTTGGCTGGTGACTCAGCAGTGGGCTCAGCAGCCCAACTCTAGAGTGGGGGTGGGGGGCTAGGGTTGCCAGGTCCCTCTTCTCAACTGGCAGGAAATTTTGGGGGCAGAGCCTGAAGAGGGGGGGATTTGGGGAGAGGAGGGACTTCAATGCCATAGAGTTCAATTGCCAAAGCAGCCATTTTTCTCCAGGTGATCTGATCTCTATTGGCTGGAGATCAGTTGAATTAGCAGGAGATCTCCTGCTACTACCTGGCAGTTGGCAACCCTAGGGGGGGCTGATTCGCCTAGCGAGCCCACATTGGGCTCCAAGCCCAGATTGGGACTGGGGGGTGGGAGTTGGCTGCCTCGGCTGGCTATAGGGTTGCCAACCTCCAGATACTAGCTGGAGATCTCCTGCTATTACAACTGATCTCCAGCCAATAGAGATCAGTTCCCCTGGAGAAAATGGCCGCTTTGGCAATTGGACTCTACGGCATTGAAGTCCCTCCCCAAGCCCTGCCCTCCTCAGGCTCCACCCCAAAAATCTCCTGCTGGTGGTGAAGAGGGACCTGGCAACCCTTGCTGGCTTGCCCGCAGCCGGCTTGCCAGCCTAAATCAAGAGTGGGGGGTGGTGGCTGCCATGGCTTGTTCACGGGCCAGATAATAGAGGGAGCCAGCGTGGTGTAGTGGTTAAGAGTGGTGGTTTAGAGTGGTGGACTCTGATCTGGAGAACCAGGTTTAATTCCCCACTCCCCCACATGAGTGGTGGAGGCTAATCTGGTGAACTGGATTTGTTTCCCCACTCCTACATTCAAAGCCAGCTGGGTGACCTTGGGCTAGTCACAGCTCTATCAGTTCCACCTACCTCACAGGGTGTCTGTTGTGGGGAGGGAAAGGGAAGGTGATTGTAAGCTGGTTTGAGTCTCCCTTAAGTGGTAGAGAAAGTCGGCATGTAAAAACCAACTCTTCTTCTTCTCTCGAGGGGCCGGATCCAACCCCTGGGCCTTACGTTTGACACCCCTAGTTTAGATGGATTTGAACTGGCGTTCTCCGGAGACAAAATTATTCATTTCGAAAGAATCCTCTCCGCTTCCTCCGAATTTCCTCTTTGGCTCTGGCACTCGGGGCTGGCTCCTCGACAATCACGCCGCCCTGCAGCTGCCCGGATGGCAAAGGTGTTTCCTTTCTGCCTTGCCGGAGTCAGCAGAAAAAGAGGGCAGAGAAGCCGGGCTCGGAGCAGCAAAACAAGTAGCAGCGGAAGCCCCCCTAGGCTGTGTGCCGCCCGGGCAGCAGAGCGCATCACACAAAGCCTCGCCAGCCGATCTGACCTGCTGGCCTGTCTTGGCTTCCCTAATATTATCTGACAGGCTTCAGCTTCCAGGATGCGACTTGTCTGCGGTCAGGAAGGGGAGCAGTGGGTCAGAAGCAGCCTTCCAGCCAGCCCGTCTTGGCGGAAACGCTGGAAACCTTTAGAACAAGCCCAGAGCAACATCTTGCTGAGTCCAGTCAAAGCAGGTTGGCAGAGGGGTTTCTCGATCTTCAGGCCTGTGGTCCTCCTGTTTCTGGGGGAATGACGCAAGAGAGCTTTATCTCCTAGTCTTCTGAAGGTCAGGAATGCCCGCTCCACATTGGTAGCCAGGAGACTGTTTTCTTGCTAAGGATCAAGTCCGATGTGATCAAGATCTTGAACAGGCAAATGTAGGAAGCTGCCTGACCCCAAGCCACACCCTTGTGTGTCCATTTTAACTGGCAGGGGACGCTCCAGGAGGGCGAGAGATTCAAAACAGATAAAAGGAAGTATTTCTTCACACAACGCATAGTTAAATTGTGGAACTCCCTGTCCCAGGATGTGGTGATGGCTGCCAACTCAGAAGGCTTTAAGAGTAGGGTTGCCAACCTCCAGGTACTAACAGATCTCCTGCTATTACAACTGATCCCCAGTATTCAGTTTGATGGTCTATGACAGCAAATAAAATGATGATGATGATGATGAACTGATTT
This sequence comes from Euleptes europaea, assembly GCF_029931775.1. NCBI lineage: Eukaryota > Metazoa > Chordata > Lepidosauria > Squamata > Sphaerodactylidae > Euleptes > Euleptes europaea. The sequence goes on along the minus strand of NC_079328.1, from coordinate 25,992,706 downwards.
CCAGCCAACAGAGATCAGTTCACCTGGAGAAAATGGCCGCTTTGGTCATTGGACTCTATGGCATTGAGGTCCCTTCCCAAACCACACCCTCCTCAGGCTCTGCCCCAAATACCTCCCGCCAGTAGCAAAGAGGGACCTGGCAACCTTACTTAAGAGGGGAGTGGACATGTTCATGGAGAGGGCAATTCATGGATACTAGTCAAAATGGATACTAGTCATGATGCCTACCTATTCTCTCCAGGATCAGAGAAACATGCCCATTATATCAGGTACTGCAGAAGACAGGCAGGATAATGCTGTTGCAGTTGTCTTGTTTGTGGCCTTCCTAGAGGCACCTGGTTGGCCACTGTGTGAACAGACTGCTGGACCTGATGGGCCTTGGTCTGATCCAGCAGGGCTTTTCTTGTGTTCTTAAGTTCAATGGCAAACCGCCCCTGAACGTCTCTTGCCTTGGAAACGCCATGGGGTTGCCCTAAGTCAGCTGAGACTTGATGGCACTTTACCCACACAGGCATTGACACCAGTTGAAAATGGACAATGCTTCTTTTTTGATCACGCACAGCTCTCATCGCTGAAGTGCTTACTTATAAGTACGTCGGCTCAAATGGAGAGAAAGAGAACAAAGGGAGTGTTATTCTGTGTGAGTAGGGATGTAAGGCAAAAAGAAAGGGAAGAATGAAGAGAAAAGCCAGAGCTGACTACTTTTCTTGCCGGTACTGAACAACGCTGAAGACCCTTCATTTGAGTGGAAGTGGGAATGGGGCTCCTGTTGTTCTAGTCCCATCAGACTGGGGAACATCCACCTGACTGAGGAATTCAACCTTGACATAGGGATTAGACTGTGGAGAAAGGGAGGGATAGAGATGTCAGATAGCTAAATGCCTTGGGGCATCCTGTTTCTTTGGATTCCCTTTGCAGCCTCTTGGCTTGGATCTGTGACCCTGGAAAATGATACAACTACCAGTAGAAGAAGAAGAGTTGGTTTTTATATGCCGACTTTCTGTACCACTTAAGGAAGAATCAAACTGGCTTACGATCACCTTCCCCTCCCCCACCCCACAACAGACATCCTGTGAGGTAGGTGGGGCTGAGAGAGCTCTAAGAGCTGTGACTAGCCCAAGGTCACCCGCTGGCTTCATGTGTAGGAGTGGGGAAACCAACCCGGTTCACCAGATTAGCGTCCGTCTGCTGCCCATGTGGAGGAGTGGGGAATCAAACCCGGTTCTCCAGATCAGAGGCCACCGCTCCAAACCACCGCTCTTAACCACTACACCACACTGGTAGGGCAAAATAATGGATGGGTGTACTGTCCACTCAGTGCAAGTCTCTTTGAGCTGGGACACAGGGGAGGGGCCGTGGCTCAGTGGTAGAGCATCTGCTCAGCATGCAGAAGGTCCCAGGTTCAATCCCCGGCATCTCCAGTTAAAAGGACTAGGCAAGTAAGTGATGTGAAAGCCCTCTGCCTGAGACCCTGGAGAGCCGCTGCCAGTCTGAGTAGACAATACTGACTTTGATGTACCAATGGTCTGATTCAGTATAAGGCAGCTTCATGTGTTCATGTGTGTTCAAGCATGTGTGCATGGCAAAGCAGGAGCATGTGCCCTAAATGGCAGACATCCTTTCCATGGCTCTAGCCGCTAGAGCTCAAAGGCTGTAAAACTGACGGCAACAGTCCAAAGTCTTGCCAGTACTGAATTCGAGGAGTTTGTTCAAATTTTTAGGTGTCTTAACCTGTCGTTTAGAGCAAGGCTTTGCAGGTCAGATCTTGCTTCTCTGACAGCCTTATCCAAATAAAAACGGCAAAACGTTTGACAGCTCAGTCATAAAGAAAGAAAAAAAGGGGGGGGGGGAAGCATCCCAGTTCAAAGAGAGAGTTTTCCCCATGGCATCGTTATCATCTTTGTTCTGGGGGTGTTGGCAGGCAACACACATGCAATAAGATAATGTATATATTTGTATGCAACACGATGCTTATGTTCTGTAATTAGGAGGCCATTCCTGTTTTGAGGGTGCAAATTACTATAAGGTGCTGATCACACACCGAGTCAATAACCGCGGCAAATACACGGTGTGGGGAACAAAGTTGCCTCCGCAATGGACAGAATTGGGCAACCCCTTCTTCAAAACGCCTACCACTCCTTCCCAGTTTGTACATGCAAATTCAGTATGTGTTACCGAAGCTACCTCCTCCACCCCTCTGGAATGTTTCAGAATAACCTTTATCTGCACCCCCCCCAACCCCAATCGAACCATTTCCTTCCATCTTTTCAGTGCTGCTGTTTAATTGTGTCCTCCTTTTCTGGGTAGCTTCTGGCCCACATTCCTTGAGCTTTTCTGGAAGGTTATCGCAGGAGACTTAGCGCAAGCCCCGTTCTTTTATATTAACTGCTTTCCCCTTGTCTGCTAAAGCAATTACTGTATCAAAGGAGGAAACGAAGATGGTCTAGCACAATTAGCTCCTAATAAAAGAACATGGGCAGCTTTTAATCACTTAATTTCCCTCTCGGCACTTTACAATTAATTTGTTTGACTATTTGTTCCCAAGTCAAGATAGCAATTTGCTTGGCCGACCTTTGAGGCTTTTTAAAGCCAGATGCTCCCAGATTAGGGTTGCCAACTGCCAGGTAGCAGCAGGAGATCTCCTGCTAATTCAACTGATCTCCAGCCGATAGAGATCAGTTCACCTGGAGAAAAATGGCCACTTTGGCAATTGAACTCTATGGCATTGAAGTCCCTCCCCTCCCTAAGCCCTGCCCTCCTCAGGCTCCGCCTCAAAAATCTCCCGCCGGTGGCGAAGAGGGACCTGGAAACCCTATCCCAGATGCTTTCCTCCAGTCTTCTGGAACCACAAGAGATCTGTGTGGTCTAGGTTTGCCAACCTCCAGGTGCTAGCTGGAGATCTCCTTCTATTACAACTGATCTCCAACCGATAGAGATCAGTTCACCTGGAGAAAGTGGCCGCTTTGGCAATTGGACTCTATGGCATTGAAGTCCCTCCCCTCCCCAAACCACACCCTCCTCAGGCTCCACCCCAAAAACTTCCCGCCGGTGGCAAAGAGGGATCTGGCAACCCTAGTGTGGTCTCAAATACTTCCCCAAGCAGGAGTAGCTTTAGTGATTCTGGAGGCCCCAGGCAAAACTCAAAGATGGGCCTCCAGAGTCACTGCAGGCACAGTCAGGCCTACCCCACCACAGACTTCAATGCCATAGAGTCCAATGGACAAAGCAGCTATTTTCTCCAGGTGAACTGATCTCTATCGACTGGAGATCAGTTGTAACAGCAGGAGATCTCCAGCTAGTACCTGAAGGTTGGCAACCCTATCCAGATGTAACTCTAGCTTAATAGAGACTTTAAAAGCATTTGCTTGTGTAGGTAGGCCAAGGCATTGCAGAGAGTGAGGGGGAATGTGACAGTGGTTGTACTAGTACAGAAAATGGCACAACTGGCCTTTAGTTACCCCATAGTGAGTTGGCTGGCACTTTGCAAGAGAGACTTAAGAGCTTTATAAAAAGGAGCCTGGGCTTTCTTGCATGACAGGCCTGGGCAGAGAACTCTGATGCTGCCACCCAGCCTCCACTTTGTCTTATCTTTCTTTCTTCCCCTCTGCTGTGGGCAGGACCAGCTAAGGATGCCAGCCTCCAGGTGGGGCCTGGGGATGCCTTGGAATTACTGCTCATCTCCAGACTACGGCGCTCAGTTTCCCTGGAGAAAATGGATTCTTTGGAGGGTGGACTGTATGGCATTATACCCCACTGAGGTCCCTGTCCTCCCCGGGCTCCATTCCCAAATTTCCAGGAGTTTCCCAACCTGGATCTGGCAACCCTACCCCCCACCAGTAGCACTTTATAAAAGGAATAAGGATTGTAGTCTAATTCCACTGTTTAGTATATGTATTATTTTGTTCTGACTGCATTGTCTTCTAATAAAATTCTATTTCCTGCACTATTTATGGCGTGTCACTTCTTACCGTTTGCTATTTATATTTCTTTCTATCTCTGTAATCCTGGCCCAACAGCATTTTTACTGGATGTCTTAGGCAGTCTGAGTGCATTGTCTTATATTTTGTAATCTACCCTGAGGCTCAGTGAGAAAGACAGGTTATAAATAAAGTAAATAAATACATTTGGCACAGTGCTGATTTCAGTTGAACTGGAACGCTCAGCAATTGCTGGGTAGGGAACGTGCATCTCTCTGACTGCACATGGTAACAGTTTGCACACCCCGCTTTTGAACACATGAAGCTTCTGAACACATGAAGCTGCCTTATACTGGATCAGACCCTTGATCCATCAAAGTCAGTATTGTCGACTCTGACAGGTGGCAGCTCTCCAGGGTCTCAGGCAGGGGTCTTTCCCATCACCTACTTGCCTAGTCCCTCTAACTGGAGATGCCGGGGATTGAACCTGGGACTTTCTGCATGCCGAGCAGATGCTCTACCACTGAGCCACAGCTAGTTAACAGTGGAAATGATAGTCTCTGCCTCCGGGAACCCCAAAATCCTGGAGAAGGTGCACTCAAGCCTGGCCCTGGCCTATGCATATCAACTGGAAAAGGTCTCTTGGCTTTCTCCACTCTTTCCCCGACTTCAGTTGAGCAGACTTGTGGGTGTGCGCACGCCAACAGACCTCGCTCGATGAGCATCAGTGTTTGGGATGCTGGAAACTATTCGCCTCCTGGGAAAGTAGCCCAGTACCGACCAGCTGAGGCCTGTGATCAGCGCTGCCAGCAGGACAAATTGGTTCCAAGATTTCCACATTTTTGGGAGCAAGCTTATAGAGGCCCTAAAGCTTGAGCTGACTTAACTAGTCTGATTTACTCAACTGCAGGTTCATCCTCCAATTAAAATGCATCTCCTGCTGACGTAGGAAAGGGCCGCAACGTGCAGGAGCCTTACAGGATTCAGGAACACTACTGTTCATTGTGTGGGCTGCCCAAAACGAGCCAGCTCCCTCTTCCTTCACTCAAAAGAAAATTAAAGTTGAATCTTTTCTCCCTACCACTGTATTCTGCCACAGAAAATAGCTTTCTTTCACGGTGAAACTACCACCATCATTTCTACCTAGGGTGGCCAACCTCCAGATGGAGGCTGGAGTTCTTCAGGAATTAGAACTGCTCTCTGGACGACAGAATTCAGTCCCCTTTGAGATAATGGCTGCTTTGGAAGATGGACTCTATGGCATCACATCCTTGCTGAGCTCCCTCCCCTCCCCAAACTCTAGGCTCTGCCCCAAATCTCCAGGACATTTCCAACTCAGAGTTGGCAACCCTGTTTCTACCAATGACCAAGGGCAACTGACAAACCTCTAGGCTCAGCTGTAATTGAGAGAGTAAATCCAATATTCATCTATGTTGATTTTAAGCTCGAAAAACGAGTGATTTGAGCAATCAGATTTAGGATAGTTCAAGAGGGGACCTACAAGTGGAGGGAAATCCCATTTGCTTCTCACTGGCCCCCAGTTTCTCTCCCACTCACTCTCTTCCCCTTTACCTGGGCCCCTCCATCACCATGTCTTACTGCTAAGGTTGCTAGACAACCATAGAATGCCATCCGTGATCTTGCAGGGCTTCCTGAAATCTTGGTTGATCCACTTCCAAGTTTTTGTAACACCTCTTCCCGTCCAAATTGAACTTAATTTTTTTTTGGGGGGGGGGCGTTTTCCTACAAAATCTAGGGCTACCCCTCCAAGTTTGCAAAAATGTCTCCCATCTGTACCTGGCCACACTTTGCTGGCCAAGTTCAGAATTAGATATAAGATAGAATAAACTCCATTAAGAATTAATATTAATAATTAGCATTGGATGTGGAATGGTATAGTATGGCCCCATCTCGTCAGATCTCGGAAGCTAAGTAGGGTAGTTGGAAGGGAAATCTCCAAGGAAGTGTCTTTAGAAGAAGGGAATGGCAAACCACCTCACTTGCCTTAGGGCTGTTTAGCTTGGAAAGAAGGAGTTTAAGGGGAGACATGATAGAGGCCTATAAAATTATGCATGGTATGGAGAGTGTGGACAGGGAGTGTGAGAGATTCAAAACAAAGGCATTAAGAGGGGAGTAGACATGTTCATGGAGGAGAGGGCTACCCATGGCTACTAGTCAAAATGAATACTAGTCATGATGCATACCTGTTCTCTACAGTATCAGAGGAGCATGCCTATTAGGTGCTGTGGAATACAGGCAGGACAATGCTGCAGTAGTCGTCTTGTCTGTGGGCTTCCTAGAGGTTGGCCACTGTGAGAACAGATTGCTGGGCTCGATGGGCCTTGGTCTGATCCAGCAAGGCTTTTCTTATGTTGCCTTGAAAGCCCCTTGCTGGGGTCGCCATAAGTCGGCTTGACTCACATACAGACAACATTATTTGCCCTCTTCACCAGAAGTCCCTAACCTTCCACTAACCCATCACGGAGGTAGCATGGAACTGTAGCGTATACTTGTTACGAGGCCAGAGAGGGTTGTGTTTGTGAAGTGGTAACATATGCGGACATGACCTTTCTGTTCTATGCATCATTCATCATGAAGAGATTGTACCCTGGACTTCATTGCTTTGGACTGCATGCCTGGGGGGGTATTTTTTTTAAATATTCCTGAATATAAAAAGCTCCTTGCATATAGTGACATCAGCACAGCAGGGAGAAAGGTTTAGTTTAACTAGATCACTACCTTGTGCTAGTTTATGACGGGAGAGAAGGTTCTCTCACACCCTTGCAAACAAAACAATACTCCCATGCTGGAGAAGGGAAAATTGATCAATGGCCTGCTTTAAAAAGACTGTTCCATAGCACATCCCATGCATTAAAAAACAACAACCCAGGGTATGGTATGTAAAAATAAAAATAAAAAAAGAAAGAAACCCGTGCCTACCCCTACCCCCAAAGAAGAAGAGTTGGTTTTTATATGCTTTCTCTACCACTTAAGGGACAATCAAACTGGCTTACAGTCACCTTCCCTTCCCCACAACAGACGCCCAAGGCCACCCAGCTGGCTTCGTGTGGAGGAGCGGGGAAACAAATCCATTCACCAGATTAGCCTCCGCCCCTCATGTGTAGGAGTGGGGAAACAAACCCAGTTCACCAGATTAGCGTCCACCACTCATGTGGACGAGTGGGGAATAAAAACCAGTTCTCCAGATCCGAGTCCACCGCTCCAAACCACTGCTCTTAACCACTGCACCATGCTGGCTCTCTCACCCAGCAAGATACTACAACTGAGTATGTCTATAGCGTTTTCTCGGTTTAAATCCCATCACAAATATCATCACAGCAATCCTCAAAGAGCTTTTTTAAAGGTAGAACAGTATAACTATATCCTCATATCACAATGTGGATTGGGGGCGTTGAGGGAGCAGCGTGCTCACAGCCCCAGAGTGGCTGAGTTGAGGTTTGAACTGGTGACCTTCTGGATCACAGCTCATTCTCTTAGCCAGTACTCTATTCCAGGTCCCACGGAGCCCCCCCCCCTCGAATTTCTACACATTAAAATAAATTAAAACGACCTCATTCTGGCTTCAGCAGCTCACAAAAAAGCCAGACCCAATCGGAATCTCTTCTAGCATTCGTGGAAAATTCACTGGTTTGGCTTTTGAGGACTCTCGAGGACCCGGTTCAAACAATTCTGTAGCCCCTGCCTCCCCCCAGCAGGTATTCTTATATTATTTTGGCTTCCCTCATCATCCTAGCAAAAGATAGGTATCCCCCCCCCCCCTTATTGAAGGAGATTGCTGGGGCTTTGCTGTGTGGCCACGAAAAGCACAAGCGCTCAAGCCAATTTGAGACGTGGCGGCCTGTGAAGCAGGCCAACAGACTTGAATTGGCGAGGAAGGCACGGCGGCCAGCCAAGGAGGCCGCTGCAAAGAGATGGAGAATTTTAGAGACTTATAAGCTTTCCTTAGAATTTTTTTCCATAAATGTGATCATGGGGCAGATGGATGGCTCTTAAGAGATAAAGGCAGGCAGTAAATAAAGTTAAATAAACCATCAGTAAAGAGACAGTCGATCAAGATATTCAGCCGAGGAGGGGGGGAATTATCCATTGAAAGGATGAGAAAAATAGAACTGTTTTTACCCAACTATCTGGAGTATAGAGAAGTGGAAGCCTGCTGGAAATTGGTGGGGAGGAGTTGTAGGAGGATAATACCACCACGGGCCCCCAGTGATCTAACAGTGTCCAAACCAAAGTCCTATCAGATGTTCTTGGGATGTAGAGTGGTACGTGCCAGAGAAAGCGGCCCTGCAGCAATGCTGAGTTTGGAGGAAATAGGACCGCAAAGGGCGCCTGGAGGCCCAGAGAAAGAAAAGGCAGGAAAACAAAAAGGGGACTCCCAATACACAGCTGGACTGCTTCGAACAGTCTTCAAGGGCACCTCCAAACAGCACTGGTTACAGTAAATGACTGGGGAGCAGACCAGAACTCTTAACCTTTGAGCATGGAATGCAGCTGGCTGATGAGATGCGAGTGGTCAAGAGCATGGGGGGCCCGTGGCAAAGGACAAACCTTGATCCAAGACAACTCCCAAACTACTTCCATAAACCTAAGACACCCATGTGGAACGGGTGACACCACCTCCTCTTTAAATGATCTGTTCACCCACCATCACCACTGCAGCGGTGTCCACAGCTGGATTTGGTGCCGATGGAAGGAAAGAGAGCAGACTGGCCGCAATGTGTGCCTCTGATGAGTGATCTCAGCCATCCTGACATTCCCATCATCCCCAGGGCCTCACCAAGGGGTAGAACAAGAAGAAGAGTTGGTTTTTATATGCCGACTTTCTCTACCACTTGAGGAAGAACAAAACCAGCTTACAATCACCTTTCCTTTCCCTCCCCACAACAGTCACCCTGTGACTCTGGGGCTGAGAGAGATCTAAGAGAGCTGTGACTAGCCCAAGGTCACCCAGCTGGCTTCATGTGCAGGAGTGCGGAAACCAACCCCGTTCACCAGATTAGCATCTGCTGCTCATGTGCAGGAATGGGGAATCAAACCCGGTTCAAACCACCACTCTTAACCACCACACCATGCTGGCTGGGTAGCAGAAAAGTCACCCAATACTTACTCAATAGGAATGGCCCCTCTAGGTAAACCTGCCAAGGGGACCCCCAATCCTCAACTTCCAGCCCAGAAGGATTAGACAACCTACACTGCTTCTGTACCCTCTTCTCTCCATTTGTTTGCAGGCCTCTCTAAAGCAACACACAAGTCAGTAAACCCAGGAGAACACATGAAGCTGCCTTCTACTGAATCAGACCCTTGGTCCATCAAAGTCAGTATTGTCTACTCAGACCGGCAGTGGCTCTCCAGGGCCTCAGGCAGAGGTCTTTCTCATCACATACTTGCCTGGTCCCTTTAACTGGAGATGCCGGGGATTGAACCTGGGACCTTCTGCATGCCAAGCAGAGTCTCTACCACTGAGCCACATCCCCTCAATGTTGTTTCGAAGCCTTAGGCAGAAGAGCTAAACAGCAGGCTCTCCCCTAGGATGATGAAGTTATAAAAAACAATAACCCATTTTCACATGAACACATGAAGCTGCCTTATACTGAATCAGACCCTTGGTCCATCAAAGTCAGTATTGTCTACTCAGACCGGCAGCGGCTCTCCAGGGTCTCAGGCAGAGGGCTTTCACATCACTTACTTGCCTAGTCCATTTAACTGGAGATGCCGGGGACTGAACCTGGGACCTTCTGCATGCTGAGCAGATGCTCTACCACAGAGCCACGGCCCCTCCCTTTCCTGGCTTTGACAGGGCTGATTTAGGGCAGCCAATAACGGAAGCACGATGGACACACTGACACCTGCAGGTTTTAATTCTTTATTCAAAAGGACCTGGCCTTGCCCCCTGGCATGCTGCCTCTCCCACTCCCCTGAAGCAGCTGGAGAACATGAAGGAAAGTTAGATACTTGGAGGGCTCGTCACAAAGGAAAACAATCCCGGAAAAGGGTTTTTACAAAACCCGTAGACTCCATGGCAAGAAGAGTGAGCTTCTCTGGAAAGCAGGTCGGCAGTGGACTCCTCCCACAACCACCTGGCGTCCAGCAGACAGATCTCCAGCTGCACAAGGAGGCCATGCAAACTTTCAACCGTTGGGCCCTCTTGGCGCCGACGCCCCACGGAATCAGCAGTCATCAGCAGACGAGGCATTAACTCCGCCGCACAAAACTTCCCTCTTCCCTCTTCACTGCCGGGAAGGTAAAGACCTGGAAAAATACCCACTGCTGCCCCTCTCCTGGGCAAGCGCCCTGTGATCAGTACCCAGTGGCAACTGAATTGGCGCCTATGGCACACAGCGGCATCCTGGCAGTAAAAAAACAACAACAACAAAAAGATCTGCCAGAGTGTTCTCAGTTCACCTACTTAATAGTGCGGTGAAAAAAAGGAAACCTATACAGGTTGTTGAGTTACTCTCTTCTGAAGATGGCCAGACGAGAAGCGTTCATTGGAAGAGGATCCGCAGCAGCCTCAGGGTTTCATGTTGCTCAACCGGATGTCCCGCTCGATCTCGAACTGCCTGTGGTCCACCCTCTCCAGAAACGCTTTCCTCTCCAGGTATCTGCAAGGTAGGAGATCAAAAAGTCAACTCGGGAGCCTAACAAAGGAGCAAGGAGGGAGCCAGAGGGAGAGGGCCACCGGGTGGAATTCAGGAGGGCACGGCTCTGCCATTCATTCTGTCCACAGGCAGGCCTCTGTACAGTGCACAGCTGGACAAACCTGTGCATGCAACACATGCACAGAGCGATGCCAGATTCATCCATGGGGAGAGGGGCTCCTTGCCTTTTCGCCTTGGCCTATGCGACTCCTCGCCCACCCACAAATACTTCCTGGGCAACAGCTTTGGACTGATATGGAGGAAAGAAAAACACATCAAGAGCAGCCAAGCTCCTTAAAAAAAAGTAACCCAAATTGCCTGGCTAATTGCATGCTATAAATAATTTTCAATAATGACATTAAGGCAAATGCTAATGAACATAAAGTGCATTTAGAGAGGTGGTTAGTTTTTCTTTTTTTGGCAGACTCATTGGATACCTGCAGGAACGCAAGACCTCTGACTGCCGCTCCTCTTCCTCCTACAGCCTCTCACGAGACTTGCTCTAAGTGACAGATACATCAATCAAAACCTAAGGGGCATTTCCTACGGGGCCTGCCCTACATAAACCCACACACACAAGGGAGCCCAAGAAACCATCACAATATTGTTCTTTCCTTCTTTCAAGGCCAGGAGAAGGAGATACAGTTGTGGTTTCCCAAACCTGAGGTAGTCAAAACATGTATGTGTGCACCATTGGCTATAGGGATCATGCTGCTGTTCAAAGGGAACCGGAAGGGCACCATGGACCATTTAAAGCACTGAAAGGAGCTCTGAGGTTCCCGCAGTATTCTGCCATTTTAACCTTCTAGTACAGGGGTGTCGAACTCAATTGTTACGAGGGCTGCATATTACATAAATGTCACTTGGTTGGGCTGGGCCATTCCTCGCTAGCTCAGACTGAGAGTGGGGTGGGGTGGCGGCCTCACGGGCTCGGATAAGAGCTCTCAAGGGGCTGGATCCGGCCCATGGGCCTTTTGTTTGACACCCCTGTTCTAGTAGGCAACAGTGGTCAGCTGTAGGGCTTCAAGGTGTGTTGGGCACAAGAAACTCTGCCGCTGCCAGACGGAATAGGCAAGGCTGGCCTTGACAGACCCTTGGTCTGTCAAGGCCAGCTTTGCCTATTCCGTCTGGCAGCGGCTCTCCAGGATCCCAGACAGAAGTCCCTCGTATCACCTGCTGCTGGACCTCTTTAACAAGGAACGGAACATGGGGCCTTTCTTATGCAAAGCAGACGCTCTGCTACAGAGCCACGGCCCTTGTTGGGAAATGAGCCACCCTCTCACCCTTCTTTCCCCCGGTTGTGGATGGCCAGCTCATCCCCGATGCCCTCCTCTTCTTTGAAGTGTTCCCAGTCCAGCTTGGACTTCTCCAGCGTGCTCATCTTCTGCTTCTTGGCACCCAGCTTCCCCAGCAGGCTGTTGATGCCACTTGGCCGCTTCACTCTGGAGGAAATAAAACAGAAAGGGGGCACTAGGTGTGTTCAAGGATGCCCCAGCGGAAGGTGACAGGCGGGCCCTGTAGCAACAGGACCCCTCAACCCCACAGGTATCTGAAAGATTATAAAAAGCTTGATTCACGTTCTGCCGACACCCAAAGGTTAACCTAGCACCGCCTCCGACAATAAGCAAAAGGCTGTAGATAAATGTTTTCCACAAAGTCCACCAGACTAGGAAGAGGCCAAGAACAAAAGAGATTCTTTCTCTGGACACCATGCCCATGAGCAAAGGACATATAGAAAATGCTTAAGAGACTAGTAATTTTCCACAAGCAGAAGGGGTCTAGGGTTGCCAGGTCCCTCTTCACCACCAGTGGGAGGTTTTTGGGGCAGAGCCTGAAAAGGGTGGGGTTTGGGGAGGGGAGGGACTTCAATACCATAGAGTCCAATTGCCAAAGGGGCCATTTTCTCCAGGTGAACTGATCTCTATTGGCTGGAGATCAGTTGTAATAGCAGATCGCCAGCTAGTACCTGGAGGTTGGCAACCCTAGAGGGGTCTGTTGGTGCTTACAGGGAGGACACAGTCCTTTGCATGGGGAAACTCAGCTTCAGAATGGAAGAAGAGAGTTTTGACTAGAATTGCCAGGAAGGGATGGGAAAGAGAGTGGCCGAGATACCACTCAGATGAAAAGGAAATAGCTTCATGAAAAGGTCCAGAGAGAAGCAGAACAAAAGCATGAAATGGAAATCTGTTATTTTAAGATCCTTCTCCCTTCCTTGACTTACTATCAGACAGAGATAAGTTTTAGGCTTGGTGAGAAAAGACTGCATTTCCCCGTCATTTCATTTTCCTTGTGCTCTGTAGCTGTTCAACAATTTTTGCTCAAACCTAAGCCTTTCCTTTTCATAACCCGGGACACAGCTGGATACAAACTACCCTCCAAGGCAAGAGAGGAGGGCTACCAGCCATGGCCCCCCTTCCCAAAGGGGAGACAAAGCAGAGAAGAAGTGGCTCAGTGGCAGAACTTCTGCTTGACAGGCAGAAGGTCCCAGGTTCAATCCCCAGCACCTCCAGTTACAGAATCTGGAAACAGATGAAGTGGAAGGCCTCTGCCGGAGATCCCGGAGAGCTGCTGCCAGTCTGAGTAGATAACGCTGACTGTGAAGGATCGTGGGCCTGACTCAGGGTCAGGCAGCTTCATGCATTACGCTCAATGGACAGCAATTTACTGGTGGTCCCCGGCCCGCAGAGTGTGCAGCTGTCCTCAACAAGAGCCAGGGCTTTTTCAGCCCTGGCCCGATGAAACAGTCTTCCAAGTAACATCAGGGCCCTGCAAAACCTAAGAGTTCTGCAGGGCCTGCAAAATGGAGCTGTTCCGCCAGGCCTACAACTGAGGGCAGCCACAAGTTCTCACCCTGTTACTATCGTTGCTGGCCTCCCCATCCTCCCCCCCCAAACTTTTTTTTTTTTTTGGGGGGGGGGGGTCTACTGCCTGACCAGGTTTTTCCAGTTTCTATGATTCATGATAATGAATGCCATCTTGCTTATTGTATTGTTTGGAATATGTAATTCTAAAGTATGTTTTAACAGATGCTTTTATGATTACAATGTTGTGACCCGCTCTGAGCCTGGCTTGCTGGGAATGAAGGCGGGCTATAAATGCAATTAATAATAATAACAATGTTTGCGTGTTTGTGACTGCCTCACGAGGCCAGACAGAACTGCTGCAGATCAGTCAGTTAAGACTCAGAAAAACTGAGCTCTCGAGCCTGTACTTTTATTTGCATTCCTGGGATAACTTCCTTGCTGAAATCCAGGGCCATTCTAAAGAGCCTGGGAGGAAATGACTTGCATTCTAGTGCAGCTGGGGGACAAACCTTGGCCAGTGCATACACACTATCCAGGATGCTTTGCCTGAAAATGATGAGTCACTCCAAGATTTCCCTGTTTCTGCCTTTTCAAAATTCTCTCCAAAATGAGGTGCACATCCCTTGCTATCTGGCCAACCTGGCATCTCGTCCGGTACCCGCAAAGGGCAGGAAGGGATCTTCTCCAATCTCTCCAACGAGCCCCTAAAATTAATCGAAAGGCTGTTCTGAAGGCAGAGGAGGGACACTGCAAAGAACGCATGATCAAGCCCTGGGTTCAAGGGCCCAGGGCAGAGGTTGCGGCTACAGAAGAATACTGAGAGGCCACCTGGAAGTCAGGAAGCTAAGGGGAGGGGAGGCTGTAGCTCAGCAGAGAGAACCTGCTGTGCACGCTGAAGGGGCCCAAGTCTAACATCCAGCTGAAAAATCCTCAGGCAGCAGGGCTGAGAAAGGACCCCGACCTGGACACTTTTGTTCATGGCCTACCATGGAGTACTGCCGAGACTCCTCCCACAGGCACATGCCTGCGAAAAGGGGCAGTTGCCCCAGATTTAAAGAAACCGGCCAATACACACGCTTCTGCTGGCCGTATTAAAAGACAGAGCTGCAAAAGCCCCGGTTAAAATATCGCTTCTGCTAGGAACTCAGTGGGTAGCCGCTCAAGCTTGCCCCCTGCCTCAGCAAAGCAGGGATAATAGTGGCCAACTGTACAGGGCTGTCGAATGGGTCCCTTGGATAATGTGCAATGCTGTGTAGCTGTGACTTTCTTCTTCCTTAGCAAGCTAATGGGATCTCATCCATCAATACACAGAAGAAGTAGAGTTGGTTTTTATATGCCGACTTTCTCTACCTTTTTAAGGAGAATCAAACTGGTTTACAATCACCTTCCACTCCCCTCAACAGACACCCTGTGAAATAGGTGGGGCTGAGAGAGTTCGAACTGTGACTGGCCCAAGGTCACCCAGCTGGCTTCATGGGTAGGAGTGGGGAAACAGATTAGAGTCCACCGCTCATTTGGAGGAGTGGGAAATCAAACCCAGGAGGGCCTGTGGCTCAGTGGTAGAGCATCTGCTTGGCATGTAGAAGGTCCCAGGTTCAGTCCCCGGCATCTCCAGTTAAAAGGGACTAGGCAAGTAGGTGATGTGAAAGACCTCAGCCTGAGACCTTGGAGAGCCGCTGCCGGTCTGAATAGACAACACTGACTTTGATGGACCAAGGGTCTGATTCAGTATAAGGCAGCTTCATGTGTTCCAGATTAGAGTCCACAGCTCTTAACCACTACACCAAGTTGGCTCTCAAATAAAAACTGCAGAAGGGCCTGAACTACATGCCTCCCCTTTCAAATCCCCAGGGAAAGGAAAAAAGCCACAGGGGCCCAACAGGTGTCCAACAGCTTGCAGGGTCTCTGTCCACACCCGTGTTATGTTTCCACTGACAATGCTCTGCCCCTTTTCCTGCTGGGAAGAGTTTTCAGTGCGCAAAAGCCGAAGCGGATTTCCAGAGCAGACTTCCCCCTCCCCTCCGTTTTCTAGACACTTCAAAATGGGCACACGTGTGGAGGCAATGACTACAGAAGAGATCGCCAGAGCAGGTGCTGCTCACCCCTCCACAGCCAACGCAGCAGTCTGGCCTCGGAGCTTCCCCGCTGCCAAAGAGAAAGGCTGCCAGGAACAAAAACAAAAGCTCAGGCAGCACAGTCGGCCTGAAGGCTGCTCTGCGCTCGAGCCTCCTTGATTTCCTCCTGAATGCAAGCGCCACGTGGGATGGAACAGCTGGAAGAGATTTTGGAAGCCGGGGAAGGGCCAGCTTGCAGGAGCCCCATGACTAGGCGGTTCGCATGTCCAGGGGCAGGTTCAACCATGTCCTCCAGAGGGGATACAACTATGTGCATCGGCACGAACACCCCCCCAGAGAGGTTTCCTAGCACTTGCCAGGCACAAGTAGAGGCCTGGAAAAATAAGGCTAAGGGAGGGAACTCCAAATCATGCACAAGGAACACAGACCCTTCCACCATCCTCTGCCAGACAGGTGCTAGAAGAAGAAGAGTTGGCTTTTATATGCCAACTTTCTCTACCACTTAAGGAAGAATCAAACTGGCTTACAATCACCTTCCCTTCCCCTCCCCACAACAGATACCCTGTAAGGTAGGTGGGGCTGAGAGAGCGTGACTAGCCCAAGGTCATCCAGCTGGCTTCATGTGGAAGAGTGGGAAAACAAATCCAGGTCACCAGATTAGCCTCCACCGCTCATGTGGAGGAGTGGGGAATCAAACCCGGTTCTCCAGGTCAGAGTCCAACGCTCCAAACCACCACTCTTAACCACTGCACCATGCTGGCTCCTGAAGACCCAGGCTGGTCATGGCACTTTCACAGCGGGGAGAGGAAATTCAGCACTCAAAGCCGGCGCTCTCTGAAAGGTCTAGTAGCTGGAAGAGAAGGACGACACTGGTTGTTCAGTACAGAGCCCAGGACTCCAGCTCTGACTATGCCAGGCAGGTGACTGAACCCAAGATCCGGCAGAGCCGATGCCTGCTGCCCGATTCAAAGCACTCCCCTCCCCCAGCCCCCACCGCTCTAATCCAAAGGAATTATCGAATGAGCCAATGAAGCTCTCTCTCTTTGCAGTGAGCCGCCAGGCAGCAGGGCAACACACCTGCAGCTGCAGGAGCTGTGTTAATGGTCCAAGGCGTGTTTCTCAGAGCCACGTCAAAGCTCCCCTTTTGGCTGCTACTTCTTCCAAAAATATCGGGGATGTGCAGCTAAGCTCCCTCCCTGCCTCCACAAAGGCCCGGAGCAGCTTAATGAAGGACAGATGCTCACGGCGCCTGGCCCCTCCCTCCTCAAGGCCGGGGACCCATCAGCCTCCCCCCGCCCCAGCTGAACCGCTATGGCGCTACCCTCACTTTGGCGAGGAGTCAAGATGGAGAGTCGCCCGGCAGACAGGGATTGCCCAGGGACTGTGGGGAAGGAGTGCGATGGCTCGACACGAGAAAAAGCTTTGCGCCGCAAACTGCTGTCAATTACATAGAAGCACAGGAAATGCTTTGTGGGGCTGGCCAACAGCCTACACAGCCAGAAAATGCTCACTTTTTAAAAACAGGAAGTTCCTTTCAACTGCATTCTTCCCAGAGCTCACACATGAACATGTGAAGCTGCCTTATACTGAATCAGACCCTTGGTCCATCAAAGTCAGTATTGTCTACTCAGACCAGCAGCAGCTCAGGCAGGGGTCTTTCACATCACCTACCTGCCTAGTCCCTTTAACTGGAGATGCTGGGGACTGAACATAGGACCTTCTGCATGCCAAGCAGATGCTCTACCACTGAGCCACAGCCCCAAAGGTGAGCTTATGATACCAGCTGATTCGCACACACATCCCCATACAAGACAGCAGATGCTGGCCCGGTGACCCAGCGGTCCAGCTGAGACTGCAGGTCTGCCACTCCACTTAGGGGCATTTCAGACTGCTGGTGGTTTAGAAACTCTGTCATTTCTCTCAGCATGAGACCACTTGGAGGTGAGCTCCTAATTCAAACAAGCTGGGGTGGGGGTGGGGGAAGGCTCTTATCTTGACACAGCTGGTTTGCCCAAATTTGCAGCCCTTAATACCAAAAAAAGAAAGTCTGGCAGAAGATCAAGGTGGGTAACCATTTAAACGTGTGGATGTTTCTGTTATGCCGTCAGAACTCCTGGAGAGGCAGGCAGAGGCCCTGCTTTGGCCTGGGAAGGGGCGGGGGGGGGGGAGATTCTCTAATGGCTCTTAAATCCAGTTGTCTGCATGACATCATCCGGAGAGGAATCAAGTTCATTGTTTATATGGCAGAGGACAGTTTGCCGCCCTCTGGTGGCTGGGAATAGGCAGATGATCAGTTTCTCATTTGCAACCTGAACAGTTTCATTGGGGTTGAACACATGAAGCTGCCTTGTGCTGAATCAGACCCTTGGTCCATCAAAGTCAGTACTATCTACTCTGACCAGCAGCGGCACTCCAGGGTCTCAGGCACAGAGACGTACTTGCCCAGCCCCTTTTAACTGGAGATGCCGGGGATTGAACTTTCGACCTTCTGCATGCCAAGCAGATGCTCTGCCACTGAGCCACAGCCCCTCCTTAAAGGGGACTCATGCCACACGCACAGTCACACACACTCCCCCAACCCAGGGCCAAAACCTCCATCTGCTTTTGGCTAAGGCTTACTCCAATAAACATCAAAAGATGAGACTGGTCCAAAGCATGCAGCTCTGCAAGGCTTACACCACCAGGGTCACGGCAGGAGGTAGCCTGCCCACCCAATGGGAATAGTGGTTTCCTTCCTACGAGCTGGAAAGCAGGCAAAAAGAAAGCAGATACTGTATGGCAAGGATAGTAACAGGAAACAGGGTCATCTCATGGAGGAGAGGGCTATTCATGGCTGCTAGTTAAAATGGATACTAGTCGTGATGAATGCCTGTTCTCTCCAGCATGGTATAGTGCTGGTTTAGAGCAATGTGCTCCCTCCCTGCCTTCGCAAAGAGCGATGGTTTACAGCAGTGGACTGGAGAACCGGGTTTGATTCCCCACTCCTTCACATGAGCGGCGGACTCTAATCTGGTGAACTGGGTTGGATTCCCCACTCCTCCACATGCAACCAGCTGGGTGACCTTGGGCTAGTGACAGCTCTCTCCAAACTCTCTCAGCCCCACATACCTCACAGGGTGTCTGTTGTGGGGAGGGGAAGGTGATTGTAAGCTGGCTTGATTCTTCCTTAAGTGGCAGAGAAAGTTGGCATATAAAAAACCCAACTCTTCTTCTTCTAGGATCAGAGGAGCATGTCGAATATATTAGGTGCTGTGGAACACAGGCAGGATAATGCTGCTGCAGTTGTCTTGTCTGTGGGCTTCCTAGAAGAACCTGGTTGGCCACTGTATGAACAGACTGCTGGACTTGATGGACCTTGGCCTGATCCAGCATGGCCTTTCTTATGTTCTTCTGGAGGAGACAGCCCCAGAACTGCTCTGTGCTTTGGGCCAGCCATCCAGCAGCATCGGTACATACAGCTGGAATGGTGCAGGGTTCTGCCGCTACATGCAGGGAATACAGAGAGAGTTCTGTTTCCTTAGGAGTTCCAGGCATTCTATGGTAACTCCCAGGATAGTGTCCTTTATACAAAGGTACCAACTGAAAAAGAAGCTTCAACTAACACTTCAAAAAAGTGCTGAGAAAGGGGTGAGGGAGAGAAGAAAATCCACGAGGATTCCCGGTTAGTAGAAACGAAAGCGCTATTACTGACCCAGCAATCTCCTTTGTGCAAGTCCTTGCCCTTCAGTCAAGTCCAAGCTTGAACAAGAGGGAGTTGCCTCAACTTGCTCCGAAGCCAAACTTTACCTCCAGGTTAGCTTACGCCAATCCGGGAGGCGTCAAAGGACTACAGAGGTCACAGGCTTGGAGCTGTAATTTTGGAGATCAAAGCGAGATCAATTTTGGAGATCAAAGTGAGGGAGGAAGAACAGAAGACTGGATGTTCTACCTTCTATGCAAAGGCATGGAGAGCATTGTTGACTGCCAAGGAGAAGGGCTTTTGCCTTCCAGAATGGGACTCAAGGAAAACAGGCCGTCTGCTTTCTGATGCAAAACCTTATTGGTGAACACATGAAGCTGCCTTATACCGAATCAGACCCTTGGTCCATCAAAGTCAGTATTGCCTACGCAGACCGGCAGTGGCTCTCCAGGGTCTCAGGCAGGGGTCTTTCACATCACCTTTAACTGGAGGTGCTGGGGATTGAACCTGGGACCTTCTGCATGCCAAGCAGAGGCTCTACCACAGAGCCACAGCCCCACCCCATTTGCGCACGAAGTGACAGAACCCCTCGATCAAACCTATTATGCAGACTTACAGTCATGGTCCCCAGTTCAAAAAATACAACCAAACGAAACAGCATCAATGAAGATGGCCCAGCTTAGCCTCATCTTGTCAGATCTCGGAAGCTAAACAGGGTCGGCCCTGGTTAGTACTTGGATGGGAGACCAGCAAGGAAGTCCAGGGTTGCTGTACACAGACACAGGCAAACCACCTCTGTTCATCTCTTGCCTTGAAAACCCTATGGGGATTGCCGGGTCAGTTGCCACTTGACAGCACTTTCCACCACCAAGCTGCATAACGTGTGCACCAAAGGTTCCACAGCAGCACCCACAAACCCATACAGGTACAGTTGGGAAGGCAGAGGCTGGAACCAAGAACTTCGGCTTAGGAAGGAAATGCCAAGTGATCTTCCCACCTGTTTGTGGCACCACTCTGCCTACGGCAAGACTGGGAGGAGATGCAGAAAAGGCAGAAGCATGTAACTGAATTGGGGAGATGCAACATGCCCCCCATCTGACAGTGGAATCGCTCCCTCCCTGCAAGATAAAATCCTGAGGTCCTCTGCAGCTCAGGCAATCAATATCTTCCACCTAAGGTCAAGTTTCAGAGGGGCAAGTGACAGACTGACCATGGAGAGACCCCAGGGATTTATGATCCCCAAACCCCACTAGCTTTTCCACCCTCTACTGTACATCAGAACCATGCCCTCCCTGCAACCTTTCCCACTGCGTGACTAAAATGCCATGGTCTTACCCAGAACCTGTAGGATGAGAAACTGGGCTGACCACCTTTTGCTCTTGTTGTTTCAGAAAGACCTGGGCTTCTTTGGATGAAGCATCTACCTCCTTAGTGATCCTGTGACAAAGAGACGAAAGACCAGAGCCAGGCAGTAAATACAGAAACATTTCTGCACGGCCAAAACCAGAGAGAGAGCAAGCGCTAGAAAGGCCTCCCAGACATAAATTGTGCATCAACTTTCACCCCAGGCCAAACTAGCACCACTGAAGATTCCATTCCATGCTCACTTATTTTAAGAACATAAATTAACTACTTCGCAAATCACAGCTGCAGATGTTATGTCAGATACCAACAGGACTACACAACTGGTGCAGGGAGCTCCTAATGTAAGAACCAGTTCTTGGCTCTTCTCAAACAGGGAGAAAAGTGACAAAAGGCTTCTCTCTCAATCAGCCCAAGCACTGGACACAGCACCAGAATGTTGGGAACTCCTCTTGTCCTGAGCGCTCTTCGGTTTTAAAGCTACACACTGTCAAGCAGATGCAGAGTCCTTTGCTCGGACTTCCTAGAGACAAGGCACATGTCCATTTCAAGGTCCCGTCCCATCCCCTTTCAAACACAGGCAGGTTTTATGTGAACGGTGCAGCCAGATGAAGGCCTCGGCTCACGCCTTTTCTTCACACAACACATAGTTAAACTGTGGAACTCCCTGCCCCAGGATGTGGTGATGGTTGCCAACTTGGAAGGCTTTAAAGAGGGGAGTGGACATGTTCATGGAGGAGGGGGCTATTCATGGCGACTAGTCAAAATGAATACTAGTCATGATGCATACCTGTTCTCTACAGTATCAGAGGAGCATGCCTATTAGGTGCTGTGGAACGCAGGCAGGATAATGCTGCTGCAGTTTTCTTATTTGTGGGCTTCCTAGAGGTTGGCCACTGTGTGAACAGGCTGCTGGACTTGATGGGCCTTGGTCTGATCCAGCATGGTTTTTCTTATGTTCGGTGTCAAACCGTCTCTGAACGTCTCTTGCCTTGAAAACGCCATGGGGTTGCCCTAAGTCAGCTGGGACTTGACAGCACTTTACACACAGTCATTGACACCAATTGAAAATGGGCAATGCTTCTTTTTTGGTCATGCACAGCTCCTGGTCTGATCCAGGATGGCCTTTCTTATGTTCTCTTGAGGCTGAAGCAGCAACAGGCCAGACTCACCTCACCTCCTCGCCTGCAAAGTCAAACACTTCGGTAATGGCGACTGTGGGCTTCTTGGGCTCCTTTGCCACCTCTGGAGGCTTGCAAGAGTTTTTCTCTGCTGGCTAAGAAACGGGTGGGGGAAAAAAATCACATTCACCAAAATGCCAGAACCAGCCCAAATTCCCTCCAGCACTCACCACACTCTCAAATTGAATGTCAGAAGCGCTCTATGCTGCCCCCAGTTCCTCTACTACTGGTCAGTGGTCTCCTTGCAAACTCTACTATTTAAAATAGTTCTACCATAGGCTCTCTATAGAAACCTTTTATTTTACAGAACTTATACCCCCCTTTCCTGCCCTCGTAAGGGCCACCAAGGCAACTAACAAATTAAAACATAATAAAACCACGTCTTAAAAACCATTAAAACATAATAAAACCACATCTTAAAAACCATTAAAACCAAGAATAAAACATATTAAACCAAAATGTACCACAACTAAAATACATGCAAAAATATTTTTTAAAATTTAAAACCTTGGACAGGAAGAAGGGATGTAGCTTGATGCAGCTACCCCAGGGACCTTATTTCTTGATTACTACTCCAGACTTTATGACTACCTCTTGACTATGAGATACTGATAATTGTATTTATAGCTGCAATATTACATTCCCTCATTTAAGAACGAAATGTATACGAGGATTAGTCATGGTTAGACCATTGGACTAGGATCAGGGAGACCCAGATCTGAATCCCCACTCTGCCATGGAAGCATGATTAGCCGTGTTGGTCTGAGGTAGAACAGCTAGATTTGAGTCCAGCAGCACTTTCGAGATCAACAAGATTTTGGGGGTATAAGCTTTCAAGAGACAAAGGTCCCTTCATCGGATACCTGCTGGACTTGAAGGTAGATTTGTGTCTGCCTGAAAACCACAGGCCTCAGAGCACAACCAAGAAAAAATGCACTGCCTGTGTACAGCAGCTATCATGAGAGCATTGTGGCCCAGTGATTAGAACTAAGCAGCCTGGTCACCACAGCAAGATGATATCTGAGAAACATGATCACCTTGCCAAAGGAGCTGCTTCTGCCATGGAAAGGAGGGTGGGAGGCAGGCAGACACGGTATTTCCAAGTGGATGCACAGCGTTTCAGCATCTCATGCTCTCAGCCAAGTAAGAAGTTTTCTGTCTGTGGTAGGAAAGTTGATTAAAGAAGATGACGAAGAGTTGTTTTTTATATGCCGACATTCTCTACCACTTGAGGAAGAATCAAACCGGCTTACAATCACCTTCCCTTACCCTCCCCACAACAGACACCCTGTGAGGTAGGTGAGGCTGAGATAGTGTGACTAGCCCAAGGTCACCCAGCTGGCTTCATGTGTAGGAGTGGGGAAACCAACCCAGTTCACCAGATTAGCCCCCGCCACTCATGTGGAGTGGGGAATCGAACCCAGTTCTCCAGATCAGAGTCTACCACTCCAAACCACTGCTCTTAACCACTGCACCATGCTGGCCTTTGCTGGCCCACAAAGAGAAACTGCAAGAGACTCCAGAGCCTGTTCTCCCTTTGCCCAGACTCAAACCGGCTTACAGTCACCTTCCTCTCCCCACAAGACACCCTGTGAGGTAGGTGGGGCTGAGAGAGCTCTAACAGAGCTGTGACTAGCCCAAGGTCACCCAGCTGGCTTCATGTGTAGGAGTGGGGAAACAAATCCAGTTCACCAGATTAGCCTCCGCCGCTCATGTAGAGGAGTGGGGAATCAAACCCGATCCTCCAGATCAGAGTCCACCACTCCAAACCACCGCTCTTAACCACTACACCATGTATCCAGGGGAACCTGGATACATGCAAAGGTAAGATTTGGAAAACTGCTGTCCCAAAGCCCCTTACATCTGAGCTCTTTATTTAGCCCTCCCCAACCCCACTCCTTCATTACAAAAGGCAGGGAACAATTTTTTTTAATGTTATACAAATCCACAGAAATGTCTGAAGCACTACTCATCAGCTTCAGCACCAAGGGGGCATATTTATGGAAGCCCCCTTGCCACGGGCATCTTGGATTGCAGAGATAAAAGTGCAAATGTTGCAACTCAGGTTTCTTGCTTGAAAAGACACCGTGGACGGGAAAACATGGGAGCCAGCGTGGTGTAGTGGTTAAGAGCAGTGGTTTGGAGTGGTGGACTCTGATTTGGAGAACCGGGTTTGATTCCCCACTCCTCCACATGAGCGGCAGAGGCTAATCTGGTGAACTGGATTTGTTTCCCCACTCCTCCACATGAAGCCAGCTGGGTGACCTTTGGCTAGTCAAGCTCTCTCAGCCCCACCTACCTCACAGGTGTCTGTTGGGGGGAGGGGAAGGGAAGGTGATTGTAAACTGGTTTGATTCTGCCTTAAGTGGTTGAGAAAGTCGGTATATAAAAACCTACTCCTTCTTCTTCTGTTGTACCTTTTCTGCCCTGGCCTAGACTCCTCTCACCTTTTCTTTCTGTGCACAGGTCACTGGATCCACAGTAGCAGCGGCTCTGGGTTCCTGGCCCACGTCGCTGAGGAAGCTGGCCCACAGAGCATCCTCTTTTTTCTTTTTCTCTTCCTCCTTTACAACCGGGCGACTCTCTTCCAGATCATCGCCATCCTTGCTGTCCCCTGCATCATCTTTCGAGGTTTCGCCACCCTGTTCTAAGGAGAGGCCACCTCCTTTGTGCCTCTTCCTAAGGACAAATGTAATCAAAATCCATATGCGTGTTGGCCAGCTGGCTACTGCCACTGCCTGCTGGTTGTCTGCAAAACGTTATCTTTTACATGCCCAAGTGCAGTATATGTTTCACAATTTGCAATGCTTCGTATACATTGTTTATTAACAATCCTCAACGTTGCCCAATGAAATAAACTAATATTCCATTCCATTTATTTATTAGCTCCTTTGACCAAAGGTCTTGAGCTTAACCATAACTAAATAAACTAATATAATAACTCCTATATTACAGATTTGGAGCAGTGGAAGGAGAAAAAGTGGCTTAGAGACTTTTTTTTTCTTCCAAATTTGTAGACCTCCCTTCCCAGCAAGCTGTCTCAGGGCTCGTAACATCAATTTAAAATCCAAAAATGACATAATCACATAGTATTAATACTAAACATAAAACCAGTGTTAAAAGTTGAACTAAAACCACTAATCGAACATGGCGCCCAAATCCCCTTTAGCTGTAAGAGCCCTTGGAGATGGCTGCCCATCAACCATATCATTTCATACATATGACGGGGGAGGGGTGGGGAGGCCAGTATAGATGGTATTTGCGGCTGCCTTCAATTATTAGCTTGGCTAAGAGGCAACAAATAAGAGCCCCGTGGCGCACAGTGGTAAGCTGCAGTACTGCTGTCAAAAGCTCTGCTCACGACCTGAGTTCAATGCCAACGGAAGTCGGGTTCAGGTAGCCGGCTCAAGGTTGACTCAGCCTTCCATCCTTCCGAGGTCGGTAAAATGAGTACCCAGCTTGCTGGGGGTAAAGTGTAGATGATTGGGGAAGGCAATGGTAAACCACCCCGTAAACACAGTCTGCCTAGTAATCGTTGGGATTTGATGTCACCCCATGGGTCAGAAATTACCCGGTGCTTGCACAGAAGACTACCTTTTTAACAGGCAACATGTGAATTTGGGACTTCCCAGGTCACAGCTTATTACGTTAGCTGCTACATTAAATCATTCTCTTTGCAGTAGTTTCAGAGATGAACCTGAGCTAGGCTGAAAGATTCATATGTCAAAGAGTGACAGTTTGCATGTATTTCAGAATAAGCCCTGTAGTCCAGGATGATAAGAGCTGAGAGGCTGCTACGGTAACGGACTGAGCCACAGCTCTGCTAACATACCAATATCAGTACAAGGAGCATTAGGAATGTTAACTGTACACAGAGTTCAGCATATATAGATCCTGCAAGCTAGCCTAGGCTAGCTTCTAGGCTAGAACAAGTTTATGCTGACCTTGCCTGCATTTTAGCAGTGATTTTACTCTTCTCCTGCCATCATTTCCCAAGGCTCCAGCACAAAAAAAGTGCACGTGGGCCCAGGGCACACTATATTTCATACACAGCAGGACAAGGAAAAAACATGATGGCAGCCAGCCACAAGATAATTCTCACCAACTCTTTGCACGTGCCCACTAACGCATAGTGAAGCTAGAGAGTGCCTACCGGCCTGTGATCCCCTCGGAACGCTTTTTGCACTTTTCTCCATGTGACTGTTTCTCCTCCTGCTCATCCTCTTCCACCAATTCATTCACATCATCTTCACTGTAATCCTCACCTGCGTTAAGAGAGCTGCGGTCACCAAACTGAGGTCACCAAGCCATTCAGGGCTTGAGATCCTGGGTTTACATCTTTCTCCACCCAATGCATAGTTAAATTGTGGAACTCCCTGCCCCAGGATGGGGTGATGGCTGCCAACTTGGAAGGCTTTAAGAGGGGAGTGGACACGTTCATGGAGAAGAGGGCTATTTATGGCTACTACTCAAAATGGATACTAGTCATGATGCATACCTGTTCTCTACAGTATCAGAGGAGCATGCCTATTAGGTGCTTTGGAACACTGGCAGGAGAATGCTGCTGCAGTCGTTTGTGGGCTACATAGAGGCACCTGGTTGGCCACTGTATGAACAGACTGCTAGACTTGATGGACCTTGGTCTGAGCCAGCATGGCCTTTCTAATGTTCTTATGTAAGGGAACAAAAGAGGGGGAAACGGCATTGCCACAGGGCAGGATGGTCTGTTTGGTCACGTCCACAGCTTTAGTCCTACATCCAACCCTTACCCAGGCTCTCGGGCTGCTTTCATACTGGTTTAAGCCACCCCAAATTCCCTGTCCCCTAAAAATGACATCATATGTTTACATAGTGCCAAAAACCTAACTCAGGCTCGGAAAAGTTTGACCGAGTTACTATCTCACCCTAAATTGTGGACTGGTTCATCTAGCTCAATACTGTCTCCTCTGAACTGGCAGCAGCTGTACGGGAACTCAGGTGCAGAACAATCTTTCCCAAGACATTACCCTTTAACAGGAGACCCCATGAATGGAACTGGGGCCTTTCAATTGCAAAGTTCTTCTCCCTCCAAGTCAAGGCCTCTCCAGGATTTAACAAATATGCAGACAAATGTTTGCAGGACTGAATCCCTCACACAATGCTTCCCAAGCTGCCAGTAGGTGGTAACTTTTTTTTGCCTGGAGGAAAGTTAAAGGCACACTTCACTGCGAGGGCTGCCAATGATACCTTGGGAAATTCTGGGATTTGGGGTGTGTGTGCATGGGGAGGGAACGGATGCCACAGAGTGCGATACCCTCTGAAAATGCCATTCCCTCCAAGGGAACTGATCTCTCTAGTCTGGAGATTCCGGGAAAATTCCAGGCCTTACCGCACTGGTTCCCAACCGGGGGTCCACGGACCCCCAGGGGTCCACGAGAACTAAATTAAGGTCCGCAAAACAAAGTTATAAACCCATAATAAATTAATATTTTCAATTAAAAGTTCTCTATTATAATAATACATTCAAATATTATTCTAAGTTTAATGTTTAACAGTTATGATTAAAGTTTATTTTCAAATTCTCGGAATTTTTATTTTGAACCTTGGGGTCCCTGCACCGAACAAAAAAGTCCTAGTGGTCCCTGGACAAAAAAAGGTTGGGAACCACTGCCTTACCGGGAGGTTAGCAAACTGGAGAAATAGGCACAAGTACCAAATGCTAAGCTGAGGAAATGAATAGTAATAGGCTCTTGCAATGCATCTATTATTAATGCATCTATTATTAATGCATCTATTATTAATGCATCTATTATTAATGCATCTATTAATAATACAAAACTGTGCAATAAGTGAAAGTGCAAACTCTTACAAACGGAACGACAACACATACACATACAGTACAGCTCCAAAAGGCTGCTCAATGGTCTACAAAAAATATCACAGAAGTGTTGTAATCAGTTAAGATTGACTTGAACTAATACATAAATTATCTCGAGAGTGAGCGCAAGACGAGAACGCGGCCCGGATGGCCCTCGCGTTTTCGCTGCTTCTTCAGTCATCCGTCTTGAATTTCATATGCAAGAAATAGAATAAAGCTATAGAAATAGAATAAAGCGATAGCTATAGAATAAAGATTCTCAAAAACTGGCTCTGCCCTCTCTGCACCGCAAGGCTGCTCGCTTCCAAAATGCTAGTAAGAGGAAGCAGGAACCCACCTGAAGGAAGGTAATCTTCATCTTCCTCGGAGGAATAGTCTTCCGAGTCCGACATGGCTCTTCCAGCACGACTCAAGCCCGCACAGAACTCTCGGCTCAAAACAGGAAGCGCTCCCCAGGCCGCCGGAAGCGCTCCCCAGGCCGCCATAGAGAGCAACCTCGTGACCGCCGAGCCAGCGCGATGGGCGGATCATTACGGGAACAGGGAACAGCCGTGGGTTTAGAGTGGGAACAGCGCCACCTGTCGGCAGTCGATGAAAGGACGCGACTGGCGCATTGTAAGACCGTGCAGATTTGGAGGGAGGAGTCTCCCGGTGACGTCATTGTCCCGCCCTGCCTATGGCAAGCGAGCGGAGGGAAACCGGAAGTGAAGGCTCACTGTCGTCACAAGCCCTCCACAAAGAATAGTGACGCAAGTGTACAATGTATGGCGGAAATTGTCATCTGGGAGGGTACCAAAATCCTCTCTTCTTCCTCAGGCTGCTATTTTTTTATATATATATCATTTTTTCCATTTTTATAACATAAAATAAAACAAACAATAAAACAATAATAAAAGAAAATATAAAAAATACAAAAGAGTATCAATGAAATAGCCTACATTAATACAATCTTAAGTTTAAAAAGATAGAAAATTCAAAGCACCCCTTTGCCCCTCCACCCACCATAAAAAAAGTGACCCAAGGTCTGGAAGCAAATAAAGTAATAGCCAAGGTCTGGAAGCAAGTAAATAAACCTTTAATTAGGGACTGGAGAGAAAAAATTATGGATGTATATGAGGATGGTCGAATTAACAGAATTCCTACACGGAAAAGTTATGGAAAAATTTAAAATAACATGGGCAAAGGCCGTCACATATTGGGATAAACTGGCAAAAATGGATTTTACTAAATTAGTTAGTGAGTTATACAAACAGCTATTGTATATTCTTTATATTATTGTTAATAATATATCTTTAAAACTGCGCAGACACTTCTTCGGAAGTCCGGTGATGGCTTAGGCTGCTATTTGGACCGTTCAACCCATATGGAGCCCCCCCCACCTCCCTTCAGGTTGATAAAAGACCCACCCAGAATGGCGCCCTGTGGCCAGCTGTAGCGTCAAGAGAGCGCAGCCAATAGAGAGTCTGGCTTTGAGCCACGTGACGCTGCCTGTCCCCCTCGTTCCACTTCCGCAACGCCGTAGAGAGACGGACTCCGGACCCAATTGGTCGCCCTCTCCCGTCGGCACTTCCGGGTCACCTCTCCTCCTCCTTACGCTACCGAGTCTGATCATAGAGAGTTCGGGGGGGGGAGGGGAAACGATGCTTCGCTTGGCGGAAGGAGGAAGCCGCGCGGCACTCTGCCTCATTTCCTCTCTATGGCGCTGCTCAGGCGAGGTTGATGGCGACGGCGGCGACGGCGGCATGGACGGGGGCGGCGGGGCTTCCGGGGGCTCCCGCGGTGGGCGTCCTGCAGAAGATCCTCAGCCTGAATCCGGTGGCGCCGGAAGGCAACGCCACTTGCTCCGTCGCCTTCTGCCAGTTCCCAGGTAGGCCGCCGCCCTCTGCTTAGGCTTGTTTACCACCGAAAGAAAATACAACCTGTGCTGTAAGGAATGTAGTCAAAAACGATGACAGCACGAGGGCTCACACTTAATTATACAATGCTGTATACTATACATGAATTACAGCACAACTACATATTTATACAAACACATACATAAACCATGTAACAAACAAACAAACATTATATATATATATATATATATATGGAGATTTGTTTGTTACATGGTTTATGTATGTGTTTGTATAAATATGTAGTTGTGCTGTAATTCATGTATAGTATATATATGTATAGTATATGTATATGTGCGTCTATATATATATATGTATAGTATGTGTGTGTGTGTGTGTGTGTGTGTATATATATATATGGAGGTTAGCAACCCTATGTTACACACACACACACACACATATATATGTGTGTGTGTAACATAGGGTTGCTAACCTCCAGGTAATCAGTACAGGAGCGAAGTGTATACAAAGTGCAAAAAACTTTATAAGCTACCAAAAAGACATGACAATGCAACTATACACAGCTGATGTTCACAGCGTCTCTCTCAATTCTCCTGCAATTGAGAGAGACTCTATGAACATCAGCTGGGTCATTTTGTTTCCACCTTGTACAGTCACATTGTTTGTCTTAGCTTGTGTGTTTCAGCTTAGTACTGTGTATAGTTGCATTGTCATGTCTTTTTGGTAGCTTATAAAGTTTTTTGCACTTTGTATACACTTCGCTGCTGTACTGAGTTCCTCATCCTCCCGATATTACGGTAGTACATGGTGTCTATTTCTCCCCCAACCTCCAGGTAATAGCTGGAGATCTGCTATTACAACTGATCTCCAGCCGATAGAGATCAGTTGACCTGGAGAAAATGGCCGCTTTGGCAATTGGGCTCTATGGCATTGAAGCCCCTCCCAAAACCCCGCCCTCCTCAGGCTTCGCCCCTAAAACCTCCCGGCGGTGGCAAAGAGGGACCTGGCAACCCTAGTGTAACAACACTATTATCAAAAGTCCATCCAATCATTGGATGGACTTTTGATAATAGTGTTGTTACACATATATACGGAGATTTGTTTGTTACATGGTTTATTTATGTGTTTGTATAAATACGTAGTTGTAATTTATGTATAGTATATAGAATATATAGCACTGTATATAGAATATATAGCACAGCCTTATAAACTAGGCTTGTTTATAAGGCTGGGGATTGTGCTGGGGAGGCGGGATCGGGTCCCTTGAACTGGGGAAGTCTGATGCACGAGGAGGTAGGCAGAGGATCCGCTTCCACATCCCTGGGGTTGCAGGGCGCGGGCCCCAGACACGCCCTGAGGCTGCCGAGGAGAGGGAGACGGCGCCATGCTTTGCAGGGGCTCAGCTGTCAGCAGGTTCTTTGCTTGGTCTGATTGGCCTTTTGCCCGCGTTACACAGGGGACGGATCAGGCTTCATTCAAGGGCTTCCTTATCTAGTTTTCCCGTCAGGTAGAATTGCATTCCAGTAAAGGGTTGCCTTCTCAGATCTTGGAGACTAAGCAGAGCTGGCCTTGGTTAAAAGGAAGTTTTTTCCCCCACACAACACATTGTTAAATTGTGGAACTTCCTGCCCCAGGATGTGGCGATGGCTGCCAACTTGGAAGGCTTCAAGAGGGGAGTGAACATGTTCCTGGAGGAGAGGGGTATTCATGGCTACTAGTAAAAATGGACACTAGTCATGATGCATACCTATTCTCTCCAGGATCAGTGGAGCATGCCCTTTATAGTAGGTGCTACAAAACACAATGCTGCAGTTGGCTTTCGTGTGTGTTTCCTAAAGGCACTTGGTTGGCTACTGTGTGAACAGACTGCTGGACTTGATGGACCTTGGTCTGATCCAGCATGGCCATTCGTATGTTCTTATGGTTAGTACTTGGATGGGAGACCAGCAAGGAAGTCCAGGGTTGCCATGCAGAGACAGGCAATGGCAAACCACCTCTGAACGTCTCTTGCCTTGAAAATACTTTGGGGTGGCCATGAGTTGACTGTGACTTGTTCCACTAGCAAAGTGGTGCTTCTGGGGACATGGAACCAGGAGGCTTGAAGCTAGTGCAAGATTCAGGTGTGGGGAATAGGGGATATCCCTTCCTAGGTGGTGTCTTCCAGGAATATTATATGCAAGACAATAAAGTCACGTTTTGGAAGTACTGGTAGCATGAAATGGTTATTGCCCTCAAGTTGGTGCCCATTGATGTCTCATGGTAATTACCTATCTTCTGCTAGTTATAGGGGTTTTTGCTGGGAATAGTGCAATAGTTAGACTGTGCTGGGATTGAGCAAGGCACTTCCAATGTTCTTAAGCACAAGAGTGTGTGCTTGAATCACTTGGTCTGTTAATCTTTGGAAGTGTACATCTTTTGGTTCTTGTAGGTTATCCGGGCTGTGTAACCGTGGTCTTGGAATTTTCATTCCTGGAATTTTCTTTCCTGACGTTTAGCCAGCAACTGTGGCAGGCAACTGTGGCAACTGTTTTGCCTGCCACAGTTGCTGGCGAAACGTCAGGAAAGAAAATTCCAGGAAAGAAAATTCCAAGACCACGGTTACACAGCCCGGATAACCTACAAGAACCAATGAACTCTGACCGTGAAAGTCTTCGACAATATTTTGTACATCTTTTCTTAATAAACTTTGAATCGCCCAAGACTGAGGTCAGCCCATTCAGTTGAAATGTTACTTTTAGAGTTGGCAGGAAAAGCAGGGTGATTTTGCAGTTCTGTGTATTTCTCTCGGATGACTTAGCTCACTGAAATTTATGCCGTTCTGTTAACCCAATATATGGCTATCTACATAATTAATTTTGTTGCTCTCTACGTGATATTTTGTTGAAGATATTTTGCCCCTGTTTTTTCAGTTTGATTAATGTGCAGTACATTCCACACCAACGTCTTACCACGTTTGTGTGGCTCATGTAGGTCTAAGCAGAAGCTTGATCTTGAACTGTTAGGTTTGGCAACACTGGAATCTCTCTCTCCTCATTCCCTTCAGAGATGTGGTATGGTGTCTTCCTGTGGGCTCTGGTGTCATCCCTCCTTTTCCACATCCCCGCGGGATTGCTGGCACTCTACACCCTTCGGCTGCACAAATATGGCAAGTTCATGTCAGTGAGCATCCTGCTGATGGGCGTCGTGGGACCCATAACTGCTGGCACGTTGACTAGTAAGTTGGCTACTCAAAATATTAGCCAGCCCACCAACCCCCGGCTTTAATGGAGGCAGTCTTCGTACTCCTCTGGGATGCAAGTGGGGGACACTGTGGCTCAGTGGTAGAGCCTCTGCTTGGCTTGCCGAAGGTCCCAGGTTCAATCCCCGGCATCTCCTGTTAAAGGGACTAGGCAAGCAGGTGATATGAAAGACCTCAGCCTGAGACCTTGGAGAGCCGCTGCCAGCCTGAGTAGACAGTACTGACTTTGATGGACCAAGGGTCTGATTCAGTATAAGGCAGCTTCATGCGTTCATGTGAAGCACCTTTCTGTACACATCTGGTCAAGGAGATGGGCTGTCCTCAACACCCAGCTGCAGGTGCACAGAGACATATGGCAGTAAATCACAGAGATCCTAATCCTGTGTTTGCCTCTACCATGCCAAGAGAGGCATTTGTAGGGGAGCAACCATCAGGCATTAGGAAGCATATAATCCTTCCCTTATTCTTCTGTAGTCCCTGCCCTGCTCGCAGGCTGCTTTTCCTCCAGCATAGCTCTGAGACCAGCTTCCTGGTCCAGATGAGGAAAAGCAGCAAGAAGGAAAGAAAAAAAGTGTGTGTGTGTGTGTGTGTGTGTCTCTAGCCCTCCCTTGGCCCACTCAAGAGTCAGCTCAGGATTTCCAACTTCATATTTGTTGTGGAGTTCCTAGTTCCAGCCTGTGATGGCCAGAAGTAGAACTGTCTATGACTGCCAGAAACTGAAGATCAACAACAATTGTCCCCTATCCTGTTTGTTTTTTATTCCTTATTATTTAAAATGTTTACATTCTACTTTTTCCCTTGTGCCTCAAGATGGCTTACAGTTTGGAGTTTAAAAACATAAATGCAATTCCACTCCCAAATAACCTCCCTAAAAACCCTAGAAGTCTACACCCCATTATAGCTACTAGCATTTAAAACAGCCTGGCGGTGCCTCCTAAAGAAAGTATTAGAATCATAGAGTTGTAAGGGACCATCAGGGTGATCTAGTCCAACCCCGGGCACAATGCAGGAAATTCCAAACTGCCTCCCCCGCCATACCCCCAGTGACCCCTACTCCACGCCCAGAAGATGGCCAAGGTGCCCTCCTTCTCATGATCTGCCTAAGGTCATAGAATCAGCATTGCTGACAGATGGCCATCTAGCCTCTGCTTAAAAACCTCCAGAGAAGGAGAGCTTACCACCTCCCGAGGAAGCCTGTTCCACTGAGGAACCGCTCTGACTCCTAGAAAATTCTTCCTAGTGTCTAAACAGAAACTCTTTGGATTTAATTTCAACCGTTGGTTCTGGTCTGACCTTCTGGGGCAACAGAGAACAGCTCCCCTGAAGATGCTGCCACCCTCGCCTCCTCGGGGAGCCCTTGTTCCATGGGGTGGGAGGTACGATAAAGTGCAGGATATAGTGGATTGCAGGCAGGTAGATAAGTCACCTTAAGTGAAAGAACAGCAACTAGGTGGCAACCTGAAGACTGTCGTTGGGGCACAAACATATATTGGAGAAAACCTAGGTCATGAAAGAAGAAGAAGAGTTGGTTTTTATATGCTGACTTTCTCCCCCACTTCAGGAAGAATCAAACCGGCTTACAATCACCTTCCCTTCCCCTCCCCACCACAGACACCCTGTGAGGTAGGTGGGCCTGAGAGAGCTGTGACTAGCCCCGGGTCACCCAGCTGGCTTCATGTGTAGGAGTGGGGAAACCAACCCGGTTCACCAGATTAGCCTCTGCCGCTCACGTGGAGGAGTGGGGAATTGAACCCCGGTTCTCCAGATTAGAGTCCACCGCTCCAAACCACGGCTCTTAACCACTACACCATGCTGGCTCTCACGCCAAGTTGGCTCTTAAGGCTTTAAAAGTGATAACCCAACATCATGGATTGAGCTCGGAAACAAACTGGCAGCCAATGTCTCTGTTTCAAAACAGTGAGGTACGTTTTTGTCGTCTAACTGCTGGCAGTAGTCCTGCTGCTGCCTTCTAAAACAGATGTTTTATTCTGCTTCTTGGTGTTGGAAAGCACCATCAAGTTGCAGCTGACTTATTGCGACCTCCGAACCATGAGGTGTTCAAAGAGATTAACAGAGGTGGTTTGGCATTGCCTGCCTCTGCATAGCGACCCTGGACTTCCTTGGTGATCTCTAGGACCCATTCTCTCCAGGATCAGTGGAGCATGCCTATTATATTAGGTGCTGTGGAACACAGGCAGGATGCTGCTGCTGCAGTCATCTTGTTTGAGGACTTACTAGAGGCACCTGGTTGGCCACTGTGTGAACAGACTGCTGGACTTGATGGGCCTTGGTCTGATCCAGCATGGCTTTTCTTATGTTCTTATGTCTCCCATCCAAGTACTAACCAGGGCCGATCCTGATTAGCTTCTGAGATCTGATGAGATTGGGGTAGCCCGGGCCACCAGATCAGGGCAATCAGCTCCTTTTTAGCTGCTGTCAAAAGTGCTAAACCAGATAGACTCTCTGTCTGATCTATCGTGCCAGTTTTATGACCGAGACCATCAGGGAAGATGATCCGTAGGCTTTATCTTTGTTGCTGTTGTGTGGGAATGGGAGGACAATGGGAGAGACCCAAACGGGCTGTGAACCCTGTTATTCTCTCCCCCACCTTTGCAGGTGCGGCGATTGCTGGCGTTTACAGAGCTGCTGGGAAGGAGATGGTCCCTTTTATGGCCCTGACATTAGGTGTGGGGCAGTCCTGCTGCGTGGTGATGATTTCCTTCCTACGAATTTTAGCCACGCTTTAGCAGCGCCTTGGAAACAGAGGCCGATGCGGACTGAGCAGGGTCGAGCGAGGATGCTGGTTGTTGAAGAAGCTCAGCTGGCACAGTCTGCAAGGATGCACTCCTCCTGAGGCCCAGCGGGAGTGGTACATAGGCTACGCTGTGCTCTGGCATGGCCGCCCTTTGTTTTGCTGAAGTTCATGCCGGAAAATTTCACCATGGGCCCATGCCCCGTGTTCAAGCGGCCCTCTTTTACCACTGATCAGGCGGAACTCTCGATCGCTGGAAAAGGCTCTGTTCTACACACCCGTTTTGCGAGCTCCAAGTGACATTTTAAGCGGTCGAGGTGGCTCAATCTCTGTCCTCTGGCCGGTCAGTGTGGTGGAGTGACTGTGTGTGCGCGAATGGGTGACAAGGAGGAAATGTTTTTAAATCTTTCTGGAGCACTCTCCATGGGCTGGAAGCTTTCACACCTGGCTCTGCTGT
This sequence comes from Euleptes europaea, assembly GCF_029931775.1. Classification (NCBI taxonomy): domain Eukaryota; kingdom Metazoa; phylum Chordata; class Lepidosauria; order Squamata; family Sphaerodactylidae; genus Euleptes; species Euleptes europaea. The sequence goes on along the minus strand of NC_079328.1, from coordinate 25,956,872 downwards.
CAAACAAGCAAATGAATGCTGGTGGTTTGTTTTATAAATTGCATTGTTTTTGTAACCTTAAGTGCCAAGGCGGGGGGGGGGTTGATGCCTTTGTGGGGTGTATGTATCTGTGTGCGTTCAGTGAACAAACGTGAAGATGAGATCGTCTTATAGTAACCAAAAGTATCGTAGGATGGTTGCCTCTGAGAAACTCTACTACTGAACTGGACTGATGTAAGGGAGATGCACTTTAATGAACTTACACCCCTTATAGGGAAAAATGTGAATTGGAAGTTCTACGGGACAGATCGAGCTGCTTCTTCTGGCGAGGAATTTTTCAGATTCTGGCTACTGCTGTCTTAATGCAAGAGGTTCTCTATTGCTACCTCAAAAACATGCAGTAGATTTAAAAGCACCGTTCTGCTGAAGCTTGCAGGAAGGCACTTCGTTTCTCGTTTGCAAGGTAAACGGCAGTAGGACGAAATCCATCAAATGCTACGGTAACTGGTTCCCAAACCCCAGCACGCTCTCTATCGTTAAGCTGTGAAATATTTTTAGCACTTGTTTTATGTGAGCGGTGTTGTGATAAGCCCATCGTCTTACTCTTGTTTGTGTAAAAGTGTATCGGCTTGAATTTTAAGAAGTTCGTGCAGGTTCACTTTTTGTCGTGCTGCTGGCAATTGTATCTGCAAACTGGGCCTCACCCTGGGGGACCTTCAGTGAATTTTGGACCCTACAAGTGCCTGGGCAACTTGCCCTTTCCCCTCTCTGGTGGACCAGTCTTAGAAACCTAACCAATCCCTTGTGCATCCTTAAGTGAAGATTGTTTGGTTGTCATCTGAGAATTCAGAGATGGTTCCTGCAGAGGTTTTGGTGCGGGGAGGGATCTGAGGTTTACTCACCTGCCGGGGGAAAATGAATCCTACCAGTGTCCTGAATGTCTTTTCAAGAACTGTGCTAACTCATTCTTAAGGAGGCTGTTAACAGCTGACATACCATTTGGGGATGGGAGAGGTATGTGGTACCGGCTTCTTATTGTTCTGGAACACGTGTGTGGAGTTCCTTGGATAGAAATGCCTCCCTGTGTCAATCTGTACATCTTTGCAGAGAATAATTTTGCAGTGGCGTGCTTTAAAGCCACAATCCCCAATTCATACTGAGGTGACTCTTCCTTGAATAGGCTCTGAGCCTTTTTTAAAAAAAAACAAGTTTCCCCTTACCTATATTTATCTCTTCATTAGAGTATTCCTTGCCTGCTTTCCCCAGGCTCTAGGGGCAAACGGGTCTTGTTTTCCCCTTGTCCAGAAGTTCTAAACGTTGTAAATTGCGTAGTCTGAAACTGCGCAATTGCTGGCAGCAGAATAGCTAGTTAGAAAGGGCTGCCTTTTACGTCTCTATAACAATCAGGATTATTCATTGAGATTCTCGGAGACTCTCTGATCATTGTGACTCTGGTTGTGGTGTTTTGTGCCTTAGGACGGGCTGAGCACTTTAAAGCTGTCGTTTGTGGCTCCTCCTTTCTCTGGATCTGAAAAATATTGCTGTTTTATTTTGATCTTATTTCTCCCTCCTTTTACTTGTCTCAGCTCCTTCAGTTGGATTCTGTTTGTTTGTTTTGTAACTCATTGTTGATCCAGTAGTTGAAAACATTCTCCCACCCCCCTTTTCTTCACCCCAAGATCAAATCCGTATTGCTTTGCTTCTAAATGTTTGGATTGCAACCTTAGAGGACATAAAGGTCAGCAGAGGCCATAACCAACCAGCAAAGGCCATAACCAGTATCTTGTCCAGCAGAATAATAGCATCTGTAAGCCTATAAGGGCCAGGAAACCGGGGAAGGGCATCGGTGAAACTCAGCAAAAGCTTTGTTTTCTCCACTGTCCTGCTCATCCTGATAGTAGGATGGGCTGCCCCCTTACCAAAATGCCAACGGAATTCCAGCACTTATAAGGGGCTTTGAGGAAAACTTACTGAATTGTGATGGCATTAAATGCCCCAATGGGGTAACTGAAGAGGATACTATGTGTTAAGGCTGTGATCTTTGCCTGACATATGTTTTCAGGAATGTCCTCCCAAGATCTGCCACTGTTGGCTCTCCTCCTTGTCTACGATGGAGAAAGCTTTTCTGAGCCACACTGTGGCTGCAACTGAAACTTTGTCCTCCGCTAATTGCCATGATGTGCGAACAAATCTTTGTACCGCAGGAAGAACAGTACTGCTAATATCAGGTTTTTATTTTTCTACTGACATTGCTGATTTTATGTTTGATATATTTTACTAATAAAATCCCCACTGATCCCTGTGAGCAAGAGTGGTGTGTCTTTCAGGTATCTAGGGAAGCCTGTCTGTGGGTCTCAAATACTTTCTGGTTCAAAAGAAGCTGGACTTTCCGTGGTTCAGCTGCGACTCTGGGCGCTTTCAGACGTGGTGAGTAATGCACTTTAATGATTGATTGCACGTGGATTTTGCCGTTTCACAGTAAAATCCAGCCGCAAAGTGGATTGAAAGTGCATTATTCAGCATGTGTGAAAGGCCATTTATGCAGGGGTATTTAGCTCGCAATCCTTGCGGGAATGCTTGGAGTCTTCCTTTGCATTGCTCATGATTTTACCCACCGTCAGCTGTGACTTTGCTCTGGCCTCGTCCTTCCCCCGCAGTTTTAGGAGCCTGTAATATAACAAATTCAAGGCAAGAGCAACACAAATCCCCGCCGTTTCCATGCATAGCTCTAACTTCGGGTTTCTCTCCCCATGCCCATTTTGGGTTCTCCCTCCCTCGTGTCTGTCCCTCCCATCCAACCCCTTCCCTCAAAGTAAAGCACAAAAGAGGAGGTTAAACCTTCATGAAATGTGCAGGAAGACACTGAAGAGAGGCTGCAAAGGTTGGAAGGCAGTTCCCACCAGGGAGCTGTTGAAGAAAGGTGGGGAGGAATACCCAGCAAAAGCACACACAGTCCCTTTAAGAGCTGGCCTGCCCCCTCCAAGTAAAACGCAAAAAGGCTGCGTTTTCAGGGGAAGGGACTCAGAAGCCCCACTATTCACTGAGGATGCCTAATTAATCACAAGGTACTCCTGGAATTTCGGAGTGGGGAAGAAGCCCTCATGCATATGATGTTTGAGAATTTGGAACAGAAAACTGCAGCAAACCAAACACAAACTTCCCCTGCATAAATGACCTCTGAAATCCATCTTGCAATCTGATTTCTACAGTAACGTGCTGTCTAAGGTTCTTCAAATATTCTGTGGGGAATTCCTGTTGAAAGGTGACCCACTTATTGGGGGCCCATGATGAAACCAGAGAAGACTTTTCTTACCAGGACTGAAAGCACTGATGTCATGCTTCCCGTCCCTACAGCCTTGCTGGTAGAGTGTTTTAGGCCATGCTGTTCCCCCTCCCCTGGCCAAGGGATTCAGCTGCCTGGTGGAAGACCAATGCAGGCTGTGAAGCCTATATAACTGGTTTTCTAGAGTGCAGGAGGGCCATATTGAGACACAAAAGAGTCCCTGCTGGAACCAGGAAGATACAGGCTTGATGCTTCCCCAGTTGCTTTGTAGCTGAGGGTGGTGGGGGTACTTGGACACAAGTTTATTTTATTAAATTTGATTTTATTGTAGGATTTACCCTAGATTCTCAAAATTTTACAAGCAGGCAAAAGGGAGACCCAACTGTTGTTTTTCAAGCAGCATTTTCTGCATTCATTACACCTGTTCCTCTGTTGTGTTTCCTCACGATTTCCTTTTACCAAGCGACATAATCCCCCTGCCAATTCAGAAATCGCCCACTGTGTTCTTCAGAGAGGCCAGAGATCACTTTGCGGATCCCACGAACACTTTCTTCCGCCGTTATCTCCGCCTGCATTTTTTTAAACAACGCAAAAAAACCAAGTTTGAGTTTCTGCCAGGGCATTTGGAAGTCGGACGCAATAACAATTATTGCTGAGGGGCAGCTGCAGAGGTACGAGGTTACAGGGACTCATATTGGGAAACACTTTGTGTTGGTAGGAACCAGGGAGCAAGACATTTAAGGAGGTTAAGGAGACCCAAGACATTTAAGGAAGTTAAGGAGACCCATGGTGAGTACAGAAGAGAAGCCCCAGTCTCGGGAATGAGGAAAATGCTGGTGAAGATGTCATCTCTTTCCTGTCTACTTGAGCAGGATCGTGGAGAGGTAAAGAAGATAGTTTCATATGTTGGTTCAAAATATGCTGCCAAGTTTCTAGTCTGAGGTCAGCAGTCCCTGTTTTCTTTGTCCTCCCTCTAGCTACTTGACACATGTTAGTCCCTGGTCATCCCCCTGTATGGTACCCACGGGTGCCATGGTGCACATTTGTTGTTTTGGTAAAGCAGCTCTTCGTCAAAGCAAAGAGCCAATGCTGGCGTTGCCCTATCTCCTTGAAACAGGAGGCTCTTTGGAAGAGCTCAGGAAGCATCACCCTTGTGTCTGTAGGGAACACCCAACTTGGAAAAAGCTGCTTCTCATAGGAGAAAGCTTAGCTTGCACCTCCTGATGTTTTATGGTTGGCCCCCATGGTGGCCATTTTGTGATGGTTCCTGCTCCTTGATTGCAACATTGCAAAAGGGCCCTAAGGCTCTTACCTCCTCTTACTGGGGAGGGGTTATGGTTCAGTGGTAGAGCATCTGCTTGGCATGCAGAAGGTCCCAGGTTCAATCCCGGCATCTCCAATTAAAGGGACTAAGCAAGTAGGTGATGTGAAAGACCTCTGCCTGAGACCCTGGAGAGCCGCTGCTGGTCTGGGAGTGGGGCTGTGGCTCAGTGGTAGAGCATCTGCTTGGCATGCAGGTCCCAGGCTCAATCCCCGGCATCTCCAGTTAAAGGGACTAGGCAAGTAGGTGATGTGAAAGACCTCTGCCTGAGAGCCGCTGCAGGTCTGAGTAGGAAATACTGACTTTGAGGGACCAAGGGTCTGATTCAGTATAAGGCATGTTCAGGTGTTCATGGCTCAACAGAACTGGGGACCTCATGGTCTAATGGCCAAGCTTTCAAAGGTGGTACCTTGTCTGTCCCCATATCAGTTTTCACCCAGCCTGGATGGATTGCGGCGCACAGGATCCCGTCCTTCTTGTATTCTAATGCCTGGCACCGAGTAAGCATGTTCAGCGCAGCCTGGAGACAACCAGAAGAATAGTGGTTACTCATCACACACTGATGCACAACAGCTGCAAGGTTCTCTTACGTGGGGAGGGTGGTTTGGCTAGGGCAGGGTGGAAGTATCTCCTTAGTCCCGGGATGTCAGGCTAACTTGCATTACACACAGGCCTGTTGCCAGAAATGTTTGCACGCAGCTCAGGGTATGCTGGAGGGTGGAGGGCATGGGCAAAAAAAAAACAAAAAACCTATCTAGAAAGTACCCTGAAGCCCCGTGGTGCAGAGTGGTAAACTGCAGTACTGCAGTCCAAGCTCTGCTCACGACCTGAATTCAATCCCAACGGAAGTTGGTTTCAGGTAGCTGGCTCAAGGTTGACTCAGCCTTCCATCCTTCCGAGGTTGGTAAAATGAGTACCCAGCTTGCTGGGGGTAAAGGGAAGATGACTGGGGAAGGCCCTGGCAAACCACCCCATAAACAAAGTCTGCCTAGTAAACGTCGGGATGTGACGTCACCCCATGGATCAGGAATGACCCAGTGCTTGCACAGGGGACCTTTACCTTTAGAAAGTAACCTAATGTTGTTATTTAACTTTGCTACTGAATTCTGAACAATCTTTCATATTACTGTACTCTGGGCGATATTCGTACAAAATTTATCTTGGGGTAGAAAATGTCCCACAAAATTTTAAAAAAATGAAAATGCAGTGGCAGAAGAAATTGCTTCACAATACACAGACACTCGGTAGCCAGACAACCAGAGCCTGTCTGATGAGGTAGAAGAAATGGATTAATAATTGCAAATCTATCTCTCTGTGGTGAGGTAGATATTCTCCAGGTTATCCAGAGGAGCTCTATCTCTCCAGAGCACTTAAAAATACTTCCCTGTAGTTGCATTTTTTCATTTCTATGAAAGCTGCAGGTCTTAAGTGGCTGTACTCTGAATACGTTGTTTACTAATGCACATGTGACATTTTCCTAAAAGGAAAACGTTGTAGAGCCACTTTCTTTATTTCATTTATATTTCTCCTTTCTCCCCCAAAGGGGACCCAAAGCTGCTTACATTGCTCTCTTTTGCTCAATTTTATCCTCACAACAACCCTGTGCAGTAGGTTCGGCTGAGTTCATGTGTCTGGCCGAAGGTCACCCAGCAAGCTTCCATGGCAGAGCGGGGATTCGAACTCGTGTCTCTCTGATCCTAGTCTGACACTTTAACATTACCCTGGCTCTCTATGCATTCTACCAAGCAAAGAGCAACCGGCCTGCAAACAGCCCCCGGGCTGAAATTTTTATGAAATGGAGTTTCTTTAAAATGTCACTGTATGTGCCCAGTGGGTTTTCGGATGTCCTAGTGGCTTTCCACTTATCTGCTAGAAAGCGAGGAGGCAGGAGATTTACTGCTTGCCGAGTTACCTTTGCGCAGCGGTAAGAGATGACAGGAAAGACTTTCATGCTGGGCGGGGTCCCCATGGAGCTGCCGATTGTGGAAGTGTTTATAATAGCTGCCTTACTGCAGCTCAACTCTTTCTCCTTGCACTGTTTGGCAGCTGTCTTCATCAAGGGCAGGAATGCCTGCAGAGAAAAAACAAACAGAGCCACTTTCTGGAACTGTCATTTCCTCTTTTGTGGAATGTGACTTCGTTTTAATATAGTGAATAGACATTAAAATGAATGTGCAGCCCACTTAGCCTGGTTGGTGCTTGGATAGGAGACCACCAAGGAATACCAGGGTTGCTATGCAGAGACAGGCGATGGCAAACCACCTAGGTTAATCTCTTGCCTTGAAAACTCTACTGGGTTACCATAAGTCGGCTGTGAATTGATGGCACTTTACACACACACAGCCCACTTAGAGGTGAGCAGGACAACTGAACCAGCACCTGGTTTGCTGATACAAGCAGAGACCCGCAAGACCTGCAGGGGAAGGAAACCCTTCCTTCCCCCATTGCCATCTTCTCTCCCTTTTCCCATCCCACCACCACCATTTTCTCTCCCTTCTTCAGGATGGAATTGCTAAGCAATCCCAAACCGCCATCTGTGATCTCTCAAGGTTTCCTGAGATCTCAGCTGCCATTTTCCATTCGGGCTGAGTGGGGTTAACCCGCTTAAAGTTTTAAAGGTATTTTGCAGTTTTTCTGCAAGCCTTGGCATCCTCTCAGGTTTGCAGAATTGCCCCTTCTGTCCCTGGCTCCATTATATGGGTTTTTTGATCCATACTCCAGGAACCTGGTTCAGAATTAGGTGTTACATGTATGCCTATTGTTTAAGCTGATACAAGGAAGCCAGATCTGCATTGTAGCTGAAGGACAGGATCCTTCAGCTACATTTTTTTTTTACTGGGGTATTCACCCTGCGCCCTGACCTGGATGGCCCAGGCTAGCCTGATCTCGTCAGATCTCAGAAGCTAAGCAGGGTCAGCCCTGGTTAGTATTTGGATGGGAGACCACCAAGGAAGACCAGGGTTGCTGGTGCAGAGGAAGGCACTGGCAAACCACCTCTGTTAGTCTCTTGCCATGAAAACCCCAAAAAGGGGTCGCCATAAGTCGGCTGCGACTTGAGGGCACTTTACACATACATTCACCCTGTAGTCTCTTCCTAGGAAAAGGTGCTCTCGAGAACTTTTTTTTTTTTTTTTTGCCGTCAAGTCACAGATGACTTATAGTGACCCTGTAGGGTTTTCTAGGCAAGAGATGTTCAGAGGTGGTTTGCCCTTGCCTGCCTCTGCGTCACACCCCTGGCATTCCTTGGAGGTCTCCCACCCAAATTCTTGTTTTCTCCTAATCCTCCACTTTCCATGAAAGATTGCAGTCAAACCATCTTTGCAAGCTGTGTGAGCAGGAAGGTGAACTTTTTTTTCCAGGTCCTGCCCACATCAGCACCATTTTCCTTGCCTCAGTTTTCTAAGGCTGCCATCCCCCACCCCATTCCTCCAGGGCAGCTTTAGGGCTTTTTTAGAAAAACTGTTAATTGACACATCACTATAGCATTAAACTATCATGTTATGTCAATTATTGACGTTAAGCTATCCAGATATGTCAATTACCAAATGGTTAAAAGTGGTAATTGAGAGATCACCTCTATTCACTGCTATAGGAATATGTCCGTTGTGTTGTGTTGTGTGTGTGTGTGTGTGTGTTTGTTTTGCTGTCGAGTCACAGCTGACTTATGGCGACCTTGTAGGGTTTTCAAGGCAAGAGGCATTCAGAGGTGCTTTGCCATCGCCTGCCTCCGCATCACACCCCTGGCATTCCTCGGAGGTCTCCCATCCAAATACTTGCCAGGGGTCGAGGCTGAGTGTGTGCGACTGGCCCAAGGTCACCCAGCAAATTTCCATGGCAGAGTAAGGATTTAAACCTAGGTTTCCCAGATTTTAGTCCGACACCATAACCACTACATCACACTGGCTCTTTCACCCGAGAACATAGCATGATGCAAAGCTCTACCTTGGTTATCATCATTGGCCCAATAAGGTTGATTTTGTACACACTCAGCATGTCTTCTTGGGTCAGTGACTCCAGAGTGCTCGGGGGCATGACGCCAGCGTTGTTTATCAAAAGGTTGAGCCCCTTTCCGGCCAAGTGGGCCTCGACTTCCTTTGCAGTAGCCTTGATGGATTCTTCATCGGTGACCTCTAGAATGAGGATGTCAAGGAATTAGTCAGGAAAATTGCTTAGATCCATTCCTAGAGTTCTTTGGTATGTCTTTGGGTGGTCTGGCATAATCTCTCCCCGTTTGATATTTACTTATTGAAAGATGTGTATCCTGCAGTTTTTCCTTCAATGGAAGCACAGAAGTAGCTTTCACAAATACATTGTATATGAAATAAGGGACTATAAAGACATTGATCAAAACGGGTCATTGTAAATATTGCAGAAGAGCCAAGTAGCCTATCATGGTATCCCCGTCCCTGACAAAAGGCCTGCCTAAAAAGCTCTGCCTTATATGAAACTCTTGGAAGGCCAACAGGGAAAGCTATTCCAAAGGATGGGAGCCACCACTGAGGAAGACCACAACCAGGCTGGGGCAGATCTTACCAACCTGCACATTGACACTGTTAGCTGTCCAGATGCACTGAAATGAATGTGGATGTGTCTGCCTGCATGATTACTGTGCTTTCTTGCATGAGTAGACTTTCTCTCCCCTTTCACCTACCCATTTACTGCTGCCTCTGATTTTTTAAAAGAGCGCATAGTAAATGAAAAACAAAAAGCACTTTCAGGTTTTCTGAGCTGAGACTTCCTACTTAAGTGTCTTGATATCTGTTTGTTAATTCGACTACTCTCGCAATCCCTCCTTGAATGCATGCTGCTGCCTGTGCAGATGCAAACAGCGAGCAATACATTCTATTCAATGTTGATTGTTTAAAGGATGCATTTGACTGTGAAAGCACAAAGGGAAGACAAATGGCAAGTGATTCAGTATATTATATGTCAGTCAGTTGAATTACTTGCGTGACTGTGACCCCAGGGAATGCCTCTTCTCCAACAAAGGAGATGATTTAGTTCTTAAACTGAGTTAATGCAACCACAAGTTGCCACAACCGTGGGGTACTGCGCAAGCGCAACGCTGCTCAGCACAGTTCTGTGCTTGAGACAAACTTTGCCAAGAAGCGTTGAGGCAATCTGAGCAAACAGCTCACCTCTGACGTAATCAAGTGAGTCCAAACAAATGATGGTGGCACTGTGAGTGATGTTTGCCATGAAGTTCTCAGGGTACCTAGTTTTCCCTCAGCCACATGACCGCAGCATCCAGGCTGGGACAGAGCCAGTAGCTTTTGGAGGCTTATTTAAAGAAACATAGAACTGCGTACCCCTTGACCCCATTAAACCTCATTTTCGGAATCTCTGAAAATTTCTATCATCTGCAAACTTATGGGGAGCCAACAACTCTGTAGGAATGATGCTTTGTTTTTGCAACAAGTGTGGCTTGCTTTAGGGGAGAGACTGTGGCTTAGTGATAGAGCCTGTGCTATGAACATATAGAAAGCCCCAGTTTCAATTCCTGGCATCTCCCAGCTTTGGGTCCTTGCAGGGTTGGAAAGAACCCTGGAGAACTGCTGCCAATCAGAGTATTTATTTATTTACCTCATTTGTATCCCGCCTTTCTTCCCAATGAGGATCCAAAGTGGCTTTAGTCAAGAGGGGGTTACCGCACTTTGTATTCCCAGCGATGTATTAAGAGTTTGAAAATGTTGTAAAAAACATCGCTTTAAAAGGGTTTTTGGATACCACGGCTTGTAAATGGTTGGAAGACGTCTTCACAGCTAAAGGGGCCAAACAAAGTGCGAACAATATTTTTTATAATGTTTTCAAACTCTTAATACATCAGTGGGAATACATAGAGAGTGCAAACAGTATTTTTTATAACATTTTCAAACTCTTAATACATCGCTGGGAATACAAGTGCGGTAACCCCCTCTTTTCCTCCATTTTATTCTCTGTGAGGTAGGAGAGGGTATGACCAGGCTAGGTAGGGTTGCCAGGTCCCTCTTTGCCACCAGTGGGAGGTTTTTGGGGCAGAGCCTGAGGAGGGTGGGATTTGGGGAGGGGAGGGACTTCCAATTGCCAAAGTGGCCATTTTCTCCCGGTGGACAGATCGGCTGGAGATCAGTTGTAATAGCAAAAGATTTCCAGCTACTACCTGGAGGTTGGCAGCCCTAATGCCAAGGTCACCCCGCCAAGCTTTCATGGCAGAATGGGGATTCGAGCCTGGGTCTCCCAGATCCCAGCCTGGCCTTCTAATCACTACACCGCACTGGCTTTCACTGAAATAAACCAGAAGGGTGGAGGCTCTGACCCTGTATAGGGCAATTATGTAAGTTGGCACAGTTTAAAAAAAAAAACCCGAAGCATTTCTTATGGGTGGAGGAATTGAATCTCAGCTGCAGGCAGAACGTAACAAGCAAAGCTAATAGAACTTCTAATCACTACACCGCACTGGCTTTCACTGAAGTAAACCAGAAGGGCGGAGGCTCTGACTCTGTATAGGGCAATTATGTAAGTTGGCACAGTTTTTTTTTTTTTTAAATCAAACAAAACCCAAAGCATTTCTTATGGGTGGAGGAATTGAATCTCAGCTGCAGGCAGAACGTAACAAGCAAAGCTAATAGAACTTCTAATCACTACACCGCACTGGCTTTCACTGAAGTAAACCAGAAGGGCGGAGGCTCTGACTCTGTATAGGGCAATTATGTAAGTTGGCACAGTTTTTTTTTTTTTAAATCAAACAAAACCCAAAGCATTTCTTATGGGTGGAGGAATTGAATCTCAGCTGCAGGCAGAACGTAACAAGCAAAGCTAATAGAACTCCAAGCGACATGCTGTGTGTGTGTGGGCAAGGGGGGGCGCAGCACGCAATATATGAAAAACTAAAACATTGAAGACAGACTGACAGAAGGCATGCCAGGGCAGGGACACTCTTGGGAACCCTCTTTGTTCCTTTTGTCTAGAAATTGTACAGTTAATCTGGGCGGTTCTGTTATTTGCACAAAGTTTATAATCCTCTTGGAGATGCGTGCCTGAGCCATTCGGGTCTCGGGTAAAAAGGCCGGAGAAGGGCTTTCTCAGCCAAGGGGGCCTTGGAGGGTTGTCAGGTCAACCTAAAAAATACAGGGTGACATGGCTCAACGGCCTAACAGCTTCCTGGGTCGGGAGGGGCTGTGGCTCAATGGAAGAGCATCTGCTTGGGATGCAGAAGGTAAATCTCTGGCATAGGGTTGCCAACCTCCAAGTACTGGGGGAGAAAATCGACACCACTGTACTAGTATCGGGGAGAATAGGAAATCAGTACAGGAGCGAAATAAAGTTTAAAGTGCAAGACTATCTTTATATGCTACTGTGTCTAACTTTATACATCAATGTTATAAGTCAACTACAAAATGTATACAACACACAATTACAACATGAAACAGACATACAAAACCACCTCAATGGTGATAGAAGAAAGGGAACAGTTCATATATGACATGTCTCAAAGAGTACAAACATCATTCTTCTGCACTCTTCTCATTGCAGGTAAGTAGGAGAATATCAATATTCAGGGAGGAAAAACTTCATGGAGGATACGGCCATTTCAAATTCTTTGCATACTAATTCTTCATCAGTCCTTCAAGAAAGTTCCTCTTATATTGCACATCTTAATAGTATTTTTCAAAGTGCTGGATACAAGTTATTTCCAACGGAGGCTACACTTTTGAATTTTACCCTCTGTGGGAAATAACTTGTATCCAGCACTTTGAAAAATACTATTGTCGGGGAACTTCTGGCCAGCTGCACACCATCTCAGCTGTGTTTCTATCTTCTTTCTGTCTTCCAGATATAAAGCCAGAGGTGTGAGTTTTTGGCATCAGCTAAAGGGCAAGAGCCAAAGGGCTATTTGCCCTTGGCCTTTAAGCCACAGCTCACAGCCTTTCACTTTTACGTGAGCTGGCCACCAGATTTAAAAACTACGTAGGGTTTGATATTGTGAGGGTTTTTAAAAATTAATTGTATTTTGCTTGTTTATATTGCTGTTTATTTCAATTATGTGGTTCTGTGAGCTGCTTTGGGCCCTCTCGGGGAAAAACAGAGTACAAAATTACAAAAATAGATAAATAATATTTTTTTAAAGGCAGGAAGAAAGGTTTTTTGAGCTACAGTCCCAGTTATTGAATAATGTCTAAACAGGCCTTGACTTGGTAAAGCTTGCCATGAACTTTTCGTCTTCTACAGATGGGTTTAAGGAACAATCCATTTTTCTAAAGAACAAAGCTAATAGGAATGAAAAGTTTGAATGGAGGACAAGTATCAAGTGATGATTGATGCACTTAGCAAATGAATGCCAGTCTTTTCTGCCATGAATGAAGCCAGAAGGCATGCAGGTTTCTACAGAGCAAAACAATTACAGAGGATTGCTAAAGAAACACCCTGGTGAATTGGTTGGCATAGTATTTCTTTCAGTGTTTGGTGCCAGGCTTGAGCCCAGAGAGCTGCCAAAGACCTTCCAGAAAGATTTCTTTGGGGCCTGATCTTGTTCAGAAGAGAAAACACACAATTCTTGGTTAGGATGGGTGCGGCGTTGTGGTTAGAGTATTGGACTAGGAACTGGGAGACTCAGGTTCAAATCTCCACTCTGCCATGGACACTTGCTGGGTGACCTTGGGCCACTCTTTCAGCCTAGCCTACCTCACAGGTTTGTTGTGCGGATGAAATGGAGGAGAGGAAAATGGTATAAGTCGCTTTGGCAGCATATAAATGAAGTAAGTAAATAAATAAATAAATATGGCTAGTATCTTTTGGTGGACCCTTGCCTGGCTCCCAAGGTCTTCAGAGTGAACTCAGCCCCCAGAGGTCTGTATCCCTAGCTTCTCCCTCATTAACAACACGGAAAAAGAAATGATAATGGAAAGAAAAAGATGAGGAAGAATGCAGTGGACATACCAAGTTTCAGTATCACTAGATTGGGATGTTTGCAAGCCAGCTTTTTCAGCTCCTGGAATCAGAAAAGGATGTTATGTTACACCACAAGAAACTGGTGGGCCTTCTTTGGCCCTTCCTGGGAGAACCAGACCTGTTATTTATGCCTTGGTAACATCCTGGTGGCCCTGATCTGGATGGTTTAGTGTAGTGCTACCTTGTCAGATCTTGGAAGCTAAGCAGGGTCAGGCCTAGTTAGTGCTTGTATGGGAGACCACCAAGGAAGTCCAGGGTTGCTACGCAGGGGCAGGCCATGGCTAACCCCCTCTGTTCCTCTCTTGCTTTGAAAACCCTGTGTGGTCACCATAAGCCAGCTGTGACTTGACAGCGCTTTCCACCACCAACCTCCAAGTCCGGAGTTATTGTGTGTGTGTGTGTGTGTGTGTGTAAAGTGCCGTCAAGTCGCAGCCGACTTATGGCAACTCCTTTTTGGGGTTTTCATGGCAAGAGACTAACAGAGGTGGTTTGCCAGTTCCTTCCTCCGCACAGCAACTCTGGTATTCCTTGGTGGTCTCCCATCCAAATACTAACCAGGGCTGACCCTGCTTAGCTTCTGAGATCAGGCTAGCCTGGGCCATCCAGGTCAGGGCCCGGAGACTGTACTACATTACAAAATGTAGTAAATGGAGTCCATTCAGAAATTCCAACTGGTCCAGAACACAGTTGCTCGCTTGCTACCTGGGTTGAGCAGAGGGAGCATCTCCCTGGTGTTCCAAGTATGTCACTGATTACCAGTTTCTTTCAGGGTGCAATCCAAAGTGCTGGTTACGACCAGGACATCTGAAGGAAGACCTGCTGCCTCACGATCCTCATCTCAGGCCTTAGCCTTTGTGCTCTCATCTCCTGAGATTAGATGGGTGGCTAGTATGGGACAGGGCCTTTTCTGTTGTGTCACCCTGCCTGTGGAACTCCCTCCCCTCATCTGTCCATCTGCAGCCTTCCTTGAGGCTGCATTCACAGGGCAACCATTTTTTGTGTTTCTTCCACTGTTGCTGTAAATGCAGAGGATTTCACAGCAGTGACAGAGCATCCTCAGGGTCATTTGGCCCACAATTTCCAGCCCCTGTCCCATGGTCATAGGCCACTTATGCATGGGAGGTTGTGCCTTGGATTTGCTGCTGTCTAGATGCACATTTTCCCTATATGAATTCTCAAAACTCTGCATGGGGGCTTATTTTTCAGTTTTGAGAATTCGGATGGGGAAAATGTGCATCTAGAGAGTGGCAAATAGAAGGCAAAACCTCCCATGCATAAATGGCCCTTGTTTCTCCTCGCTACACACCACCAGAGGGTTTTAAAAAAAATTGTAATTGACATATTGCTCTGGAGTGGAGCCCTTAGGGAATCTTGTACATTTGGTAATTGACCTATTGCTACAGCATAAAATCAGTAATTGACATAGTGATGTTTATTTTTTAAAAGCCCCTTGGTGGCACTGTTATCTGTGGTGGGGGAGGAATGACAGCCATGGGAGGTTGGGTAAGAACAGTGGTGCTCATGTGGGTGAGATCTGTAAAAATGCAACCATTCCCTCCACACAGCACGCAAGGGTGCTTTGACTGCCATCTTTCCCAAAAGATCGTACCAAACCAGATTTGGGAAAAATTACAGCAAAGCAGGGGAAAATGGAGAGTAAATGATAATTTGGATGCTTCCCCCCCCCCCCCCGCCCCAAATCTTGCTCCAGTTGACACATCTCTGTGCTGGAGTAGCCTTGGAGGCCAGGTAAAAATATTTTTGCCTAGGCTTTTCATGATGCATGAAAAGAAATTGGCAGTACAAATCTAAGCAGGTATACCTCGAGTAAATCCCATGGAATTCAAAGGGACTTGTGTGTGAAAAGTGCTGTCAAGTCACAGCCAACTTATGGCAACCCCTGATGGGGTTTTCAAGGCAAGAGGGGAACAGAGGTGGTTTTCCATTGTCTGCCTCTATGTAGCAACCCTGGACTTCCTTGGTGGTCTCCCATCCAAGTACAAACCATGGCCGACCCTTCTGTGATATGATGATATCAGGCTAGCCTGGGCCATCCAGGTCAGGGGTTGATGTTGTAGTATGCAAATAAGGGGTCATCAGGACTTGTATCGAAAGAAAGAATACCAATTTTTAATGTATTAATAGTAAAAGGTAAAGGTAAAGGTCCCCTGTGCAAGCACCGAGTCATTCCTGACCCATGGGGTGACGTCACATCCCGAGGTTTCTAGGCAGACTGTGTTTATGGGGTGGTTTGCCAGCGCCTTCCCCAGTCATCTTCCCTTTACCCCCAGCAAGCTGGGTACTCATTTTACTGACCTCGGAAGGATGGAAGGCTGAATCAACCTTGAGCTGGCTACCTGAAACCGACTTCCGTTGTGATCGAACTCAGGTCATGAGCAGAGCTTGGACTGCAGTACTGCAGCTTTACCTCTCTGCACCACGGGGCTCCTTTAATGTATTAAAATGTATACTAATTATCCATGTTTGAGTTATTTAATCTGCATTTATTTTGGAGAAGGAGAAGGCCCACGTCTAGCCACCAAAAGTCCTATTTGACATGCCTCCCTCCCCCCCAGATTCTGAAATTTCTGCAGGAATTGCCTATACACTTTCAAGCCATAAGGACCAGCAACTTGATTTGAAAAAATTAAAGCCAGGATTAGACAAGAAACTCAATTCCGTGCTCCTGCAGAAAAATGCAGCATAAACAGAGCTCTGCAAATACTTATCAAGGATGTGCCCCCAGAAATTCTACGGATTTGGGGTGTGGAATGGTATAGTATAGCCCGATCTCCTCAGATCTCGGAGGCTAAGCTGGGTCAGTACTTGGAAGGGAGACCTCCAAGAAAGACTGCAGAAGAAGGCAATGGCAAACCACCTCTGCTTATTCACTTGCCTGGAAAACCCCATCAGGGGTCGCTATAAGTCGGCTGTGACTGGACGGCACTTTACCCACACACATACTGTGCATACTGTAGATTCAAACTGTTTTGTCATGGGCAGATTCTGCAAGGGGTACACCCACCAAGCGGTTGACCACGTCTCCAAGGCTGCTTTATACAGCGACGGGACATCTGATGCTGCTGTGGAGGCAGAGGCGTTTGCAGTGGGTGCATCCACATGACAGGTTCCTCTCCACAGGGCCAGGTTTTGGGTGTCCCCTTTCTCCCTCCCACAAGACCCTCCTAGTCACTTCTCCCTTTCCACACACACCCAACCCTCCCACGATGCCTGTGTGCCCTTCCCTTGCCTGCAAGCCTTCCCACCACCTGCATGGCCTTTGCCAGAGGGCACTGGTAGGGTTGCCAACCTCCAGGTACTAGCTGGAGATCTCCTGCTATTACAACTGATCTCCAGCCGACAGAGATGAGTTCACCTGGAGAAAACAGCCACTCCCCTCCGCAAACCCTGCCCTCTTCAAACTCCGCCCCCAAAACCTCCCGCCAGTGGTGAAGAGGGACCTGGAAACCCTAGGCACTGGGTTGGAGCTGCTTCCACCGTAGCTACTAGGAGCCTTGCTGCCATACACCAACTGCATACTCTACCCAACAATGTCCAGCGGCATGTTTAGCTGTGAGCAGATGGAGAAGGGTAGGCAATAGGTAGGGTGCCAACCTCCAGGTGGTAGCTTGAGATCTGCTAAAACAACTGATCTCCAGGCGACAGAAATCAGTTCACCTGGAGAAAATGGCCGCATTGGAAGGTAGAATCTGTAGCATTATACACCATTAAAGTCCCTCCCCTCCCCAAACCCCACCCTCCTCAGGCTGCACCTTCAAAATCTCCAGGTATTTCCCAACCTGGAGCTGACAACCCTAGCAGTAGGCAAGCCATGTGGATGGGAGGGGTGGATTTGGTGGCACTGGCCTGGGGTTGCCAGGTCCCTCTTTGCCGCTGGCAGGAGATTTTGGGGGTGGGGCCTGAGGAGGGCAGGGTTTGGGGAGGGGAGGGACTTCAATGCCATAGAGTCCAATTGCCACAGCAGCCATTTAATCCAGGGGAACTGATCTCTATTGGCTGGAGATCAGTTGTAACAGCAGGAGATCTCCAGCTAGTACCTGGAGGTTGGCAACCCTACATTGGCCCCACCAAAAGCCCTTGGCCTCAGCATCTGCCCCACTACAGGCCATGCTGACACCGTTCCAGCCCCAACCCTTTCTCTGTCCCAATTTCCCACAGAATTATAACACTTCTGCTCTGTGGCCAATTCTTTCCTCCCTTGAGGCCAGATTTTCACTGAGGTTTGCGCAGGACAACTTCCATCCTGGTAAATTGGAACCCTAAGGGCCAAAATAATGCCTTTGTCTTTGGGCTGATATTTTAGCCCGTAAAGATATAAAGCCCATAAAGGCTTTTCTTCTTTTTTCTGCACACTAGCTCTGTTTTCCTGCAGTCTAACACCAGCCCTTCCGAGAAGGACTGTTTGCTCAGAAATTCCTGGCTCTCACCTGTGCTCCATTCTGAGGATCACGGCACGTGGCAAAGACAGTTTTCGGGGGATCCGGTGATCCTAAGAACTGTTTCACCAGTTCCAGACCGATGCCCCGATTGGCTCCGGTCACCAGGACTCTCTCAACAGTTCCCCCGGCCATGCTAAATCAGATGCGATCTTCCCTAGGCTGTCTGATTCCTCTCTTGTGTTCTTTTGGGTTTGGTCGGGGAGTTTTTCCCTTCTTTCCAGTCCCCGCCTCTTTTCTGAGCTCTACCGTGGGGAGGGGATAGGGGTTGGCTCCTTGTGTTTGTTAATACAAGAGATGGGAGTTCATGCTGTGCGCAGTGATGTGACTCATGGAGGAAATCTGCTTTGGATAAACAAGCAGGCCTTTGCAATCGGTGGTTCAGAAAGCCCTGCGGCACAGCACACTGGATGCATTGACAGGGTTGCTGAGAGCCATCACAAGCTGCCAGATGAAGATTCCCTCTTTTTCCCCCCACCCATGATCAGAAGAACCCTAGGCCTGCAGCCAGGGAGAGACATGTCCAGCCCCTTGAGTAGAGGTAATGAAACCACCAACAACACATACATTCAGTACAACAGTGGATGTACAAAATTTCCGCAGCTCATTTGAATTCCATCTGGTAAGTATCAAACAAGTCCTTTGAAATAATTTTCTTAGTCTTTTCTCAAAACAGATGCTGCAAGATGAACAGTCAAGGAGAATACGATCGTTTCGGAGCACAAGGGCTCTGTTCTTCATCAGTTCTTCAAAAGATGCAATGCATGCAATCCTATATCAACATCCATGATATCAGGTTTCAAAGAATAACCTTTTCCAGAATAAAGTGCATAATACTTCCCCAGAGGGGTAAGATGCTAAGTTCCTTCCACCCTGGTAAGGACTCAAGTGGCATTTATGTCCCTCCCCTCCCAAACCCCACCCTCCCCAGGCCCCACCCCCGAAATCTCCAGCTGATAGCGATGAGGGGCCTGGCAACCCTACCCTTGAGCTCCTTGGAAAAAGAGTGGGATAAAAATATACTACATAAATAAGGTTGCCCTAAAAAATCTCGGTCTTTTATAATTTGTAGTAATTTGACCCTCAAATATACACAGGCTATTTGTGCCTTAATCAAGTACTGAGAAGTCCCAATTAATGCCCTGCAGCTAGGCCAAGGGAGCGGCTTGTTTTTCTTTGAGGCAGCCCTTTTTTCCAATCAGTGTGATGAGAGATTATATTGAATTTCACCAGCGCCTGCTCCTTTTTTTTGGCTCTCTGCCCTTGTCTTGTAAGTGGCCTGAAACCTGTTTTCCGGGCCTCAACTAACTGGCAGAAAAAAAAGCTGGCACTACGATGGGCGGTAGTGTTGCCAGGTCCCTCTTCGCCACTGGCAGGAGGTTTTGGGGCGGAGCCTGAGGAGGGTGGGGTTTGGGGAGGGACTTCAATGACATAGAGTCCAATGGCCAAAGTGGCCGTTTTCTCCAGGTGAACTGATCTCTATCGGCTGGAGATCAGTTGTAATAGCAGGAGATAGCAGGAGATCTGCAGGTACGACCTGGAGGTTGGCAACCCTAATGGGAGGTGTTGCGACCCCAATTGTCATAGAGTCCAGTGAGGACAATAAGGAGGAGGTTGGATTAACTACAGCTCTTTATTTTTGGCCAAAGCAATAGAGCTGGTTGCACAGACTCCGAACCAAACGCAGTTGGGAGACTGCCACCCCCAAGCAAAGGAGAAACAGTACTTCTTATACCATGAAGGCGGCTACATTCCATTAAAAGATACATTCAACCATACGAGTCTCTAGCAGCATCATTGCATTGAAAGATACAAAGTCGGCACTTTCGTTTGCGTAGGCAAACGATCTTTCTAATAGGTCTTTCGCTATATTGAAGGAACAAAGCAATCTATATGGGATCAGGGAGTTCTTTGTGTTGCACGAAAGGGAAAGGAGGGAGGGCGGTCTCTGTCCTTGGGTAAAGGCAGTTTAATCGGATGTGCGCTTTCAAACAATAGAGTGAGTGTGTGTGAGCGTGTGACTGTATGTATGTGCTGTTTACGCTTTCAGGCAATGGTATGCGTGTGTGTACGTGTGTGTGACCTGTACGATTTTCACAGACACAGCAGAGGGGAAAGGGAAAAGCCAACAAAATGGAAGCTTGATGGTAACAAACCCTCTCCCCCCATTGCAGAGGCCGCTTGCCCGGACTCATGGGGTAACGCTGCTGATCCTCCACCTTCTGGGGTGAATGAATGAATGATTTTATTATGACGGCAATAGCCAGATAAGCTGCAACTTCTGGAGTGGCATTTAGTGCTAAAATAAACATAAAATAAAATAAATAAAATAAAATAAAATTAAAAATAAGCACATAAATTTGCTTATGTGTCTCGGGGTAAGAATGCCTCTTTCAAAGCCTCAGAAGCTGATTTTGCGAATGAGGGGTGGCATGTGAGGAGAAGGGGGCACCTGCCTCCTCCCCCAGCCTTTTTCCAGAGGCTAAAGAATCTCCAGTGGGGAGTTATGGGGCTGCCATTTTGTGTGAAGAGGGCAACGTGCTTATTTTCCAGCTTCAGTATGCGCAGCTGGATATCCAATTTTTTTGCGGCGTGTGTGTTCATGTGCACCCAATTGGGAAAATATGCATATTGCCCTACTCACCCCAAATGATGACTGAGAGTAGGGCGCTTTCAATCCACTTTCAATGCACTTTAACGATCGTTTGCAAGTGGATTCTGCTGTTTCACACAGTAAAATCCAGCCGCAAAGTGCATTGAAAGTGGATTGAAAGTGCATTATTTGGCATGTGTAAAAGCACCCTTCGTGGAGTCAGATCATCACAACTGCAGCTTCTTAAAAGGGCTACACACAAAAAGGCTACACATACACAGATATAGTACAATGTATCTGAGTTTATCTCACATATATCTAATCTTATAATAATATAATAATGTAATAATGATAGCCGTTAATATTTTCTCTTCCACCATATTGTATGACCAGCAGGAGTTGGTGGGATATCAGGGTACCACAGTGTTCTAGGGAGTCATTCAAAAATATAACGCAAACCTTCTCCAATGGTGTAGTGTACTCATGATTTTAATTATAGGTAAAAAAAGGTAAAGGTCCCCTGTGCGAGCACCGGGTCATTCCTGACCCATGGGGTGGTCACATCCCGACGTTTACTAGGCAGACTTTGTTTATGGGGTGGTTTGCCAGTGCCTTACCCAGTCATCTTCCCTTTACCCCCAGCAAGCTGGGTCCTCATTTGACTGACCTCGGAAGGATGGAAGGCTGAGTCGACCTTGAGCCGGCTGCCTGAAACCGACTTCCGTCGGGATCGAACTCAGGTTGTGAGCAGAGCTTGGACTGCAGTCCTGCAGTTTACCACTCTGTGCCACGGGGTTCTTACTTTAATCATAGATATTAATATTAATCAGGAGGGAAGGCAGCATGGTGTAGCCCGATCTCATCAGATCTCGCAAGCTAAGTAAGGTCAGTACTTGGAAAGGAGACCTCCAAGAAAGGCTCTGCAGAGGAAGGCAATGGCAGACCACCTCTGCTTCTCACTTGCCTTGAAAGCCCCTTGGGGGAGTTGCCATAAGTCAGCTGTAACTTGATGGCATTTCAAACACACACATTCATGTTAATCATATGTATTCTTATCTAGTTTTTAAAACCTTTTTAGAGTTCAGCGGCTGGTCAAGCAAAGTACGGGACCACCTTTAAACCTGACAGTTCATTAGTGTAGCAGAAGAAAGAGTAGATTTAGTGCTCCTATAATCCCAAATAAGGGCCAAGTTTAGCCTTATAATTTTGCTTTGAGAAACTAATGAGTGGTATCAAGATGTATTCCAAGTGCACCTGTTGTTTTATCTTTATAATAGCTGGAAACCAATCATTTGATTTAGAAGACCAACATGTGTTAAAGTTAGAAGGTTTTATTTCGGTTCCTAACTGCCACCTTATGCATAAAAAGTGTCATTTAAGGGCTAATCAGGCCCTCTACTGGTGGCTTACAGTCAGAGAAGATTTTTTAAAAGTTATGTCTTATTTTAAATAAAATCAACTTGAAGAAGTTCCTACTTATTCTGCTGACTGAAGTGCCCAGACCACTCATGTTTCATTGTGCTATAAAAGATAAGCCTCTCTCAAAGAGTTTATCTCACATAGATCTAATCTTATAATAATATAATATAATAATGTAATAATAATAGATAGCCATCTCCTTACCCCTGAAGCATGACATCATGGGGTGACTGTGAAAAGACAAAACCATGACATCATGGTTGATTGACAGCCACCAAAATAACATCACTCCTTGTAGGAAGTAACATGGCGCCATGTAGATGTACTGTTATATTCAACGTTTTTTAAATTTTAATGGTTTTAAAGCTGCATGTAAATCATTTATCATTGTTTTATATGTTGGCCCATGTATATTGGTTAGCCACACTGCACTCGGCTCTGCCAGGGGAGGGTGGGATATAATAATAATAATAATAATAATAATAATAATAATAATAATAATAATAATAATAATAATAAGTTTCCACCACTCTTCAAGCTAATGAGGAAAATTCTCAGAAGGCTGAATGATGCAGATCCCAGAATTGGATATGAATTAGATAAGTCATCATAGTGATAGGAAGTGTCTCATAGGGATAGGAAGTGCCTCATCTGTACCCTGAATGATGATGGCTTCCTATGAACATAGCTGCCTGAACAGCCCTGATTAGCCCAATCTCATCAGAGACAGGAAGCCAAGCCGGGTCAGCCATAGTTAGTGCTTGGATGGGAGACCACCAAGTGGTAGGAAGCATCTACCTCATCTGTACCTGGAATGATGATGGCTTCCTACAAATGTAGGTGCCTGAATAGCCCAGCCTAGCCCAATCTTGTCAGAGCTTAGAGCTAAGCAGGGTTTACCACTAGGGTTGCCAACCTCCAGGTACTAGCTGGAGATCTCCTGCTATCTGATCTCCAGCCGATAGAGATCAGTTCACCTGGAGAAAATGGGCGCTTTGGCAATTGGACTCTATGGCATTGAAGTCCCTCCCCTCCCCAAACCCCGTCCCTTTCAGGCTCCACCCCCAAAACCTCCCGCCGATAGCAAAGAGGGACCTGGCAACTCTATTTACCACTGTCGGTACTGGAATGGGAGACCACCAAGCAAGAGAGAGGTTGCAACACAGAGCGAGGCAATGGCAAACCACCTCTGCTCTTCTCTTTCCTCGAAAACCCCATGAGGTGGAACGTCATGAGGTCATCATAAGTCAGTTGCAACTTGATGGCTTAATTCCTATGAACCTATGGTAGTGTACAGAGGTGTAACATCCATTGTGGTACTCCTTGTTTACACCAGGTGGCAGTGCGGACCCAAACTTGGGTTGTTTGTGCTGATGTTCCCAGTAATGTGCTACTACTGCTTACTGATCCAGGAACAGAGAAGTCACATTCAGCGGCTATCATGCAGTTGTATCACACCTCCACTTTCAACCAAAACAACCCAGCATTGCAAAAACTCCAGTGATCCAGTTCAGATTTAAACATGAAGATGGTGTCCATACTTTGGGTAGTCTTTGACTGGTTTGATTTAATGTGAGCGTTGTCTTGAGAGTCACCGGGAAGTTCTTGGCACAGAATGTGGATTTGTTTCCTGAATTTTATTGTCATTCATTTGTGTTCCATTCCAATCTCTGCCAAGGATGCTCTCTGTATCTGCACATTGCTGGATACCGTGCTATAGCAATCACTCACAAAAGGATTTTCCTGAGTGTAAAAGACAATCCAACGATACGTCAGTGCTGCCTTAATGATGCCATCTGCTGTCAACGTCCATAAGAGCCCAAAGAGAGATGGTCCTAGTAATCTCCCTCACACATATACACATTATGGAATTCCCTCTCTCTGCAGCCTTTCCAAAGTCCAAACGAGCTCTTTCTAGAAGCGCTGAAAGACTTCTGCTTCAATCTCAAAAACAAGGAAACACAATCGATTTGAGATTAAATATGATTCTTGGCGAGAGCCAGCTTGGTGCAGTGGTTGGAGTGCTGGACTGCAGTCTGGGAGATCCAGGTTCAAATCCCCACTCTGCCATGGAAGCTTGCTGGGTAACCTTGGGCCACTGGACCATTCTTAGCCTATCCTACCTCACACAGTTGTTGCGAGGATAAAACGGCAGAAGGTTGAATAAGCCACTGAGTTCCCATTGGGGAGAAAACTGGGGTGTAAACATCTAAATAAATATGTGTCCTGAATAAGGTTGCCAACCTCCAGGTGGTGGCTGGAGATCTCCCATTATTACAAATGATCTCAAGGCGCTAGAGATTAGTTACTCTGAAGAAAAAAACTGCTTTGGCCAATCAGTAGCAACTCATTCTAAGTTTTTTTCAATGGTCTCTATAAGTAGGGTTGCCAACCTCCAGGTGAGGCTTGCCAACCTCCAGGTGGTGGCTGGAGATCTCCTGCTATTACAACTGATCACCAGCCGATAGAGATCACTTCAGCTGGAGAAAATTTCCGCTTTGGCCATTGGACTCTATGGCATTGAAGTCCCTCCCCTCCCCAAACCCCGCCCTCCTCAGGCTCTGCCCAAAAAACCCCTCTCTTCGGTGGAAGAGGGACCTGGCAACCCTACTCCAGGTACTAGCTGGAGATCTCCTGCTATTACAACTGATCTCCAGCCGATACGGATTAGTAACCCTGGAGAAAATGGCCGCTTTGGCCATTGGACTCTATGACATTGAAGTCCCTCCCCTCTCCAAACCCCACCCTCCTGAGGCTCCACCCCAAAAATCTCCATGTAATTCCCAACCCAGAGCGGCAACCTAGTACTGAGCCTTTCAGAAAGGACACACTATAGACCTAAATGGGTAAATAAAGGGGGGAAAGGGCGAGACCCTCCAAAACAGACATATGGCAAAAGATCTCTGTGAAGGAGATGCAGGCATCTAATCCCTTCCTACCTCTGCACATAGTGTTCAGTGGCAATATACATTAGAAGTGGTAACCGATAAACTCTTTGGCCTTTCGTACTCCTGTGCTGGGGTCTGGGGACTCCCTTCTTCTGAGGAGATGTTGCTGGAATGCTTTTTAGAATGTCCCAGGCTTCAAGTCAAACCCTGCTCTGGAATTTAGGGTTGAACTTCACCGGGCGCAGACGCAGCCAAACGCCCGCATTCTCTGGTGATGCATTTTTGGGCCGTTGACAAGGCAGCCAACATAGCCGCAGGGTAGGCTCAGCTGCTCTCGCATTCAGACTTCAAAAATACTTTGGTGGTTGGTTGTTTTAAAAAAAAACTGGGAGGGGGTGAAAACAGGTGCTGACTTGTAAAAAGAGTCCTCATTCATAAAAGCTTTTTGTCACCACTTCAGTTGTGACAACTCAGAGGTGCCACAGGAAAGCAGGTGGTCAGGGAGGGTATGAAGGGCTATAGGAACAGGGACACAGAGAAGGCATCCTGGCCAAAAATGAGCCAGTGGCTACTGTCGGGCAAGTACCAAAATCTTTGAGGGTTACATTTAAGGTTGCCAACTTCCAGGTACTCAGACAGCAGAAATACTAGTACTAGGCTCTATGAAACAGATATATTGGAAAAGACAATCTTAATACAACTATATACTATGGCAAAACAAAATTCACAATGACTACATACAACAAATATACCAAGACATTATACAAAAACCTTAACACCACATGAACAACATATTACAATGGTGCAACAACAATAATACATAAGATCCACAATGGACCTATCAAAGAGTCTCCATAGGACTTCTCCAAACAGTAAGTGTAAAGGTAAGTCCTTATAATAATAAGTTCTTTGAAGTTCTAGTTTCTTTTAAGAATCTCTTTAGGATGCCTTCACAAAATAAGCCACAAGGAAAGCCAGACGAAGCTGACAGGAGTGAATGGTAATGTTTCTCCGGATGAGTAATAATCATGTTTTCACCACTAGGTGCCTTCATCAGCCTTGAAGAATCTTAGCTCAGAAAGCTCAATGCGCCATTACTGCTCCCTCCTTCGATGAGTTATCAGGAAGGTGGGGTTTGGAGAGGGGAGGGGCTTCAATGCCATAGAATCCAGTTGCCAAAGCAGCCATTTTCTCCCACTGAATTGATCTCTATCAGCTGGAGATCAGTTGTAATAGAGGGAGATCTCCAGCCACCACCTGGAGGTTAGCAAAAATAGACACGTATGTGTACAATTCGGTTATAAGAAATAAACACCACAGATATAAAATAGTAATATTATCGTGAAATTCTGTTATAAGTTATATAAAGCCAAACATCATAATATTTTCTGTGGAATTAAAGAAAATAAAATATTATATCTTGACATATCATATTCATTGCTACTCATACTATTGTTAAGATACTTACCTGGTATTTTATCCCTGTTTGTAATTATTTAAGAATAAGCTTTTTTTCACTGGTTGATGTTTTGATGTTTGGCTTTATATAACTTATAATAGAATTTCATGTTAATATTACTATTTTGTATCTGTGGGGTTTTTTTTACATACCACCTGGAGGCTGGCAAACCTACTCTGCCACCTCTGATGTCAGTGGCAGAGTATGTATGACGTAAGAAGTCCTGGAATGCCCTGGAGCCACTGGAGCAGCCAGGAGGGCCAAAGATTGGTTGTAAGTGGCAGGTAAGTCTGGTTCCAGGCCCTTTTCTATTGCAGGTAGACCAGGTCTCTGGATGGTGGAGGCCCGGTCTTCTGCTCATACAAAATAATGGGCCTAGTAACTGTAATGCTACCGTATACGCTGATAGATCTATTGTGAAGACCCATGGTAGGGTGGTCTCCAGTTCATGAGCGATGATAATGGTTTATTGGGCTAATGAAGTATATCTCATATGAAACGGTGTGATTCCGGAAATACCGTTCCCGTTTTCATAAGAGTTTTTGGATTATGCATATATTGGCTCCCTGATGAGTAGATGACCATGTGGGACCATCAAGGAAAACCTTCATAGTTCTTACAGAGACTAGAATTTGGCTTTTGGTTACCTGATCACCACATGGACACTATTTACCTGTCAATTATCTTTTGTTGTAATTTTTTATGTACAAGCATGGTATTACACTTTAATGAGTAGATGTTAATAAGAAATATATAGTATACTGCTTATGAATAAGTTGGTTTGTGGCCATTTATGCTTGGATGAAGAACAGTCACAACAACTGAAATACTGAGGTGAATTCTTGGGTGGAGGTCATTTCTATCTCCCCATGGCAGCCATTTTGTGGTGATACCTACTACCTGTTCTCAAAATTACCTAAGTGCCCAGAGGTTCAACAAAGTTGAGGACTGTGAACATTTATAATAGTTCTGAATAGGCCAGGATCCACATGAAATCTTCGAGAAGAGGCTCCTTTCGGCAAAGTGCATCCAATTTGCCTATTACTGGTATTCACTGACTTGTGAACATAGCGATGTCCTCAGGGCTTGGACGACATTGTTAATATCTCTCCAATCAATCAGCAGGAATGTTCTCCTTGCCATTTTTATGATCTCTTGCTTCCTTCGGAGACATCTGCTGCTAGAATCTGGCATTTCACAAAAAAGATATATGGTGCGAGAGATTCGGTGTCCTGTTTTGCTGACTGGATTTGTTTTTCCACTTCTGCTGTCCAGGGTCAATCCTCGCAAGCTGCTATGTGGGAAAATGAAAAGAAAGCTTGAATATATAGTGGTCCCAAAACTCCAGTGAACGTTTGATCTCAAATCCCTACAGCAGGGCTGCACGTACATGATTTTCCAGTGCAGAATCTGAATTCCTAGGGCAGTTTTTATATGGAAAAAAGGCAGTTTCTCAGGATGAAGGTGTTGCTTGACCATACTTTAATCTTTGTGACCCGGTCCTGCATAAGGAAGATGGAGTCTTTCTTATTTGTGGGTTTCCCCAGTGTGTCAAATAGCACCCTCCCAAGACTGTTTCCTGGTTGGAAAATTGCACCCAGGGCAGGAGGAGGAGAAGCATGCCCCTAGGGTTGCCAGGTTCTCCCTGGCCACTGGCAGGGGATGGGGGGGGGGGAAGGGTTGCCAGCTCCAGGTTGGGAAACTCATGGATATTTTGGAGTGGAGCCTTGGGAGGACAGGGACTTCAGTGGGATACACTGCTACAGAGTCCACCCTCCAAACCAGCCATTTTCTCCAGGGGAACTGATCTCTGTAACCTGGAGATAAGCGGTAATTCTGGGGGATCCCCAGGTCCCACCTGGAGGCTGGCATCCATACGTGCCACATTCTTGATCTGAATCAAGCACCAGACATGGGGTTTGAGAAGAACTTGCAACTATCTGACTGTAACATCTGACACAGGGTTGGGACCACAGCCTAGACCCAATTTGTGTAGTCCATAATTAGATCTCCTGCTATTACAACTGATCTCCAGTTGACAGAGATCAGATCACCTGGAGAAAACGGCCCCTTTGGCAATTGGACTCTATGGCATTGAATTCTCCCCTCTCCCCAAACCCTGCCCTCCTCAGGCTCCACCCCAAAAACCGCCCGCCAGTGGTGAAGAGGAACCTGGCAACCCTATCCATAATGTGTGTATTGGCAACGGGAAGCCTTCCCACATCTGATCCACTGCTTACCTCCTCACTCGTTTTTGACACCAGACTGTAAGATTAGAGCCTTTCGCTGAATGTCTATGCTAAACTTTAAATTAATTAGAAACGGCTATTAAAATCCTACATTATTTTGCTAGCCTGATCTCGTGAGATTTCGGAAGCTTGAGTAGGGTCAGCCCTGGTTAGTACTTGGATGGGAGATCACCAAGGAAATCCAGGGATTGCTACACAGAGGCAAGCAATGCCAAACCACCTCTGAGGTCTCAGGCCTTGGAAACCCTACAAGATTGCCATAAGTCAGCCGTGACTTGACGGCACTTTCCACCACCAAAGAAGGTAATTGTCTGCATCTACTGCAAACTCACTTTCTTCTCACCTGTATGATTTAAAGAATAAAAGTGTGAAAGCTGACATGACACCCAGGCTGTCAGACAACAACAAAACACACTGAATCTGGATCCAACTTGGTGCCAAGACCCAGGGCGCAATTCTTCTGAGGGGTGTGTGTATTGGTGTGTGTACTGCTGCCATGGCTCTTCAAAACTCCAGGGTGCTATTTGTCCCACTGGGGAGACTTGCATGTATTCATCAAGGCATGTCAATTTCCCCAGGGGGGTAAATAGCAGCTCCCCAGAGCCATTTTGGATCTAGAAAACAGTGCAGAAGGGAAGGCTTAAAGCACTGTCTCCCTGTGAGGTGTGGTCCCGATTCAAATCGAATAGGTTGCCAAGCTCCAGGTACTAGCTGGAGATCTCCTGCTATTACAACTGATCTCCAGCTGATAGAGACCAGTTCACCTGGAGAAAATGGCTGCTTTGCTAACTGGACTCTATGGCATTGAAGTCCCTCCCCAAAACCCACCCTCCTCAGGCTCCGTCCCAAAAACCTCCTGCTGGTGGCAAAGAAGGACCGGGCAACCCTACAAATGGAACCTGTGCATGTGGGGAAAGCACAGAACTCCAGAACTGGCTTTATAAAGTGTGAATGTCTTCCTCCCTTTGGGTTGCCAACCTCCAGGTAGTTATATAAATATCCTTTCAATTCTAGTGAAACTTGTTGTTAAATAAATATCAGAACACAATGTTAACTTTGTAAATTTATATATATGATGACTAATTCTTTTCATTCCATTAGTTCATTTTCAAATAAACATATTTTCATTGCTTGTTTCATTTTCTTTTACAAGAATGGCAACATATAATTATCAAATTTCAACATGCTTTTTAAATCAATAAAAACGGCGTAAACAAATTAAATTAAAGTCAATAGAAGGGGAGTACAGATTCTCCGGTAAATATTCCCTGTTTCTTAGGTCCTTCATCAGCCCCCCATTCAGGCCCTTGATTTCTCTCTGAGCGTATGTTGCCGCGTGTCGTCAATTGGTTTTGTTGCCACTTTTTCCTGTGAACTAAATACATCTTAAACTTTTAACATTTTAAATTAAATTTACAAAGTTAACATTGTGTTCTGATATTCATATAACAACAAGTTTCACTAGAATTGAAAGGATATTTATATAGCCATCATAGCTGTTCCATTTTTGTATATCTTTAAGATAAACACAGCTTAGGTCATATATATTGTTTTTGGAACCTCCAGGTAGTAGCTGGAGATCTCCTGCTATTACAACTGATCTTCAGCCAATAGAGATCAGTTCACCTGGAGAAAGTGGCCGCTTTGGCAATTGGACTCCATGGCATTGAAGTCCCTCCCCTTCCCAAACCCCGCCCTCCCCAGGCTCCGCCCCCCAAATCTCCTGGTATTTCCCAACCCAGAGCTGGCAACCCTATCCTCCCTGTGTGTTTCAGGTGTTTGTCAGAGATCTGTGGTTGGACCCTGCTTAAATTTTTGGCAAAAGGGGGGGATTTTTGTCTGTTCCTCCTGTGGTAGACCTCTGATTCCCCTTTAAGTCAGGGGTCCCCAACCTTTTCAAGCCTGCGGGCACATTTGGAATTCTGACATGGCATGATGGGCGCATTAACACAATGGCATTAACACAAAATGGCAGCCGCAGGAGGGGGAGCCAGCCTTAAAATTATTGCCACAACTTTACTTCAGTAAAGTAGTGCAGATCTTTTTGCTGTGGTGGCAGCTGCTGCCAAAGCAACATTTTAAAAAATCCACACAGCTAGGGGTGTCAAGTCCCTCTTTGCCACGGGTGGGAGGTTTTGGGGCCGAGCCTGAGGAGGGTGGGGTTTGGGGAGGGGAGGAACTTCAATGCCATAGAGTCCAGTTGCCAAAGCGGCCATTCTCTCCAGGTGAACTGATTTCTATCAGCTGGAGATCAGTTGCAATGGCAGGAGACCTCCAGCTAGTAGCTGGAGGTTGGCAACCCTACAATCAACTCTCCGATAGTCAATCAGAAGACTTGCTAGGGGGAAAAGCCCTACCTGGCCCCACTCACTTCCTAAAAACACTCAGTGGGCACCACAGTGCCTGTGATCACCACATTGGGGACCTTTGCTCTAAGTTATTCCTGTTGGGTCCCCTATCCCACAAGAGTGGCTTTTGAAAGGACACTTCAAACTGCAGCCAGAGAGGGGTGGAGGTACAGATGCCGTATTTCCAGACATAGAAATCCTTGCATCTCTGGAAATTGTAGGCAGAATCCTAACCTTTGGATTCCTACATGAGTCCTTTGCTGCTTGGCCAGTTTGGCCCTTCACAAAAGCTGCCGGATGGCTTAAAGAGTTAAAGCCACACGTCACCTTGGTGCTCATCTGTTTATTTGCTGATAATGAATTGCACAAACAGTCTGAGCCCTGCCGGCTGGGATTTCTGTGCATCCCTGGGAGATGAGGCAGGGCTGGTTGGCTGATGCCCCCGAGTCCCGAGAGAGAGCGTGCAAGGGTTGTGCGGAGCAAGTGGGGAAGGGGTGTGTGTGTATGTGTGATTTTGACATGATTTGACAGACTGTGACAGATCTTCTGCTGCACTTAATCCAGCTCTCGCTTGGATTACTTTAATCCTTTGGTTCTACCTGCAAATGCCCTTTGGTTAACTCTTTTCAGCCAAGGCTTCCTTGATCCTGCAGTGAGGGTACTGGTTTTCTCCCAACTTTAAGCACTGTGAGACCACCCCAATGATGAAATGTGGTGATGAAATGGGTTTACAGAGGGTTGTTTATAGGGGGCCTTGAGTTCTGTGTGCAAATATCTATAAAGCAAGCCTGTGTCTGAACAGCATTTCCAAAAAAATGTGCACAAATTTATTTTCCAGACCCTTGTTTAGTTCCTTAGTATGGTTGCCAACCTCCAGGAGGCGGCTGGAGATCTCCCGCTATTACAACTGATCTCCAGGTGACAGAGATTAGTTCCCCTGGAGAAAACGGCCACTGTGGCAATCGGACTCTATGGTATTGAAGTCCCTCCCCTCTCCAAGCCCAGCCCTCCTCAGGCGCCTCCCCCGAAACCTCCCATTGGTGGCGAAGAGGGACCTGGCAATCCTATTCCTTAGGGATGACAACTGGAATCCATAGCAATGGATTGATGGCTGGACTGCTTAAGGAAACCTCTGTAACCAGGGAGGTTCTTCCCAGATCTTTGTGCTACTCTAGCTTTGAACTGAGACTGTCAACATGTTACACATAATTTTGATATTCATTCAGGCTTCTTTGGCTAAAACCCAAAACCTCATGGACAGAGGATGGGGCCTAACCCAGCGGGCACTTAGAGCACTCTCCAGGCTCAGAAAAAGGATAGCAGGGTTCTACATGGGACCTTGTTACTTGGAAAAGTTGCAATGTCTGCCGTGGCTCAATGGTAGAGCTTGACATGCAGAAGGTCCCAGGTTCAATCCCTGGCATCTCCAGATAAGGAGACAAGGCAAGTAGCTGATGTGAAAGACCTCTGCCTGAGACCCTGGAGCGCCGCTGCCAGTCTGAGTAGACAATACTGACTTTGATGGACCAAGGGTCTGATTCAGTATAAGCCTGCTTCATGTGTTCATGTGCAAAGGAACTGAGACGAAGACCCAGCAGGGGGTGAGCAAGTGGTCAGCTAGTTAGGGAAGTAAGGTTAGAGACCTTTCCACCCTTTTTCACACCTCTTGTCTGTCCTTAAACTGATATTCTTAGGGGACAATTTCCTCCTTCTTCTCGGAAGTCATTCTACCCCCTCTCTCCCTCCTTAGCTAGATAGACAGCTAGAGGCTCTGTCTCTCAGCTTTCCTATCCTAAAATGTAGTTCCCTAAATAAAGGCAATGTTATCTTTAATCAGTGAGTATGATGCTTTTCTTCATACTTAGCATACTCTGCCAACGGTTACTGGTCTTTGCCCTGACCTGGATGGCCCATGCTAGCTGAATCTCATCAGACCTTAGAAGCTAAGCAGGGTCAGCCCTGGTTAGCACTTGGGTGGGAGACCACCAAGCAAGTCCAGGGTCTCACTACATAGAGGCAGGCAATGACAAGCCACCTTTGTTTGTCCCTTGCCTTGAAAACCCTAAGAGGTTTTCAGCCGCAACTTGGCAGCACTTTACACACACACACACAACTGGTCTTTTAATTGGCCACACCTGGTCATAAATGCAGACAGTCTTTCCTTCTGGCCTGCAGTGTAACATCAGGAGAAGCCTCTTGTCAGATTTTACCTCTCGGAGGCACTTATTGTTAATCGGAAACACAAAAAAAGAGCCCATCGGTCAAAAACTGCCTCATCTCAGATGACTGTTGTGCATACCAGCCGGAACAGAACAAATCCCTCCAGCCTCACTCTGAAAGACCGTTGGTTTCAGGAAACTGATGAGAAGGCAGTTTAAAAAGAGTGATCGACTCCGAATGAAAAGAAGAGGAAACTTGTCATGCTTCCTCTGGTGCATCAAATCAAGTTTGTTATCTAGCACGCCCGTAGATGCCGTTGAAGCCTAGGGCAGAAATGGGGTAGTGTGGATTTTCTCTGGCTCAGGATATGATTGGGATCAAGGCAGCTCCCCTATATGTACCTGCCAGCTTCTTGAAAGATTTAGTTGCCAGAGGCCTGGAGAAATGAGTTGGATCCTCAACTCTGGAGGACTTGCCTCATTAAATCTTATTTTGGCCGTAAGTCTGGTGTGACTTGATGGGACTTTACGCACACTTTTCTTCCCAGTGAGGACTCAAAGCATAAGGAAGGCCATGCTGGATCAGACCAAGATCCATCAAGTCCAGCAGTCTGTTTGCACAGTGGCCCACCGGGTGCCTCTAGGAAGCCCACAAACAAGACGACTGCAGCAGCACCGCCCTGCCTGTGTTCCACAGCACTTAATATAATAGGCATGCTCCTCTGATACTAGAGAAAATAGGTCGCTCATCATGTCTAGTATCCATTTTGACTAGTAGCCATGAATACCCCTCTGCTCCATGAACATGTCCACTCCCCTCTTAAAGCCTTCCAAGTTGGCAGCTATCACCTCATCCTGGGGCAGGGAGTTCCACAATTTAACTACGCAGCTTACAACCTCCTCTCCTCCTTTTTATCCTGACAACGACCCTTTGAGTTAGGTGAGGCTGAGAGAGTGTGACTGACCCAAGGTCAACCGGCAAGCTTCCATTGCTGAGTGGGGATTCAAACTGGGCTCTCCCAGACCCTAGTCCGACACTCTAGTCACTGAACCAGAAGACTTGTCTGTGGTGTAAGGAAGGAATTGGCAGACTTCTCTCTCAGGTGACCTACTGCATTTTTTGTACCAGAATCCCCTTAGCCCAGCAAAGTGCCTTAAGTATACAAGGCAAGATTGTGTACTCACGATCAATTAATTGTTAGGGCACAAAACATCTGTCTTTTCTAGTGACAAGAGTCTTTTCCAGAAGACAAGAGTCACTGGTAAAGACAGTCATGCTAGGAAAAGTTGAGGGCAGCAGGAAAAGAAGAAGACCCAACAAGAGATGCATTGGAAACAAGAGAGGTTGGAAACAAGCAACTATACCTGATGTAGACGAATGGAAAGACAAGATGTTCGAATATGCAAATATGGCCAGAATAACTTTTATGATGAACTTAACAGACAATGAGTCTGTGGAACAGTTTAATGAGAAATGGCAGCCGTACCACACTTACATACTAACTAACACATAGATAAGTTTCTCCTTTTCTTTGTTCTTTTTCTGAAATATTTTTAAAATAAATTCAATATTAGAAATTAGATAATGTAATTAGCTATATGAAAATGTAAAATGTTTTTGAATATATTAATGACCAATAATAATGCTCATCTATTGCAGATGGATGTTTTACCCCTCCCCTTTTTTGCTTCCCTGTACCCCATATCTACAATAAAGATGCATTGACTCAATAAAGGAAGCCACAGCCCTCAGTTTGCAAGATCTGAGCAAGGCTATCAAAGATAGGACATTTTGGAGGACTTTCATTCATAGGGTCGCCATGAGTTGGAAGTGACTTGACGGCACTTAACCCACACATCACACACAAGACAACTGTGTAGTGGTGCAACGTGTGCCTTCTCGCTCAAGAACATAGTAATACTTTGCGTTTATATGGCACTAGCCACGTTTGCAGCACTTTATACACATTATTGTCCAGTGGTCCTTGCACTAACCATGTTAAGGGCCTCTTCACACATTTTCGCATCCTGAAACAGACTTGGAAGAGCAACTTTGGGCCTGTTGGGAGCATGTGGGATTCTCCAGGTACTGTCTCCATAAAATTCCCCATACTGAGAACAGTTTGGTGACTTCATGTCAGAGGTGAGATCTGAACCAGGGACTTTCTGGATCACAGCACATCATCTTTTCACATCAGAAGTGCCTTGCTGGCTGCATGCAAGCCGAGAAGATCCCTCAGGCACCAAATGATCCACCAGAGATTGGCCAGTGGTCCTGTATTTTCCTTGGTTTTATTTATTTCATTTATACCCTCAACTTTCTCCCCAATAAGGAAGTGGCTCACACTGTTCTCCTCACTTCTATTTCATCCTCACAACAACCCTATGAGGTAGATTAGGCAGAGAGTGTGTGCCTGGCCCAAGGTCACTCCACAAGCTTCCATGGCAGAGTGGGAATTTGCATTTTCCAGATCCTGGTCTGAAACTCTAATCACTACACCACACTGCCCCACCTTCGGCACTCCACCTCTAAGCTACACCCTTGGGTTACGTGAAGCAGATGGGCCTTGCTACTGTCCTGCTGAAACTGACAAGCCTTGAACCCACTGCAATTTCCAAACTCTCCCACGGTAACACTTTCGGGGACAAGATCAGGATTCCAGGTCAAGCTGTCCTCTTTCTGAGAAGAGTGTCAGTCATTGCTTAAAAAAACCACTGGTGCAGTGAAGGAAACGTCAGATTTGGATGACCAAATGCAGGTGTTGGCGTTGAATTCTCGGAGCTGCAAGTATTTGCAGTTCTGAAACTGTCCCCATCAGAGACCGCTCCTGTTGTCCCGTGTCAGCGTTTCCTTGACTTTCATCTCTGCAAATGGTCCCCTGTCCGCCTCGCCTTTCTCACCTTTGCTCAACATCCAAGAAGCTACGCAGCAGTGCTGGAAGGAGCTGTGGCTTTGCTGGTTCTCCTTGCGGTCAACTGACGTAAAGCCCAAGATTCAAGTCCAGCAGCACCTCAAAGACCAAGAAGATTTTCCAGAGCTTTCAAGAGTCAAAGCTTGATTCATCAGATAAAAGCCCAGGCTCTTTCTTGCCCTCACTGATTGGACAAAGACAGTGGAAATGGGGGCGGAGGTAGAGAATTGCCATCTTGACACTCATCGGCTTGCATTTTTGACCAAAACAGGAGAGAGCCAAACCAGAAGCAAAAAAAGACACAACAAGGATATATATAAATCTCAGAAGAACATTTTATCCTAGCCCCTCGCCCCCGCAAAGGCAAAACGAAGCAAAATGACTTGTAAGCAAGTCGAGATGTTCCAGAAAGAGTCAAACGCTAACCTCATCCTGTTTACAACAACAAAACCAGGCCCCCTTTGAACTCTGCCCCCTTTATCTTGTTGAGACTGTTCTCCTTCCCTGTTGCCCTCTAGGTGGTGAGGTCTCCATCCAGAATCTGGAGGAGGAGAATGAGAACTGCGCACCCACACAGTTCACACCTGCCACGGAGTCACAGTTTTGTTTTGTTTTTAGCTTGGGCTGTGGCTTGTACAGGCATCTTTCTGCTGACCGTGCACAACCAAGACAGCTGAGTAGCATTTGCTGAGTATGTGGCCAGCCCAATTTCCATGCTTATATTTGGCATGCACAAGCCGATGTTCACCATGTTAAACGTGTAACGGTTTTGCGTGTTCCTTCCATTGCCACTGCGAATGCTCAAGCATTTGCGACAGGATCAGAGGAGCATGCCTATTATCTTAGGTGCTGTGGAACACAGGCAGGATGGTGCTGCTGCAGTCGTCTTGTTTGGGGGCTTCCTAGAGGCACCTGGTTGGCCACTGTGTGAGCAGACTGCTGTACTTGATGGGCCTGGGTCTGACCCAGCAGGGCTTTTTGTTCTTATGAGGGTCGGTGGGGTATTTGCCCCCCTTCCTTTTTGTACCCCAGCTCTCTGCAAACACCACTTTCATCCCCCTGTGCTACAGGAGGGCCTTTGAGGGCTTTAAAAAATCAGTAATTGACATATAATCGTGCTAGGAAAAGTGGAAGACAGTAGGAAAAGAGGAAGACCTAACATGAGATGGGTTCATGCAATAAAGGAAGGCATGGCCTTCTATTTGCTCCCCTTCCCAAAGCCTGCCCTCCTCAGGCTCGACCCCTAAAATCTCCAGGTATTTCCCAACCTGGAGCTGGCAACCCTACCCGGAAAGCTTCAAAGCAGATTGGGGATTTGAACTTGGATCTCTCAAGCCCTAGTCCAAAGTTCTGACTACAACATAATGTCTTGCTACTCATCCCTGTTACTTTTTTCTAGTGGGGGGTTTGGTCACTGAGGGGATCATAGAGCACCGCTCAGAGGGCTGGGTTTGACTCAGTGCCTGATTCTAATGTATCTGTTATTTTACTTGCCTGATGAAGGCAAAGGAGACAGGAGGGGAAGATGAGTCGACTGAAGGCAGGAAGGGATGGGAGAATCAGGGCAAGAAGCAAGTTTGCTCAAACCTTCATAGCTCACATATGAACCCAGGTTTCCCACATCCAACCCAGCCCCTGCACCATCCCTGCCCAAATTCAAAACAAGTAGCCAGCTGTGTGCTTTCGTATGATCTGGCCCTCTAAGCAGCAGCTTCTCTGCAGAACCAGTAAGGGGATCGTTGCTCGACAAAACCCAACACCACGAGGCTTTCCTCTTGATGGGCAAGGAAACGGCACAGCCTCATTAATTTCCTCCTGCACCAAAGTATCTTCAACCACATCTTCTGACTCCCACGCCAGCATGGCTGTTGACTTGCCGGCTCGCTTGACTCGAAAAGGTCATCGGGCTTTAAGATCTTCGCACATGCATGCACATATTCTACAGCCTAAACAGACTCTCTGGAGTGTGGAGAAGCCACAAGGATGGTCTTTGGGTGTGTATGAAAGTGGCCCACCCTTTCTGAACCATTCTCTGTAGCCTCCACCACACCATGGGCCTTGTAGAAAGCTAGGCCCACCAGCCCCATCTCCTCTCCACTGAAAGGTAGGGGCATGGCCTGCTGCAGGGTCATCTGATATATTGGGGGGGGGGTACCATCATTTTGTTGCATAGCAGGACCCTAGGGTTACCAGGTCCCTCTTCGCCACCAGCGGGAGGTTTTTGGGGCAGAGCCCAAGGAGGGTGGAGTTTGGGGAGGGGAGGGACTTCAATGCCGTAGAGTCCAATTGCCAGAGCTGCTCCCCAAAACCTAGAACCGTACCTCCATTCTGCAACCAGCCTGCCCATCATGGCCCCTTTTCAGACATTACATTTCGGGCATTCCTCTCCTGTGTATCACGACAGTGTTCTTTTCATGATTTTCTTAGATGGAGCAGTTGTCATTTTTGTGCGAAATGGGCAAAAGCACAAATTTTGCAGCTTCGGTACATGCACACGTGTACCACTGGAAAATCTGTGTTTCAGCTAACGTGTGGCTGGAAAATGCATGCGCTGCCTGTTTCACACAATGTGGCGTACCATTGTGACCGCACATAGCATTCTCTCCAGGTATGGGAGACAGGAGTGTCAGGAATGTAACACCTGAAAAGGGCTACCATCTGTCAGCGTGTACAACTCTTTCCCTAAATCTCATTGATACCCGGCTATTAAGAAGGCTTCTTCTCATTGGCTACTCTTGTGAGAACTGTCACTGGGGAGACTTTCACGCTTACCTTCTATAGTAGTAATAAGAAAAGTAGTATCCCCTTGCTTTGTTTCAAGGCATTAATAGCCATGGCAACAAACACACATGTATGGCAACTTTATCCAGTTTCCAGAGTAACAGGAACCAAAACAAAGAGAGAGAGACATTTCTTTTATTGTTATCTGTTACTTTAGTTTACTCACCATAAAAAGTGCTTTGGTCTCAGCCTATAAAATTGATTCCTTGAAATGCTGATTTTGCATCTCACATTCTATTCAGTTTGTGCTTAATGGAAGAGTGTCTAGACCAGTGGTTCCCAATCTTTTTTTGGCCGTGCCCCACCTAAGCATCTCTAAAATCATGATGCACCCCCTCCCGTAACATATAATTCTTATTATTCAAAAAGTGAACTCCTATTAACCACTCTATTAGCGGGCTTTCCCCCCCCCTCTATTGTCACCAGCTGACCGCCGTGTACATTCTGATTTTAATTTTAAAAATGTGTATGTCACAATATATATTTATATACCGTATATGAGGCCCCTAGAACCATAAGAAATGCAAAAAAATTCACTGTTAATAACTCATTCTCGAATTGCCCCCCTTAAAAATCAAATTGCCCCCCTGTGGGGCGTGTGCCCCATGTTGGGAACCACAGGTCTAGACCAAAGGTACAGATGGTGGAAGCTAGTGGAAGAATGATGTCTTTTTGTTATGTAGAAGGGTTTGCTGGGTGACTTCCATGTGGATGTTTTGTGCATCCTTGCAACAGTGCTGTTTTCGGTAGTATCCATTTCGAGACCAAGCCCTATGAAGAAAAGCTGAGGGAGCTGGTAAAGTTTAGTCTGGAGAAGAGGAGGTTGAAGGGGACACACGATTGCTCCCTTTGGCCATTTATGCTTGGTAATTAGTAGCGCGTTCCAGGCTGAAGTGCCCCGCATATTTTTTTTGAGTTTTTCCTGCTGAACCATCATTCAGGAAGTGACTGCGAAGCCGGCGCATACCTGCTTCTCATTTCTTAAGAGCCCCTTTAACGCGACTTTTTGTGTTTGCTCCGAGTTTGTGTTTCCATAGAGTTTTAGCCGAGGTTGCCAGAGCGTCTGCATCACTTCTGGGTAAACCCAAAAGTGACACAGGTGCTGTGTGTGCGCGCACGTGCACTCACTGCCCGCCGGCCCTCAGCTGGTTGGCGGGCAGCCAGGTGGATCGGCGGGATTTTACCTGCCACCACTGGGCACTTGGCAACCCTACCCATGCGGCCGGCCAATTTCTGCCCACTGACTAGGTTAGCATTGGCGGGCAATGACAACAGTTACCTGCTGGTCTCCCACCATAAGCTGGCTAATGGCAACCCTATAATGGAACAAAGGTTTGATTCAATATAAGGCAGTTTCATGTGTTCAACAGTCCTTTGAAAAGCCTCAGTTACTTCCCCAACATTAAGATTGGCCTTTTCTTGGGCCCAATTTGATGCCCTTCCATCTCATAGAAATCATAGAATAATAGAGTTGGAAGGGACCACCAGGGCCATCAAGTCCAACCCCCTGCACAATGCAGGAAATTCACAACTACCTCCCCCCTCCACACCCCTAGTGACCAGAAGATGGCCAAGATGCCCTCCCTCTCATCATCTGCCTAAGGTCATCTGCTGTACTCTCAGGAAGGTTTCTTCATTGTCCAAGAGAGACACGCAAATGCTCTTGTTCCATGGATACAGTGGAGACGCTAGCACATATTTTGCTCCATTGTGAACATTATGATGATGCCAAAATCGTTTAATTACTCCCCTCCTATCTCAATTTGTACACTCTTACACCTCTGAGGCCCCCTTGGTAGAATATCTACTGGAAGACAGGGTGACTTATATTTCATATTCCATAGCAAAATTTTGCTCTTATGTTTGCTGGAAACGGAAGGCATTTATGAAGAACAAAGACTTCATGGGCAACCCTTCAGATTAATTAGTACAGATGAGATGCTGTAAGCGGGAGCTGTATAATTTTATCATAGGATGTATATTTTATATTTTATGCTGGCCTTTGGTTGTAATAAAAATAAAACGAGTCCTTTGAAAAGAACAAAAGTATAACGTTTCATCTGGGGATGAAATTGACTCAACCAGAAGCTCCTTGTGCTGGTTCACGCCGCTGAATTATCTGGGAGTTAAAAAAGGTAAAGGT
The DNA here is from genome assembly GCF_029931775.1 of Euleptes europaea. NCBI lineage: Eukaryota > Metazoa > Chordata > Lepidosauria > Squamata > Sphaerodactylidae > Euleptes > Euleptes europaea. The sequence goes on along the minus strand of NC_079328.1, from coordinate 25,915,953 downwards.
CCCCTGTGCAAGCACCGGGTAATTCCTGACCCATGGGGTGACATCACATCCCGATGTTTCCAAGGCAGACTTTGTTTGCAGGGTGGTTTGCCAGTGCCTTCCCCTGTCATCTTCCCTTTACCCCCAGCAAGTTTGGTACTCATTTCACCGACCTCGGAAGGATGGAAGGCTGAGTCAACCTTGAGCCGGCTACCTGAAACCGACTTCCGTTGGGATCGAACTCAGGTCCTGAGCAGAGCTTGGACTGAAGTACTGCAGCTTAACACTCTGCGCCACGGGGCTCCTATCTGGGAGTTAGGGGGAACAATTAAGTGACTGGAGCAAAAAGCCCATGGCTCATCGTAGCGAGGCTACCCTCTCTGTCCCCCTCATGGTGTAGTGGTTAGAGTGTCAGACTAGGATCCAGGAGACCCAGGTTCAAATGTCTGCTCTTCTACACAAGGTTGCTTGGGTGACCTTGGGCCAGTCACATACACTCTCTCAGCCTAATCTCACAGGGTTTTCTGAGGATAACATAGAGAAGGGGAAAGTGTTGTGAGACAGTCTGGGTCCTCAGCAGGGAGGAAAGTGGGGTATACATGAAGGATAATAAATAAACAGCTGTACAGTTATTGAATGGCTGATGCTGGACAGGGTGAATTTTGCAGTAACCAGAAGCAAACCGGCTCGTCTTACACCAGATACACTGGTGTTTCCCATGCAATGCATTTATTAAAACCTCTGATCTAATGCAAGCATAAGAGACGGAGTACTAATAAGCTAATGCAACGGTCATAAAACCAGGGAATAAGCGTCTGCACCTAAACCAGCTTTGGCTCTCAATATTACAGACACAATAAATGCCCGCTTAAGAATTTTCTCACACAAACGTTTCTATTGTGATTTGGGGACGAGCAAATCTACGGCCAGCAGTGTGTAGGTTTAATATTTAGGTTCTGTGTGATTACCAAGGTGTCCCAGCTATTTTACTGTTTCGTTTCCCAATAAACTTTGCAGGATCTTGGGAACAAAGAGCTTGTTCATACAGTTGTGGAATTTCAAACCACACCAGCCTTTACGCCCCCCTTTCACTGGATGCCATAACCTGTATTTTCTTCTTCAAAAGTCATCTACTCATGTGGACATGAACTGTAGCTATGGAATTGTAATATCGAGCATTTATCTAGCTATCACTAGATAGCTAGTGGTTAAGAGCAGTGGTTAGGAGAGATGGACTCTAATTTAGAGAACCGGGTTTGATACCCCACTCCTCCACACGAGTGGCAGACTCTAATCTGGTGAACCGGGTTGGTTTCCCCACACCTACACATGAAGCCAGCTGGGTGACCTTGGGCTAGTCACTCTCTTAGAGCTCTCTCAGCCCCACCTATCTCACAAGGTGTCTGTTGTGGGGTGGGGAAGGGAAGAGGATTATAAGTCGGTTTGATAATGGTAGACAAAGTTGGCATATAAAAACCAACTCTTCTCCTCCTTCTCCTCCTGGTGGTATACAAGATTCTTTCTTCTGCACAACAACCTTGTGAGGTAGGTTAGGCCAAGAAAAAGTGTCTATTCCTTGGTTATCCAATGAGCTTCATGGCAGAGTGAGGATTCTCCCTTCCTCCATTTTATCCTCACAACAACGCTATGAAGTAGGTCAGGTTGAGAGTGACTGTCTGAGAGTGACAGCAAGCTTCTATGGTATTGTGACTGGTGCTCCCAGCACACACAGAGGGATTGCCTCATGGGCTTTTCTGAGTGCCTCCTTGTCCAGAGAAGTGGAGAAAAGTTCAGCATTGGCCCTTAGCTTTAGGGAAGAGGTGCTTTGACGAAGAACCAAGGAACCTTGAGTGCTGTGGTGCCCACGGGTGCCACATTGGAGACCATTGCTTTAGAGTTTTCAAAGTACCCCTGCATACATTATCTCTGTAGCCCTTACAACACCCTCTTTGTTAAGCCAGTATTATTTCTTTATTTCTTTACTTAGTTAAATGCATAGGTCACCTTTTCGGTTTGCGAAGCAGCATGCAAAATGAAATCAGTGTTAAATAGTTAAAAATGATTTCCAAAAGGCAACCAGCAGCATCTTCTGGCATGCTGCCAGGCATCTGGGGAAGGACACACCTCTTGGCTTTCACACTCTTACTCTTCAATGTTACCCCACCCCCCAGGTGACCCCCTTGGGTTGCTTGCACAATCAGACCAGAGATGCTTACAAAATTCTCCTCCTCTGAATTTCTGCCTGGATTGGTTTTTTTCTTTCTTTCTGAATTCCTTGATCTTACCTAGAGAGAAACAGCGATAAGTGAGCAATTTGCTGTTCTTTCAGCCCTGTCTTAGTCTACTTCTAAATTATCAATGCCTAGGAGCACAAATGTGCATCAATTAAATCATGCAGCCATGACAAAATTCCTTTTTGCATGGTATTTTAATCTGGGTACATGTGTTCTCCTGCGCAGCAGTGACTTATAAGGGTGGGTGGGGGGAGAGAATCTACCTCAAACTGCACATGCACTAATTCCAAAATTAATTTTGGAAACTCCCCAAGTTAAAGCAGACAGTAGAAGTGGAAACCGTGGCCTAGTTAACTCCTAAATAGAATGAACAACATTCACTCATCACTCCCTCAGGCTTGCTTGTTTTCATATGCAACATTAAGATTACAAATTGCAAAAATTGAATCAACATTTAAAAAAGACATTTCATTGCCCTATGAGCCCATAGCTTACCATTTTTCTCCCTCTGTGCCAGTGTTTGTACGTGTGTATGTGTAGACAGACAGACAGCTTATTAGGTCACAAATTATTTTGCTTACTTGAAGAATTACAGGGTCAGAATGCCATAACCTCCAGGTGGGGACTGGAGATCTCCTGGGATTACAACGGATCTCCAGGTGACATAAATCAGTTCACCTGGAGAAAACGGCTGCTTTGGAAGGTGGACTCTATGGCATTAGGCCCCATTGAAGCCCCTCCCCTCCCCAAACCCTGCCCTCCTCCGGCTCCACCCCCAAAATCTCTAGGTATTTCCAATGGCAGCTTTAGAGAGCAAACTCTGTAGTATAGTGTAGCATCTAGGAGAAACAGAGGTCCCTCTCCAGGTACTGCCCCCAAACCTCCAGGAAGTTCCCAAGCCAGAGTTGGCAACCCTTGATAGAATCTGTCAGTATTCCCTGGAAAGGCAAATCAACCGAAGTTGACTGAGAGTCCAAGAAACACTTCAGTTCCCTGAAGAGGGTATTCACGAGTGACACGCAAGGAGATGTTTACTGAAGGGAGAAGCTGTGATTGCCTTCCCCCAGGGAGACCCTTAAAAGAAATCCTGCCAGGGCCAGGGGTGGGGAGTGAAACCAAGAGCAATCAAAGCAAACCACACCCTTTGCTGCCAACGACAAGGGAAAAGAAACTTCTTCATAAGGCCTGTTTATTTTTGCTGCCACAGACTAACCTGGCCACCCCGCTGGAGTTCGAAATGATAGTTTATGGGCGAGAGAGGATTGAGTGTGCCCAAGAGCAAATATTGAGATTAAGGGACTTGCTTTTAGGAGTTGTAAAAAGAAGGCGGGACCCATTTCATGAAAGGCTGGCATTGTCAAAGACAGTGCGATAAGCATCTTTGGATGAATGGAAAGAATGGCCTGAAACTTTGCTGATCTTAGCTGAAGAAAGGCACAATTCCTTCTCCAAGAATAATTAAGAAGTCTGTCCCCAGCTCTGCAAGCCTCCCCAGTACCTTTGGGAAACCATGAAGGACTGAATTATAGCTTGCGTTTGCATACCTTCAGGCAATGGTGAACCACCTCTGTGTGTGACTTACACACACACACACACACACGCACACACACACACACACTCTCTCTCTCTCTCTCTATTGGAAAAAAGCAAGAGTAGAGTGGCACCGTAAAGCCTAACAAATTTTTCTGGCAGGGTATGAGCTTTTGTGAGCCCACAGCTCACTTCTTCAGATCTGAAGAAATGAGCAGTGGCTCACGAAAGCTCATACTCTGCCAGAAATTTTGTTCGTCTTTAAGGTTCCACTTTGGGTTGCCAGGTCCCTCTTTTGCCACTGCCGGGAGGTTTTTGGGAAGAAGCCGGAGGAGGGTGAGGTTTGGAGAGGGGAGGGACTTCAATGCCATAGAGTCCAATCACCAAAGTGGCCATTTTCTCCAGGTGAACTGATCCCTATCGGCTGGAGATCAGTTGTAATAGTGGAAGATCTCCAGCTAGTACCTGGAGGTTACTATAAACAAGAGGTGTACTGAAATAAGGTTATGGAAATCCCTATACAGGAAAATTATTTTTCAGTACACAACCACTAATCACTCTAAATATTCTTTTTCAAACTGTATTATACTTTATATATATCAGCGTATGATGAATTATTACAGTAAGACATTCAATACAGAATGCATAAGATGGACCATAACATATAAGTGTCCATCAACCAAAGTTCATATAACTGATGTTCAAGGTTATGTAACAAGTATCCATCCAGAATTGTAATAATGTAATAGTTGGAACACCAGAGGGGGAAAAAAAGGGGGGGAATTCCACTTATCCGGCAGTATGACCCTTCAGTGCCAAAGTTGAAAGATGCACTTGTTCTGTGGTCAGCAGATCCTTGCTGGCCAATCCTATGTTGTTCCTTGGATGAATTGCTGCTAAGAAGCTAGCGATACATTATTACAATTCTGGATGGATGCTTGTTATATAACTTTGAACATCAGTTATATGAACTTTGGTTTATGGACACTTATATGTTATGCTCCATCTTATGCATTCAGTATTATATGTCTCACTGTAATAATTCATCATACGTTGATATGTATTAAGTGTAATACAGTTTGAAAAAGAATATTTAGAGTGATTAGTGGTTGTGTACTGAAAAATAATTTCCCAGTACCTGGAGATTGGCAACCCTAGTGCTACTGGACTCTTGCTCTTTTCTACTGCTATAGGCAGACTAACACGGCTACCCATCGTGATCTATCGACATGTGCTACTAGTAGATCTGAAAGGTGGCCTGTATTTAGAATCTGGCCTTTTGGAAATCTGGCTGTTGATCTGAAGCGTGTGTGTGTGTGTGGGGGGGGGGGGGGATCAGCCTGGAAGTCTCCTGAGAACTGGGCTTGTTTGTGAGAGACTGCTGGCGTAAGCATTTTGCTCTGATCCCAGCTGGAATACTGTGAGAACAGCCAATTTCTCTCCTGGGGTTTCAGAAGCTGGAAGCTGCAGGGCAAAAGGAGGGAGAAAGAGATTCAGTGCTATAAATGGACACCACAAAAATATTGAGGGTAGGATTTTTCTGATGTGGTTTGCCAGTACCTGAGATAATCAAATGGAAGGAAAGATCCTCCAACTGGAGAAGGCTTCTGTAATAACGGGGGTTACCGCACTTGTATTCCCACCGATGTATTAAGAGTTTGAAAACTTTATAAAAAATACTGTTCGCACTTTGTTTGGCCCCTTTAGCTGTGAAGACGTCTTCCAAGTTCCAACCATTTATAAGCAGTGGTATCCAAAAACCCTTTTAAAGTGATATTTTTAATAACGTTTTCAAACTCTTAATACATTGCTGGGAATACAAAGTGCGGTAACCCCCAACCTCTGCTTTTAAGACACTATTGGTTTTATTGTAACTGTTGTCACTATATATATTTGCTATCTGCTGTCTTTGTATATCTGTTTTGAAAAGTTTAGAATTCCTACTGGTTTCCACATTTTATGACCATTTGTTGTTTGTTTTGACGGCTTATTTGTTTGCCTCTTTACCGTATTTCTGGTTTTGCTGTTTAGTACCATAATTAGCTGAAAATATAGGTTATACATATCTATCATCAATCTGCTGATTGTATAACATCCATTACTTTCGGTAGGCCAGCCAGATACCAACTGCTGGATTGCGTCTCTACTTTGGGAGGGCAATTTTGCAAAAGCGGCTGGGAGGCGGTGCATTTCCAAATGGAAAATGGACTGGGAGTAGGGTTGCCAACCTCCAGGTTCTAGCTGGAGATCTCCTGCTATTACAACTGATCTCCAGACGCCAGAGATCAGTTCCCCTGGAGAAAATGGCCGCTTTGGCAGGTGGACTCTATGGCATTGAAGCCCCTCCCCAAACCCCACCCTCCTCAGGCTCCGCCCCAAAAATCTCCAGGTATTTCCCAGGCTGGAGCTGGTACCCCTACCTGGGAGGCAGGGTTAAGCATCTTTTGCTGCCTCTGAGGTTGCTTTTGGTTGACAAAAATAAAAGGATCAGTGACCACCACACAAACAACAGGCATGAAAGCTCATACCCTGCCAGAAATTTTGTTAGTCTTTAAGGTGTTCTTAAGGTGTTCTTGCTCTTTCCTACTGCTCTTTTCTACTTTTCTGTGTTACGCTAGAATTCTTTGTTACGCTAGAATTCTTTGTTTAGTAAAAGCTATCTGGAAAAGCCACAGACAAATTCAGCACGTGCAAAGAAATAACAAAGCTAATGTCAATTTCTAGCGTGGTCTTTGGGCCTTGTTTGCTCCTGAGTCCTCGACAGGAAACAGCAACGGGCAACTGACTGTGAAGCAGGGTGTCTCCTGGGGAATCGCAGTGCTTCAAAACTGCTGCAACGCTGCCGTAAAGAACACTGCTGGGCAATGGTTTCACTGAATCCTAGGGTGTCGCTGGGGAGTGGTGCTGTCACGTCTGGGTATTTGCCAGTGACATTGTGCCATCCTCTCCCTCCCAATCCCTCTCTCTTCCATTGTGTGGCACATGGGTGAGCCATAGGGTTGCCAGCTCTGGGTTGGGAAATACCTGGAGATTTGGGGGATAGGTAGGGTTGCCAGGTCCCTCTTCGACACCGGCAGGAGGTTTTGGGGGTGGAGCCTGAGGAGGGAGGGCTTTGAGGAGGGGAGGAACTTCAACGCCATAGAGTCCAATAATCTCCAGCTGTAATAGCTGGAGATCTCCAGCTAGCACCTGGAGGTTGGCAACCCTAGGGATAGGGTTGCCAGGTCCCTCTTCGGCACTTGGGGGGGAGGTTTTGGGGGTGGAGCCTGAGGAGGGGAGGGACTTCAATGCCATAGAGTCCAATTGCCAAAGCAGCCATTTTCTCCAGGTGAACTGATCTCTATTGGCTGGAGATCCATTGTAATAGCAGGAGATCTTCAGCTAGTACCTGGAGGTTGGCAACCCTATTGGGGGATGGAGCCTGAAGAGGGTGGGGTTTGGGGAGGGGAGGGACTTTGGTGGGGTATAATGCCATAGAGCCCACCTTCCAAAGTGGCAATTTTTTTCAGGTGAACTGATCTCGCCTGGAGATCAGTTGTAATAGTGTGAGATCTCCAGCCACCACCTGGAGGTTGGCAACTCTGGTGGAAGAAGGGGGTGCTGTTGGTAGGGTTTCCAGCTCCAGGTTGGGAAATACCTGGAGATTTTAGGGGTGAAGTCTGAGGAGGGTGGGGTTTGCAGGGAGGAGGGACTCCAATAGAGTATAATGCCATAGAGTCCACCTTCCAAAGTGGTCATTTTCTCCAGATGAACTGATCTCTGTAACCTCATGATTGTTTTAGAGGGAGATTTCTAGCCACCACCTGGAGGTTGGCAACCCTACTGGTGGGAGAAGGGGTGCTGTTGGTAGGGTTTCCAGCTCTGGGTTGGGAAATACCTGGAGATTTTAAGGATGGAGGCTGGAGAGGGCAGGGTTTAGGGAGGGGACAGACATCAGCAGGATATAATTCCAATTTCTCCAGGGGAACTGATCTTGGTTGCCTGGAGGTCAATTATAATAGTGGGCGGTCTCCAGGTGCCACCTGGAGGTTGGCAACCCTAGCCATTGAGTATGCGTGGGCCAGATTAAGTTGGTTGGGGAACAAGAGCAAAGTTCCAAAGGGGGAGCAGTTATCGGGTTGGGGTTTAAAAACAGTGATCAGACACTCATGGGGGTGTTCTATGGAGGAGGAAGAGTTGGAAACTTTGCAATGTTGTAGGTATGGTTGCCAACCCCCAGGTAGTGGCTGGAGATCTCCCTCTATTGCAACTGATATCCAGGTGACAGAGATGAGCTCACCTGGAGAAAATGGCCACTTTGGAAGGTGGACTCTATAGAATTCTACTCCACTGAAGTCTCTCACCTCCCCAAACCCCGTCCTCCTCAGGCTCCACCCCCAAAATCTCCAGTTATTTCCCAACCTGGAGCTGGTAACCCTAGTAGCAGGTGACTGTAACTAGGCCACTAATAAAGTGAAGTTGGCAGACACAAAAAGCATAAGGGTAAGTTTGTCAAAGGCATGGATGGACGAATGGGTTGCTAAACTCCATGTGGTAGCTGCAGATCTCCTGCTATTACAACTGATCTCCAGGAAACAGAGATCAATTTCATATGGAGAAAATGGCTGCTTTGGACGGTGGACTCTATGGCATTATACCCTACTGAAGTCCCACTCATCCCCAAACCCCACCCTCCTCAAGCTCCACCCCCAAACTCTCCAGGTATTTTCCAGCCCAGAGCTAGCAACCCTAATGCATGACCATTGCCCATCCTGCTGCGGCCAGCTGCTGTACAGGTGATCCAACAGGTGCCCACCCCATGTGACATGCTGCCTGCCGCTACACCCGCTGAAGTCAGCTGAGCATCCTATAGATACCCTATAAAATGCAGACAAAGGCCTGAGAGATGTGCTTTTTTTTCTCGCACCCCCATTCCTTTTAACATCCAGCCTGATGAAGAGTTCTGGAAAATGTATGTGCTGGCATATTGTGCATGTTAAGTGCCATCAAGTCGCTTCTGACTCATGGCGACCCTATGAATCAGTGTCCTCCAAAATGTCCTGTCTTTGCCTCCTTGCTCAGATCTTGCAAACTGAGGGCTGTGGCTTCCTTTATTGAGTCAATCCATCTCTTGTTGGGTCTTCCTCTTTTCCTGCTGCCCTCAACTTTTCCTAGCATGACTGTCTTTTCTAGTGACTCTTGTCTTCTCATAATGTGACTAAAATACAATAGCTTCAGTTTAGTCATTTTAGCTTCTAGGGTCAGTTCAGGCTTGATTTGATCGATAACCCACTGATTTGGTGTTTTTTTTTTGGCAGACCACAGTATCCGTAACACTCTCCTCCAACACCACATTTCAAAGGAATCTATTTTCTTCCTATCAGCTTTCTTCATTGTTCAGCTTTCACACCCATACATAGTAGTAGGGAATACGATGGCATGAATTAACCTAAACTTGGTGGCCAGTGACACATCCTTACACTTCAGAATCTTTTCCAGCTCCTTCATGGCTGCCCGATCTCCATCTCCTTCTGATTTCTTGGCTGCAATCTCCCTTTTGGTTGATGATGGAGCCAAGGAATAGAAAGTCTTCAACAATTTCAATTTCCTCGTTGTCAAACTTAAAGTTGTGTAGTTCTCCTGTAGTCATTGTCTGGTGTCATTTCGGTTGTTCTTAGTAAAAAGGTATAACTGTTCCCTGACTAATTAGCTTTTGATTCCTGTGATCCATGCACTTTGAAAGAGCCAATATTTTTTAGCCACAAAGTCAGATAAGAAATACAATACGTAAGTAATCAGACTCAAAGCAAATACAATTTGGACGGGATGGAACTAAAAGACCATCACACCCAGCCCAATACAAGACCACCCATCCTTCAGTTCCTGTTCCCCTCCTCCCTCACCCCAGCCAAACCACAAGGAATGCCGAGGGCATTGGGCTGCTAAGCTGGAGCTAAAGCAAGCTCCCCCCGCCCCCTTTGGGAATCCTCTGTGTTGGATTAAAGAGCCATCTGTGGGGATTTAATGCAAGCAAGAAAATGCCACCCGGGCTGATGGCCAGAACTGTTGTCTGTGGGAGGGACGCTGGGAACTCATCCTCTTGGAAGCTGTGACTCAGGAAAGTCTGTATTGAAATAAACATGGGTAGACTTGATGGTGCCACAGGACTTTGGTTGGTAGGGTTGCCAGGTGCCTCTTAGCCACCGGCGGGAGGTTTTCGGGGTGGAGCCTGAGGAGGGCGGGGTTTGGAGAGAGGAGGGACTTCAATGCCGTAGAGTCTAATTGCCAAAGCGGCCATTTTCTCCAAGTGAACTGATCTACAACTGGAGATCAGTTGTAATAGCAGGAGATCTCCAGCTAGTACCTGGCGATTGTCAACCCTATTGGTTGGGCAATTTTCTGTCTTTGAATGACAGCCCAAACCCTGTCTCCTGAGGCACCCTTGCTGATATTATGGGCAATGAGCTTGTTCTAGCAGGGGAGCACAGCTATCCTGTAGCCTTGACCAAAGAACGGTGCACTCCTATCTGGGATGGTCGTCCTCTTCCACCGAGCACGCAGCTTCGGGAGGGACGCACATGGAGCGGTGAGGGAGGGAGGGGACACCCGCCTAGCCAGCCAGATCAGCCGAATCAACCCTGGTGATCAATGGGTGTGACAGATGTCGCAGCCAAATCGCCCTCACATCCGTTATTGCATTAGTCAATGCAAAACAGCATTGGCTGAAAACCAGCCTGGTTAGGGTTGCCACTGGCGGGAGGTTTTGGGGGCGGAGCCTGAGGAGGGCGGGGTTTGGGGAGGGACCTCAATGCCATAGAGTCCAATTGCCAAAGCAGCCATTTTCTCAGGAGGCTGAAGTTGGTTCCCAGTTCCCAGTTCGTTCCCTATTCCCACTTCCTTAGTCACATTTCCTAGTTCCTGAATGATATTGAGGACAATTTAAAAGCTCTGCTCCCCAAAATAAGGATTGGACCACCACACATCATACACCCCTACATTCGGGGCACTGTGCCCTCCAAGAGGGCGCATTGGCTGGAGATCAGTTGTAATAGTGGGAGATCTCCAGCTACTACCTGGAGGCTGGCAATCCTAAGTCTGGTGTATAGGGTTGCTGGCTCTGGGATGGAAGATACCTGGAGATTCTGGGGGTTGAGCCTGAGGAGGGGGGGGTTGGGGAGAGGGGGGGCCTTCAATGGGGTGTAATGCCATATAGTCCACCTCCCAAAGTGAATCCCCACGCTACCACACTACCATGGAAACTGCAGACTAGGATCCGGGAAACTCAGGTTCGAATCCCCATTCTACCATGGAAGCTTGCTGGGTGACCCTGGCCCAGTCACACACGTTTACTAATCTACCTCACAGGTAGGTTGTTGTAGTGAGAATAAAATGGAGATGGGGAGAATGATATAAGCCATTGTGGATTCCCACTGAGGAGAAAAGCAGGATATAAATATGTAAATAAACGAATAATGTGTTTTTTTTAAGTGCCAAATGCATACAAGCCAAATCCTCAAGTTTTTGTGCTGATTGCCTAGAACTCTGGGACCTGGGAAAAGGTTTGAATTTTAATGGGTAGAAAGCGGTAGCCGCACATTTCCCACCCTATAAAACTAATACTGAACGTTTGTACAGTGCTGAACATTGAAATAGTGCAAAGTGTTTGATGTGTTTCAGTTGTGTTCTCTGTTGTAATCTTTACGACAGCCCTGTAAGGTAGGTGAGTATTCTCTCTCTCTCTCTCTCTCTCTCTCTCTCTCTCTCTCACACACACACACACACACACACACACACATACACACACACACACACACATTAAAAATGCAAACTGAGAATTCAAGGAAGGGGCCTGTGTGTGTGGCCAGCTCCCATTTTTTTCTCTTCTTCTTGCTTAGCGCCTGGATGCCCACCCAGACAAAATGTCCCTAAACCAAGCAGTGGTGCAGTAAAAAGTCAGCCTAGAGAAGTCCCAGAACATACACGGATTCCTGGCACTGGTTCAGATCGACCAGTCACCAGAACATCTTGGTGTCTAGGGAACAGATGCTGAGCTACAGCTGACCCCACTGGCTGGGCTGTAGCTGACGTTGCTCTGCCCGTGGGTTTTTATCGAGTGGGGGTATAACAAGCTACAGATGTTATTAGCTTGGCAGTTTTGCACAGTGCTGAACGGAAGGGCACCCCTTTGTTCTGTCTGCAAGTGGGTCAAATGATGCCAACCAGCCTGTTCTGATCTAGCAAGCAGTTACAAAGTGCCAACGTGTGGGAACAAAGCCTCTGACTGAATAGTGAATTTCAGAGCTAACCCAAGAATCCTCAAGTTCCCCTTTATTTTCCTGAGCCCTCCCAATACGATAACATTCTTTAGGGCTTGTGAGCACATGATTATTATTTTTTGAAAGGCATTTATGGCCAGCAGAAATTAAAACAATCTCTGCAGGAGTAGGTTTCCATTCTTTTATTGCATTTTTTTTTCGTGAACAGCTAACAAAAGGTGCTTTTTTACACTGATTTAAAAAAAAAATTACGTAAGGCGAGAGGCTAGCCAGACTGGAACAGACAGGTGGTTCATCTAGTTTAGTGTCCTCTTTCCAACAGCGGCCTGGCAGAGGTCACATGGAAGCCTGCAAGTGGGGACCACAGCAACAGCCCCCCCACACACACACTGACTACTCCTCAGCATCTGACAATCAAAGTATGGTGGAAACTGTCATCAAGTCTCAGCTGATTTATGGCAAACCCCAGGGTTTCCAAGCCAAGAGAAGAACAGAGGTGGTTTGCCATTGCCTGGCTCTGTATTGCAACCCTGGACTCCCATCCAAGTTCTAACCAGGGCCAACCCTGCTTAGCTTCTGAGATATGATGCTAGCCTGGGCCATCCAGGTTAAGGAAAAATTCAGAGGAGAAGAAGAAGAAGAAGACTTGGTTTTTATATGCCGACTTTCTGTACCACTTAAGGGAGACTCAAACTGCCTTACAATCGCCTTCCCTTCCCCTCCCCACAACAGACACCCTGTGAGGTAGGTGAGGCTGAGAGAGTGTGACTGGCCCAAGGTCACCCAGCTGGCTTCATGTGTAGGAGTGGGGAAACAAATCCAGTTCACCAGATTAGCCTCTGCTGCTCATCTGGAGGAGTGGGGATCAAACCTGGTTCTCCAGATCAGAGTCCACCACTCCAAACCACCGCCCATAACCATACCATGCTGGCAGGACAGAGAGAGGTTTTTCTCTCTCTCCCATATATCTCAGGGTCACCCAATGAAGTTGTTGGGAAATAGGTATAGGACAGATGAAAAGAAATACGTCTTTACTCAACAAGTAATTAAATGGGGGAATTCACTGCCAGTGGGCATAACGATGACCCTGACCATATATGGCTTTATAAGAGTGTTAGATAGATTCATGGAGGAAAGGCCATTCAACGGCTACTAGGCAGGACGAGTAAAGGGAACCTCCACATTCAGAGGCAGTAAACCTCTGAAACCCTGTGCTAGGAGGCAGCGTCAGGGAACTGCTTTCCTCTGTGTGCACTGCTTGTTTGGCACTCCAGGGCAAATGGTTCAGCTGCTGTGTGCACCAGAATGCTGGACTCAATGGGTCATTGGCTGGCAAACCCCTGAGAGCTTTGGGGGTGGGGCAGGGATAGGCATCGTATGCATCACAGTCCTACATTAGCTAGTCTAGTTGGAACAGATTTCCCAGTTGGTGCCTCCGTCTCTGTGTGTTTGTGTGTGCATGTGTGTGTGTGTGTGTGTGTGTGTGTGTGTGTGTGTGTGTGTGTGTGTGTGAATGGCTCTTGGCTTTAATCTTCCTTCAACAACTGTGTAAACCTGGTGGATTAGAGTCTGCAGGAGAGCAGCACGCAAGGCAGCTGTCGCTGTCTCCGGTATTTCCCCGTCGAGCAGTAGCGTGTCAGAGCAAGCGAATCACCCGATGCCATTGCGCAGTGGAATTCCTGGGAACATAGAGTTCCACTTGCAGAGAGACCTTTCCCCCAGCTGACTTCCCTTTCAGCACGAGCCCCTGGTTGCCCTTTGCACAGCCCATGGGACAAAATCACAGGGTAGTGTGTGACCCAAAAGAGCGAATGGAGAGACTTCTACCACCCCTTGTCTTGCCACGAAAAAGGAGAGCTGCTCCCCCTCGAACAAATACACATCCTTGAACACGTGTACATCCTGCATGTACATGCGTGCATCTCTTTGTAAGAAAGAGCCAATGTGTGTTCCTTTTGCAAATGAAACCAGGGACCAGCCCCTGGATAAATGGGTGGTTTCAATCACACAGTCCACTGTACATGCTTTGAACGTCACATGGGAATTACATAAGGCATGCATAAAGAAAAATCAAATGTTTTTCAATATGCAACAACAGCGGCGAGAATTTTGTTTGCGATGTACTGGAAAGTTAAGAAAGTACTGGAGCTATCAGAATGGATTACAGAAATGCATGAGCATGCAACCATGTCAAGAGTAACAAACTTGCTTCGAAGAAAGCAGTTTGATGACTATAAGCAGAGATGGCAACCATTTTTTGATAGATACGCATGATAAAATACGTTAATGCTAAGAGTGATGTTGCTAGAGGTATATAAGAGGAGAAGGGTTACACAAAATCGATTTGACTACGGTATTCATATTGGGCTGGGTTTTATAAAAAGGAAATATCGATATTGGTACTAGTGAAGACTACGTAATACAATAGCATCTAAGTAAAGTTTGAAGATGATTGATCATGTCTAGAATAGTATGAAGTATTAGGAGTTTTGAGTTATTAATTTGAGTTACTAATAACCTTGCATTTTTATAAGAGACTCTATTGGGGGAAAGAACGGGCAGGTGGGCTATCCTGGGAGTGGTCACAGTCATGGACACTGTCATGAAATGGAATGAAATTTTCTCCATATGTCTTTCCCTATATGTCTTTTTTCTTTTTCTGTACCCCTTTAAAAAAAAAAAGAAACAAACAAAAAACAAATGTACTCTGTACATGGATTGTATGGGCATCCGCTGTAACATGTGAACAGGGCTTATTTGTGAGGGGAAGGGGAGAATTAACTGCTCATCCACCCTTTGGAGGAGAGCTCCCCCCCAGTTGCAACTTCATTAAACCTGCTGGGTGGGGGGAGAGGTTAGAAATAGCTTTTAAATGTCTTCCTGGTGTTGGCCTGGCCAGTTGTATTCAGGGATGGCTTCCAAGGTTCAGTTCCTACCTTCTCCAATATATGTTGCGTAGCTCCAGGCTAGTCTGATCTCGTCAGATCTCAGAAGCTAAGCAGGGTCAGCCCTGGTTAGTATTTGGATGGGCAACCTCCAAGAAATACCAGAGTGTTGACGCGGAGGCAGGCAATGGCAAACCACCTCTGAACGTGTCTTGCCTTGAAAACCCTATGGGGTCTCCATAAGTCAGCTGTGACTTGACGGCACACACACACACAAAAGCAGGTACTGGGAAAGCGCCACCACCACCACTTACACACACACGCAACCCAAGAGCCTGTGGAGTTGCTGACAGACTGACAGACCTTTCACACATGCCAAATAATGCACTTTCAATCCATTTCGATGTACTTTTCAGATGGATTTTACTGTGTGAAATGGCAAGATAATGCATGGTCACTTTAGCCTCCTTTATTCCCTGTTTCAGCCAGGATCGGACGCACGTTCGGCGAAACGCATGCGTTCGATCCTGGCTGAAACCTGGCTGAAACAGAGAATAAAGGAGGCTAAAGCGACGAGGCGTTTTCGCCCTTACAAACAATCGTTAATGTGCATTGACAGTAGATTGAAAATGGATTATTCAGGATGTATGAAAGTGCCCTGAGTAGGCAATTCGCACTGGGCGGCCCAATGATCTGACCCATGGTAAGGCAAACACAAAAAAGCTGAGCATGCTTACATGATAAAGATCTATTCATCAGCACGCTGTACTCTTCTGTGCTTTGTTCGGTATCATCTACCATTTAAGACATATTAAGAGTAATGAACTGATAGTGGCTCAGATCCAGCGATTCGCAAGTGGAAACATAAACAGAGTTAGTGCAGTTCTTTCCATAGGCTTTGCCTTTAGTGTTGTGCATTCAATTCTCAGGTTGCAACTTTGATCAATGCCTCCAGGGGCACTCCAGCCAAAGTTCAGGTACTAAGAAGGTGCCCAGTCCCAGAATCCAACAGAGCTGGACATCTGAAGTAGAATATTCCACAGTCTAAGAAGGAGTAGGAGGTGGAGCCTAGGAAGGATGGGGTTTGGGGAGGGGAGGGACTTCGATGGGGTATAGTGTCATGGAGTCCACCTTCCAAAGTGGCCATTTTCTCCAGGTGAACTGATCTCTGTCACCTGGAGATCAGCTGTAATAGCAGATCTTCAGTCACTACCTGAAGGCTGTGAAATAAAAAAATTGAGCACTGATGGCATAAAAAAAGCTGTTAAGCATATTTCAGAGTAGTGCAACCTTTATCTAGGTCCTTGACACTTGTAAAATACAGCGTGTAGACAGCTAGCAAGGGAGCGCCTTATCTCTGTACAATTGTTAACAAGTATCACAATTTACAATTTTTTTCACAATAAAGTGGCTTTTCAATATTTGTGGCATATAACACAACACAATAGAAATGCCCATAGAGGCCACTGGCAATGGGGTTCCGGTATTTTATCCCATTTCGTATCTGCTTCTTGGGTCGTGGCGATCCTATGTTGATTGTTCCGACTGGAACTTTTGTTCTGCAAAAAATTTAATATATACCACACTGCATAGTGAAAACACTCCACATAAGGTCTGAAAATCATATAAACATTGTCTATAAACAAATATATAAACATACCCGTTCGTACAGTGTATGACTTCCTGCTTCTAATGGATGTCTGGATAAGGCATCTAACCCAGGACAAACTCCGCCCTATTGTGATACTTGTTAATAATTGTACAGCGACAAGGCACTCCCTTGCTAGCTGGCTACACACTGTATTTTACAAGTGTCAAGGACCTAGATAAAGGTTGCACTACTCTGAAATAGGTTTAACAGCTTTTTTTTATGCCATCAGTGCTCAATTTTTTGATTTCACAGTCTCCTTTGGGGCACTAGTTATTTCTGTTTGACTACCAACCACCTGAAGGTTGGCAACCCTACCCCCAAACCTGGAACTGGCAATTCAGATGAACAAAAGTGAGTGGGTGGAACCACTGTATGTGTGTGTAAAGTGCCATCAAGTCACAGCTGACCTATGGCAACCCCAGCAAGGGGTTTCAAGGCAAGTGAGAAGCAGAGGTGGTTTGCCATTGCCTTCCTCTGCAGAGTCTTCCTTGATGGTCTCCCTTCCAAGTACTGACTCTGCTTAGCTTCCGAGATCTGATGAGATTGGACTATACCATACTGCCTTCCCTCCCATGGAACCACTACACAAGGCCATTTACTCTCTGGGGAGGGGTCTGCATTAGAGAAGCATGGGACACAAACTAAGGCCCTTCAAGAGTTCTGCTACACATGGCTCCAAGTCACAGCACCACTGTTTTCAGTTTCCTGTGCGTGGGAGGAGCCATGGCCATATGAGGATGGGGTTGCCAGGTCCCTCTTCACCACCGGCGGGAGGTTTTCGGGGCACAGCCCGAAGAAGTCAGGGTTTGGGGAGGGGAGAGACTTCAATGCCATAGAGTCCAATTGCCAAAGCGGCCATTTCCCCCCGGTGAACTGATCTCTATCGGCTGGAGAACAGTTGTAATACAGGAGATCTCCAGCTAGTACCTGGAGGTTGGCAACCCTATATGAGGAGCATGATGCAGGAAAATCAATTCTGCTCTGCTTGGGGCTATACGGGATCTGTTGGAAAAGCCTGTCTTGCAAGCACATTGGGGAACTATTCTAGGACACTCCTTTCTTCCACATAATAATTTGAACTGTAGTAGATTATAATATCTTTCATCTTTGGATCTTAAGCCATGTATCATCGATTATTTAAGCTTTCTAGATATAATTGAATTTTTGCTTCCTTGTTTTTTCTCTCTCTTATGACTCTCTCAAGGACTTCGCTGCGTTATCTTGAACTTAGGTCAACTTTCTTGGCTGGCAATGGTATAAAGAGCTGTAATTGTTAAGATCACAGGGAATAGCTTAGTTGATAAAGGCGTCAATAAAAATGATTGATTTTGTATCATCGTTAGATTGTTGGTGTGGTTTAATTGCAGAGCGCGGTGTCTCTTGCAACTATCAAAGAGAATAATGAGGAGCGTGCGTACCTGTGCATGTCAGACAGAGATACAGAAAGGGCTGACAATAAAAGACTGATTTGGTTTCAAATGTTGCTGGCCACAGAATCAGGCAGCCCTGCACCTTAAATGAAACTTCCTCTTATACTAGGCTGACCATATTTCCTTGAGACCAAAACGGGTCGTTGGGAATGGCAAAAACGGGACAGGGGTTATGTAATATTAGTGTAACCCGGAGCACTTTTTCTATGAGAATTTACCCAGCCATGCCTGCATGCAGCATAAGAAATGCCAGAACTGAAGGAAACAAACGTTGGAAGTGTAATGAGGTGCAAAACGGGACAAAAATCGCCATTTTAACTAAAAAGACGGGATGGCAGGGAAATATGATAAAAACGGGACTGTCCCATTCAAAACGGTACGTATGGTCAGCCTATCTTATACATCAATCACTTTCCATAGGGTTGCCAATTCCAGCCTGGAAAATTCCTGGAGACGTGGGGGTAGAGCATGGGGAGGGGTCCAGTTGGGGGAGAGGGGGACCTCAGCAGGGTATAATGCCATAGAGTCTACCCTCCAAAGCTGCCATTTCCTCCAAGGAAAATGGTTTCTGTAGTCTGGAGATGAGTTGTCATCCTGGGAGATCTCCAGGCTACACCAGAAGGTTGGCAGTGCTAACTTTTCAAGCAAGCTTGAACGCCTTTCATCACTGAAACTTGGAATACTAATGTTTTAAATGAAGAAAGCAAAGTGGGTGCCTACAGGTAACTGTGTGTGTGTGAATCTTCCCTCCAAACACTATTGCCCCGATAGGCCACTTTTATGAGTCACTGCACCATCTTGGTAGCTCTGGGAGAATTTCCCAGTTCTATACAAGCAGGAGTCTTTTGCTTGTGACTGGGAGCAATTTCATTATCTGGGCTGTGGCTGCCAGCAGGGGCAAAGGCTGGGCTGCGCATGCTGGAAGGCAGGCAGGGCAACAGAGACTCATAACAGAGATAGGGATAGAAACAGAAGTCCAGGCTTTGGCCTCTCCCCTGGTGACAGGTATCCTGCCTGCCACAGAGAATGGGAGAAACAGGCATTTTTTTTTTTTTTTTTTTTGCAGTCAAGTAACACCAGCCATAAGAAGAAAATAGATTCTTTTGAAATGTGGTGTTGGAGGAGAGTGTTACGGATTCCGTGGACTGCCAAAAAAAAACAAATCAGTGGGTTATAGACAAGAGTCACTGGAAAAGACAGTCATGCTAGGAAAAGTTGAGGGCAGCAGGAAAAGAGGAAGACCCAACAAGAGATGGATTGACTCAATAAAGGAAGCCACAGCCTTCAATTTGCAAGATCTGAGCAAGGCTGTCCAAGATAGGACATTTTGGAGGACTTTCATTCATAGGATCGCCATGAGTTGGAAGCGACTTGACGGCACTTAACACACACACACAACACCAGCCATAATAATAATGATGATGATGATGATGATAATAATGATAATAATAATTTATTGCAGTCATAGACCAGTAAATATCATATTGCACTGCTATGCTACAAATCCAAAATCTAAAACCTTACATTTAAAAAAACTGGTAACAGGACAAATAAAATACAGATAAAATACTATCCGCAGTACAAAACTTGGAGCAGAGTTTCTATACTTATTAAATTTCCTTATCTTTTCCATCAGCCCTTTTCTTGCTCCGGGCTTTTATCACACCAACACAAAAAATGGCCACTTGTTTTGAGATCATAGGATTTTCGTCAATTAATAATTTATCCAGCCATACCTGCTCGGGACTTTCAGAGAATTTAACTATTATAGGATGGACAAGCTTAACCCTCAGACCACTATAACATGGGCATCGAAAAAGGCATGCTTCATTGTCTCCACCTCTCCCATGGAACATGGGCAGTCTCTCTCTAGACATGGGTTTTTCTTTTTGTATTTGCCATCCAGTAATGCCGAGGGCATAACCTCACATCTTGCCAGAGTGAAGGCTCTCCTAATTCAGTGGGTTTCAAGTTGTGAGAGATAAGGGGCCGGGGCCATAATATGTTTAGATTTCACAGGGGCTCTGAAACCTGGTAACACCAGCCTTATGGCAACCCTGTAGGGTTTTCAAGGCAAGAGAGGTTCAGAGGTGGTTTGCCATACCCCGCCTCTGTGTCATGCCCCTGGTATTCCTTGGAGGTCTCCCATCCAAATACTTGCCAGGGTTGAGGCTGAGAGTGTGTGACTAGCCCAAGGTCATCCAGCAAGTTTCCATGGCAGAGTGGGGATTCCAACCTGGGTTTCCCTGATCCTAGCCCAACACCTTAACCACTACACCACGGTGGCTCTCTAGCAGAGGCACAGGCATACTCCTACCCCCCAGTGGAACACATGCTCAGGAAAAACAAGAGAGATCAGCAATGACAAAGGATGACATCATCTGTGTAAGAAAGAACTAGTGATTTAAGGGATCTCAGAGATACCTTTATTGTATTTGAAAGCAACCATGTTGGAGGGAGGGCTCAGATATGCGCAAGTCTGTGGGAAGCTTTCTATTTTTAAAGGAGACTGAAGCATCCAGGCGAACTACCAAGTATATTTTTCTCCCCCAGTTCTGTTACCAGAAGCAAAGCGTGGGGGTGGGTCGGGGTGGGTCGGGGTTTAACTTTCCTCACCTGGGAGCTCTATTCTTTTAGACTAGGGCCTTTTGTGCAGGCACGTTTCCTTGCGGTCACCCCCGCTGACTGCTCTGGGGCTTCTTTTTTACTATGCATGCCTTTTCTGCCTGTCAGAGGTCACCTTGTTGTCCCCATGAACTTTGCCTGTGTTTTCCAGATGCTGCTTTAGAGAGAATCTGGAAAATGCAGGTAAAAGGCATGGGGAGAGTAAGACGACCTCTAAAGGGCGGAAAAGGCATGCATAAACAAAAGGAAGCCCTAACGCTGTTGGTGGGGGTGACCGTGGGGAGATGTCCCTGCATAAAAGGCCTAAGATTACATCTTCCTCCCACTGCTTTGAAAAGGTACTGTGTGGCTCATCCCATCTCTTATATTTGTAAAGTCTGGCCAAGAGAGAAGGATTCTCCCCAACCAGACCATCCCTAGCCAACCTGCACAGTCAGACCTGTCAGCCTCTGAGGATTGGCCAGAAGTACCTTGAGATCTGCAGACAAGAGCTGAATGGCTCCAACATTGCCCAGCTTATGCTTTCCCCTTCCACCCCCCCACCCCCTAGCATGGTACAGTGGTTAAGAGTGGTGGTTTGGAGCAGTGGGCTCTGATCTGGAGAACCGGGTTTGATTCCCCACTCCTCCACATGAGCGGTGGAGGCTAATCTGGTGAACTGGATTTGTTTCCCCACTCCTCCACATGAAGCCAGCTGGGTGACTTTGGGCTAGTCACAGTTCTCTCTTAGCCCCACCCACCTCACAGAGTGTCTGATATGGGGAGGGGAAGGGAAGGTAATTGTAAGCTGGTTTGATTCTTCCTTAAGTGGTAGAGAAAGTCAGTATATAAAAACCAACTCTTCTTCTTCTTTGTGCTTTGTACAACAGGACACCCCACCTAATGGGAGGCATTCTTTCCATGCTTCCTTTTACCATACAAATCTGACATATATCTAATTTCCCTCCCCAGCTGATACCAGCTCTGTTCACAAGTTACAGTGAATATACACACAATCCATGTGCAATGTACACTTGGTTGCTTTTTGTATGTGCCTTGAGTGATTCTCATGTTGCAGTTAACACATGTGCAGCAGAACATGTGATACAAAGCCCACATTTATCCAGACACCGGTCCCTGGTTTCATTCGTAAAAAGAACGTGCATTGGCTCTTTCTTATAAACAGATGTACGCAAGTACAGGCAGGATATACGTAGGGTTGCCAACCTCCAGGTAACAGCTGGAGATCTCCTGCTATTACAACTGATCTCCAGCTGATAGAGATCAGTTCACCTGGAGAAAATGGCCGCTTTGGCAATTGGACTCTATGGCATTGAAGTCCCTCCCCAAACCCCGCCCTCCGCAGGCTCCACCCCAAAACCTCCCGCCGGTGGCAAAGAGGGACCTGGCAACCCTAGATGTACGTGTGTTCACTGTAACATGGGAAGAGGGCTACTAACTCTTTTTTTTTCAAATCACTCAGTTTTTTGGCGGACGTTTGTGTCTGCCTACAGTCCAGTTAGCGCTGGGCCCCAAACACCACTCCTCCGTGGTTCTCAAACTGACCCCTGCACAGTGGCAGGCCCTGTGGGAAGCAGCCGTTCCTGTCTCCTGCTTCGTAATCACAAGAAATATATATAAAAACAGCGGAGAATTTTATGAAGTCATGTCTACGTGGTATGGCAAAACGCTAAAGAAACAATAAAGAAAGGCAGTGATTGTTTCGTATCCGAAATACACCGAGGCAAAAGAATGCTGAAATGGGCTAATCTTATCCCTGCAACTTTTGAGGAGCCTTTAAACTTCCTAGGGAAGGCTGTAAAAGTGGTTATGAGAGACTCTGTGTGACCCTTGTGAGTTTTTATGTGGGGTGTATTTTCATCTGGGCTCACTTTGTGGGCAGCCTTAATCACTACTGTATGACAAACATCCCCTTGATTAGAAATTCTATATATTTTTTTAAAGAGGAAAAGGCCCAGTGACTGCAAAGACATTCTTGACGGGAAGCCTGGAGTTTGCTTGCATCCCCTCTTAGCTTCTGTGTATACGGACAGAACTTTTTATTTGACTTTGAAATCCTTATTCTTTAAAAAAAAAAATTCAGCAAACAGTAAAGATTTTAACTGTTGAGCGGGAGCAGCTGTTGAACCCGTAACCAAAGTTTCCGTGCTGTGTGATGGTGGTGGCAAGCGCTGTCAAGTCGCAGCTGACTTGTGGCGACCCTGTAGGGTTTTCAAGGCAAGAGATGTTCAGTGGTGGTTTGCCATTGCCTGCCTCTGCGTGGGCTGAGAGAGTTCTGAGAGAACTGTGACTGGCCCAAGGTCACCCAAGCAGGCTTCATGTGGAGGAGTGGGGAAACCAACCCGGTTCAGCATATTAAAGTCAGCTCTTAACCATTACACCACACTGCCTCCTCTTCAGTGCTATAGACCAGTGGTTCTCAACCTGGAGCCATATGCCCCCCCCCCGGGGGGGGGGCAAGGATATTCCGAGGGGGACCCAGGTGAAAACTGTGTAAAAGGGGGGGGCACTGCATGAGACTAGGGGGCCACAGAGGGAAGTGAGAAGTGAAGAAAACAGGGAAGTGAAGAAAATAGAAAACAGAGAAGTAGAGTGAACAGAGATGTAACCATGCTTCCCAGTGGATAGATCACCATCTGCACTCTGCGGCAATATCGCTTCCCCTTCCTTTTTCCTCCCACTTCTGCACTCCACCACTGCATGCACCAAGCTGTCCACATCTCATTTGTCATGGGCAAGGTGTGTGGCTACAAATAAAACATTTAAATAGCTACCTTTCTACCAGTAGGACAGGGGGGCCACAGAAGGAAACAAGGTCAGAGGGGTGCCACGGTCGAAAAAAGGTTGAGA
The DNA here is from genome assembly GCF_029931775.1 of Euleptes europaea. Taxonomy (NCBI): domain Eukaryota; kingdom Metazoa; phylum Chordata; class Lepidosauria; order Squamata; family Sphaerodactylidae; genus Euleptes; species Euleptes europaea. Next base: position 25,892,514 of record NC_079328.1, on the reverse strand, counting down.
ACCACTGCTATAGACTTTACTTAAAAATAGTGTGTGTGTCTGTGTGTAAAGTGCCGTCAAGTCGCAGCCGACTTATGGCAACCCCAGCAAGGGGCTTTCAAGGCAAATGAGAAGCAGAAGTAGTTTGCCATTCCTCTGCAGTCTTCCTTGGTGGTCTCCCTCTCCCATCCAAATACAGATCCTGCTTAGCTTCCGAGATCTGACTTGACCATTCACTGTTGCCAAAAGCTTTGTGTTTCACCCTTGGTAATTTGCCAAGGAAAACAGCCCAATGTCATGTATTAAGTAGAAGTCTCCTATGACTTTCTGCGCTGAACCTAAAACTCCCTTGAATGCTGAACTTAGCCAGCAGATCTTTTTCCTTAGCCTTGTTTAACGTTAGGAAAGGTCAGCTAAGTATTACTTGGAGCCCCAAAATAGATTTTTTCTCACGCTTCCCTGAGATATACTGTACAAAGCTTTTAAAACAAGAGCAAGGGTGAATCTGGGATTAGAAGCACTTGATCCAAAAGGATGACTGACTTGAGTCAAGCGAACAGAAGGACACAACATACGGCCACAGGGTTTAGACGTAATAACAACCTATGGGCTTTGTCATTGCATGAACACGACTAGGGAATCCTCCTGTGGCTCATAGACTCCCTCTTCCTTCTACCTTCCTCCCTGTCTCAGGTGTGCCTGGTTCATTAAACATTTCTGCATTTCCAGCAAACCGTAGCGGTAATTTTCTCTGAACCACAAACAAGGTTCTCTTTTCTCTCCAACCCAAGTTTCAAAGCAGAATTAAACCACAGTTTACAATCTTACTTTGGAGTGAAGAGAACAAACCATGGTCTGCGTTTGAACAAAACTTTCGTTTGTGACTAAAGGGGAAATGTTGATGCTTTGAGCTGCATGCCGAGAGGAGAAAGGTGTGGGACAAAGGCTCTCCCTGGCCTTTCTACCTACATAGCAGGCTCAAGGTAGATTGCCAAAGAATGCTTAAATGCATGTAGAGTAATAACAATTATAAAGAAAATAAGGCCATAATTCGCATCATTGTCACAACATAAATTTGCACCTATAAGCAATACAGACAGCAGCAAAACCAGCCCAAACCCTTCTGGAAGAGTGCATTATGACATGCTCTTCTAGAAAGGGACAGGGAAAGAGCAGTTGTGTTGGAAGCTTGTTCAGTTATAGATAGGGTTGCCAGGTCCCTCTTTGCCACTGATGGAAGGTTTTTGGGGTGGCGCCTGAGGAGGGCAGGGTTTGGGGAGGGGAGGGACTTCAATGCCATAGAGTCGAATTGCCAAAGCGGCCATTTTCTCCAGGTGAACTGATCTCTATCGGCTGGAGATCAGTTGTAATAGCAGGAGATCTCCAGCTAGTACTTGGAGGGTGGCAACCCTGGTTATAGAGAGCACTGGAAAAAAAACTAGAATGAGCTGCTACTTATTGTACCTCTGTATAGGAGGGCAGAGAGAGATGGAGTTGCTAGAAGCATCGGAGCTAGTGTAGAGGAAGAGATGGTCCTTCAGGTATGAAGACCTTTATAAGTGAAAACCCACACCTGAGATTGAGCTTGGAAACAAATCAGTTGTCAATGCTATTGCCGCAAAATAGGTTTAATATGCAATTATTCCTAGCTAAAAGATGAGCCACTGTGTTTTGAGGTATCCAAGCTGTCTTTAAAGGCAGCCCAGCAGAGAATGATTTGGAATAATCTAACCTCAAGGTTACAGTAGAATGGATTAGCATGGCCAGATTCTAGGAGAGGAGGCTAATCTTTGATCTAATTGGAAGAAGACGGTTTTAGCAACAGTGCTGGCCAGCCTACCCATTAGCAGCTGAGCCCCAAAGCACCTGTAAGCACATTCCGCCAAACAGAGAATTCTCCATCCGGGGACAATTCCCTCCACGCTATCAGCTTTTCTGAGCAGCATCACCTCCACTTTATCTGGTTCAGCTTCATCTTGTTTGCTCTTAGTGGCTTGATCTGGGCATCCAAGCAATGACCCAGGGCAGAGACAGCCGCTCCCAGGGGCTTACTAATGAAAGAAAAAAACTAGGACTAGGTATCATTAGCATATTGATAACACCCAGCCTCCAAGTTATGAGTAATCTCATTAACAGTGCAATCCTAAACAGAGTTACATCCTTCTAAGCTCACTGACTTCAGTGGATTTGGAGAGGTGTAATTCTGCTTAGGGTCACTCTATGAATGGCCTACCATGGATGTTACATAATATAGAGTTGGATCCTAATGACTCTTTTCAATCTAGTCTTCCAGTGGAGAAGGATTTTTTCTAATGGACAAAGGCTTCCTTTGATGAAAAGTCTTTCTGTGTTGAAGAAAGTCTATCTGTGTTGGTGGAAAGGAGTCATAAGATCCAGCCTAATGGAAGGGAGTCATAGCAGTGAACACATCAATACAAAGGCAGAATCCTACGGTACCTTACATGTCAACTCCTAGTATTCTAACTGGGTTCCCCAATAACAAATATTTAGTCCATTTTGTTAGATATAAATGCAAGCAGAAATTAAGTAGGGATAGGGAACCTCTTTTGTTTATGCTGCTCTTCCGTTTGACACAAAAGCCTTATCTGTACTATATACTTCAGACTTAAATTGCTTTAATAGTTATTCAGTTTTGCCAAGGAACCCTGGGAATCGTAGTTCTGTTGGGGGTAGATGAGGGATCTCTTACAGAAGTCTTTGCCCCCTCATTAAACTATAAGTCCCCGGATTCTTTGGGGGAAACCTGGAATTAAACCAATGTATACTTATAGTGCAGATATGTCCCACTGAACATTGTGCTCGGTGGACAATATTGGCCTAACCTGGATAGGCAATACATATGCTCTCATGGTTTTGGGAAGCCTGGGGTGAGAAAAGAAAAGTGTTAAGTTTAAAGCAGATGGTTTTATGGAGTAGCGCCTCATAGGAACATTAATGGTAATTTGCTGGTTCCTTCTATTGAGAAATGTGTGCATAGTAAAACGTTTTGCTTAATCTCGATTGGTTTCTAGAGCAACATGACCTTGGAATGAGAAGATTCAAGGTGTTATATATATACACACACAATTGTAATATTATGTCTTGTGCATAATGTCTAATATACATGGGTTGTTGGCCAACAGTGAATGAGGTTCCTTGTGAAGGCGTTGACTTCCTTGGGGAGAGGGAGTTGCCAGCTTTGGCAAAACACACTAGCCCTTTGATTAGCTGTCGCATAAAAAGCAATTGCAGTAGCTTGCCTCTTTAGAATGAATGCACAATTGCCAGGAGGAAGGGGTGAATCAAAAAAAGTGAGCAATTAAGGGCATCTTCCCCCCAATGATAGAGTGTTACTGCTGTGGAATGGGAGACTTCATGCTGCAGATGGGAGCTGGCCAAAAGGTTTTGTTGATCCTATATGTTATAAGCGTCTTTTATTCACAAAATTTTATTTATTTTCATACTTCACATCTGCACACATTTCCACCCTTCCCCATTGATACTTCAATTTCTTGGGGGAATGGGGGGCGTGGATGCATTATTGTGAATATGAGTTAAAATTGGGAAGAATGGAAGAATATTTTCTAATCTGATCCAGAGGATTATTTTTGATTTTTTTTTATATTGAATAAGCATAATTATATTTACTAACAGATTATGGTTTTTTATATATGGTATTGATATTTTATCAAGATTAGATTACCTATGACGGGAGGAACTTTTTATTAAGAGGCAGATAGAGGTGATGGGGAAGTCAAAAAATTTTCCATTTCTTTTTTTCTTTTTTCTTTTCTCTTTTTTATTATATGATATGGAATTATAACAACTTTAGGTTAGAATTGAAATTCGATATTGTTATAGATGTTGTTTAATGCAATGGAAAATTTCTATCATAAAACCCAATAAAATTTATATATACGAGATGGAGAAAAAAAAAAAAAAAAAAAAGATACTTCAATTTCAAATAGCTTACTAGTAAAATCCCCCTTTTGGGCTTCTACTTCAGATTTCAGGGTCATCATCAGAAAAAACACCCGTGGCCCAGAAGAACTTTCAGTTGCAGTGATGAACAGTTGGACTATTTACCACACCAGTGATCTTTTGGTCAGCAGAAAAATGCTTGCAATGCAGATAATCCTTTTAGTTTTTAAAACAGGTCAAAAATGGATGAATATGGTGGATGGGGCAATGTTTTTAATATCAGAGTTGTTGTTTGATTTGACAATGCATGTTTGTATGCTGATGCATTGTTGTGGAGCAGAATACCACCCAAATGGAGTATACCTCCATGTTTGTTTTTAATGTTTCTGTACAATTTGTTTTTGAAGGTGACTGTCATTGTTTCTTATAATAAGCATGTTTCTTACAGAAACAATCAATGAGTTGAAAACGCTGAATATTCCCTCCATGCCATAGAAAGCATCATTTTTTACAGTTAATAGCTGGACTCTTACAACATTGATGGGAGTGATCTAACATGCTTTTACTCAAAACTGATTCTCTTTATCTAACGAACCAAGAATTCTTCCGTGCTAGTGGTTTTGTTGAAGATGGACTCCAGCGCACCAGAGCAGAAGACATTTCTCTCATCATAAAGAAACTACGGAGTCCTCGCACATCAGGAATTACATATGTGTTGTGGGGGGGGGGGCTTCTAAATTGTAGGATGTTGTTTTTAGACGAATTTGAAAGCTGGCATCTTCTTTTTTTTAGAAATTAGCCACTGTGAGGAGAACATTCTGTGCTGATGAGGGGGAAGGGAAAGCTCCTACTATGCAGAAATAACTCAGGAAATTGCTTTGGATCAGCGGCAGTAGCTTGTTGTTCCAAGCTAGTTTTGTTACTGCAGCTGTATCCCCACCTTTTCAACGCTGCAGCTTGGGGGGAAAGGTAGCATATAGTCTTCCGATGTTCTAGTAAAGTCAATATTGTCCTTTGGGACAGATGTTGTGTTTTTGGCCAGGGCGGGCGGGATACAAAACAAACAAATAAACAAACAAATAAACTTTTATCTTTTCAGTTAATGCAAATGGGACTTCTTATGCACTCTTTGTCGACCCTGTCTTCCGAAGGTTGGTTTCGTTTGGCTCTTTAATTGTAAAAGGCTGCTGGCCGTGAGCTAGCGCACTGCAGACGAAGGTCCAAGCTCAGACTGACCGAGGGTTGAGAATATAGGGATGGCTGAAGGCTACTGCCGTGTTGGAAGAAACATCTCTTGGGACAGTTCATATTTCAGGGATACCATCCAGGGGCAAGCTCGTTTGAGCAAGCTCCATTAAAAGGAAAGCATGACGAGGGTGGTCTTGAAACCAGCCCCGTTTCATTTCAAAGGAATCTTGCTGGGAAATTCCCCCCTTTCCAGAGGACTGTGCCTTTAAGTTCTTTTCTCCGACTACCTGGCTTTTCTGCATTTGGCTCTCTAAAAGGTGGAAGCACCCCAGGCTGTGCTTCGCTCACAGTGTTTGGGCTGTGGTTTCCCTCCGCAGCAATCCTGGCACTTCCAGACCGAAACCAGAGGCTTCCCCTACGCTTCAGGCAAGGCAGAGGCTCTCTTGTTGTCAATGGAGCAGCACCTGTGCTAACCAGATGTTCAACGCTGTAATTCTTGGAAAAATAAAGGGGGTGGGGTCACAGACTGCCTACACCCCTGAGGGAAAACAGCATTGAAGTCAGGGCTGGCTACATTGAGAATTATGGGACCACACCCTATCGCTCAGGGAACACCCCAAGTTGCTCCTAGCTCTGGAATAGCGAGGAGGAACCTAATCGAGACACCTCCCATAAATACAACTGTGCTGATGTTCACCTAGCAATTGGGAGCTTGTCACGTGCTGATGTGGTCTGGGTAAGACAAAAGCTGTCATTTTGGAGGGTTTTTTTTAAAAAATATTATTTTTTAAATTGCAATCCCCAAACAGAAAGGAATAAAAAAACAATGACAGTAAGTCTACAGATAAGCATCTATAAAAGGCAGCTGTATAGGGCTGCCAACCTCCAGGTACTAGCTGGAGATCTCCCACTGAGGTCCCTCCCTTTCCCAAACCCTGCCCCCTCAGGCTCCATCCCCAAATCTCCCAGAATTCCCCAACTCAGAGCTGGCAACCTTCCTTCCAATCTGAATTGGGCCCCTATGTACCTGGGAATTAAGTTTCCAGCATGGACCCTGCAAGGCATGTGTGATTGTGCAGACCTCGGGGAAATGAAAGCAGAGGTTGTGGACAGAGAGCCCACAAGTTGGACCCAGCCAAATTTTTCACTCATTCTCACCAAGTTCCCTCCTTACTACAGCCCTCATCCCCCACGGCTTTTGTCCCCATGATCCCCGACATGGTCTTTTGGGGTGTTCAGAGAGGACCCCTCTTTCCCTTTTCAGCAGCAGAAAAACCAGTGGGATCCAACCTCATGTCTAACAAGCAATTTCAGCTTCAGTTCTGCGGGACTCACATCATCGCTGCATACACAGAGTATCCCATTCAGCAGCCCGGGCAGCTACATTTTAATTAATCCAGTTGCTTTGCTGTTAATTGATATGGCAGCTGTTCTTACAGTTCTTATCTAAGTGTCACAATACATAGTGTATATCGACGACAGGATATTTATGCTTTTGTCTCCTATTCAGGCTTAAATCGCTTTTCTTAGTGATTAAGTCCCCCAAAAACAGCACTCTGCAAATATAACTGAAGCGCAACTAATAAATGATTCAAGCTCTGTGTACAGTTGGGCTTCACATAAATGACAAGTAAGGGGCCCCAAAGGATGTGGAAATCCCATGTTCTCCTCCTCATTGCTTCTCCATCTCCCCTCCTGCCAGCGTGGTGTAGTGGTTAAAAGCGGTGGTTTGGAGTGGTGGACTCTAATCTGGGGAACTGGATTTGTTTCCCCACTCCTCCACATGAAACCAGCTGGGTGACCTTGGGCTAGTCACGGTCTCAGCCCCACCTACCTCACAGGGTGTCTGTTGTGGGGAGAGGAAGGGAAGGTGATTGTAAGCCAGGTTGATTCTTCCTTAAGTGGTAGAGAAAGCCGGCATATAAAAACCAAGTCTTCTTCTTCTCTCCCTTCAGTGCTGCTTCTGTCACTGTTCCACATCTTTTTTGTTTCTGTCCCCCAGCCATATTGTCTCCCTGTCCCCTGCCCAACCATCTACCTGCTCTTTTGCACACATGAAGCTGCCTTCTACTGAGCCAGACCAGTCTACTCGGTCTAGCTGTGGTTCTCCAGGGTCTCCTGCCTTTCTCATCACCTCTTCCCCGATCCTTTTTAGCAGGAGATGCAGGGGATTGAACCCAGAAACTTCTGTATGCAAAGCCAACACTCAACCACTGAGCCATGGCTCCACCTCATCTTTCTCCCTGTCTGTCCTTTCATCCCCTCACTTTGTTTTCCCCCCGAACTTGTTCTGCCCTTGCAAACTCCACCATTTCTCTTCTCCTAGCCTCTCCCTGTCCATGCCCCCACAAACCTCTTTTTTTACTACAGGTTTGTGCTTTTGCAGTTATCAGATCCCATTCTGTGTTGCTGCAATAAACCCACCTGACGTTTTATGTATTTTTTCAATATCTGTGTAAATCCACCCTTCTTCGAGGGCACATTCCATGCAAATGCGTGACAGGGTGGGGTAGTGATTGAGAGTTGGATTAGGATCTGGGAGACCTAGGTCCAAATCCCCCAGTCTACTTTGCAAGTTTGCTGAGTGACCTTTGGCTAGTCATACACTCTCAGCCTCACCTACCTCATGGGGTTGTCATAAGGATACAGATGGGGAAGGAAGAACTTTGAGTCCCTATTGGGGAGAAAAGTGGGGTATCAATGAAGTAAATAAAATAATAAATACATAGTGCATACACAACCTATAACACGTGATGTTCATGTGCAGGCATCCTGGCAATGTCATCTGGCCACCACAGATGGATTTTTAGCTAGAACAGGCCTTAGGCTCAGTCAAGGAATGTGGGGCATTGAGTTGCCATATCTGAAGCTGCCACCTACTAAGTCAAACTGTCGATCCACCCATCCCAGAATTGTCTCCTCTAATTGGAAGTGACTTTCCAAGGTCTCAGACAAAAGTCTTTCCCAGCCCTTTGACTCTAGATTTTCATAAGTGGACATGTCATGGATTGAAGCAGGGAACTTTCTGTGCGCAGACTATGTGCTCAGCAGCTGAGATGTGGTCCTTCCCCTTCAGGGAGCACGAACACCAAAGTTGGCCCACGATGCCCTTAGAGTAGTAGGGAATTCACCGCTGAGAAATGCCAAGCAAAGTGAAATCCCTCCCAAATAGATAAAGAAATTAATTAAAAGTCCTAATCATAAAATGAGTTTTGCTCCCCCTTCCCTGAGGAAATTCAAGACAACTGTAATTTGGAATATACACTACTTGGGAGCACAGAAGCTGTAAACATCTGCTTTTAGTGTGTGCAAAATAACAAATTAAAAAGAAATCTGCAGCCAAGAGCAGAGGCAGTGCTAACATCGCAAAGCAGAATCAGTCTACATCCCCTGCTCACCCCGACTCCCACATCTTTGTTTCTGGTTCAATGGCTCAAACTGGTCTCGAAGGAGACCTCCTCCTCCACCTTAATTTGTTTAGTGCTTAAAATAATCTACACAAACAGTGTTACACAGGGTTTAAAAAAGACAAGTCCCCACCTGACAGCTCACAAGATGGCAAGAGGAAGGGATGGGGGCAGGGAGGGCAGACAGAGGTAAACCGCTGATGGACTCAGCTCTGGCTAATGGCGGATTCAGGTCACAGAAGCTGCCCTGGAGTTGAACTGTAGACTCCTCTGGCCACTGGTAGTTCAGTCTCCACGGCAGAAGGAGCTGCAGGCAGATGGCATAGCAAAACAGTGGCCCTTTGGATGTGGAAATCCTGCTGACCAATTCCAAACATAAGGAACATCACTCTGCACGTGCTCAGAGGGACCCATCTTTATTATTCATCAGACGATTGCAGTGGTGCACCTTGACCTGGATGGCCCAGTATAGCCAGGGCGGGCCCTCATTAGTACTTGGTTGGGAGACCACCAATGAAGTCCACGGCAAATCATCTCTGCTCCTCTCTTGTCTTTAACACCTTACAGGGTCACTGCAAGTTAGCTGTGCTTGATGGGGACACTCTATATATCCTCAGTCAGATTTACTGCTGCAGTGCTGAGGCATCAGTGAAGCAGGAAAGGTGCTTATTGTTATCTTTATAATTGCAGAGGAGAAGCAGAAACAACACCCTCGCCACCTTCAGAGGCAACTCACCTTTAGCATTCGGGGATGCAGGAAAGGCTCTTTGAATATGTCCAGGGGCGCTCGTCTTTATTATTTGGGTTATCTACTGGTAGGGTTGCCAGGTCCCTCTTCACCACCAGTGGGAGGTTTTTGGGGTGGGGCTTGAGGAGGGCAGGGTTTGGGGAGGGACTTCAATGCCATAGAGCCCAATTGCCAAAGGCGGCCATTTTCTCCAGGTGAACAGTTCTCTTATCGGCTGGAGATCAGTTGTAATAGCAGGAGATCTCCAGCTAGTACCTGGAGTTGGCAACCCTATCTACTGGTGTAATGCCCAGATATAAGGGCTGGTATAAAATACTATGTACTCATATGCACACACATGGACGTTTTGGGAAGTTGGCATCCGGAGCCATGAACCAACAAATCATGCTCTCTGTGCTTGGTACAGCCTTTCACCAGTAGAGAGCTCTGAATTACCTTCATCCTTAGGAATGTGTTTTCTAGTTACTAAGATCACAAGACCTAGAACTTGCTAAGAGACAGCCTTCGGCCAATATCTATGGCTAGGCTACTTAGAGTGAAGTAGACACTTAATGTGCATTGGTGCTTTTGTGTATCAATCTGCTTGTCAGCAGCCATGGGCCTGCCCCATGCGAATGCCATAAATGATACTGACTTTCCTTTGTTTCTCTGGTGAGTAACTCTGCATCTTATTTGTGGGTTATTTCACCCCAGGGTCTCTGTTTAGCTAAATAAAGAACTGTTGCTTATTTTAACCTCCTCCTAGTTGTCTTCATTGGACTCGATAAGACAACCAGGGCACTTCACCGTTGAGGAAGGAAAGGCACTCTGCTCATACTGAGCGGCGCACGTGTCTATTACAACTGCTCATGTTCCAGGGTTCCCACTCGGCCTCTTCAGAATTTAAGCATAATTGAGCTACCAGAAGTTAAAAGGATCTGCATTGAAGGAGCGGCGACTCACGAAAGAGCACGCCTAACTAAAATGTTTCACAGTGGGTAGCCGTGTTAGTCTGTCTGCAGGTAGTAGGAAAGGGCAAGAGTCCAGTAGCACCTTCAAGACTAACAGAAATATTTTCTGGCCGGGTATGAGCTTTCGTGAGCCACAGCTCACTTCTTCAGATCTGCAGTAGTAGAAAAGGGCAAGAATCGAATAGCACCTTAAAGACTAACAAAAATATTTTCTGGACCAGAAATATTTTTGTTACACTAAGGTGTTGTCGGACTGCTGTGCAATTCTGCTACAACCAAACGAACCCAGCTGCACCACTAGAACTTAAAGCAACCGACGCGCCCTGCTGCAATCCACGCAAAGCTAACAGGAACCATTCCCTTCCTGTACACAGAAGCCTCCGTCCGAACTACAACTCCCGAAAGGCCCGAAAAGGGGGACGCGGCGCCACGTGACTCCGCGCCCTTTCCCCCCCGCCCTTATTTTAATCACGGGATGCGAAGTTCTAGGCTCGTTTTACGTCATCCGCCGAACGCGCTTCGAGGGGGCGGGACCAACAGGGCTAAGCGCTCGCTGATGGGCGAGAAGCCCGCTCGTGGGCGTGGCTAAACGGAAAGCAAAGGTGGAGACGGAGACCGCCGGGGGCGTGACGGCAGGAGAGGCGGGGCCCGGATCCACCAGTGAGCGAGGACGGGCAACGGAGCAGGCGGGTGGAGCGAGCTAAGGGGACAGAGCCTGCAAGGTTGTCGGGTGCTCTTCCGATTGCAGGAGTTCATTGCGGCACCTGGTGTTTTCTGACCGATGCCCAGTTTTTATCTTAATTAATGTTGTGTTTGCCGGCTTCACTATTTTATTGTTGCTTTTAGTTATTTGAACGCCACCAGCAGGTCTCTTAGAGAAGCAGCAGTTAACATTTTCAGAAAGAATTAAAAAAAATATATTCTGTACCCCGTGGCAGTTTACGCTTCAGTACATCTGCTTAGCATTTTAAGGGGCCACAAAAAACAAAACCGATGAGAAAACTGGAGCAGTTCCCTGGAGGGTTTTAAGCAGAAGCTAGATGGCCATCTGTCAGCAATTCTGACTCTATGACCTTAGGTAGATCATGAAAGGGAGGCAATCTTCTGGGCATGGAGTAGGGGTCACGGTTTGTGTGTGTGTGTGTGTGTGGTGGGGAGGTAGTTGAGAATTTCCTGCATTGTGCAGAGGGTTGGACCAGATGACCCTGGTGGTCCCTTCCAACTCTATGATTCTATGGACTCAACTTGAAAAAAACACTCTATTCCTCTCCAAAAAGCAGAAAAGAAGCTATAGTGACCTCTCCCCCTGTCCATCATCCAGTGAGTACAATAACATCTGGTGATGATTGGGGAAGTTAAGAAGCAAGTTTCTTTCAAAATGATGCGATAAAATACAGCCTCTAACCCGAACTCTCTTTCATTCATGCCACCCGCGCCTTAAGAGGCACATATCCATTTATTTACGCTGCAACAAGTCTTAAAGACACAAACAAAACTTTTTTAAAAAATTATTTTTGCTGCATCAGATTAACAGCCAAATTTTATGCGTGTTTTCTTGGAAGAAAGTCCCATGAACTCCAATGAAGTTTACTCTCTAGCGAATCCGTTTAGGATTGTATCCTAAGAAGGTTTCCACTCTGCAATAACATACTTGTCTGACAAGGGAATAAAACCAGGGGTGAAAATAAGCAGACCTAGAGCACTTGTATGAAAGTGGCCAAAGTAGTATTTCCCATCCTCCATTGCCCCCTGCCAAAGACAGTACCAGTAAGAGAGCAACCCTAAACTGTTCAGGTCTACTCAAAGGGACTTATTCCCAGGAAAGTATTTTTAGGATTGTACCATAAGAAAGTTAATTTCACCCATGAATAAAATAGGAATGCAGTGGCACTTTAAAGACTAAGAAACTTTATTCCTATCTCAAAGTACCAACCTGTACAGAGTTCTGCAGAGCTATGCAGCCTTAAGCCTGCTGAACCCAACACCAGTGAGCAGAAATCAACAGGCTAAAACTGGGAATGATCTTAATCTGAACAACTAGTCTGGAACCATTAAACCAGATTTGCCTCTCTAACATCATAGGGATAAATTCAGAACAGGGAAAGAAGGATGCCTTTAATCATATTTGCTTTTCTTGTGGCTAGTCTCTAATTCACACCAAACCTTTCTCTTCCTCTAATCCCCCCTTTCTGTAATTTTCCCTATAAGGATTTTCAAAAACAGGTTTCTCTTCATTTATCTGAAGAAGGGAACTCTGACTCTTGAAATCAGTGTCCTTACTGAGGTTGCCAACCTCCAGGTGGTGGCTGGAGATCTTCCACTATTACAACTGATTTCCAGGCAACAGAGATCAGTCCCCCTGGAGAAAATGGCTGCTTTGGCAAGTGGACTCTATGGCATTGAAGTCCCTCCCTTCTCCAAACCCCGCTTCCTCAGCCTCCACCCCCAAAGTCTCCAGGTATTTTCCAACCTGGAGCTGGCAACTGTAGTCCTTACAGTCTTTAAGAATGTAAGAAAGGCCGCTGTGTGAACAGACTGCAGGACTTGATAGGCCTGGGTCTGATCCAGCAGGGCCTTTCTTATGTCCTTATGGTTCTAACTTCAGGTGCAACTCCGTTAACGCAAGCACGTCTACCCCTCAGCCAACAAACACCCTTGCTTCCACCCGTCGTCGGTGAACCGGACGTGACGCGTGGCATCCCGCCCGCTTTGATCTCTTTGGCCAGCCAGTGAGGGTAAAGGGAACGCGGGTGTGGAGCCGGAGGAGGAAGGGGGCGTGGCCGAGCGCGCGGCCGGCCGGGGAGGCGGGGCCTGCGGTTGACTTGAGTCGCCCCCCCCCCCGCCCGTCTTGATCTCTTTGGCCAGCCAGTGAGGGTAAAGGGAACGCGGGTGTAGAGCCGGAGGAGGAAGGGGGCGTGGCCGAGCGCGCGGCCGGCCGGGGAGGCGGGGCCTGCTCTTGACTTGAGTCGCCCCCCCCCCGTCTTGATCTCTTTGGCCAGCCAGTGAGGGTAAAGGGAACGCGGGTGTAGAGCCGGAGGAGGAAGGGGGCGTGGCCGAGCGCGCGGCCGGCCGGGGAGGCGGGGCCTGCTCTTGACTTGAGTCGCCCCCCCCCGTCTTGATCTCGTTGGCCAGCCAGTGAGGGTAAAGGGAACGCGGGTGTAGAGCCGGAGGAGGAAGGGGGCGTGGCCGAGCGCGCGGCCGGCCGGGGAGGCGGGGCCTGCGCGTGACTTGAGTCGCCCCCCAACCGTCCCCTCCCCCCGGCAGTTGTGAGTGACAGACGCGCTCTGAGGAGGCAAGAGGGCGACCGTTGCTGCTTTCGCCGCCGCCACCGTCCTCCTCCCGCCCCGCTATGAGGCGGCCTTAAGGGTGGGGGGGAAGCAGCCGGTCCGCCCTTCTTTTTCGCCCCTCTCCTGCCCCCCCCTTCCCCTTCTCGCCTCAGCCTAGCGAAGCCCGGCGCGGCGGCGGGGTCTGGGCTCTGCTCACCCGGCCCCCGATGACTGCGGCAAACTGCGGCGGCGCCAACGACGACTTCGACTTCAGGCTCATCTTCGGCGAGGACGCGCTGCCCGGCCCGGGGCCGCCGACGCCACTACCACGCGCGCTTGGGCCTGCCGCCGCAGCAGGTGCGCCTCTCCGAAGGGACGCGGCCGAGGCTCGCGCGCCGCTCGCGCTCGGGGGGGGGTGAAGGGGCGCGCGCAACCCCTCCCGTGGCTCAGCGGCTGAGCGCCCGCCTTGCAAGCAGGAGATCCCCCCCCCCCCCGGTTCGATCCCCCGGCTTACCTCTTCATCTAGGAGCAGACAGTCGTAGGGGAGATGCAAAAGTCTCGACTCCGGGCGTGGCGGCCTCGTGTGCGTCTGCCTTGCTTGTAGAAGGTTAAAATCCTGGCATCTTCTAGCTCAGTGGTTCTCGACCTTTTTTTTGCTCCGTTCCCCCCTTTTCACCATTGTTCAGAATGTAATCCCCCCCTTCCCAAAATGTGTGTGTGTGTAAAGTGCCATCAGGTCGCAGCCGACTTATGGCGACAGGGTTTTCATGGCAAGGGACTAACAGAGGTGGTTTTGCCAGTGTCTTCCTCTGCACAGCAACCCTGGACTTCCTTGGTGGTCTCCCATCCAAATACTAACCAGGGCTGAGCCTGCTTAGCTTCTGAGATCAGGCTAGCTTGGGCCATCCAGGTCTGGGCCCTTCCCAAAATACTCTATGTCAAAACGTGCATTCCAAATAATATGCACTTTGCTGAATAGTGGCCCCAATCCCCCCCCGAACCCTAACCCCCCCCTTGTTGAGAACCCCTGCTCTAGCTAGAAGGAGCACACAGTAGGGGGATCTAAAAGTTTTGACTCCGTGCGTGCGGTGCCTTCCTGCGAAGCTTGTGTTGATTTTCAGTGCGGCTTGGTGGTTGAGCATTAGTTTTGCACGAGGGGAAGTCCTGGGGTTCAGTTTCTGGCCTCTTCGCTTAGAAAGAGCAGGTGGTAGGGGGTGTAGAAGACATGTCTTTGTATAAAATGGGTTCATGTGATGCTTTTGGTGGTGGTTGATTCTTGGTGGGGTGGTGGCTCAATGAAAGAGCTTCTGCTTTTGTGTGCAGAAGGTTCTGGGTTTAATCCCTGGCATTCCAGCTAGAAGGAGCTGGTGATAGGGGGAGGCAAAAGGCTTGACCCAGTTTAAGGATATCTTCATGCAAATCTTGTGTTTGCACCTGTGGCTCATTACAGCCATGGCTCATTGGCTGAGTATCTCCTCTGCATGCTGAAGGTCCTCAGGTTCAAAAATTTTAAAGATCAGGTAGTAGATGATGTGAGAGAGACCCTAGTGGAGTCGATCAGGTGGAAGAGACAATATTTTGACCTTGATAGACCAAGGGGTGAGCTCTTGCCGTGCTTAATTGTGGACTCTTCCCCCCAATCTCTTCAAAAATTACATGTGCAGTCTGTAGTATATGCTTGATTTTTCCTTTATATCTGTGTTGAGTTACATGTTACATTTAATGCACGTGCTGCTGAACTTGGGATTTAATTCTCACATTTATCCAGGTGCTGGTCTCTGATTTCCTTTGTAAAATGAACAAACGATGACTGTTTCTTAAAAACAGATGTGCGCACATACGTATCAGATGTGTGTGCATTCACTGTAACATGTGGACAGAGATCAAGTAATTGTGTGTAGGATCAAGGTGGGATGTGCATGTACTTGGAAATGGACCCTTCGTCATCTGATAAGACTTATTTCTGCTAGAACAGGTATAGGAGTGGAGCTGTCAGCACCATTGCTTAGTGGGCCTTGCTTCTCAGGAAAGGTTATATGGGATTGGGTCATGCTGTTGCTATCAGTGATTTGTTTACGCTGGTCCATGTGTGTAGGTTGAGTTTTGCTGTGCCTTGCTTCTGAGTAAATCTGTGTAGGATACAGTGCTCTGCTGGCTACAGAAAGGGAAAATGACTAAGGCAGTATGATATATAAAATTAGAACTCAGAACAGAAATAAGTTTCCCCCCCTTGCCAAAATATTAGGACTTGGCCCCACATGAAATTGATGATGGTAAATTTGGGACAGACAAAAGTGCTGCTTCTCACAAAGCATAATTTAACTTGTGGAACCCATTGCCACAGCATTTGGTGGTAGCTACTAGCTTGGGTGGTTTTAAAAAGTGATTAGACTATCTTGGAAGATAGGTCCATCAAAGACTATTAGCCATGGTGACTAAGGGGAACTTCCACATCCTCAGTAGGCAAACGTCTGAGTACCACACATAAGATGCAAAATCAAGGGAAGGCCTTGGCCTCTTTTTGTCAGGCTCCCAGAGCTACTGATTGGCTGCGGTGTGTGACACAGGATGCTGGACTAAAAGGGTCACTAGTCTGATCCAGCAGGGCACCTTTTATGTAACATCACTGGACATGTTTTCTGTGCAAATTTAGGTGTTGACTGCTGTGATTCTGCTCACACTTCTTTGAGAGTAAGGCTTGGTTAATTCAGTATCGTACTTCTGAATAATCATGCATAGGATCAAGAACCTGCAATCACCACTACATGCTTGCTTAGCGATAAGTCCCTGGAGGACTTTATGTTGTTTTCAAATGTGGCTCTCTGGAACCTCTGCTCATGCTCCACAGATTATATCCTTTTTCTCCTCCAGGTAGAGGGAGCTGGGGATGACGCTTGTCTTTTCTTGACATTCAGTGTGAGTAAGGAAGTAATTTGCTCTGTTCAGGTCATAACAGATGAAACTTTTGGACCCTTGATAAAGAGAAGAGTTTGGAAAGCTTTGTGGGAACTCTATGAACTCTTTTCAGAACACAAGAAACTGCGTTCTACCAAATCAGGCTGCTGATCCACTTAGCTCAGCATAGTCTTTGCTGACTGGGGCGGCTCTTCAAGGCCTCAGGGCGGAGTTTCCCCTTGCCCTTCTGTCAGTGATCCTCTTAGCTGTCAGGGATTGAACTTGGGACCTAGTATATGCTTTGCATGCACATATCCCCTCTTACCAAGTTATGGTATCTCCCTGTTTGTTGTGGAGGTTCCTCTCTTATTTCAGATGAGTAGTGTGGGTGCTGGCTAAACCTGAGACTGGTGACTAGAATATGTTTAGACTTTCGGTCATCACGGGCTGGAGTTGCATCTGTGGAGTTATGTTCACATATGGAAAAAAGTAGGGAGTTATGTGGTAGCTGAAGGATCCCGTAGTAATCCTTCTTGTTTATGTAGCAGTTTTCAAAGGGATGTAATGACATATCTAAGACCACCTAGTGAGTTTTGAACTGGGGACTTTCCAGTCTGTGGGTTTGTTACGAACTAGCAATATTAAATTTATCAAGCGGTCATTCTTGGAAATAATTGCTTAGGGAGCGTGCTGAAATTCACACTAGCCATTTGTGATGCAGTGCAGGGATCGTGTGAAATATCCTGGAGCTTTATGGTTTCTGGTAGTTGTGTTTTGGAGATGTTTGTTTAGGATAGGCAGGTGGTGGTGAGGAAATACAAAGTGGTCTCTATGCGGGTGGTTTATAGGGCTCTTCCAGTTTTATGCTCAAAGTAACTCTGTGAGGTAGGTGAGGCTAAGAGAGAGTGACCAAAGGTCATCTAACGAACTTTAATGTAAAATGGGGATTTGGACCTCAGTCGCCCAGATCCTTGTTTGACACACTAGCCACTGTATCACACTGCCTGTCCGTGGAAAGTTTAAAAATAACAGGAAGGGAGATCTCTCACCATGGTGGTACTTCTTTGAGAGTAAGGCTTGGTTAATACAGTATCGTACTTCTGAATAATCATGCATAGGATCAAAAACCTGCAATCACCACTGCATGCTTGCTTAGCAATAAGTCCCTGGAGGACTTTATGTTGTTTTCAAATGTGGCTCTCTGGAACCCCTGCTCATGCTCCACAGATTATATCCTTTCTCTCCTCCAGAGAGAAATGCTTGACATATTACCCCACAACGAATAGCGCTCATGCCTTTGCTGCTCTCTTTAAGAAATAATTCTGCTGGAGAGTTCTTCTTTATAGCTGGCATTAAAATGCATTTTATGTTCCTGATGAATGGTAGCCCCTCAGCAGAAAAATTCCTTGTGTTGGATTCTGTTGCAGAATCTGATAGGTACTAAATGTTTTTAGGGGGAAATCGGGGAAACAGATGCAAATACATTTCAGCAGTTTTTTTAAAAATTTTAAATTTTCATAGTTAATTTCCAAATCGAAGGGATTTAGATCCCTTTTGCCCCTTTAAGTAACTTGGCATGAACTTGAGAATTGCTCATATATTCTTGAATGTAGTGTATTCACACAATTCCAGATTAAGGTAGCCCAGGGACAAATACCATTATGCTATTGTTCTATCTTTGTATATTGTCAGTTCATAAAGCCATTAGTCCTTAATGACTGAAGTACTACAGAAGCCTTACTAGAATCTGAAGAAGCAATTGGTTCATTTTTTTTAAAAAAAATTGTCTGTTCGCAAAAATTCTTAAGATTCTATAAAGATACAAAAAAGAAAAAAAAAGATTCTATAAAGATGCCATCAATACAAATGATCACAGTGAATGAAAAAAATTGGCTTCTTGCTACAAAAGCTTTTAAAACATTGCTATCCAGTTTGCATTTTCAGTGTACACCAAGTGTTTAAAAAGCTGGTTATAATAAAAGGTGTGATTAAAATATAGCAGAAACTTCTTTGTACATTTTTTGGAAGTTGTAAAACATTTGGCTTTATCAGTGTCTGTAAAGGAGAAAGATTAATAGCTCCCTAGTGTATGTTTGTGACTTTAATAACCTACTTAGCTTTAAAATGTAGCCCAGTTGCTTAGAAAACCTCTAGGAAGGCAGGAACCAAGGCCAAAATGTGGACAACTGTTGAGAAAATGTTGGGTAGATAAGGTAGTAGTGCTTTTGGGAGA
This sequence comes from Euleptes europaea, assembly GCF_029931775.1. NCBI lineage: Eukaryota > Metazoa > Chordata > Lepidosauria > Squamata > Sphaerodactylidae > Euleptes > Euleptes europaea. Next base: position 25,873,927 of record NC_079328.1, on the reverse strand, counting down.
CCTATAGAGGGAATGCTTCTCTATTCTGTGGCAAAGTATGCAAAATACTAGTGGGTGTTTTGAGTTTGAAGGTGATGCTTCTCTCTGCCTCCATGTTGCGGTCTTCTTAATTGTAAGTCAGGTTTATAAACAGCCAATGTGCCTGCTGGCCTGTGAAGAGTAAGAATTGCTTTCAGATGACCCAGTGAGAAAACCTTTACAAAGTGGATGAGAGTCTGTTCTTGCTTGCTTTCAAGCAAGTATTTATTGCCTATTGCTAACTTATGTTGGCAAAAATCTCATGACTTTTGTGGACGTTATTTGCAAATCCGCCTTAAGAGCTTCCACTGTTTACATTTAACTGAAACCAAGTATACATGGTGTTAAAAACTATGAATTGCTTGCTGGGTGACCTTGGGCCAGTGACACACTCTTAGCCTAACGTATCTCACAGGGCTGTTGTGAGTAAAATGATAAAGAGGAGAACAATGTAAGCTGCTTTGAGTCCCCATTGGGGAGAAAGGGGGGATATAAATAATAATAACTGGCTACCGTCCTTTACAGTTAAATCAGCCTGGAATGCTGTATGAAGAGTTACAGAAAAATGTATTTCATGCGTACAAATTTCTTGTAACTTCTTAATACCATCTAGCCTATATCTCATGGTCTTGCATTGAGTCGTTTCCTGAACAAACAGTGCTGTATGAAAATTTGGTCAGTTTTGGAATTTCTTCATGTCAGCATAATCAGTTCTTGTGCCGAATTGCCTGTTTGTTTCTCATTTGGTGTCCGTGGTCCAGAGTTGCATTTTTGCAGGGATATTGCATCTTCCCAGCACGGACTGTGATATTTTATCTCCCCTTCAACAGCTGTGTGGAATCAATTTGCAGGCATCAGTTGGAAGCTGTGGTGTTTCTGGTTGTTAGTGACATGGCCACCCCTCACTTGCAGTGTTTGCACTGCATTAGGGACTTCTGTTTAATATTTTTTGTTGACATGGCTGGTGCTGGTTGGGTACTTGCATCCATTATACAAATCTACTGATGCAGAATTATTATTTTTTCTTTGAAGTGGTAAGAAGCAATATAACATTTCCAAAAATGTTAGGGCAGTTTACCCCCCCCCCCATTTTTTTCTGGAACAATTGAAATGTAAGCAACACTAACTTTCCTATCAATCTAATTTCTTTTTACTGGTTTAACAACATAAAACACATAATTTATAACTAATTGTGCAAAGCTGTACTAGTTGGCATATTTATGGAATTTAAAAGTTCAAATGCCTTAGTTTTCTAATATAACATAATATTTATTTGCAGTCAAAGACCAGTAACAGCTGATATGCTACCAATCATGTTAAAACTATCAAATGCTACCACTACAATAAAATGATAAATCCCTAATCTAAAGTGGTAAATCCCTAATCTGGGTACATGGCTACTGTGATCTATTCCAATGTTATAGACATAGGTACATACATACATACATATATACTTACATGCAGATATAAGGTAAAATATTTACAGAAATCACATTTAGATACACCTAAATCTCTATACAGAAAGTGCTGTTATTAAAAGAATGCATTTAAAAATTAATAATACTTCGGCTATTTTCTTCTGCCTTATTAAACACCTTAGTTTTCTAAAAGCCAAACTGTAAATATCACGCAGGACACTGATGAAGAGGCATAAAAATCTCCTGAATAAATGAATTTTTCCAGTACTTGAGAAGGAGCTGCATACTGCTGTGCTCTATGCTATCTTAACACATGCATCTTAATTTTGGCCATCTGAGAATTAGGGAAAAAATAACCGTTGAATTTGAGAAAACAAGTGTTATAGTAAACAGTAAAAAGTGTATTTGAACAGAAACAGTCTCATAAAGTATCAATAAGACTACCGGCGTCTTTGGAGTTCAGCTTTATAACACTGAAAATGCTGATCTCTTTAATGTATTATCATAATAACCTATTCATTGTTGCCAAAATTATTTGAGTTTGAACAATAAATTATCTTCAAAAATATGTCTTTAGTATACATAGGAATTATGTATACTATACATAATTACATCTCAGTCTGTAGATTGCTCTGCGTAAACGTTTTCAAGCTACACGTTTTTAGTAAAGAAAACCTTGTCTAAAAAGCATTTCATTCTGAAAGGGGAAATATAGGTTTGTTTGTTTTTAGTGCTCCCTCAAACTTACCAGTTTTTCCATTGGAAAACTGGTTTTCTTGGATATTTCTTTTTTTCTTTCCTGAGGCCTTCACATCTCTAGTGACAAGCAGTTTGACAGCCTGACTTCTAACAATGACGTTGTTTTATTTTCTTTTATTTGGAAATGTTGCATTTCCTCTCAAGTTGGCTGGAGTGCACATCTGCTGAATGAGTGAATGGGATGTCGTGCTATTAGCATTGAAAAGGAAGGCATGCAAATGTGTTGAGCCATGCGGTGTACTGGCAGCCTTTGTATTTGCTTGGCAGATCTGGAATCAGGAGGTCATTTAAAGAGTGGTCAATTGGCTTGGCACATAGTTCAATGGTTCTAAATAACTGGATATTAACTGAGGTGTGAATCAGTGTTTACATGGAGGCCTTGGGTCACTGTGTTCTTCGTGAATTGAGGTTGCATTCAGATGTAAAGACAAACCATAGCTTATCATTACTAGGGAATCCTGAAGCTCACATGTTCTCTCACCCCACACCAAGCTTTGGGAATTGAAGATTTGTTGGGAATGTAGAAATCTTCGATTGTGTTTGCAAGGGGAAGGGAACTGCCTTAGCTTGTAGACTTCCGGTTCTTGTGCCCAGAACACCAACCATGCTTTAGCATTGCATCTGAATGCGGCTATAATGTTCTTACTAAATATGATGGTTATTATTGACATGTAAGTCTAGTTAAAAAACAAAACCCATGGGTACTTGTGATCCAGCCAAACAAAATTTAGTTATAGAACTAGTGTACGCAGTGTCCTATTACTGCCCATACTGCTGATGTAGTACTGCTAATAAAAACAGGGCTGAAATCTAAAATAGCCCATACTGTTTATGTATTAAAGTATTTTGCAAAATTGGAACTGTTATTTATGGAAGTGCAAGATGCTTTTCTGACTGTTGCTAAAACTGCCACCAGTGGAGGGGGGCTGAGGAGCTTTGTGTCATCGAGTTTATAATCTGCCACTGCAAGTGTCCTGCACTTTTAAAAAAAATGAGCCCCACAGGATTGCAGTTCTGGGGTTGGATTCTTCTCTTTTGGATGCCAGTTCCCGATATATTTGAATGCAATATGGATTTTGCTGAGAGGAGTCTTGAAAGGGCAGAATGTCTCTCTTTAAAGTGAGAAACAACTCTGTTCTGCAAGTATGATGAGAGCCAGCGTGGTGTAGTGGTTAAGAGCAGTGGTTTGGAGCAGTGGACTCTAATCTGGAGAAACGGGTTTGATTCCCCACTCCTCCACATGAGCAGTGGACGCTAATCTGGTGAACTGGATTTGTTTCCGTGCTCCTCCACATGAAGCCAGCTGGGTGACCTTGGGCTAGTCACACTTTCTCAGCCCCACCTACCTCAAAGGGTGTCTGTTGTGGGGAGGGGAAGAGAAGGTGATTGTAAGCCGGTTTGATTCTTCCTTAAGTGGTAGAGAAAGTAGGCATATAAAAACCAACTATTCTTCTTCTAAATGCATTGGAGTGTGGAGACCATAGTGTGGATCAGATGTTAACAGCCCATTCCTGAAAAATGGGCCCAAACGCCGCTCCCCGACCGCCACCTCCTCCTGCCCGCCTCCGGTTGCTGGCACAGGCTGCGGCGGGGGGCCGGGAGGCGTTCCGGCGCCCTGGGAGGCGTTCCCGGGGTGTAACAGCGCCGGCCGTGGGGCGAGCCTGACATTAATCGACCTCCTGAGCGCTTTCAGCTCGGGAACCCCCCCCTTTTATTTTTGTAATATCTCCTGTGCAATAGGGTTGCACGGGTTTTTGGCTCTAGTTTGCCTCCTAATGCCGCTAGTTTGCCTCCTAAGCCTGGCGTGGGCATTCCTTTCAGGAATGCGCTGTAAGACAGGGCCAGAAGGGAACTACTGAAGTAACATATTTAGCATCTAATTTTTCCGTGCAGCTGATGTGGAGGGTGATAACTTTTTTACATGGTGATAAAACTTGTTAGGTGAACACAAGCCATTTCCCTCATCTTTTGCTGATTAGGGGGAAAAGCACTATTTTTCTTGATAGTTCATGAATGCAGAGAGATGTATAGATGTTGCACATGACCATGTTTCATACAGTCCCATTGACTTACACAGTGATTTACAGAGTAACATTAGTAAAAGGAGGTTACAATTAACAAGTCTGTTGTTACTAAAATAAACCATAACTTTTGGAGCAAATTTTTAAATAAAAGATATTTTATTAGAAAACACAACATGTTTACAAAAATCAATTGGTACATGCAGTTTAGAAAAGAAACCAACGATGAGTAATTCTCACGTCTCTACTTAGGGTCTGTATTAGTGTATGCTGAGCCCAGCCATCAGACTTTTAACAGGTAAAAGCCAGCCTTTGTACAGTCAGATCTGGATTAGATTGATGACAGACCGCCATTACCGAGGTATTTATTTGGATTACGTGGTATATGCAATTTACAGTAAATTCAGTAAGCACTAAAATATATGACATCTATTAAAATAGTAATAAATAATCTTAATAAAAGTAGCAGCATAAAAATTCACAGGGCCAACTGAAAAATATAGTTAAAACACAATAAAAGAGCTTCGGTAATAAAAAAATAAATTCTGCAAGGCAAAAACAAATGCAGTAATATTAATCAAACAAAAATTTCACCTGGACCAGGGCTTTAGATGCTTGGCCTTAACAGTTGAAACAGGAACTTACATACACTCCATCAAACACCTGTTTGAAAAAAGTATTTCTGGGGGTTGGATTTTGCTTTGGGAGTGTTGACCAAAGAGTTGTGCAATGGGAAAGTTAACTTTGAAGCTGCCTTTCTTATTGTGTTAATTACTAAGGCAAATTAGGCAGCGAAAGAATAACTAATTCTGCACATGGCAGTTCCTTAAGACAATCACTTAATTTGGCACTTACACTGTTGTGGAATAGCCCTGCAAATTCCGTTCCATTTTGGCCCTCTCATCAAGGCACTCAGTGGACATCCTGAGTCTCTGCCTGGTGGCGCAACACTCTCCAAAGTCCCCTATCTGGTCTTGTTCTTAGGCAGGGTCTTTAAACTTGAAAAGTTATAGCATTCTAAAAGTTGCTTATTAGCTTGGAGTCTTTGTCTGGGCTGCCTGTCCTTTGCCTCTTCCATGTAGCAATGGCTCCTATCCAAGTTGATGCCCAATGTGAGAGCTCTTTCCTGCAAACAGTCCCCGATTGAGATCAGCAGAAATGGACCCCATTCACCCAGTGCCAAAGGAATTTACCTGTTCTTCCTACCCACCCCTCTGTGGGTCAAATCTTTCCTTCCTGAGGTTTCCAGGAAGATACAATCTAGCCTCCCACTTCCTAAGTCTCTGTTAGCTTCTAAGTGTCACATTCCAGCAAAGGTGTGTCTTCAGCTGGTAGTGGAGGTTGCAATTGAAATTATAGTTGTATGGTAGAAGGGGGAAGACAGAAACAGTAAATGAGGAGGAAAGTAAGGGGGGAAAAAATAAGAGGATTAATTTCCATCAGGGCATGTTTATGTAGGTCTTCGCTTCAGTTGGTGATAAATCCAAGGTATGAAGCCAAAGGATTTTGGGAAGATTTTTGGACTGAGAGGAGGGCCCTGAAGTGAACTAGGTAGTACAATATAGGTGTCTTGGTTTGGAGTTTAGGCCTGAGCTCATAAGAGAATTAACCCTCTCATTTAAAGGCCAAAAATGCATGGTCCCTTAACCCACTTTATTCCCCTTTTCAGCCAGGATCAAATTGACCCGGGCTGGGGGGAAACTGTACGCATTACCTTGAAAAGCAGGGACGAAACTGTGTGCAAATCCATCCATGTAAACAGAAAGTGCAGGAGATGTGCACAGTTCCTGTTTAGCTTGCAACACCCTCACTCCCGGTGATTGGTCGTTTCCTGGGGCAGGGAAGGCCTTCATTGGTCAGTTTGAAATGACCAATCACCGGGAGCGTGGGGTGTGTGCCATACTAAACAGGAACTCCATGTCTCCTGCATTTCTTTTTACATGGATCGATTGGCACAGTTTCTTCCCTGCTTTTCAAGGTAATGCGTACAGTTTTCCCCCCGCCCGGGTAAATTTAATCCTGGCTGAAATGGGGAATAAAGTGGGTTGATCTCCTCAGATCTCAGAAGCTAAGCAGGGTCGGCCCTGGTTAGTATTTGGATGGGAAACCTCCAGGGAATACCAGGGTTGCTGTGCAGAGGAAGGCATTGGCAAACCACCTCTGTTAGTCTCTTGCCATGAAAACCCCAAAAGGGGTCGCCATAAGTCGGCTGCGACTTGAAGGCACTTTACACACACACAAGGGACCATGCGTTTTTGGCCAAAGAGATCGGAAATTTTCAAATGGCTGAGAGCAGTGGTTGGTAGAGTAATGGTTATGAGCAGGGGTAGTGGGATTTGAGGAGAGAAAAATAAGAGATGATGCCAAGATCATGGAGAGTTTTAAAGGAAAAGAATAGGGAGTTTGTGCTGCATGTGGAAGTGGAAGGGAAGCCGGTGAAGGGCATTTTGATGTCTGAGCAAGAGAGGGGAATGATTGTGGCAGCGGAGTGTGATTGATAGAAGGTGCGATTAAAGGAAGATAGTTACTGTAGTCAAGGTGACCAGGTCAGGGAAGACCGGTGATTGCTGTCTTTTCTGCTGATGTTGCTGCTAATTAGAATGATCTGGAATGATCTAGTCCAACGACAAAGAACTAGACATGTTAGAAGTGGCACATTCCAGAGGAAACTTGTGCTGTTTGAAGATTATCTGATGGACACAAGGTTGTATTCTGCTACCCAGAACAAGTTCATTCAAGATATCTGAGACATTGTAGAAAGTGAAGGCAGGAAAAAAAATCAAGTGTCTGAGAGGGTGAATGCCCACTCAGCCTCTCTTTATGTTTAAAGAACTCCCTCCAGGAAAATTATCAGCGGGCCTTGGTTGGGAGCAATTATTTGACTAAAAAGTTGGAGCAAGTTCCCATGAGTGTAGTGCACTTGGTGGTTGCAGCTGCATTCCTACATAATTTTGGCTTTTTAAACTTTTTGTAATTCAGCATTTTTGTTTAGTTTTCCCACAGTTGATGTATACATTTGCATTCAAGTCCTATGAAAGGAGGGGCATACAGGCATATGGTAAAATTGAAGGAAGTTGTGAGTCAGTAAATGAAGTACAGGATTTGGAATTGGTGACTGAGGTTTAAATCACAGTTTAGCCCTGGCTTAAGGAATCCATCCTGTTGTTTTGCCTTATTTTGAAATGAAAATATAATTAGGTAGTTTTGAATAACTAGCTCCTTGTCACTACTTTAATATAGCTTGATACTAATAATGAAGGGTGCATATGCTATGGAGTCCTGTATCACTTATCAAAGCGATAAAATTATATAAAATGCCTCTTAAATATATTACAATATTTTATGCATACCCTTTTAGATGGCTGTAAATCAACAAGTATTCATGGTTGTGTCAGTCTTGCAAATACGTCCACAAATGTTATTTGCCTGTCAACACATCTTTCCGTGTCAGTTATTTGTTACCTAATAGAGGATGACATCCCCCCCCCCCAAGCTTTCACAGTCTACCTTCAGACTTTGCAACAAGCTGCATTTAAATTCCAGTTGGGCACAGACATTTGGGTGTGTGTGTTCAAGTTTTGTGTGCTATGGGCAGAACGAGAGCTATATACAGGCTCATCTACAAACTGATTAGAATTCAATTGCAGCTTGATGTGACTTCTACATGCAGTCATAAAGTTTCCTTGCATGGTTGCCTGGAAGAGATTCTTATTTGCCTCCGGTGACCAGAGTGTGTACACGTTTTACACAAGATTGGACTATGGTCTATTTTCATACTGTTTGGTTAGGGACATACCTTATTTAAACCAATCCAATCTTTCCCCCCACATGTTAATGTAGTTGTCTAGAAGCATTCTCTGTCCCTCTCTTTAACTTGTTTGTACCAGCTGATGTTTCAGAGACATCTCCTATTTGTAGAATAAAGAGTTCAGGCAGCACTTAGCTTTACATCTTTGTCCTCTGGCTGGTACGTTCTCCTGTTTCGGCCACAGTCCATCATCTGTGAGTATCTCCCTGAGTGAAAGATTGGCCCTCTTATTCCCTTCTAAAGCTAGATGTCCCTTTGTGTGTTGTAAAGAGGGGCAGTAGGTTTTCCAAGTGTCAAAACTTGCCTTGTCCTATGAGCCATAGGCAAGCTGGCTCAGGAGGGTGAGAGCGCATCATTCATGGCATGTCAAAGTATCTCAAAGTGGCAGGTGATGAGAAAGGCCTCCTCTGGGTAATTGTTGCTTGTCAGAGTACAAGGACCAGTGGTTTGACTTGGTATAAAAAGCAGTTTCATATATTAAAGTGTCCTTTAAAAAATAAAAATCTGGCAACTTTCCTAAACTTTGCCCCAAATCTGGAATAAAGGTTATAGATAGCCCCACAAGGTTTTTAAACTTGTAGTTCTTCAGTAAGCAGCCTGAATATCCCAGAATACCTCGAGCTCATCAGAGCTCGGAAGCTAAGAAGGGTTGGCCATGAGTAGTACTTGGAAGGGTGGCCACCAATGAGGAACAGGGTTGCTATGCAGAGGAATGCAATGGCAAACCCCTTCGGGTCATCTCTTTGCTTGAAAACCCCATGAGAGTAGGTTGCAACTTGCCAGTGCTGTTTTTATTTTTTTTAATAATAATAACAAAAATAATAATTATTATTATTTCACTAACTAGAAGTAATTCATGGCAATCTGAGAAGTCGAAACTAGGCATTCTGAGAGAAGTCGTGTTCTCACAGGGTAAAATTAGAATTTTGTAGCAGGCCAACAGTTTTGGTATTGTTTGTTTTGTAATAAAAATGCTATAAAATGTTTGGCTGTTGCTAAGGCAATGGTCTTAAATGTGAATTACCTGTCTAAAATGTACTTCAATGTCTGTCTTTCCTTTTTTCAGATCTTGATCCAGATGATTGTACATCTGGGTGTATCTTCAATGTAGACCATTCGTCATCATCTATAAATCATCCTATTTGTATCCCATGTCATGGATTTCAATCACACCCTTCTCCTTTGTCTTCACCTACTAGACTGCACGGTCATAAAAGTTATGAAGGAACATGTGAAATACCAAACTCTAAATACAGTCCACTAGGTGGTCCTAAGCCTTTTGAGTGTCCTAGTATTCAGATTACATCTATCTCTCCTAACTGTCATCAAGGAATAGAAGCCAGTGAAAATGAATTGCACACAAATGGCCCTCAAAATGAATATATGGACAGGCCTTCGAGGGATCACTTGTATCTTCCCCTCGAACCATCTTACAGGGATTCGTCCCTTAGCCCAAGTCCTGCCAGCAGCATTTCCTCTAGGAGCTGGTTCTCGGATGCCTCCTCTTGTGAGTCGATCTCTCACATTTATGATGACGTTGATTCAGAGCTGAATGAAGCTGCTTCTCGGTTTACCCTTGGGTCACCTTTGGCATCTCCTGGAGGTTCTCCGAGGGGCTGTCCAGTAGATGAACCTTGGCAGTCATCTTATGGATTTGGTCATGCCTTGTCACCTAGACAATCTCCTTGTCATTCTCCTAGGACTAGTATCACAGATGAAAATTGGCTTAGCCCTAGGCCGACCTCAAGACCATCATCAAGGCCAACGTCACCGTGTGGAAAGCGGCGACATTCTAGTGCTGAGATCTGTTACATTGGCTCACTTTCTCCTCATCATTCTCCAACCCCATCCCCAGGTCACTCTCCTAGGGGAAGCATCACGGAAGACACATGGCTAAATCCTTCTCTCCATGGTCTGACGCCTGGCCTTTCACCGTTTCAGTGTTGTGCAGAGACTGACATCCCTCTTAAAACAAGAAAGACCTCTGAGGATCAAACTGCCATTATGCCGGGGAAAATAGAGCTTGGTTCTGAAGAACAGGGTAGTTTATCACCGTCCCTGGAATCTGCAATAGAGGATAGCTCTACATCTCCGCACACACTGAAAAAAGACTTGCCCGGAGACCAATTTCTTTCTGTTCCTTCACACTTTACTTGGAGCAAACCAAAGCCTGGCCATACTCCTATATTTCGGTAAGTGGTGTAAGGATGATGAAACAAGGTTTACTCGCTCTCAGGAGAAAGGTTTCATGGGCATGTAGGTGTACATACTGTAATATAACATGCTACGTTTTATTAGGCAGTTGGATCCCTAAGAGCCCCATGAGGCAGAGTGGTAAGTTGCAGTACTGTAGTCAAAAGCTCTGCTCACGACCTGAGTTCAATCCCGATGGGAGCCAGTTTCAGGTAGCCAGCTCAAGGTCAACTCAGCCTTCCATCCTTCCGAGGTCGGTAAAATGAGTATCCAGCTTGCTGGGGGTAAAATGAAGATGACTGGGGAAGGCACTGGCAAACCACCCCGTAAACGCAGTCTGCCTAGTAAACGTTGGCTGTGACATCACCCCATGGGTCAGGAATGACCCGGTGCTTGCACAGGGTACTACCTTTACCTGGATCCCTAAAGGTATTTTTCACTAAACAAGTCACCTAGTGTCTGCTGAACCTTATTAGTTATACAGCCATTTAAATTGCTTCTTAAATAGCCTGTAATTCTTCATGTATTCTGTATGGAGGCAATTTATGTGTTAACAGCACTGCATACAAGTGAGTCACAGTACACAGACAGCTTCAGATATCTACTTAAATGCAACTTACAGTAAAATGAGAAGGTGTAAGGCATCTACCTTTGGGACTCCCTAGCTAGCCAATGTTCTAGTAAGCATAGATATTAAACTGGTATGATTTAGTAATCAATCAACTGTGAAAACTCTGAAGGCTGAGGATTTTTAGGTATTACATTATACAGCAAATGGCTTAATTAATCTGCTAATGTGGATTTCTGCCTCCCACGTTCTGTTATAGTTTCATGGTGATATGCACGTTCTCATCATAGAATCATAGAGTTGGAAGGGCCCACCAGAGTCATCTAGTCCAACCCCCTGCACAATGCAGGATATTAACAACTACCTCCCCCCCACATCCCCAGTGACCCCAGCCATCGCCCTGGAATGCAGGATCCCACAATCAAAGCACTCCCAGCAATTGGCCATCCAGCTTCTGCTTAAAGACCTCCAAAGACGGGGACTCCCACCACCCTCCGAGGCAATGCATTCCACCATCGAACAGTCCTCACCGTCAGAAAGTTCTTCCTAATGTTTAGGTGGAATCGCTTTTCTATTAGTTTAAATCCATTACTCCATGTCCTAGTCTCTGGAGCAACAGAACAAGCTAGTTCCCTCATCAACATGACATCCCTTCAAATATTTAAACATGGCTATCATGTCTCCCCTCAACCTTCTCTTCTCCAAACTAAACAAACCCAACTCCCTAAGTCTCTCCTCATAGGGCATGGATTCCAGACCTCTGACCATTCTGGTCGCCCTCCTCTGGACGCGCTCTAACTTGTCAACATCGTTCTTAAATTGTGGAGCCCAAAACTGGACACAGTATTCCAAGTGAGGTCTGACCAATGCAGAATACAGTGGTGGTATTACTTCCCTTGATCTAGACACGATACTCCTATTGATGCAGCCCAGAATTGCATTGGCCGCCTTAGCCGCCATATCACATTGTTGACTCACGTTCAGTTTGTGGTCCACTAAGACTCCCAGATCTCTTTCACATGTATTGTTGTCAAGCCAACTATCTCCCATCCTGTACCTGTGCCTTATGTTGTTTCTGCCTAGGTGAAGTACCTTACATTTCTCCCTATTGAAATCCATTTTATTACTTATGGCCCAGCTCTCCAGTCTATCAAGGTCATTGTGAACTCTGACTCTATCCTCCGGGGTATTAACTACCCCTCCCAACTTGGTGTCATCTGCAAATTTGATTAGCATGCTCTCTATTGCATCATCCAAGTCATTTATAAAAATATTAAATAGTACCAGTCCCAGGACAGACCCCTGTGGTACTCCACTAGTCTCTCCAGGATGATGTTGTGCCATTAATGAGCACCCTTTGGGTTCGGTCCAGCCCACATTTTACTAGCTTTGTTTCAAGAAGGCCATGGGGGACTTTATCAAAGGCTTTACTGAAATCAAGTTACACTACATCTACAGCATCCCCTTCATCTACCATACTTGCCAAACTAATCTCATATTTTTTTTTGATAGAGTGACATGACCTGTTTTTGAGAAACCCATGTTGGCTGTCAGTGATCACAGCATTTCTTTCTAAGTGCTTATAGACTGTCTGTTTAATTATCTGCTCTAGTATTTTACCTGGTATTGATGTCAGGCTGACTGGGCGATAATTGTTTGGGATTTCTTTCCTCCCCTTTTTAAAGATGGGGACCACATTAGCTCTCCTCCAGTCTGCTGGAACCTCTCCTGTTCTCCATGAATTCTCAAAGATTATTGCCAGTGGTTCTGAATTAAAGCCATTTCTTTTAACACCCTTGGATGCAGTTCGTCCGGCCCTGGAGACTTGAATTCATCAAGAGTAGCCAGGTATTCCCATACTATCTCAGATTCTATACTATGCTGTAATTCCCCTATTGCATCCTCTGCTCCATTACTCCCAGGTTGAGGACTATTCCCCTTTTGGGAGAAGACTGATACAAAAAAGGAGTTAAGTAATTCTGCCTTTTCTGCCTCCCCTGTTAATAACTCACCATCCTCTCCTTGATCTTCCTTTTGTTATGGACATAACCAAAACACCTTTTTTTGTTTTGTTTTTAACTTCCCTGGCTAGTTGGAGCTCATTCTGCACTTTAGCCTTCCTGACTTTCTCCCTACATGTGTTGGCGACTTGTTTGAATTCCTCTTTGTTGATTTCTCCCTTTTTCCATTTCTTGTAAATGCCCTTCTTAAATCCTATCTCAACCAAAAGTTCTTTAGACATCCACCCTGGTTTCTTCAAACCTCTTACCTTTTTTTCTCCTTGTGGGAATTGATTTAAATTGCGCCTTCAATATCTCCCTTTTAAGAATTTCCCATCCTTCATGTACTCCCTTCTCATTCAATATTCTCACTCACGGGATCACACCCAGTAGTTCCCTAAATTTATTGAAATCAGCTTTCCTAAAGTCTAGAATACATGTTTGACTATTTCTTGCTTCTCCTTTCTGCTGTATAACAAACTCCAGGAGAACATGGTCACTCCCACCTAAAGATCCCACTCCTTCTACCCCATAAACCAAGTCATCATTATTGGTTAAGATCAGATCCAAAATGGCTGTTTCCCTTGTCGCTTCTTCCACTTTTTGGACTATGAAGTTGTCTGCAAGGGAAGTGAGGAATTTGGCGGACCTAGTCGTTTTGGCAGTTAGCCTTCCAACAGATGTCAAGATAATTGAAATCTCCCATTACTACTACATCTCTCTTTTTTGAATGTTTGGACATCTGTTCCAGGAAAGCATCATCTAACTCCTCAGTCTGGCTTGGGGGTCTATAATATACCCCACAATGACATCGCTATTTTTCTCCCCCTTAATTTTTACCCAGATGGTTTCAAGCTGGGTTCCAGTGTCTAAGACCTGGATCTCCTTGCAGGTGTAATCATTCCTAACTCCTCCCCACTTCCGATTTGGTCTGTTTCGCTGAAATAGGTTATACCCTTCAATTAATACTTTCCATTCATGAGACTCGTCCCACCAGGTTTCCGTAATGCCTATTATATCATATTTGCTTTGTACTATTAACAGTTCTAGTTCATCCTGCTTATTTCCCATGCTCTGTGCATTAGTGTAGAGACACCTTAGACCACAGGTCCTTCCTCTTGGCAGCTTATTTAACATTGTTTCCCTCCCATTAAGTTTTTGAACAGTCTTTCCTTGAGTATGTGCTACCCTCTGCAATTCGTTCCTATCTATATTTGCAGTTATTGTCCTCACTTGAGGCTTTAAATTAACGTCTCACTCCCCCGGAAGATTTAGTAAAATCTTTAGTAAATCGCCTTGGTAAAGGTGGATGGAATTTTCTTACACTTAAAATGTTAACATGTCCCTGTAAGTTTTCCAGTTTCCTTTTTTTTTTTGGTAATGTATGACCAGGACCTGTAACAGTTAAAGAAATATTCCTGGATACTTTTCTACCCAAACCAGTTAAGTTGCTGAAATAATAATACAGTAAGGGTTGTTAATCCCATAGATCACTTGTCGGATCCCATTAAATATATAACTGGATACTTTTCTGGGATATTGAGTAAAAATTGGTAGTCACTTCCATCCTCTGAAACTTTTTGAACGGATACTCTTGTTGTCTGTGGGGTCTGGGTGATGAGGTAGGATAAACAGCAGTCTGGTCAGATTAAATGAGTCTGCAAGCTCTCACTGGGATATGTTGGGTCAGTCACCCCATCCTAAAATAGTACATGAAAGCTTCTTAAAAAAAAAAAAAGACCCCTTTTAAACCTAAAGCCATCTCACTGGAGTGTTAGTGTGTGTGTGAAGTCTGATAAGCTAACAACTAATGCTTGGGCTGCTGCTTAATATTTTCTAAGTTTTAGCAAATGGTAAATGAAGCCAGTAGCTGTTGATATTGTGTGCAAGCCTGGGTATTGCTATCAGATGGGGCAGGCCCTGTTATCCGCACCTTCCTCCTCCACATATCCACTGTTGCAGGGTTCCACGTCTGTTGTGTTGAGGTGTGGGTGGGTGAATAGTTAGACCACTCTAGAGTGCTCTTGGTTGAAATGGCTCATAAGCCTCTGCTAGCAGCTGCCTTTTTTGCTACTTGGTAAGGGGCAAAAGCGTGGAGTTTTCATGGAGTGTATTATTGCAGTTAACGATCAGCTCAGCAACTCAATAAAGTTTTATAGATTTGCTTCACTGATTTAAAGTACTGAATACTCAGGTCTATTTTCATATTACAAAGTCCTTTGGGAAATTGCCAAATGTATCTCTGAAAAGACACAACAGTTTTGTCCTTTAGTTATGAAATGTGTCCGTTGTGCAGACAGTTGCTTTGCTTAATGAAGAAATCAAGTTACGGTACTAGGTTCCATTCGACTTCAGCTGGGAAAAGAACTCTTCAAAACCACAGAATTTACATAGGTAAGAAAACCAAGGTTTTAAAAAAGGGATACATTACCTGTAATTCTGACACAGTTCAGTAGGCAACTTAAGACAGCTGTTAAGTTAAGATTCCTTTTGTAAGAGTGTTGATCACAAATAAATGGAAAAGAGCAAAGCCAAAACACCTATTCAAATCTGACATATTTTAAGGCAAACCAAGAAGGAGTCTGACAAGCAGATTGCAAGCAGACATTAATTTCATTAAATGCTTTTTTAAAAAGCTGTTGAGGCTGTAAAGTCTTCCATGTGTAAAAAGGAGTGCTAATGGAAGATAGGGAGAGTGCAGAATGAATCTTTTGCATCTTTGTTGACAGAGGTGGTATTTGAGGGACACCTTTATCTGACTCATTTTTTCCTCTAGCACGGTGTAGTGGTTAAGAGCGGCGGACTCTAATCTGGAGAACCTGGTTTGATTCCCCACTCCTCCACATGAAGCCTGCTGGGTGACCTTGGGCCAGTCACAGCTCTCTCAGAACTTTCTCAGCCCACGTGGAGGCTGGCAGTGGAAAACCACCTCTGATTGTCTCTTGCCTTGAAAACCCTACGGGGTCGCCATATGTCAGCTGTGATTTGACAGCGCTTTTCACCACCAAACTTGCTTGGGCTACTGCTGTCCATCCCAGTCGCTGGTTGCCATCCCCCCCCCCCGCCCCGCTTCTGTGTCTCGCCGCCGCCAGCCTTCTTCCCTTTGTTTTGCCCATTTCCTGCTGCTGGCTGATTAGGGAAGTGGAGCACAGCATCTAACTGTTAGCCCATGTGCATGCTCTTTCAATCCCGCTTCCTTGCTGTAAAAGCACATTACTGCTACTGCGGTGGTGTGTTGCATGCCGTTCCTCTGGTTAGAAGAAGCTCTGCAGATGAAAAGTAGAGACGTTGGAATCGTCTCCTTCTCTGTCCAGGCTCTTCTGCACAAATCTGTTCTGCTGCAGTGGTTGTCCTTCATTGGTGGCGAGGCGGGTGGTTAGCTACAGGCCTTTGCTACCAGCCCTGCTCTCCTCCTCTTGCATTGTAAGTGGCTTTATAATCCTGTTTGTGTGACGTGTCTTTTCAAATACAGCTGTAGTAATATACCAACTGTCATGTTTAGAAACCAGTACTTCCCTTAAGAAGCTTGTGAGGATGGTAACTTTAGGGAAAACCTGTGTTCTATAAATATATCTGATCTAGATGTAATCCCAAATAAGGACACTGCTATAGCAAATGCTTACAAGGCAGTACAGTCAAGTGACCTTTGCAGGCCCTTTGTAGATATAATGTAGCTATCTCCTGCTGCTGACATGGCTAGGAACCTTCTTTTTAGGATACTGTCTCTTCCAAGATGGAGAAAAGCTCAGTCGAACCTCTCTAGATACAGCTTTTGGCTTACTTCAGAAGAAGAGCTGGTTTTTATATGCTGACTTTCTCTTCCTCTTATGGAAGAATCAAACTGGCATACAATCCCCTCCCCTCCCCACAACAGCCACCCTGTGAGGTAGTTGGGGCCGAGAGAGCTCTAACAGAGCTGTGACTAGCCCAAGGTCACCCAGCTGGCTTCATGTGGAGGAGTGGGGAATCAAACCCGGTTCTCCAGATCAGAGTCCACCACTCTTGACCATTACACCATGATGGCTTTCATCGTTAGGATGAAAGAGACCACTGCTGCCACACAGGCTATGGCCTTGGGGAATGGAATTAGACATAGATGGAGGCTTCTGGTGTGTAAAACTGACCCCCCCCCTTTGCACATGTTGTGTTTCTCTTAAATACAGTTGCTCTCCAGATTTGACAGGTAGTCTGATAACTTAAGGTTTCCCATTCCAGTTTTAGCTTACAGTGCAAGAAGGTAAACTGGTTTCCAGTATTCAAGGTCAGTAGAGCTGGATATATTATGATCTAGTCCTGGCCAACCAGTTATATTGGCAAGCTCATTAATCCAGTAATGGCTTGCATTTATTTATTTATACATGTGTTTTTGTTTCTTTGCCCCAAGACAGCATTCAAAATACATGCAATAAGCATATAACAATTCAGTATCTAAAACATTATACAAATTACTATTATCTCTTAACTACTTCACCAGTTCCAAACAAATGCTAACTCTCAGAATTTGCTCAGAAAACCACCAGCTTCCAATAAGTCCAAGAAAAAGCCTTCCATGATTTGTGACGCATATATTTAAAGCTGATTAGCGCAGCCGTCCAGCCGCACACCAGAGTTGCTCTTGCTCCGCATGGTCAGGGCCAGATTCTACACCTGGCTCCTGCTACCTCCACCTGTAGGGATGAAATGAGGACACACTGGCTAAGAACTTGCCCCCCCGGCACGCATTCTGGCCCTGCCTCCTTTAACCCCTCCATTGTCGCCACTTCTGCCCCCAGGGTTAACACAGTTTCTTGGGCTGTCCTAGCAGCTCCATAGCTAATGACTCTTCTGCAAGGGAAAAAAAAAGGTTCGTTTTCTCGGCAAAACAAACTCACATCTGCCTTGAATAGAAGCTATTGCTGTCTGCGGGAGGGGGCCGATCACCAGTCTTAGACCCTTCTGAGCCAGAGATCTGCCCAGCCCCACAAAGGGCCAAACCAAATGATTTTGCGGGCCTTAAAAGGCCCCCGGGCCTGATGTTCCCCACCCCTGGTCTAGGGCCTAATAAGGAGGTTCTGAAAGCTTGAGGAATCGTGTTTGCGTTTATTTGACCTACTCATATAGTTGGTGCTTTCAAACTGAAGCTGTCCGGTACCACTTCAGGAGCATGTGCCACAGGCTTGAACATTCTCAGTGTCACTTCTTCCACTCTGCCTTGGTTGAGGGGCCTGGATTCTGCCTCCAAGTGAAACTGTCAGGTTTTCTTTGAGGTTCTCTTGTGCGTCTCTCTCTCCTCCCCCAGTAAAACATATAAAGAATTCCCTTCTTGCATGTCAAGCTAAATCTTTCTGTTCTTGAACTGTGTGACAGAAAAAGGGAGTGCTCTGTAATGCCTGCCAGGTTTTTCTTTCTCCTTTATCAGTAAGGAGTTTCTGTACGGCCTTACTACTTAGCATTTGGTCACTGGCCCATCAAAGCTTCCCCCCACCTCAAACTTTAACCCTAATTTTGAATTAACAGTTCAAAGATCCTTTAATCCTCATGGGGTTATCATTCAAAGATACGGCGACTCAGCCTGTGAGGAAATAAAGTAGAACAAACATTTAATACCAGAGCTGTTTTGATTACATTCTGCTCACTAATAGTCTGACTAATTTATATTGCTGCATTAGGTAAACATAGCCTTCAAATATATTTGTTGACCTGGGAATCAGGACCCACATAAGCTAAGCAAGTACCTTTGAAGTCCTTAACTTTAGAAAACTAAACAATTCAAAGTTGGCACACCATATAATGACTCTTAAAGTACAGATAAATTTAAGAAGGTAAAACATCTTGATACAGGTGCAGGTTTGCCCTGATTGCCAGTTGTGTAGCAGTGGCAAACATCTGAATATTAAAAGCATTGGTATCTTAGCCTGAAACCATACAGCTGGATACCTCTGCTAATTTTTCCTAGGTTCCTGTTGAGCTGGAGCCGGTACAGGTTCTTATTCCTCTGGTTACTAGGTGAACGTGATGGGCAAAATACCTGTTTATTGGTGCATCGAAATGTATCTTGAATAAAAATTCCATATCTAAGTCCGAAATATAACTTGTGCAGCTGATTAGTACAGGATGAGTATCTCTTATGCAGACTGCTTGGGACCAAAAGTGGTCTGTATTTTGGATTTTTCCGTATTTTTGAATATTTGCATGCACATAACATGAAATTTATATATGTTTTATATACACTTTATACACATAGCCTGAATGTAATTTAAAACAATATTTTAAATTATTCTGTGTATATCGAACAATCAGCAAGTAAATTGGTGTGCTGCTGAGGGCCTGTGAGTAATGTCTGCATGCCGGCTCAAAAAGTCTTGTTTTTGGGTCAGTCCGGATATCAGGTGTCTGGATAAGGGACACTCAACCTGTATAGGAGTAGCATTGGGGGGAGGGGGCAGAGAAAATGACAGACAAGCCTTAAAGGAATGAAATGGGACTAAGGCAACAGTTGAAAATCCCATTTGCTGCTTATCCATACGTTTTACGCAGCTGCTGCTGTTTGGCTAAGAGCAGCTGGCTTCATTTTCTGACAGACAGTTTGACAAAGGACCGGTTCTAGTTTGGGCTTAACAAGCATGATGGAGTTCTTTAGTTTCTGGCAAGAGTACCCCTTCAGGCAGGTAGCCTGGCTTCTGAAGTTTGATCTCCTGAATGGGAAGAAAACTTTGTGGTAGTTCATTCTGCCTTCCAGGCACTTGTCTGTGGGAGCAGTGCATGTCTTTTGCAGTAGTGCAGCAGCGTGTGCTCTGTCCCATGGCTGGCGTCACTGTCCCAGCTGGTAGCCACTAGCAAATACTAGGCAAGTGAGTTGTCATATGCCTTGAAGGCACATGATCCTGCTGTTTTTGCTGACGATAAGTAGGTCTAGCTGTGCCGGGATAGGAAAGCCATGTGGGAGTCTTAATGCATGCTGGCTTGATGAGTTTTTGGGAGGGGAAGCAGGGATAGAAACAAAATTAATTTCCAGACTGCCATCAGGAATTGCTGTACGAGTTAAGCCTGCAATGAATTATTCCACATGGAGAAAGAGTACAGTGGTTGAAAAACAACACAAACATGGAAAGGTCTGGGTAAAGAGAAATATTTTGGCCTGGCATCTAAAAGGAGAATAAAGTGGATGGCAGGTGGGCCTCTGGGGGTGAGGAGGGGGGGCTTCCAAACGTGCGGGGTTGTGTGTGGTAAAGTGCCATCAAGTCACAGCTGACTGATGGTGACTCCTTATGGGGTGGTTTGCCATTGCCTTCCTCTGCATTGCAACCCTGGTACCGTATATACTCGCGTATAAGCCGAGTTTTTCAGCCCCAAAAATGGGCTGAAAAAGCCGGCCTCGGCTTATACGCGGGTCAATACAGGGGGGAGGAGAAAGGAGGGAAAGGGGAAACTTACCGCCGTCGCCGCCGCCGGGCCCGTGCCGCTTCCTGCCGCCGGGAGTGGCCTGGGGCAGCCTCCTGCAGCGGCAGGAAGGCTGCCCCGCCCCCCCGGCCCCCGCCACCATTTTTTCCGGGCGGGAGGGGCCTTGGGCAGCCTCCTGCAGCCGCAAGATGGCTGCCCCGGCCCTTCCCGCCCCCGCTGACATTTTTCCTGGGCGGGAGGGGCCTTGGGCAGCCTCCAGCCGCAGGATGGCTGCCCAAGCCCCCCCGCCCCCGCCGCCATTTTTCCCGGGCGGGAGGGGCCTTGGACAGCCATCCTGCGGCTGCAGGAGGCTGCCCAAGGCCCCCCCCGCCCCCACCGCCATTTTTTTCGGGTGGGAGGGGCCTTGGGCAGCCTCCTGCAGCCGCAGGATGGCTGCCCAAGGCCCCCCCGCCCCCGCCGCCATTTTTCCCGGGCGGGAGGGGCCTTGGGCAGCCTCCTGCAGCCACAGGATGGCTGCCCCGGCCCTTCCCGCCCCCCGCCGCCATTTTTCCTGGGCGGGAGGGGCCTGGGGCAGCCTCCTGCAGCCGCAGGAGAGCCTTTCAGGTAAGCCTGCGGGGGGGGGGGAGGTGTTATAAGCCGACCCTCGGCTTATACGCGGGTGCCTAATTTTTCCCCATTTTTGGGGAGAAATTAGGCACCTCGGCTTATACGCGGGTCGGCTTATACATGGGTATATACGGTATTCTTTGGTGGTCTACTAACCAAGGCTGACCCTGCTTAGCTTTCGAGATCTGACGAGATAAGGCTATACTATGCTGCCTTCCCTCCCAAACATGCGGTGCCACCACTGAAAAAAGTGCAGCTGATGGGAGCACAGAATTCTAGGCTTGTGGGGAAGAGCTTAACTGGTACACTGGACAGTGTTAAACAACTTTCCGTTCCAAATCAGCGTTTGATGTCTTTTGTAAGCCAGCAAGTCCATTATTTATTGTGGCCTGCCAAGTGGGACAATGATGAAAGGGAGAACGATGTAAGCTGCTTTGGATCCCTCTTGGAGAGCAAAGTGGAGCGGTGGACTGTGATCCGGAAAACCGGGTTTGATTCCCCACTCCTCCACATGAGAAGCAGAGGCTAATCTGGTGAACTGGATTTGTTTCCCCACTCCTCCACATGAAGCCAGCTGGGTGACCTTGGGCTAGTCACACTCTCTCAGTCCCACCTACCTCACAGGGTGTCTGTTGTGGGGAGAGGAAGGTGATTGTAAGCCGGTTTGATTCTTCCTTAAGTGGTAGAGAAAATTGGCATATAAAAACCAACCCTCCTTCTAAATGTTTTAAATAAGTGTTGTCTTGCTTCTACTCCTAAACTTTTCTTTTTAAAAAACCTGTCTCTGACTAAAGCTGGCATTTTCCTTGGCACTTCTGCAAGTTAAATACGATTCATACCGTTCCATATGCATTCCTTGTAATGTAGAGGAGAAAACAGTGAATAATATAATATACAGTTAATAAAGCAGCTTGTTTCTAGTATGCTAATACCTCTCATTCCATGCCTCTCCGGTTGACCAAGCAAGTAGTAACAAACCAAAGAGTGTTCTTACATTTGAGAGCCAGTATGGTGTAGTGGTTAGAGTATTGGACTAGGATCTGGGAGCCCAGGTTCGAATCCCCACTCTGCCGTGGAGGCTTGTTCAGTGAGCTTGGTCCAGTCACACACAATCAGCCTAACATATTTCACAGGGTTGTTATGAGGATAAAATTGAGGAGGACTATGTAAGCCACTCTGGGTCCCCATTGGAGAGAAAGGTAGAGTATAAATGAAATAAATATTTAACACTTTTTTTCTAAGATGGGCAGGCATGCACACATCCCATCCATTCCCTTGCAGTCCAGATAAGCAACTAGGAAATTCAGTTTCTTGGTCTTACATTTTTGAGAGAGGCATGTTTCTCCTGGATGTTTTATCTCCTAAATATGTAGAAAGGGTGGGTGGTAGTGTTGCTCAGCCCTGGTTGGGCAGCCGTTCAGTGGCTCCTGGGACAGGACATTGGAGAGACAGAAACACTTTTAATTCTTTGCAGGTAGGTTGAAGTAATCCACATAATGACTCAAAAAACACCACTGTGCTTTGTTCCAGTTAAATATCAGTCTTGTTCAGAGTACTGTTGATGACGATTGCAAGCTGTAGTTGAGGTTATGTCAAACGGTTTGTGGCTATGCTTATGCTCTGGAGAAAAACTTGGATAGCCTCTGAACTGCTGCTTGTGAATCTTTCCTTGAGTGCAGAAATGTGAGCCCAGTACTGAACATTTTGGAATAATATAGGTGTTTACTGAAGAGGAAAAAAAACATTTCTTGGCTTTATAGTCTACTTCCTTAAATAATAGTGTTAGAGTAAGACAGTTTTTATTGCTATAGTAGAGAAGAATTATGGTTCCAACTGCAGGTTTTGCTTTGTATGAGAGCCACCTTGTGTTTAAATTTTGTTGAGCATATAACTTTATCTGGCATGTAAGTCTGATCTTCTTAGGCTTACATATTGCTTTGACAACAAAATCAAAATAATGTCCATTCATTTTTGTTTATAAAATTTGTGTTTTCCCTTTAGTAAGAACAGAGAATATTATTCCCTAAAACAAGTTGACATGTAAAGTGCAGTGCTGGTAGGACCTATAAAACAAATTCCTGCTGACCATATCAAATTGTCTCCCCAAATCTTGCCCAGATAAAAACATTTTTACATTTCTTCTGGATGATTGCAGTGTTGGGCATGAACAGGCTCCCTTTGGGAAAGTTCCATAGATAAGAGCTAGAATAAAACATTGCTTTGCATCTGTCCATTTTGCTTCTTGAAGTAATCATATGTGGAATAAGGCATCTCCCCCAAAGGTTAGAGGACAGAGCAGGTCATGGATGAAGAAGAGCTAGAGCAAGGACAAATATGGCTTTTGTTAAGGTTGTGTTGACTTGGTTGCTTTATTTACAAGATACTTCAATTGTCAACAAATGTAATACTTAACTAATTTTTTAAATTTTATTTACCTTATAGCCCCTCTTTCTTGCTGAGACTCAAGGGAGACCACACGGTATAGCAATGTAATCCAACAGCACAAGACATCCAATAAACAGTGCAATAGCATGAGGATTGCAGAAAGCTAGAAAACAGTGTAAAAAGAAAAATGTATCAGGCATGATATTATAAAGCAAAAGAAATGGAATTACAAAAGTAGTGTAGTAAGGATGAAAGATACAACAAACCTTTAAATAGACTGCAGTCATGTTCCTTTATAAATATTGTTTAACATAGGCTGCAAAATGATAGAAATATAGGAGCCTTCCAGGCCATTCTATAGAGCAGGTCCATAACAGAGAATACATGTGTATGGGCAGTTGCTGATTTTACCTGTTGGCATGGTGGTGACCTTTATTGTGAAACTATAAAAATTAGCTTTTAAAAATGTAATTTAGTGAATGTACATAGGGGTGACAAATAGGAGAAGCTTTGCGGTGGTAGTAAATCTACCCATGACTGTTACAGGGATGGATTGGGGAAGTAGCCCTTATTCCTGCCCTTGCTAACAGTGCCAGAATGAAATAAAAATGCAGGCTGCCACCCTATACGGTGGTGGTCTTGTCTAGAGCCAGTGTTTTGACGACATCTGACAGCTTGGTGGGCCATTATGCCAACCCTAGGTAAAGGTTATTAAAGAATTCTTAAAGCTATTCCTGTGTCTGGAAAATGTATGACTGTGTGTAATAGAGGTAACTTCTATAGCTCGCTTTGTGGGAGGGTACTGTGGCTTGGCTCCTGTATTCTTGTTCCACTTGGGGTGGAGGGAGAGGTGAATGTCCGCTCTTCCTCCTGGAGTTCCTCCCACTTGACCTGCATTATGTTCCTGGGGGTCCATTGACCCATTGGGGCACAAGGCTGCTTGGGGAAGGGGGTAAATTGTTCATCTTGTTTAGCGATGCTCATTGATGCCTAGGAGCCAAGCCTCTTGTTTCCACATGCAGAGGATATCCTATGTATATTGGCAAATGGCTTGTAATAGTCTACACTCTGTGTGTGTGTGTGTGGGGAGTGCTGGTGGTTGTCAGCCTTTTTTTCCTGTTAGGTGAGTACTCTGGTTTGTTTCCCAATTTCACTGAAATCTGTGCGCTTCTTGTTTTTAGCACATCTTCGTTGCCTCCCCTAGACTGGCCTTTACCTGCTCAATATGGACAGTGTGAACTAAAAATAGAAGTGCAACCAAAAACTCATCACAGAGCACACTATGAAACGGAAGGCAGCAGAGGAGCTGTGAAAGCATCCACTGGTGGGCATCCTGTAGTGAAGGTAAGTTGATGAAAGCCTTTTTATCTGAATTACCACAGACCCCTTAATCCTGTGGACAGTTTTAAGATTATCCACAAGAACGACGGTGAATGCTTTCCCCAGGTATTAGGAAAGGCTTATAATTCAGCACTGTCCTGATCATGTGTGACAAATAGCACTTGCTGTTGAGGGACCTGGCGCATCTCCACTGCTGCCGTATTGATTCTTCTGTCGTTAACGCTGAACATGTACAGTTCTATTTGTGTTATGGGGCTGCCTGTATAACTTCCATGTTTTCTGAAAGTTAGAGCCTCTTTAAACTATAAAGAATGACTCTGCCAGACACTTTCAAATAACTGCAGGCCTGTTTGTTTGAAATGAAAAGCTCATGATTTAAGCATTTGTGCCCTATTAAAATCCGATGGGGCTTCAGCTTGAGCAGTTGTTTACCAGAGAAACGTTGGAACAAAAAATCCCAACATCAAGTATATGCTAATAGGGTCTGAACTTGCTGAGGCTGAGAGGGGAAAAGATCTTGGGGTCATAGTAGATAGCTCGATGAAAACATCAACCCAGTGTGCCATAGCAGTGAAAAAGACAAACTGTGTGTTGGTGATTATTGGTAAAGGAACTGAAAGTAAAACGCCCATATAATACCCCTATATAGATCTGTGGTGCAGCTTCATTTGGAATTCTGTGTGCAGTTCTGGTCACTGCATTTCAATAAGGACATCATAAAGCTGGAAAAAGTACAGAAGATGATTGGGGATTGGAGCTCTTTCCCTACGAGGAGAGACTGAAAGGCTTGGGGCTTTTTAGTTTAGAGGAGAGACGACTAGGAGGGGGCATAATAAAGGTTTTTAAAATTATGCGCGGGGTGGAGAGAGTTGACATAGAGAACTTTTTTTTCCTCTTCCAAAATACTAGAACTCTAGCGGATCCAGGGACACTAATGGGCAATGGATCCATGACGGACAAAAGGAAATACTGCTTTACACAGAAAGTGATTAAAATGTGGAATTCACTGCCAAAGGATGTAGTGATGGCCACGGGCATAGACAACTTTAAAAGGGGATTAGACAGATTCATAGAGGATAGGTCTATCAATGCCTACTAGCATGGTGACTAAAGGGAACCTCCATGTTAAGAGGCAGTAAACCTCTGAATCCTATTGCCAGGAGGCAACATCAGTGAAAGGCCTCAGCCTCTGTGTCCTGTTGTTGGCCCTCTGAGGAACTAGTTGACCACTGAGTGAGACAGAATGCTGGACTAGTTGGACCACTGGTCTCATCCAGCAGGGCTCTTCTTATGTTGTTAGGGGAAGGAGGGGCAGCTTGTACTCACCATGTTTGTTTCTGTTATGGTAGCTTCACACTGCTCCTTGGATAGGGACACCAGAGTACAAAAACCATCTAGCATGAAAATTGGAATCAGAATCCATTTCAAGTTCTTTGAAGTGGGGCCTGGGGAAGAATTGGGGCCTTGCTTCTAACTAGCTTAAAGGGGAAATGTTGAATTCTTTGTGCACATATTCTCTGCACTTTATGGACTGTGTACATTTTGTGCTTGGTATAACAGAGGTCCCAACATGGTACCTGTGGGCACCATGGCACCCACCGACACTTTTTCTAGCGCCTGCCAATTGTTTTTAGGAAGTGCGTGGAGCAAGATAGGGTTTTTTGCCCAGCAAGGCTTCTGATTGACTATTGGAGATTTGAATGGCTGTACAGAGTTTTTTAAATGTTGCTTTGGCAGCAGTTGCCACCACAGCACAAGGATCTTCACTGTGCTACTGAAGTTAAGCTGTGGCAATCATTTTGTGCTTGGCTCCGCCTCCTGTGGCAGCTGTTTTGTGGCAGCCGATTTGTTGCCGCACCCACCGTTGCTGTGGCAGAATTCCACATGTGCCCACAAGTTCAGAAAGGTTGGGAAACCCTGCTCTATAAGGTCACTTAACACTTTCTAGTAAACAGTGGGCCTGGAACTCTTCTGTGGGGGGTGGGGTAGAGGACACCAAGAGGGGACATGGTAATTTCATGTTAGGCAGTTACTAGAGCAGAGATACCACAGACACACTCAAAATCTCCCAGAGCACTCTGGGAATCAAGTGGGTTTTCCCGTGGTGCTTATTGCGGACACCTAGGATTAAACGAGCAAGGTGCTCATCTAGCTCCTGGGTATTTTACCCACACATTGCTTCCTTGTGATATAAAGTGAAGTTTAGTGGTTGTGTTGCAGAATGTGTAACATACACCCTTCAGATTGCTATAAGATATCAGGAACTTGAACAGGTCACTCTAATTTATTCCTCACTTTTGTTCTCCCATTTTCCTTTAAAAAAAAAAACCTGACCCTAAACTTACATGCAGTTTCCCTCTGAATATATGTCATGCATATATTCAGTCCTTGTCAGGCCACTGTGGGGAGAACGGGACTTGCTTTTCTCTTTTAACTTACGAAGTTACATTTTTCTGCATTTTTGGAGCAAGGGATAACATAGAAGCTTCTGCACATGGCCCTGTTTTGTCACCCTACAAATCGGGACAGGACCATCAGGTTTCCACCCTGCCTCCAGCTCGAGTCATACAGTTCATTGTATCACCTTGCTGCATTTGTGGGTCAGAGTTAATCTTTAGCACTTGTTGTAGGCTTGGAGAATAGCTCTGGAAGGATGGTTTTGTGTATATGTGTGTGTATCTCCTTGCTTCTGTGGTATGGGCACGTGCTTTCTGACACATTTTCAATGACAGATTTTAAAATCTATACTCATTCTTGGGGAGACGTTGTGATGGAGTGGCAGCGGCTGGTCCAATCACAGTTTGCTCCAGTTCCCCACTCTGGCTGAGAAGCAGTTGATGATGTCTGCATTATTAGTCCACTACATCTAGTGAAGAGCCAAGAGGCTTGGATGACCTTTCGTCCGTGCAGCGATGGCAACTGTATTGTCTAGACCAGAGTTGTCCTATATTCCTCTTCACCAAGGATGTATCTTGGTCATCTTAACGTCGTCTTCTCCCCCCGTACCCCGGTGAACTCAATTTTGGGACAACAAGGCTGTTGTACAAGATTTGCAGCATTATTTATATGGTGTGGTCTACTGAATACTTGCAGACAGAGTCAGTGTGTCTGAACCATGCTATCGTCTCTTGTGTTTCAATAATGGAATTGTTTATTTGGGCTTCTTCTGCAGTTCTCAGTTGCAAGGGAGGCAGTCTTCAAAAGATAACTTTTAAAGTGGCCAAATTTGGGTGGCAAGCAATGAGGACCAGGCGTGCATGGGTTGAACTTAATGGTTGAGCGATTTTATATTTATATTTATACTAATTTTAAACATGTAATATTTTTAATTAAGCGCTTAACAGCTTTTATGAGTGAGAGATTGTAAGATGGTATAGGGGTTCACACTTGATGCACTTTTATATGTGTTATGTTATGTATGTATATCTGGTATGTTTTTATGCTGGTCTTGGACCGTATTAAACTCTCTTTGTTAGCAGCCTCTGTAGACCAGCCCTTCGCACTGCTTGCCAAAAGTGTAGTTGTGTACAGCTGGGATTATTGAACTAACTTTGCATAAGCTGATGGTTTACAAGGGCTCATTCTGCTTTATAGTGCAGCCTGTTAAATTTTCTGATGTGTGATTAATAGAAACCTAATCACCATGTGCTGAATTTTTTGCAGAGTAACAACAGTAAGTATTAAAAATGGGCTGCGAACAGTCTTATTCTTGTAATGAGCTAGCGCTTGCAGATTTTTGTGGATGACCAGTGTGAAGAGTGATTACCCAGAACTGCTTCAATCGCCAATGGTCTGCAGGGCTTCATACAGAACAGGGAGTCGATACAGACTCCTGTCCAGATGATTTACCCAGAAGGGCGTTAAGGTATTGACAGACTCACTCATGAAGCGTGCTTGGGCAGCTCACAATCTTGCATAAGCTAACGCAAGAGATTGTTGTGAGCCATTTCACAGTTAATGCATCAGTCAGGCTACACTGGTGTCTGCTGTGGTAAATGCATCAAACGAGAAGGCACCTGGCCCGCTCCCCTTCTGTTTCACTCCAAATGAAACATGGTAAAAGATGAATCCTTTGCCTTCTCTCCTTTCTGTTATTGTCATATTAAAATAGAGCCTTCTGTATTTACAACTCAAACTGTTCATGCTCTAGTCATTTCTGGCCTTGATTATTCTCTTCCTTGCTGGTGGTTTCTTTGATCCTCTTTTGTATCTTTCTAAGACAAGTCGAGGTACCAAAACTGTTTCCCCCTGTATGGTAAGACGTGCATCAGCCCATCTGCAAAGTCTCACACTCTTTTCATTTCCTCAATTCCTGCTTCTCTCTTTCTCTCTCTCTGCAGTCTGGTCTAATTCTGTTGCTGTTCTGCATTTGATTTGCGCCCCTAGCTACCATATGCATGCAATGGTAGTTTTAGCATCAGTGAGTATTTAGAATTTGGCACTTAATTGTTAAATCTCAGGCCTAATAGCTGATGGTCTTGAAAAGAGAATTGATGAGGTGGTGGTGATGGAAATGTTGTGGTTTCAATATTGGAGCCTAACGTTGAATGTTAATTTGCGTTTTATTGGCCACCGATGCACGTCATTGGACATGAAAGCAAACATTTTAAAAGATTTCAGGGCTGTTCTGTGTCTTGGTGGTTAAATTTAAAAGGAGCTGTCTCTCTTAACGCAGCTTGCATCTTCTCCGCCTTAAAAATTGGATCCTAAAGAAACATTTTTCAAACAAATTGAAAAATGCCAAAGATAAAGTTTGGCTAAAAACCTTACCAGTTGACCTCTTTTTGTGACAGTGTGTACAATCGGCTTTGCAGGTGCCTTTCTGCCATGCACCTGCTCTTTGCTTGCGGTAGGCTTATCTTGATTGTGTGGGCTAGTCTGTTAACAGGTGGGTGATTCTGCTGTGTCGTCTGTAGCTGGACAAAGTCGCCTTCTGATCCCCTCTAACCCTCTGGTATCCCAATAAAAGCAACGAGAGACTCGCAAAGATGGTAGACATTGCGTTCCCCGGGTGGATTGACTTGCCTTCCAGGAAAATAAACTAGGTGTTCTTTGAATAGATGCTATGAACAAAGGATGGAGGCTGCGTCTTGAGCACACAGCTGATTAGGGAGCTGCTTGCGGAGGGTGCGTGCCAGCCTGCTGACAACTGCAGGCTTGGGCGATTCAACACGATTAGATCTCCAGGTAAAGTAAGAAAGTCTTCCTTACACTTTTCAGAAGCATTAGTCCTACTTCAATGAGCATATTGACTTCTCTACAGCAGTGCTCAGAAGTGGACTTGTAATGGGGGATGCCACTGGTCGCAGGCTAGGGTTTATAGCAAGAAGGCTCCCAAGTCCTGTCCCAACAAACAGAGTACCTGTTTCGTGAACAACCCTGCTTATGAGCGGCCCGCTATTTCTATCGAAGCATTTGTCCCTTGTGTCTCTTAGAATCATAGAGTCGGAAGGGACCACCAGGGTCATCTAGTCCAACCCCCTGCACACTGCAGGAAATTCACAACTACCTCCTCCACACACTCCCAGTGAACCCCTACTCCATGCCCAGAAGATGGCCAAGATGCCCTCCATCTCATGA
This sequence comes from Euleptes europaea, assembly GCF_029931775.1. NCBI lineage: Eukaryota > Metazoa > Chordata > Lepidosauria > Squamata > Sphaerodactylidae > Euleptes > Euleptes europaea. The sequence goes on along the minus strand of NC_079328.1, from coordinate 25,843,850 downwards.
TCTGCCCAACGGCATAGAATCTTGACTGTTAACTCCTGCCTTGATACATATTGCCACTGACGAGCGGCACATTACTTGCGAATGTGTGTCATAGCTCTTGGCACTTTGACAAAAAGGCTTAAAATGCAGGGTAGTAATTTTCATAAACTCAGTTTTTTATGCATCCCTTACCTCTCCGTAAGGGCAAAGTGATCCCCTTGATAACATATTAATACAATTGGAAGTTTCTCAAAGGGAAGCTGTTGTAGCTTATCCTGTGGTGACCTTCTCTCTTTAGCCTTCCAGCTTTAGTTTAACTTACGCATTCGCTGACCTTTGCTATGGAAACGATACAGAAACACACAAACAACTTGGCAGAGTTTCCTCCACAAAGCGGTGGGTAGTGTGTCACAGTATACAGTTACTAGCGGAGGGTTTTTAGAGGTCAGTAGTGACAGCGTGCTGTAACTTTTTCATTATTTATAACATTCTGTGTTACTCCTAGCGTGAAGAGTGCTATGGTTATGTTTACAGAATGAACTTTTGTTCTTTCACATATGGGCATGTTTATATTTGACTGCAGCAGATGCTGGTAGTAAATATAAATATGCTTTAAAGTCTTCCCCTTTTTGTAATATTATACTTCTAGCTCTTCATCCCTCAACTACCAGTCTAATTTACTATCTTTGCATAAAGGACATGTGGTTGTATATTCACCGGGGTGGCATTAATGTCAGTAGACTAATATAACTTAATATTCATTGGGGTAGTTTAGGCCACAGTTAATCAGTGGGTGATGTCTTGGTCTTTAGAGAAGGGTAACCAGCTGCTGGTTATCATTTTTAGCAGAGTTATGCATTTTCTTTCTGGCCGACTTCTTAGGGAGAAAAGTGGAACTCACCACTGAACTTTTCCACTTAGTTGGGTGTTTGTGTAGCCTGGAAGGACTGGGGAGCAGAACAGTCTCTCAAAACAACAGTTCCAGATTTAATATGTGAAAAAATGGATTATAAACATTTAAAAACTCTTCAAAAGAATCTGCCCAAAGAAATGAACAATAAACGCATTGGTTCAAAATAGAAAATTTGACACAGTTGATCATCCTTGCGTGCATGATTCTAGCCATCCGCTCACATGTTCTGGGTTTCAGCTGCCGACAAGTTCAGAGTCCCCCCTCCCTTCTCTAAGGTTCCTTGGAATTTTGTTCTTAGTCCTTTCCTATACTGTCCCCAGGTGACCTTATTGAATCCCATGGTTTTCAGTATTGCCTACATGCTAGTGACATCCATAGAAAGAAACATACATTTCTAATCTGGACCTTTCCCTTCTCGCCAGTTCTGAATATTGTGTGTGTGTGTTAAGTGCCATCAAGTCACTTCCGACTCATGGCGACCTATGAATCAGTGTCTTCCAAAATGTCCTGTCTTTGATAGCCTTGCTCTGATTATTACCACCTCTAATTTCTATCACACCCTCAAACTCATAAGTCTAAGCAACTCCTTTTGGGTGGACAGAGTATTTATTATGAACCCTGTTAAGTAAGCTACAGGCTGGGCTTTATATCCTTCTTCTTTCTGCCTTGTTCTTCACGTTCAGTCTGCTGTCAACAATGTTAGTACTTCTGGTTGCTTGGCTCATGAGCTTGTCGTCTCCTGGGTTTGGCTGATGGAATATTCTTCTTGCCTTCACATGGAAGGAGCCCTGAACCATGCATGGGAAGCTAATACTGCAACTTTCCCCTTGAATGATGTTGCCCGTCCCAGAAACTGAGCACTGATGTGGAGAAGAATTGCAGCATAGGTTCCCCCTCACATGACCTGTGCTTCTCATGTTACCGTAGTGGCACAGGATTGAACCGTGGTGCTGGTGTAACATGAGAGAGGAACCTCAGTAATGAGAACATCATGGGTCAAAATGTCCCCCAAATGTTCTCAAAATAAGTATTGTTATTTGGCTAACGATTTCATTTTTAGAAGAACTTTATCATAACCCTTGTAGGTACATACCAGGAATTTCAGCTAAGCAATATCTTATCAAGGTTGTGGTTAATTGTATTAAATACACAATTGGAGTCATATGCCTAAGAATCAAATTCTCTTTTGCTCTGACCTGCGTATAAGCTCACCATGGTATCAGTTCTGCATTAAAGATTAGGCCTCAAAAGATTTTTGTCTTTCAGTAGGTGTTCCAAACCATGGAGGTTTGGGAACACACTGGCTGATGGCACCTCCTCCCCCCTTTTGTGTGTGCTGATTCCTGCCATTTCCTGATATTCTCTGGCCTCACTTTGCCGTGATATCCACACTGAGCAACTGATGTGTGGTCAGCTGGGCAGCCCCGCGGGGCCCAGAAAACAGCAGGGTGCTTCTGATGGCCTGGCAGAAAGTAAACATGGGCAGGGCAGAAGTGGTGTGCCATTGCTGATGGAGGGGTAGGGCCTAACCCGGCCGCTAGGGCCTTTAAAGGCTGGCAACAGGCAGGCGGGTGAAGGACAGAGGCTGGAAGAGGCTATGGGCTGCTGACAGAAAGAGAAGACAGGATCAGACGAGCCCAACGTGGTGCCAGATGGGCCTGGGGAGGCGGCAGCTCAGCAGGAGCATCTAAGTGCTCAGGAAGAGGGAGATCCCCTGGGCCACAGAGCAGGAGAGCCCATTACAGGCCAGTTAAGGTCTGTAGGGTGTAGGGTGGCTTAACTGAAGTTCCAGAAGAGGCCATTGGGGCCGAGAGAACCTCTGGGAGAGGAAGCAAGGGGATTGGCTCTTGAGGAAGATTCCAGCCAGGCCTATAGACTTACCAGGGAGACAGTTGCCACCAAGGAGGTGGAAGGCATGGAGGTTGTGAGGGATCCATGCGTTGTTGTGCAGCAAAGGGAGTCGGGATTAAGGGACAAGAGGATCTGTGCCAGGCCCTGGAGGAACCAGTGGGAACCTGGTCTGAGGCCACCTGGAAGCTTGACACTATGGTTAGAGCTAACCCCGAAACCATGATTTGACATGACTTTGGGGTTAACACTATCCATAGTTCCCTGATTTGAATGTTAACAGCAGCAGAGCAATGTGGAAATGTAAGAAATGAGAGACGGGTGGTAGGGGAGGAGAGAACATAACGAGCCTTTTCCAGGTCCCAGTCTTCCAAGCGACGGTTTGAAGAGTCATCATAGCTGACCCGTGGAGCTTTGTTCTTGCTGAAAAATGACTCATTGAACTCCTTCGCAGTGGCAGTTGCTTAGAGTAAATACGGCTCCATTGCTTTGTGTGGCAGAAAACCTGTGCTTTACATGCCTGTTAAGTGTGTGCTAAATGACTTCACTTTAAGTTCAATTGTGGGAGAAAAAAAATGAGAGAAGGCATTCTTTTTTCACTGTTACTATATTTTGATGTCAAAGCTAGAAAGAAATTTCAAGTTCCTAGTTGGCCACCATGGAGTGGGAGGGTTGATATAAGAGAGAGAATGCACACTTTGTAAAAATGAGACAGCTGTATAAACATAATGCATTTTTAAGAGTCTCTCTTGCTATAACTTCTTCTGGACGGTTTTAAAAATTATTCCATTGGTAGAATTCACATGGGAAGTGTTGTGTTGGAATTAGGAACTCACTTGGGAAGAGTTTTATACTGGAATTTGGAAAACGTTGCTGAGCGGTGAGCTGGCAGTAGTCTGACATTCTGCTCTTGCCTATTTCTTGAAAAGTGGATTTTCAATTGTGACAACACATTTCCTCAGGGATAGGCATTCCTGTGGAACTGATCCTAAATTTAAATAGTAAGTTTTCCTCTTGCTAGTTGCTGATGAAGAGTTGCTACCAGTATGCCTTACTCATAAGCATATCAGTGAGTGCTCTCCTGTGAAGTTTCTGAGTTTAATAAACATGATAATATGCATAAAAGATTCACAGAGAAAATATGTGTGGACATTTTGAAATTCTTGAGTTAGGCTTAAGTCAAAAGAGAGCAGTTCAGTCTCTGAGGTCAAGAAAATTATAGTGGGTGTATTGCTGAATATTTTAATGGCAACTACTTCACTGCAGTAGTACAGTTATAATGCAGGGAGAACTACATGTTATGGGAGTCTCTGTTTCCAGCTCTTCTTTCCGCTTAATTCTAATAAAAGGCAGAATTGGTGAGCCGTGTGGAGGGGAGGTTAACTGTTCCCCTGTCTACTTATTTTTCTTGCAAAAGAGCCTAGGTTTGTTTTTTTTATCTCAAGTCCCCCCCCCCCCCCCATACTCACAGTCCAGAAATAAGTTTGGTTAGAGAAAAACCATGGCAGGGGGGAGTGGGGGAGAGTGCTGGGGGAGCATTTATTAGTGTATACTTGGGCGCAGGAAGGGTTAAGGAGACTCTGCTCACATGCAGGTTCTTCCCTACAAATGTCTCCTTTCACTTTTGTTATTGCTGCACGCTTGCTTTTGGGAATGTAAATTTGCTGCATTGTTCCTCTCTAAGCTATAAGATGAAGTGGAAGGAGTGTTAAAAATGTATTTGAAGAGCAACATGTCACCAGTTATTGGGGCTGCATGGGGAACGCACCGTGTGTTACAGTTCCAACTTGGTTAGATGCTTAATTATCTTATTTGTGCTTAATTTTAGGTTTTCTTCTGTGGTTTATCATTAGTTTACTCTGTTTCAGTGAAGTAAGGTTTAATCTGATGCAAGTTGCTTGTTATAAGAAGTAGTTCATGGTTTTGGTTTTACAAGTGGGGTCCTGCAATACTTGCAGGGGGCTCTCTGTCCCCTTCTTAGCTTGCTTCTCCCCCCCCCCCCCCCAATTGCTGGGCATATAGTTCTCCCAGGAAACCCCCCACCCAACCATTTCTGCTGGGCCTAGTGGGGCTTGTAGTCTCCATTGCTGGGCCCACCACAGTTTCTCCCCCGCCACAATCGCTGTTGCTGGGGCTGCCAAGGCTCTCAACAACCCCCACACACTGTTGCAGCTTCCAAAACTGGGCCTGGTGTGCTTCCCAGCCTCTGTCGCTAGGCCCATTATGGCTCCTTTCACCCCTTGTCTCTTCTGGTGTTGGTGAGCCCAGCATGGCTCCCAGCCTCTGCTGCCGGGCCCACCGGCACTCCCTTACCTGCCCTCAACATTGTTGCCGTCGCCTGGAGGAGGAGATAGGTGTATTGTTTGCTCGTGCCCAGACAACACTTTTGTTTGGGGGGGATTAAACCCACCAATGTATTTTTTTAACTTTCAGGTTTTCTGCAAACCTAGAGAGTGCCCCCAAGTTTGCAGAAGAATATGTTTTTTAGTCAGCGTGGCCCCAATCTGCTGAGTTAGATATCCCCAGTTTGGACCACACTTGCCTATTAGATTATAAGATGATGCTTTAATCCTTCATGTTGTTAGTGATCACAAAGGAACATAAAATGAAAATTCTCCACTTTTGCACCTATGTCACTTCATACTCATAGAATCATAGAGTTGGAAGGGACCACCAGGGTCATCTAGTCCAACCCCCTGTACACTGCAGGAAATTCACAACTACCTCCCCCCCACAACCCCAGTGACCCCTACTCCATGCCCAGAAGATGGCTAAGGTGCCTTCCTTCTCATCATCTCCATATATACTCCATGATACTCCGTGTATCCTTCTATAAGATTTGATCGTGCCATGCCATTTCAGATTTCTTCACCCCCTTCAACTAGTTTAAATTTAAGGGATTCATTAAGAGAGTAGTGAGGTTAGTAAGTCCCCAATTAGAGAGAGAGGTGAGAATAGAGTGAAACGCTCAGTGCCCAAGGTATTAAGCTCCTATGGTAGCCCAGTATAGTGAGCTTTCATTTAACACAAAGGGTCCTTAAACGTTGGTACAGCAGTTAAGGATAAGGTTATGTTAGCACTGAGTGTATATTCATAGCTTTATGAAGGTTTGTTGAAGAGAAAAGGTACGTAAGTAAGCTGTTGGGTCTGTGGAAATTAATGGGCACATCCAGTCCCAGTTACCTCTCCTGTGTATGAGTAGCTGTATTCCAGTCTTGAAGATAATCCTTTATATCCTGCTTCGATCATTGGCTAAAGTATGTAATTATGCCAATAAAGGTATGTGTATGTATGTGTGATAATCCTTTATCCAGTTTCATATTTTGTACATCAACTCAAGTTCCTTGTCGCATCTCATTTTTTTAAAAAAACCATGATATAATTTGGTTTTATTTGCCAGACTAGTAAAGTCCTTTTCACAAGAGCAGGAAGGGGGTAAATGCAAGCCTGTTCCATGGTTGTCGTCCCAGGTCAGTACTAAGTCCTTCTAGCCAACATAATGCCTTAAAATACTGGGGAATAAATAGTATGCACCACAGTGAATTTCACAAGCGCAGTGCATTAAATGGCAGTTAATTTAAGATTAGTACAGTTGATACAGCACATTGCTGCTTCCTTAAAATATCCTAGTTTATAACATCATGTTCTCAGCAGCTGTTGGAGTTTGCAAAAAAAGAAAAAAAGAGTGGTGGTAAGGCCAGACTCCTTCATAAAGTGTTAAAGTGCTATTTCTCTTATCTGGGCCAGTTCACAGAGATGACCTTCCTGCCAAGTAGCAGCTTTCCTCCACTGTAACTTTGTGATGAAATCGACATAAAACTTGGCTTCATGGAGGAGTTTATTTAGCTCCTTGCTTATTCGTTCCTCGATAACTTGGATTTTGAGATCCCACTTTTTCCCGAGTGGGGACCCCAAGTGGCTTACATAATTTCCGTTTTATCCTCACAACAACTCTGTGAGGTAGGTTAGGGTGAGTTTGTCTGACTGGCCCAAGCTTCCATGGCACAAGTGAGGATTCAAACCTGGGTGTCCTAGGTACTAATTTGACACTCTTAACCAGTTCACCGCACTGGCTCTCCACTGGTTGTGGATATCATCTATTTAAAATGGCATATATTTTGTGAGCCAGGAAGTTCCTGATTCAGATTCCCCCCCCCTGCAGTGTTCTCACTAGAAGTTGTGATAAATAGTGGCTGTTCCCTCAGCCCTAGCTTCCTTTTTACCATAAGGGGATACTTAAAATAATTTTGTATCTCACATGGTCATTGCTAGGATTGCTAAAAGCATATGGGTAGCCCTCTCAACATTCTAAAACAGGGTGCCTTTTACAGTTTTACAGTTAAAGAACTAAACTCAAACTTCAGAGATCAACGAAGCCAGTATAAGAGCCTTTTTGCCAAATTGAAACTATATAGCTTAACGTTAATGATAACTGACATGTTGATCTATAAAGTTTCTGCAGCCCAAACACTGGTTTTTGCCAGTCATTTATTAGGAATCAGGGCACACAAGGTTTCACAATGGGTGGTGGATAACACAGGAACACCCTGCTCAACTGTTTTAATGCTCATGATTTGCACTTGGATTTTAGGCCACTGTTCGCCTCTGTCATTCCTCTGTCTGAGAAGCATCTTTAAGAAGCTGTTTATTCCCATAAAAATCTTTGCCTGCCTTTCCCGTCACATCATGGTTATCCTATTATCCTGTTTGCCTTTCCAATATACCTTAATGACTGAATATTCTTTTTGAAAGAGCAATACATAGGGTTCTTTTGCATCAAGTCGCAGCCGACTTATAGTGACCCCGTAGGGTTTTCAAGGCAAGAGACGTTGATAGGTGGTTTGCCATTGCCTGCCTCTGTGTGGTGACCCTGGTTTTCCTTGGTGGCCTTCCATCCAAATACTAAACAGGGCCAACCCTACTTACCTTCCAAAATCTGATGAGATCAGGCTAGCCTGGGCTATCTAGGTCAAGGTATACCAAGTCACATTTGCCTCTAAAGCAACAGGTTACAGAGCCCTGGTCTAAAGTGTTGTGTAAGTGTAAAGTATTATTTATTGAAAAATCATGTGTAAAATTTCAAGTAATGGGATGTACAAAAAGATAACTGAACATTTTTTAAAGGAAGTTATGTATTGAACTGCATTTCAAATTCAGCTGCTTGCATAATACACCCTTTTATATTTGGCCTTATTGGAGTAAAAATCTGCTTTTCTGTGACTTATCTTTAGAACCTTTGTTTTACAAAAAAAATATTGTCCAAGCACCAAGTAATGCAAGTTAACATTTGCATCTTTCTTTTTATCAGCTCCTGGGTTACAGTGAAAAACCAGTAAACCTACAGATGTTCATTGGGACTGCAGATGATCGCTACTTAAGGCCACATGCCTTCTACCAGGTGCACAGAATCACAGGGAAAACGGTTGCTACTGCTAGCCAAGAAATAATTATTACCAGCACAAAGGTCTTGGAAATTCCACTGCTTCCTGAAAACAATATGTCAGCCAGGTATGTTGGAAGACTTTTTCATGCAAATTGGTAAATCGTAGCCTAGGTTTGTCAGTTGCCAAGTTTGAGGGTGAGTCACTGGCTGGGATCTCTTACGAAAACTGCTATTCTCAGCTTCCTTTTTGGATCAGCTTCTCTTGGGTCACTTCATTTCTACAAAGTTCTTTCTAGTTTAATGCAAGAATTTTGGATTGCCTTCCTAAGTCTAAAACAAAAAAACAAACAAAAAACCCTGTGCCCTATTGCATTTTTGTTAAAAATTATGCCTTTATCTAGGAGTGCTTCAAATGCCACAGGGCTGTTGCTTCAGTTGAATTGACATTGTGGCAAACTTCTGTTTGTGGCAGCATGAGTACAGCTTATTTGCTGTTCCTGCAAGTTACTTCCCTATGTGTTTTGTGTGTGGATCATCCTGGTTTGGGATCCTACTGTGAAGCATCCTGATTTGGGAAACCTTCAACAAAAAGACTCCCAATCTTTTGTCCAGATGTGAATATCTCAGCAAATTAGTTCTTGTTTCCTGCCCGTAAACTGATTAAACCAACTTAACCACAGTGATTCTTTGCTTTTTTACGTCCACAGATAACACTTTGAGAATCAAAGTGTTGCAGCAAAAGTTTAAAGTCATTTTTTTTGTAGGAAGGAATGTTCAGTTTTAGTGAGAAATATTTGCACATTTCACTGACCATGTGCAGTTTAATGTTTGCAAATCATCTGTGGCATTTTCATAGTGGCCCCTAGACCAGTGATGGTGAACCTTTTAGAGACCGAGTGCCCAAACTGCAACCCAAAACCCGCTTATTTATCGCCAAGTGCCAATACGGCAATTTAACCTGAATACTGAGGTTTTAGTTTAGAAAAAACAACTCATACATTCACATATTTTGCGTTAAAAGAAAAACACAATGATACAAACAACTTTTTATTGAAAGGTAAAAGTTTGCATTTGGCATGCATCTCTCCAGGACTCGTCCTCTTCTCGGCCACCGGACATTATTGTACATAAGTAAACAATTATACTGTGCCTGAACCTCCTCAAGAAGTGCTTGAAACTGTCGACAATTCAGAGGACGAGCCATGATGTAACTCACCATTTTTGTGACATCTTTGAGGACATCGTCAAATTTTTTGAACAATTAATGTGATTTTTGCTGTTGTGTGCATGCCGATAATTTGTCTACCCTTGGCTTATACTTTGTAAGTTTGAGAGCAACACATGCAGCACTCAGGTCATCTGTTAGCCTGTTTCTGGTGTCAGATTTGATATAATTCAAAGCTGAAAACAGCTGCTCACAAGCATAAGATGATCCAAACAAAGTAAGGAAAGCAATCCCAAGTGCTTTCATTGACTTAAAATTATTTGGCAGAGAATTCCACACTTTAAGGATTTCATTTTCAGAACTAACTGTGCTGTTGGTTCTTGTAGGTTATCCGGGCTGTGTAACCGTGGTCTGGTATTTTCTTTGCTGACGTTTCGCCAGCAGCTGTGGCAGGCATCTTCAGAGGAGTAACACTGAAGGACAGTGTCTCTCAGTGTCAAGTGTGTAGGAAGAGTAATATATAGTCAGAAGGGGGTCGGGTTTGAGCTGAGTCATTGTCCTGCAAAGTATTAAAGGTAATGTGCAAATCATTGTCCTGTAAGTATCAAGATAATGTGCTAATGAGGGTGTGGTGTGTTAATGTGGAACCATTGTATCCTGAAGTGATCCGTTAACATGTGGAATCCAAGGCTAATCCGCATGGCTATTGTGGACTGTAGTCTTTGTTAGTCTGGAGGTTTTCAGGACAGGAAGCCAAGCCTTATTCATTCTTAAACTCTCTTTTCTGTTAAAGTTGTGCTGATGTTTATGAATTTCAATGGCTTCTCTGTGCAATCTGACAAAATAGTTGGTAGAATTGTCCAGTATTTCAGTGTCTTGGAATAAGACCCTGTGTCCTGTTTGGGTCAGTCCATGTTCAGCCTCTGCTGATTTCTCAGGTTGGCCAAGTCTGCAGTATCTTTCATGTTCTTTTATCCTTGTTTGTATGTATGCTGCGTTGTGTGGTCCCGATGTAAACCTGTCCACAACTGCAAGGTATACGATATACTCCTGCAGAGGTGAGGGGGTCTCTTTTGTCTTTTGCTGATCGTAGCATCTGTTGTATTTTCTTGGTGGGTTTAAACACTGTTTGTGTTTTTTCAAAAGTTTTTCCATCCTATTAGTGACTCCTTTAATAAATGGCAAGAATACCTTTCCTATGGGAGACTGTTTTTCCTGAGTTTTCTGATTTTTGTTTGGTTTAATGGCCCTTCTGATTTCATTTCTGGAAAAGGTGTTTGCTAGCAGTGTGTGATTTAGATGATTAGTTTCTTCCTTGAGAAACTGTGGTTCACAGATCCATCTTACACGGTCCATTAATGTTTTGATTATTCCTCTTTTCGGTCGGGGGTGATGGTTGGAGTTTCTGTGTAAGTAGCGATCTGTGTGAGTTGGTTTCCGGTAGACCTTGTGACCTGACTGAAGGTTTGTTTTAAGGATGACAAGGGTATCAACAAATGGGAGTTTACCCTCAATTTCTTTTTCCATGGTAAACTGAATGTTTGGATGGATATTATTGAGATGGTTTAGAAAGTCCATTATTTTTTCTTCACCATGGCTCCAAATAGTAAATGTATCATCCATGAAAGGTATTCTTGCCATTTATTAAAGGAGTCACTGATAGGATGGAAAAACTTTTGAAAAAACATAACCTACAAACAGTGTTTAAACCAACCAAGAAAATACAACAGATGCTATGATCAGCAAAAGACAAAAGAGACCCCCTCACCTCTGCAGGAGTATATCGTATACCTTGCAGTTGTGAACATGTTTACATCGGGACCACACAACAAAGCATACAAACAAGGATAAAAGAACGTGAAAGATACTTCAGACTTGGCCAACCTGAGAAATCAGCAGTGGCTGAACATGGACTGACCCAAACAGGACACAGGGTCTTATTCCAAGACACTGAAATACTGGACAATTCTACCAACTATTTTGTCAGATTGCACAGAGAAGCCATTGAAATTCATAAACATCAGCACAACTTTAACAGAAAAGAAGAGAGTTTAAGAATGAATAAGGCTTGGCTTCCTGTCCTGAAAACCTCCAGACTAACAAAGACTACAGTCCACAATAGCCATGCGGATTAGCCTTGGATTCCACATATTAACGGATCACTTCAGGATCCAATGGTTCCACATTAACACACCACACCCTCATTAGCACATTATCTTGATACTTACAGGACAATGAATTGCACATTACCTTTAATACTTTGCAGGACAATGACTCAGCTCAAACCCGACCCCCTTCTGACTATATATTACTCTTCCTACACACTTGACACTGAGAGACACTGTCCTTCAGTGTTACTCCTCTGAAGATGCTTGCCACAGCTGCTGGTGAAACGTCAGGAAAGAACACGGTTACACAGCCCGGATAACCTACAAGAACCAATGAACTCTGACCGTGAAAGCCTTCGACAATAACTGTGCTGTCCTTTGGCATCCCTTCCATCTTCTCAAGTGTTTCACGCAGGTCATAGAATTTGTTTTTTCAAATAGAGTTTCTTGAAATTCTATTAGCTCCATTTCCAGATTTTCTAAATCTAACCAGTGTAGGCAGGAAAGATCAAGTTCTTCAAATTTGGCTTTATCTGGAGAAGTAAGAAAACACAGGGTTGTCTCCATCTTACGGAACTGTAAAAATCTGTTACTAAAATTCACCTTTTCAGCTGCTACAATGCTAGAAAATTCCTTGTAGATTTCCTGATGGCTTGTAGGATTGTCTGCAAATGTTGTAGAATTTTCTAAATGCTTTTTTAGACGGGCGGGCCCCAGACTAACTGAAGACGGGCGGGGCCCCCGACAAACAGCTGAGCTGCGGCCGCAGCTCAGCTGAGAGAGGGAGGGGCTTGCCTTGGGTGCAAGGAGAGGGAGGGTGCCAGCGCAGACTTGGGGAGCATGGGCTTGGGGAGAAGGAGCACCGCCTCAGCGCCCTCACCTCGGCAACACGGCACAGCTCTAGGCAGACGCGATGGGTCTGCGCGTGCCCACAGAGAGGGCTTGGTGTGCTGGCTGCGGCACGCGTGCCATAGGTTCGCCAACACGGCCCTAGACTGTGGTGTAGCAAGACTGCCCAGTCTAATTTTACAAATTAAAAAAATGTACAGTAAGAAGATGCTTTGATAGAGTTTTATTATGGGCATGTACTGCCCCTTTGTAATGCTTACATGCAGGAATAAGAGGAGTAGAGATGTAGAGTTTCTGAAAATTTTGAAGACATGAGAGAAAATACTTTTCTATTGGGGGTTGGTGGGGGCATGAATATTTTGGGGGAAATGGAAATATATGCAACACTTCTCAAACATCACCTTATTTTTCTGTTTTAGTAACATAAAAGTGCATTGCTTATAACTCAGGCTTGGAACCTAAGCCTTGTTTGTGCTTGTGCCCATCTGTTGCAGCAACGTCTTCTGCTATAATGCTCTGGCACCTCCTCCCACCCACCCCATTTCAGTTTTTCTAGTAATAAGGGCTAGGAGCTTTCTTGAAAGATTCCCACCCCCGTATTTTTCAATTCTCCTTTTAAAATGGGTTGTGAGAGCAACTGTTTTCCCCACAGTATTTATTTATTTGCCGTGATTCATTCTATAAAGGAAGCCAGGGCCCTCAGTTTGCAAGACCTGAGCAAGGCTGTTAATGACAGGACGCTTTGGAGGATATTGATTCATAGGGTTGCCATGAGTCGGAAGCAACTTGACGGCACTTAACACACACACACACTTAATTGCTGTATAGAATTGCGCTGAGAGATGCTGAGCCCCATCAACACCCCCCTGTGCTGTACAGAAGCTAGGGTTCAATTGGCTGCTGCCCAGTACCAGGGGAGTGTCCTCTCTATGCCCTCCCAGCTGTACAGGCTGGCTTAGGCAAACTCCCTTTTTCAATACATGCCTCAAGGCGCTCTTGAAGTTTTCATGCCCATCTCATTTTCCCCCAAATACTTTTTTTATTTTTAAACCTTTTTTCCCCCTCCAAAAAGTAACCAGACCAAGACACAAGCTTGGCACATTTCTCTTTGGTATTGTGTGAATGGAAGTGCCTAGTGGTGGAGTAACATGTTCTACAGCAGAGGAAAACCACTGCAGTGGGAAAAAGGCACTGAGCAACTGGAAAAAAGGTTGGAAACAAGCTGGATCCTAATCCAAGCCTTAGTTTGCATACAACACTGTGCTGTTTGGCACATTTATGGATAGATGAATGCCTAACAGGGCTATACTAAGAATATTTTCTTTGAGAGCAATCCCTATTGAATAGATTTAGAGTAGGATTCTGAGCAGATTGGCTTTGTGTGGCAGTGTTAGTTTTCTACAAGGAAAACTGGGGAAGACACCCAGTACTTAACAGACAGCTGTGAACTGCTGCACCCTGTGCTACTTATGCCTATGTATTTTTCATTTTTCGTAAGTCTCAGGTAGCAAAAATTAAGCTGGGGAGAGAGAGGAAATAAAGCAGATTTTGCATTAAACAGAAGGAAGTGTGTTATTTGGATAGTTCCTTACAATAGCACCAGCTGCATATCTTGATAACCAAGTTAAACTTCTTATCAATGAATTATTCAATAGTGTATTGGCTGGGGGTTTGTAGTCTGATATTGCTGAACCGACAAGATGCCTGTTATTTAGGGTGTTGGGTCGGCAGCACCTGACACCACTGCTGTCTCCTTGATAGGAGTCCCGATTCCAATGTTATCATTAGTGATAACCCTGGAACTGGGAGTCGTGTCAGGAAAACAGCAGGAGGCAAGGAGCACTAAAGAGGCATTATTTTCTATAGGGGATTATATCTCAGCTCTACCACCTTTAAAAAAAACCAACCCTTTAAAATTTTAAAAACTCAGGCTGGCCTCTCAGCTGCAAGGTAGGAACTTGCCCGTTGTCTCCTCTCCCTGTTTTAATTTTGTGCAGGGAATTAGGACGAGACTGCTTGTCTTGTTATTAAGCATCAGGAGTATTTTTCTGGTATTTCTAGAATGACTTTCTGATAGAACAACAAAACTGCCAATATTTAACAATAAACATGCCTTTTCTGATAGAGAATTAAAAGGATAACTTTTTACCCCAGTTCTGTCCTCATACAGTGTAGTATATTTTGTGAATAAAATTAGTCACACTTACAGCATATTTTCAAGGACACTAATTGTTTATCTGGCTACAGTGTACTTAATAGTTCCAAAGAGGTTTTTTTTTTACTTTGTTACTAAGTTTCCAGATTTTTCCATTGACAAAATAGTCACAGCAGTATTTTTTGTGATTTTTTTCCCTCCCGGTATCTTTTTTTCTGGCACGACACATCTCCATGAGTTTATTTGGTTGGCTATTAATTGCATAAATTGAAAGGGGACAACTACAGTGATTCATGCTTAGGCCACAAGCCAGCTGTGCAATGTACAGGGTGAACAAATGAAGAGTGTATCACTGTGACTTTTCCATTTTCTTTGTATCTGACAAGGTTCCAAACAGGAAAGGTTTCTTTGTAAAATACGTTTCGTTTATAATCAGTAACAAGCGGCTTGTAATGTTGCTTTCTTTTCTGTGGTCCACCACAGTATTGATTGTGCAGGCATTTTGAAACTCCGCAATTCCGACATAGAGCTTCGTAAGGGGGAGACGGATATTGGAAGGAAAAATACAAGAGTGCGGCTTGTGTTTCGAGTTCACATCCCACAGCCCAATGGAAAAGTCCTGTCTCTCCAAGTTTCTTCGATACCTGTCGAGTGCTGTAAGTTTCTTTTTCCTAGTGTTTTCTTAGAGGATCAAAACCGTGGATTGTATAAGCACTGAACACGAACTGTACTTAAACCAACTTACAAATGGAGATCAGCATCTGAAACATCAGCTTAGATGACTGGGAGTTGTATTTGTTTTTGGTGTCAAATTTGGAGCAAGCGTGGTATAGTAGAGTAAGTGTTGGACTAGTTTTTGGGAGGATCAAGGTTCAAATCCACACTCTACCATGGAAGCTTGCTGGGTGACCTTGAGCCAGTTACATACATGACTAAGCCTAACCATACCTCACAGGGTTGTTGTGATGATAGAATGGAGGAGAGGAGAACAATATAAGTTGCTTTGGGTCCCCACTGGGGAGAAAGGCAGGCTATAAATGAAGTGTGAAGTAGGTGGCCAGGAGATTGAAAATGAAAAATACCCTTGTGGAAATACTGTTTATTAGTAATGCTGATAAAAATATACCATGGCATAAGCAGACTTGTGTAAAGATATTTATTTGCTGTCATAGGGATTTATAATTAACGCTATATTTTAAGTGGTCTTTGACTTTACTGACTGTGATCCATGTGGGAGGGAAATTCAGTTGATTTAGGTGCATGTACAGTTTTTAATTAACATTGAACTCTATTTCTACTTGAAGGTGATTTATTCTTTGTAACATTTTTATGGCTTTTCATACTGCATAATTTATGATGGCAATTTTGCTTGCCTGTTTTTGTTTGTACTTCTCTTTGCTGTAAAACCACCTTTTCAATAACATTGATGTTTTAAAAATGTATTAAAAAGTAATAGTAACTTAGAATCAGATAGCATATGAATTGAAAGAACAGAAAAGGCTGCAAATAATGTTTGTGAACCTCTTTGCTTGAGATGAAGTAAGCACTCCAGAAATGTAATGTGTTTAAAAAAACAAGGTAACAAACCAACTCTATTATTGTAGAGCGCTAGATATATGTATAAAATGCCCTGAACAGGGCAGCTCCATGGCTTCTCAGCTATCCAGTCTAATGTTGATGCAAAGTGCTGTCTGCTTTAGGAAGAGCTGTATGAGTGGTTAACAGCCCCTGTTGACAGTAAATGTGTATAAGGGAAGCATATTCTGAACATAAAGTTCATGAGATTTTTGCTTCCAACCTGCTTAGACATAATTTGACAGATTTGGGTATAACAACTCCAGAATACTTACATATTTTTATATACCTGTTTTCTCACAAAGCTCAGAGATCGGCTCAAGAACTTCCCCAGATAGAGAAATACAGCATCAGCAGTTGCTCAGTAAATGGAGGGCATGAAATGGTGGTTACTGGGTCGAACTTTCTTCCGGAATCAAAAATAATATTTCTTGAAAAAGGGCAAGGTAAGTCAATCCATTCTAAATAGTAAAAATGACTCAGTTGTGGGGGGCTGAATTGAGACAGTGAAAGATGTCTGTGTTTTGACTAATACATCCTGTCTCCTCATAAACATGATACTGATACTTGAACTGAAACACAGGTGTAGAGAGAGGTCTGCTTTTCTTCTATTTTTATGCATGTACCTATAAAATCGATATACATTACTGTTGGTATTTTCTTTACACTAGTTGCCAGCCCTTTATGTAGCATCAGAATTTAAGAACCAACCAAAACGGCTATTTCTCATCTGAAGTGACATGATTGATGTTGAACAACCCCCCCATATGTGCATAATAGCATAGTGGGTTTTTCTAAAAGCATCAGTCCAAAATTCTCCCTTTAGCTAGGTACGAGTTGTATTGAGCATTAACCTGTGGTATCCCCCAAAAAGTTAGTTCTTAAAGTTGGGGAGAAAATAAGAGCTTTGTTCTCCCCTCCCCCTCCCCCCATCTTTTATTTTAGTAATGAAAAATTTGCATGGTTTCCCTAGCTTTCTCTCCCATAGAGACAGATTTAATTTAAAATCCCCCCAAAATATTTTGGCATCTCTGTAAGATTAAGGCCTTTTGTGAATCACTTGTCTCTTGATGCTGTGGAAGGAAAAGCTATAATGTTCACAGTACCTATATGTAGAGCCACTCTCACTAAAGTATCAGTATGGTTCAAATATACTTGAACCATAAAGCCATAGTATATTTGCTAGCATATTGTAGCTATTGCACCCTCCCTCCCATAAAGCCATAGTATAGTTGGTAGCATATTCTAGCATTGCATAATGCTTAATTGCAATTACCCATTTCTCTGGCTGTTGGTGGCTTTACTACTGGTAGTATCGCAAGATGGCAACCTTTATAATAAGCATCTGATAGTAATTGTGTGCTGATGAGAAACAGTAAAAGGTTCTAAGCCAAAACCGATAGTAGTTCAGTTTGTAACCCAAACTGAGAGAAGGCACTAGTAGAAAACTAGATAAACTCAGAACTCTCTAATGCTGCTGCTTCTCTTGCTCTTTTTTTAAAAGCATATTTTCATATTCTTAGTCTTGCTTTCCCCAGCAAAGGCCTATTTCACTGCTCATTTTTCTGCACCTGGTGGATTTGCTATTTTTGTCATGTGTGAAGCAGCTGTCAGGGCCAAACCAGACGTGACGTCTGCCACATGTCGGGTCTGGTTCTCTGAAACAACAGATATGCTATTGGGTAGTTCCCAAGTACTCCAAACCTGATTTGGCTCAGTAGTGCAGTGTGTGTGTGGGGGGGGGCTTTAGTCTCGTCCTCACACAGCATTTTCCCAAGCCAGAAATGCTGCCGGGGTGGGGGGGACAATAACACATTTGTCCCACAGTGGGACTGTATGTTCAGTAACGTCAGCAGACATTATGAGCATGGCCCTCAGAGTCTGCATCTCTAGGTTGTGCCCTCTGTGGGTCTTGCTTCAATTGCAGAACATAAGATCGTAACATGAGAAGAGCCCTGCTGGATGAGACCAGTGGTCCATCTAATCCAACGTTCCGTCTCCCACAGTGGCCAACCAGTTACTCTGTAGGACCAACAACAGCATAAAGGCCAAGGCCTTCCCTTGATGTTGCCTCCTGGCACTGGTATTCAGAGGTTTACTACCTCTGAATATCGGTGGCTAGTAGCCACTGATGAACCTGCCCTCCATGCATCTGTCTAATCCCCTTTTTAAAGCTGTCTATTCTTGTGGCCATCACTACATCCTCTGGCAGTGAATTCCACATTTTAATAACTCATATAAAGAAGTATTTCCTTTTGTCTGTCATGGATCTATTGCCCATCAGTGTCCCTGGATGCCCTAGAGTTCTAGTATTTTGGCAGAGGAAGAAAAAGTTCTCTTTATCAACTCTCTCCATCCCATGCATAATTTTGTAAACCTCTTACCATATTCCCCCTTACTCATCTCTTTTCTAAACTGAGAAGTCCCAGACTCTTCAGCCTTGCTGTGATTCTGGATCTTTTTCTGCTCTATGCCAGAACGGCACTGCTTGGTGTGGCAACTCCTCTGCTCCCCTTCTTCAAATTCCTTTTTGAAACCTCCTTTATACAGCACTGCCCTTTCCGTGCTGTCAAGTCCTTTCTTCTCCCTTCACCTTTTGTTCCAGCTTTTCTCAGCATGGCTACTGAAGACGTCTTTCAGTTTAAAAAAACATCTTGTTCCCAGATGAAAACAGCTACTAAGATTTTTTTTTTGCATTTTACACGTATTGATCTATCCTTACCAGCTGGATGGTTGTCAAATAATTTGATACTTAAACTAAAACCTTTCTTTTACCAGATGGACGGCCTCAGTGGGAGGTAGAAGGAAAAATAATTAGGGAAAAGAGTCAAGAGGTGAGATCTCTTTTAAATGGGGAATCTTTATTTTAGTTGTCTTTATTTTACTACTTGTACCATGTAATTAGCTTGACAAATGTTGCATAGTTTGGGTATCCATATCTTTTTGCTAAACACCAGAAATCTCTAAGGGAAAGTAACAGGAGTTCATTGGCATTGTACTTTTAGCAGGTATGCAAATGTGTTTGCAAAACTTAGCAGCTGTCTCTGAGGAGGGGCGATCCTGCTCTTGTCCCGTCCCCCCGTCCCCCACCACTAACAGCTTCAAACCAGTGCTTAAGTGGCTGGGTGGATGTTGTAACAAATGATAAGTATTGAGGGTGGGTGACATGAGACAGAGTTGTCTGGATTGGGGTGCAGCAGCATGTATGTAGGCAGTGTGGTGGCCTTAGCAGGCTTTGTTGTGGAAGGCCATTCCATGAAAAGGAAAAAGGCACCACCACTTAAAAGGCTCTGCTCTGTAGCCTTATAACTCTTACTTCAGGACATGGTGCATGCGCCCTGCCAGACGGTAGGGTATCTGGTGGCTTCTGAGGAAGAAAGTGCTTTCTGAAGGTCTGCCGTTGACTTTGACATGTAAGTTTATTCACTCTTGCATTCAGGCTACAATTGTTCTTGAAGTTCCTCCGTACCACAACAAAGCAGTTTCGGCTGCTGTCCAGGTGCAGTTCTACATTTGCAACGGCAAGAGGAAAAAAAGCCAGTCTCAACGTTTTACTTACACACCAAGTATGTACACCTTCCTTTGAGTGTAGCGCAATGGGTGATGTTCAAAAAGTTTTTCCCCCCATTTACGATGGTCTTTAAATCAGGTTTCACGATAAAATTTGGGCATATGTGTATTTTTTTCAAAGCTTCAGTCCTTCAATTGGATCTTGACCAGAAGGGCAAATCAGGGGAAATTATTTTGCAAATCAGGGGTAATTATTTTGCCCATTCAGCTGGATGATTGGCTTCAGTAAAACTGCAAATACTTCCAGCTGTACACACACATACTTCTCTCACCACCTGTGTTATGGCTGGCTAGGATTATGATTCTAGTATAACTGGTAAAATGAAGGCAGTTCCTTGAATTTTGTCTAGTTTCACATTTGGGTCCAAAGAGCTACGATCTGCAAACTAAGATCCCTTTACCGTAAATTCTGGATAAATTTATTGCAGTAAGGTTGGGAAGAAGATTGCCTTAGCTTCACCTTAATGAGGGGAAGGTGAGGTATAAGTATTTTAATAAAATTAAAGCTTTAATAAAAAAGGGAAAAATTTTTGCAGAAAGATGAGATGGTCACTGCTGGATGTAATAATTAGATGTGCAATTAATTTTTACGATTCTAAATTTTTACGATTCTAAATTATTTCTATACTGCCTGACTCATAGGTTCTTCTATATGTGGCATGTGGAAAACTTCTGTGAACACAAAAATCTTTTAATTTGTCACATACTTCTCTCTCCTGATATTTCTTTCACAATATAGCGCTATGTCATCTTGTTCACTTTTACAGAAGGGTTACTACTTGGAGTGAAAATTTCAAAATTTATAAAGTAATGATACACAGAGTTGTAAAATAAACACCATCTCGGTGTGCACAGATACATATTTGAAAGCAAATTTTGTTTTGTTTTCCTTATCCCAACTATTCATAATGCTGGGGAATAACTCTTTGTGGGTGATGAAGAGGGAAAGGTTCCTTTGTCCCGATGCCTTAAAAATAACTTTGCTCTCTGAAAATCCCAGTCTTGCCTATAAAACGGAAGGGGAGGGGGGAGATATCTATCTGTGTCCCAGAGACACAGTTTCAGCAGTTTCATTCTCACGTACTAAGTATAGTTTCATTCTCATGTACTAAGTGTAGATATAGCAAGTGATTATATACTACTTTCGCATGCAGAAGATCCTATGTTCATCTGCTTCCCTTTAAAAAGGGGGCATGAATCGGACAGCTGGGGAAAAATATCTATATTGGTATTTTGACTGCTGCTATTTGTCTGTGTTGAGAGTATCTGGCAAGATGTGTCATTGTGTCCAACGTGGGACAGTGCAGCATCTTACACAGTTAATATGGTGACTGTAACGCATGAATGTTAATTTCATTGATTTCCTAACTTTACAGTTGTACCAAAACAAGAGAACAGGGATGAAATGGATTTGTCTTCAGTTTCGTCATTGTCCCTGACCCGTTGTACTGGTGTTAAAGGACACCCTTCTCTTCAGACTCAGCTGTCTTCACCTGATTCAGGGCTCTCCCACGAGAGCTTACTTTCTACGTCACCCAGGAGCCTTGTATGCCCAGTTCAGCAAGCGTATACGCCCATGGTGTCCTCCACAGTACCCCAGCTGTCGCATCTCCAAGGTAGAAACATTAGCCCAGGTGAAGAGCATCCTGTTTTGTCTCCAGCTGTAGTCCACCCGTCTTTTCAGGTAACATCAGCAGCACCTTCTGCGAGGCCTTCCTATCAGCCTATGCAACCTAATGTTATGTTTAACGGACAGTCTGGTCTTCCCATGAACTCTGCCAGCCAAGGATTTGATGCGATTTCGTTTCAGCAAGATGCAGCAGCTGTACCTCAGTTGATCAACCTGAGCTGCCAATCCCTACCACCGATGCCGTACCATTCTTCAAATCTGGCTTCGGTGTCAACTTCAGCTGTAGCGGGGGGCCATCCTTCATCGCACCCTGCTCAACAAAGACAGTCGTCGCCTCATCTGCATTCGATGGGGTACCATTGTCCAAATCCTCGGCAAAGTACTGCCTCTTCTGCAATGACTCAGTCCCTTGGACCCCCTTCTGCTCAGCTGCAGCAGATGGCTTACCATTCTTCAAATCCAGGTAACACTTCCTCACCGTCCCCCAAATCCTCTCATTCTATGGTCCATTCACCACGATCCGGACCATCTTCCCCACAGCTGCAGCCTATGCCTTACCAGACTTCTAGCTCAGGACCCGCCTCCTCCCCTCCGCCTGCTGTTAGTCACTCCGGGCAGCAGTCGCCTCAGGCACACAGTCCAGGTTTGGGAGGAATTGCTGCAGCTTCATCCTTGATCCATCATAACGTTTGTGACGCATCTCCGTTTCCACCAGAGGAGGCAGCGGTTAACGTGAAGCCTGAACCTGAAGACAGAGAGCTGAGTTTTCAGACAATAGGGCTGCAAGACATCACCTTAGATGACGGTAAGTATCTTTTTTGTGTTTGGGGTCCAAGGTTGAATGACGTGCTGATTTTGGGGTAAAGGATTCCTTTCAGCTAGTCTAGTCCTTGGCATATGGTACTTCAGACACTTATGAACTTTCTTGTTTGCAGCGGTGTTGGGGGACGCAAAGAAGCTGCAGTTGGGAAAATACACAATTGGAAGTGGTTCTTGGCATATTGAGTTGGACCCAACTAGCTTTTTTGCTGTTGTAAAAGGAAGGGAGGGTCCATTTGACCACAACAATGGCCATGCTGAGAATCATGGGACCTGCTTGGACCAAAGTCATGTGGGTTGGGGACTGTAGTAAGGAGGGGAATTGGGCAAGACGTGAGTGAAAAAGCTGGATTGATCCAGCCCTGTGTGTGGAAATCCCTGTATGCACATGTCTGTTGTACAGAACATTGTGTGTATAAACTTGGTAAGCTATTTAAGGTAGTTTCTCTTTTGTGTTTTGAATTTACAGTAAAAGAGCATTGGAAAAGACCTATTAGTGGATTGTGTAATCCTCCCCCCAAAAAAACACACACACACACACACTGAGAATCTAGAACACCTCAGTGGACCATGAACTTTAGCCTAGTCTTAATTTGAATTTAGCAACAGAATGGTTAATGATGATGGATAATCAAATGAGAAGTGCATTTATCCAGATGATAGCTCTTTCATACCAGGAGCCTTTATATGTTTACTTCAGAACCCTGCTATGGGAAGAATCCCCTTAGGTAGGTTTTTGAGTTGCAGGGAGTTTTTCACCAGTGAGGCTAGTGATTCCAGGTATTCCAATCTAAACCCATTGTGATGAGTAGATTTACGCTGGAGTGTCTGCAGAAGCTTGACCTCTGTTCATCCAGTAATTGCGGGACTAAACTGAGACAACTAAATTACTTGTACCATTTTCAAGATGAACTCCAAATTTCTGCACTGAATAAAAAGTAAGGTTCGTTTTTTTCTTATAAGTAATGACCCTCCTTCCTCCATGCTGTATCCAAAAATCACAGTAAGTTATCAGTAGAGTTGAGCTGTGGTATCCACTTCCAGACTTTCATTTGGGAAGGGGCTGGGTCTCAGTGGTAGAGCACCTACTTTTCATGCAGAAGGTCTCTGGTTCAGTCCCCAGCATCTTCTGTTGAAGATAGTAAGTGATGGGAAAGACCTTGGCCTGAGCCCCTGGAGAGCCACTGCCAGTCAGAATAGACAAGCCTGACCTTGGTAGACCAATGTTCTGATTGAGTATAGGGCAGCTTCATGGGTTCATGTAGTTAAAATGTAGGTTCCAATGTAGAAAACAAAATCCTGAAATATATATGGAATTAAACATGTTTAGTCTTTTATTTGTGAGTCAAGATGTTTTGAGATTTTTCTTGAAACCTTTTTTTAGTGTAACAGTATCTTATGGTGTCTTTGTTAACCAACACATGATGCTGCCTTATACTGAGTCAGGCCATTGGTCTGTCAACAACAGTGTTGCCTTCTCTAACTGGCAGCAGCTATCCAGGGTCTTAAGTCAAGGTCGTTTACATCTCCATTACCTGATTCTTTTAACTGGAGATGCCAAGAATTGAACCTTGGATCTTAGGCATGCAAAGCAGATACTCTACCACTGACCCACAGCTTCTCCCCTGCCAGTTTAAGAGGTTATGTTATCCTGAAGTTATGTTCAGAATTAGATTGATGGACCTTTTGCTGATCATCTTTCACTTCCTTTTCTGTTGTACCCACCATTGCATAAAGCTGCAGATTAGAAAGCCAAGTAATAGGCCTGTGCATTTATTCTAGATAAAAGCCAGTCTCTTTTGAAATGGGTTTCTTTGCCGAATAGGAGTCTGCATTGGAACTAGTCCTTCAGCCCATACCGAAGCATTATTTAATTCTCTAACAGTATTGTGTCTTTGCAGTGATTAGGAGCAGACTTTGGAAGCTAGCTGGTTAGCCCCCCTACGTTCATGTGCCACATGGCATAATAGGTACACCTCCAGTACAGCAATGTGAGGTGTAGTTAAGACTGGAGACCTGAGTTCAGATCTCCATGGAGCTTATTGAAAGACCTTGGGTCATGGTAGGCTAAGAGTGTCTGCCTCATAGGGTTGTTCTGAGGGTAAAAAGAACAAGGGCTGAGCCATATAGCCAGTTGACCAGTCTTTTAAATCTGTATTGGCAGAGATATCAAGGAGAGAGAGAAGGCTTCTTGGCTGCAACTGTTCTTGGAGGGTCTGCTGTGCATTTGCACATGTGAGCCATCTATCATTATGTGCAGAGCACCATAGCAGTGGTGGAGGAATTTGTTTTGATGCAAGCCACTGCAAGAGCATGTAGATTTATACTGCCATTCTAGGCAGAATTACAGCTTTCTAAATCCATTGACTTCAGTGGGCTTAGAAGCATCCAGCTCTGCTGAGGATGGCACTCTTAGTTGCCATAAAGCTAGACATTGCTGCCGCCAAACATCCTCCAGCATCTCGTTTTCCAGGAGCCCTGTGGAGGTAGGCAGAGAAAATTAAGACTTCTCTAGTCATCATCTCCTACATTGGATGCTAGCGAAACGGCGTCTGCTCCCTTCTTCTTGACCCCCAAACACCTAGAGTGAGACTTGAATACAAGCCTTCCCTTGTTCACATGGTAATATGTGAACCACATTTATGGGGAAGCATAGGTGGATAGTTCAAAGATCTTCTGTGGCTTCCAGCTTTGTTCAGTTTTGTGTTGGGGTTTTTTTTGTATCGAAAGAGTCTTGGCTTTAATTAATGGTCCAGGTCTATTGTGTACAGTGCTCATCAGTAAATTACGTGCTGTGCACAGTTTGTACAACTTCTGTGTCTAACAGATCAGGTTTTGTATGGGAAATAACACATGTTGATATAAATCTAGTTTTAATTTTAATTGCTTATTAGGAGCTCTCGTACAGCTTACAGTGGTGCTTGTGAAGTGAGAGTTTTCTTTTTTCAAGGCAAGTATGATACTTGTCTTCCTGTTATCCTCTTGATCACAAACCAGCAATTGCAACTGGTTTCCCCACAGTACAAGTTAATTATATCCTGGCCTGCTGCTATACTGGAAGTTGACATGATACCACTTGCTGGCTGTGTACAACAAAAGATAGAGCTAAATATATTGTACCGCCAAAGCTTGTATAGTTACAGGGACTTGTAACCTTACCACAGCTGTTAGTCTTTTGCATGCAGGTACAGACACATTGTGCAAGAAATATCAGGGTTTTTTTCAGTTTCAGTCACCTTTATTGGTGTGATAATAGTAATAATAGTAACAGGAATACATAAAACTCCATACTCGCTCAAAAGAGTCACACGTACAACAATATAGCCAAAACTTAACCATCAATTTAAAACTCTTCAGTTTTAAATGCTGTAATAATACATTCTTCCAAACGACAAATGAGAACCAGGACCTATCGCACAGCTAATACCAATACCCTTTTATGTATTATTTCCCAGTGTCTGTATTGCCTCAGTTGATTTTATTGTTTATTTATTCCCTTACCCTCTTATTTTTATTTTTAATAACAATCGCCAGAAACTGTGCCACCTGTTTGGAAACAGCAGGAATCCTATCCACTAATAAAAATTTGGTACCATCATATGCTAAATCTTTTAAGGACATAAGGTGAGGGTTAATTAGTTCTAGACGTTGTTTATAGTACAAGGGACAATCTAGGAGAATATGTTCTACTGATTCTGGTTCTTTCAACTGACAGCTACATAGTCTTTTATTCCAAGGAATACCCCTATATCTACCAGAAAAATCAGTGGTTCCACTATTATCTTTGTTTTCTTTGAGACTTAATTTAATCTTGATAACTAATTTTTTTGCATCTATGAATCTGTTTACCAAAGCAGCACAGCTAATTTATAGTATATATAGTTTAAATTAACTGTGCTGCTAACAAAAAGTATAAGAATTCAAATAAATACAATAGGTCAGTAAAACAACTCAATAAAGCTAATCCCTGCAGCAGCAAAGCTAGACAAAGTTAAGTCATAAAACCAACAACCAAAAAAGCCCACAGTGCCTTGCTAAGAATGCTTAGAGGATTGCAGTCCGAGCTTTGGTTCCGAAGTACACGTTGTGCTTCTGTTAAGGAGCGGAGAGAACGAACAAAATGCAGGAGGTGGGCCAAGTAACCGTAGCAGGTTCCTATCTTGATACTTTAGAAAACAATTTTGTGTACTGTCTGTGAGGATCAAGGCAGATTTTGGCTGATTTCAATAGCTTCTGTTTTAAGCAAGGGCTGGTATGCATATAGAAAATTAGTGTGTCAATATCAATAGATTACTACAGAAACAAGTTGATTAAAAATTAAAAATACAGTAACTAAATCAGTAAACCAGCTCAAAATGAACATTGGTGTGTGTGTGTGTTAAGTGCTGTCAAGTCACTTCTGACTTGTGGCAACTCCATGAATTAATGACCTCCAAAACGTCCTATCATTAACAGCCTTGCTGAGGTTTTGCAAACTGAGGGCCCTGGCTTCCTTGATTTGAGTCAATCCATCTCATGTTGGGTCTTACTCTTTTCCTGCTGCCTTCCACTTTTCCTAGCATTATTGTCTTTTCCAGCAACTCTTCTCATGATGTGAACAAAGTATGATAGCCTCAATTTAGTCATTTTAGCTTCTAGGGGAGAGTTCAGGCTTGATTTGTTCTTGAGCCCACTGATTTCTCATTTTGGCAGTCCACGGTATCTGTAAATCTATCCTCCAACACCACCAAATGACTCAACTTTCTTCCTGTCAGCTTTCTTCATTGTCCAACGTTCACACCCATACATAGTAACAGGGAATACGATGGCATGAATTATCTTGATCTTCGTCACCAGTGACACATCCTTACATTTAAGAATTTTTTCCTTCATGGCTGCCCTTCACAGTCTCAGTCTCCTTTTGCCTTCTTGGTTGCAGTCTCCCTTTTGGTTGATGATGGAGCCAACGAATAGAAACTCTTTAACAATTTCAGTATCTTCACCATCAACTTTGAAGTTGGTTGATGATGGAGCCAAGGAATAGAAATCTTTAAC
This sequence comes from Euleptes europaea, assembly GCF_029931775.1. Lineage (NCBI taxonomy): Eukaryota > Metazoa > Chordata > Lepidosauria > Squamata > Sphaerodactylidae > Euleptes > Euleptes europaea. The sequence goes on along the minus strand of NC_079328.1, from coordinate 25,816,822 downwards.
GATTTCAGTTTCTTCACCATCAACTTTAAAGTTCCCCAGTAGTAATTTGTCTTGATGTTTTGATGATAACCTGTAATCCTTCTTTAGCATTTCTTCATCAGTGGCCGTTTCAAGTCTTCCCTATTTTCTGCCAGTAATGTAGTGCCTTCTGCATATCTCAAATTGTTTTTCTTCCACCAATTTTCACTCCACCATCTACATCTAATCAGCTTTCCTTATGATAAGTTCTGCATGCACAGATAGCAAACCATAATAAATTGGATCTCAGAGCCCACGTCCGATCATTCAATCCATTAGTTGAGCATCCCTTTGTCCATTAGGTTGGCCCCAGAACAGTGTTTCGCCAGCCCTCAAACTCCTTCCTAATCTGTTTTGCAGCATCCTTGCAAGGTCAATAAGGTGGGAGCATTCCTCACCTCGTCTGCAATGCTGTTCTGGTGTAAGAGGTTGGATCCTGAAGGGCCTATGTCCAAACAGGGACCTGTTGCACCCTAGCAAGGGTAGAGACAGTGAAGTGCACGGAGCAGAGTTGAGGAATTCTGCTGAGTAACTCATTTAAGCAAAACCTTTGTGCTTCTTGGATGGTCCCAGCTCAGATTTTAATGGTTCTCTAATTAGTTATATGGAAATGTCACTTAATACACTCTAGGCAGTATTAGTTGCTTTATAATCCAGATGTGGCTGTACAATTTATTTGTGTGTGTGTGTAATGTAGAAGCACCATACTCTTATCTGAAGTAGATGACTTGCATTGCTTTCCTCCCACGTTTCCCTTCGAAAGGTAAAATACACATCCTTTCTTCAACTCCATTCGACATTCTTGTGTTAATATTTTCATATAAATGCATTCTTTTAAAACATTAATCTGAAGTGCAGATCTTACCCTTATTTGGGATTGCTTCTAATTACTTCAGATGTTGATAAAACATCTGAACCATCTCTTCCCTCCACTATATTAAGTTTCCCAGGTCTTGGGACAGGGGTTTTACCATTTGAAACCATATTTGTAGAGAGGCATTGTAGCATAGGGGTTAGAACATCGGAATAGGATCAAGGAGATCAGAGGTGAAAGCCCCACATGTCATAATAATTACTGGGTGACCTTGGGACAGTCACTCTTTCAATCACTCATTCACCCTAACTCACAGGGCTGTTGTGAAGGTAAAATGGAAGAAGGGAGACCCTATAATGAGCTCCTTGCAGGAAGCGTGGCATATAAATGCACTAGACACATAAAATAACTAACTCAATATTTGTAAAGATTGCCTGCAAATATACTTCTACTTTTAAAGATCAAAAGGCAAAGCAGTTCATTCCAGCAACTTCATCAAATGTCATTTGCCATCTGTTCTGCTCACAGCTATACTCCCTCAAAATAATTTCTAAACGGTCAGCAGGTAATTAAGTAGTCTGGAATTCCAAATCTGCAAGCTCAGGCAAACAGGATGCCAATTTTGCTTTCCTTCTTCTCAAAGCTTGTGGTGTGGAACCACCACTCTTTCTCTGGAAATACATATAAACACAATCCCTGTAAAAATCCTGTACCAATGTGTTCTATGCCTTTCTGACTGATGCTTCTACCAGTATGGTATTTTGTCAGGTGAACTGCCACTGTGTGTTCTTTTAGTAAACATTTGACTCCTTCCTTCCATGCATGTAGATGCTTAGGGCCGTTTAGCTTAGAAAGAAGGCAGTTAAGGGGAGATATGATAGAGGTCTATAAAATTATGCCTGGCATGGAGAGAGTAGACAGGGAGAAACTTTTCTCCTGCTCATAATATTAGAATGCGGAGTCATCTGCTGAAGCTGGAGGGTGAGAGATTCAAAACAGATGAAGTATTTCTTCACACAACGCATAGTTCAGTTGTGGAACTCCCTGCCCCAGGATGCGGTGATGGCTGCCGACTTGGAAGGCTTGAAGAGGAGAGTGGACGTGTTCATGGAGGAGAGGGCTATCCATGGCTACTAGTCAAAATGAATACTAGTCATGATGGATATTTTTTCTCTACAGTATCAGAGGAGCATGCCTATTATATTGGGTGCTGTGGAACCTGCAGGATGTTGCTGCAGTTATCCTGTTTGTGAGCTTCTTAGAGGCACCTGGTTGGCCACTGTGTAAACAGACTGCTGGACTTAATAGGCCTTGGTCTGATCCAGCATGGCTTTTCTTATTTTTTTAACCATTCTAGCAGCCTACTCTAAATGCAGATAACTTAGAAGTGATGTTAATCAATGCATTTCCTAATTGTGTAGAGTGGGACTGCAGCCAGAATTTTGGGTATTGGGGTGCGCCTAAGATTCGCCACTATCTGTGGTAGTTAGGGTTAGTTCAGTGGACAGTCAGTTTTCATAGAGTTCATATAGGTGTTCAGACAAGAATAAAAAGTGAGATTTAACCCTTCTGGAGCATCAGAAACTGAAAGCCAGTGGCCTGGTAATAGCCGATATAACTGCAAGATGAGGCCATCAACTTCAGCAACATTAAATGAAGAGGGTTTGTAGGATATAAAGTTTTTGATAAACGATTTAAATCAAATTACAAAGTCCGATAGTAAGTTTCACATAGCATTTTATTGTGCTTTTCAACCAATTTGTATTCTGTATATCAATTTAGGATAATGTATGAGATACCAAAGCATAAAATATGTAGATTTGCAGGGGGAAATAGTGATTTTTCACTATCCACCACAATTAGTGTGGTGTAGTGGTTAAGAGCGGTGGAATCTGATCTAGAGAACCGGGTTTGATTCCCCATTCCTCCACATGAGTGGCGGAGGCTGATCTGGTGAACTGGGTTGGTTTCCCCACTCCTACACATGAAGTCTGCTGGGTGACCTTGGACAAGTTACAGTTCTTGTTAGAGCTCTCTCAGCCCCACCTACCTCACAGGGTGTCTGTTGTGGGGAGGGGAAAGGAAAGGGATTGTAAGCCAGTTTTAGTCTCCCTTAAGTGGTAGAGAAAGTCGGCATATAAAAACCAACTCTTAGAGAGATGAAACAAGACAGGGGAAACTGCAGGCTGTACACTGCAAGCTTCCATTGCTACCGGGTGTGAGAGCTCTAGAGAGCTTGAGTCTTTGGAGCGAGGAAAAGTTAATGAATATCTAACAGTTCTCAACGTATTAGGCCTGGAGACCAGACAGAGTATTAATAGGAAGGATGCATAAGTAGAAAGGAGGTGAAACTTCCCCAGTGGCAGTTGTTCCTCTCTCTGTGTGTGGGGACCGACCCTGTCTGCAGAGTTTCACAAGTTGCTCTTGGTTTTCATCCAGCAGTGACTTAAAAATATCAGCATATCGTTCTGCCTTTATGTGGTTGGGCCCTGACTATTTCTGTTAAACAAAACTTGTAAGGGTAGGGGGAACACACAACCCTGAACAGATAATAGCAGTGGTCTTGCTATGGAAGCAGAGAACACAGTGCGTAATCTAACGCTGTCCAAGCTGGAAGCTGGCAGCAGTCTGAGTCCAAATCCAACTTCTTTGCTGGATTCCAGTATTTCCATTTCTTATCAGAAATGTAGCGGCAGCAGCAGCCACTGACTTAAACAGTAGTGGGTTCAATAGCTTACAACACCCCAAGGACAGCGTGCTATTCATAATCAGTGGTGTATCAGGTTGATATCACTGCACTGTTTCTGTACTAAAGTATTCATTAAAACCAGCACCGCAAAAAGAACTCTCGAAAAATTCTCAGAACAAAAATGGCAGAATTAAAGTGCAAAATATATGCAATCGGTTGTCACTTAACAGTGTATCGACTTACATGCTGATTAGTTAACAATTTTAGAAGTGTGCCAGGCGTGTGTTGAGTCGCTTAAGCAAAGTGGATTATTAATTTCACATGAACCCATGAAGCTGCCTTATACTGCATCAGACCCCTGGTCCATCAAAGGCAGTATTGTCTACTCAGACCGGCAGCGGCTCTCCAGGGTCTCAGGCAGGGGTCTTTCACATCACCTACTTGCCTAGTCCCTTAAACTGGAGATGCCACTGGGGATTGAACCTGGGACCTTCTGCATGCCAAGCAGATGCTCTACCACTAAGCCACGGCCCCTCCCCTCTCTTCCCAGTTCCTTTACATTGTTGAGAAATTTCATATGAAGCCTGCTATTACAACTGAAAAAATAAAATATGGCTGGTTTATACATTGTATGTTGATAAAACTTTTATAGTGCTTTTTATAAGTTTTCTTCTGTAGCGTCTCAGTGATATTCCTCAGCAGGAAACTAGGTGATAGTGCTTGGTAACATTTTAATTCCTCATTTATTTATTTAGGACATTTCTGTGCCTCTTCTTCGGTGTCCCACTCGAGGCAGCTTACAATTAAAAACCAGAATACCAAAAACAAGTGATTGGGCAGAGGCAGCATAAAAACTGATGCAAAAGCCGGGGGGGGGGGGGGAACGTGCACCTCTCAGAGTTGGCCCGACCACTAGGCAAAACTAGGCAATTGTCTGGGGCACCAGAAATCCTTGGGGTGGCCCTGGCACCTGTGCTAGTGGGACTGAACAGTGATATCTGAGTGCCTAGCTAGTTTTTAAAATAGATGGCCGGTAACTCTACCCGCAGACACACAAAACTGTCTCTTTCCAGTTTCTTTACATAGTTGAGAAACTTCATCTCCATGTTTTTACTTTAAAAAAAACTCTAGCACTGCAAATCTTTAAGCCTTTAAATTGTAATGTTCTTTAACAAGAATAAGTATGCGGTTTTGTTTGTTTTTAAAGCTGTCTCTATCAATCTTTTATGAGAACCGGAAAAAAACATATTGACCTATTTTTCTCTCTCCCCTCCCCCACCCTTTCAGTGAATGAGATCATAGGAAGAGACATGTCGCAGATCTCCGTGTCCCATGGTGCGGTGGTGGCCATTCATCCTCCAAACACATGCCCCACATCTCTGGAGGCGGGCATTTCGGATGCCGTGCAGTAGCAGCTCAGCTTGCGGCGAAGCAGAACACTCCGCCCTTCCCTCCAAAGACCGCTTCATTCACTTCCTTAGATTTTACTGTGCTTCCGACTTTGTGGCCTTGATGATTTGGAGCGATTCGGCTGTTTTCGGGGAGGGAGTGGGCAGGGGTGAGGGGGGGATATACTTCTGGCTTGGAGACGGAGCAGTCTGATTCTAGCTTCCTAGGATGCTGTAAAACTTTGGCAAAAATGGACACACAGAAGCAACACAAGCAAATTTTAACCTTGGAAAGTCGACAGCCACCACCAATGAGCTTTGCTTGTTTTTGTGCATTTAAATAGAATAATTTTATATTAAGTGCTTAATGTATGGAGGAATAGTTTTTTGCTCTCAATATGCACAGTACTGAATGTGGGGGAAAATTTTTAAAAATACGCATCTTATATGCTGCTTTTTCCTTAGGAGAGGTATTAGGACTGTAATATAAATTTGTATACCTTGGGGGGGGGGTCATTTTGGAGAGCCTTTAAGCTTATATTGTTTAAAAACAGAACTTTTTTAAAAAATAAATGAAATCTTCCAGAGGCGCAAAAGTACCCTGTCATCTTAAGCCAATGCCTTGGAAGTCTTGTGTGTAAGATTATTAGCATTTTCTTTGGATTTATAGGAAGTGAAGCCAAATGTAGGTCTGTGTTCTTTATACATTTTAAAAAAATGTTTGGTTGGCTGAAAAGAGACCATTCCATCATGGAAATATTGGGGTAGAAATGACATTCCAAAATATAACTTTTTATAACTTCATAGATCATCCCCCTTGCTAGCTTAGGCCCCTGTAACAATTTATAGAAATACTACAAGCAGAGAACTTAGATGGGGGGAGGGGGGTTAATACCCACATTTAGAAGTCCTTCTCTATAAGGACATAGTTTAATCAGAGTTGTTTTAAGGAAGAGTTATCCCCACAGAAATGTTGTCTTGAAATCCCTCAGGTAGGGGCTTTTTAAATTCCATCTCCCCCTCCCTTTTTTGGTGGGTAAACCTGTTAAATCTCTTACTCAAACTTGCTACTTCAGAATATTTTCTTGATGGGATTGTGGCAGTTTATTTTTCATAGGAGTTGATGTTGTAAAGTCAGATTAGGTGCAGCATGTAGTGAAGTGGGTGAAACTGATAAATTAATGAAATATTTCAGATTTTGAAAAAATTTCTCTGGGCCTGTATGTTATGGACCATGTCAGGGGTACATGAAACACAAATATTTAATATCAGAATTACCACTGGAGAGGCTTGATAATCAGAATTTCTGTGGCTCTGTTCACAGGGGCGAAATTCTGGCAACAATTAAAGCTAGACTCTGTTCAATTTTGGGTCAGCCTATAACATGTGACACTCTAAATTGTCAAAAATCCTCTTGGTCTTTCATGAGGTAAAAAAATGAACTCCCCCCCCCTTTTTTTTTGATGAATTGCATTTCCACCCAAGTCTTAAATGCAACTGATTTTTTGATTCCCTAGTCAAAGTGATCCGTTACTAAAATGGCCCTTTACTCTCATAATGTTGTCAGCATCCTTACAGTTGATAGAGGCTGAAATGTCTGTCGGGGGGGGGGGGTTGTCCCCATTTGGTAGATCCACTTGCTGCCACCTTCCAAGATGCATAATATTAACATTTGTTAGGGGGCCCCTGCATTGCCATGATTTGAAATTTTTAAAAAAGGGCCAAGGGTAATTCTGTTCTCAAGAGAAGAGTGGTGGTGCTTTTGTAAGTAAATCTGTTTTCTGTTTTGCTGACCATTTTATAAAAAGAAAAACATATGGCTAGTTACATTTTGTAGCATTTCACTCCGTGAACTAGCATAAGCCATTTATCTTGTAATGATGGCTGTATTCCAGTTTTTGCTCATGTAATGGGTCTGCAGTAACCAATGGTTGCACGGAGATTTCAGGTTTCTGAGCTTTTTTGTACTCTGTGGGGTTTTCTGCTCCTTGACGGGTAGGGAGGTAAAGCCTTTTCTCCCTCTAGGTCATCCTGAGTAGTTTTGAATCTATATTGTACCTAAAACGTGGGAACCCAAATAAATCCCGACTTGCTATGCACTAAATGGGCAGTCCATCAAGTTCTGCAGGGTCACAACCTCTCTCTGTTTCAGCAAGGTCGATACAGGTGTACCTTGCAAGCTCACTGAGACACGAGGAGGTTTTGTGGCTGTGGAGTTGGTGAAATGCTCACGAATCTTCTGATGCCTTTTCAAATACCTTGATGCCTGTAGAAGTAGAAATGCTTTCCTATTTAAAAACGAATATAGATTTCGGTACTAAAAATTGTTGTATTTTTGCCTTGTAAAAGCTTCAGTACAAGGGTCTTAATTTTATTTTATTGCTTGTGTGATGCTATAGGTAAGACTGTTGATCTTGTGAAATGTAGTGGATATTAAAAGCACACGATCTCCATTGGACTATGCAAATTTACACATTTTTTTTCCAGTAGCAGCCTGAGACAGGCACTTTGAAATCTCCTTTACTAGCCTCCCCCACCTCAAAATGTATGATCGCTTTCAATGCTAGAGTCCAAATCTTTAAATGCTAGGGAAAGCACTAATGAAAAATAACTCTTTTACAGAAAGGGTAGAGGTTTGTAAATCAAATTGTGGGGGGCAGTATGCGGCCCGTTTGATATGGGCAGTCAAAGTAGTTTGGGTTTTACCAAAGTTTGACCACAATCCGGCACTCGTAATAAACTCTTCATTATAGAAATGGAACTGCCATCATTTTTAAAACCAAAGATTAAAGAAGAGGGGGAAAATGACACATTTTGTTAGGATGCAAACAGCGCTTTGAAAACTCTATTTTTGATACACAGAATGAATGTCATTCCTTTGAGGTTTGGAGATTGTTCAAAATTGAAGTTTTGTATTTAACAATGCAGGACAATAATGATTTAAGACTAAAGGTTACATTCTAGATGTTTACAGAGCCTTGTATTGTAATTTTAATGTACATTTTGTGTATTGAACCTTTTGTAAGTTATGATTGCAGTGCTACATGCAGAAATACAAAGGGAAGAACTTGCATTTTAGGCTCTTGAATCATAGTGTTGAAATAAAGAAGAAAATGCTTAACAATGTCTCTTGCCTTCAAAGTGTATATGCCATTGTGGATCATACTCTGGTATTCCCTGTGTGTGCAACGAAGAGAGAACTCTCATGAATATGTCAAACTATACAGGCATCAACATTTGTGCCTGAACATGGCAAATTTGATATGCCAGTACAACTAAGATTTTAGCAATAGGTAGAGGATTCCATGGGAAGGGAGGCAGCATGGTATAGCCTGATCTTGGAAGCTAAGCAGAGTCAGCCCTGGTTAGTATTTGGATGGGAGACCACCAGGGAAAACTAGGGCTGCTAAGCAGAGGAAGGCAACGGGAAACAACCTGTTAGTCTCTTGCCTTGAAAACCCCGTAAGGGGTCACCATAAATCGGCTGCGACTTGACGCCACTTTATATATATATATATATATATCTATATCTATACACACACACACACACACACACACACACACAGAGGATTCCACATTATGGTGGGGCTACCCCCAGCTGTGTGAGGCAAGGGCTAGGATCCAAAGCACATGACTAGTGAGAGCATTGGCCAATTTAGGATTCGTCCCCTTGATGGTCTCCTGTCATTTATGGGTGGCCCTTGTGTTATAAATAGGGGAGGTGGGTGGGAGTGCCAGTGATTTCATATTGAGCAGGGATGTCTGAGGCTTTCTAAATATAGCTTGGAAGCTTACCCTGTTCTGCAATCGTGCCGTGTAATTAAGAGGTAATTAGAGTCTTAATGCTGGGACTCCAGATGCATTGGCATGAGGGTAACTTGTTGATTTGGGGCGCCTTTCTCTGTGTGTGTTCAGCTGGCACTTGTGTCTGTGACGACTTGCAGAATGGAGCTGTCTCAGTCCAAGCCCTCAAAGCTCTGTCATGTCACATGGGATAATTAGTCCCATAATTTATCGGAGACGTCCTCACCTCGAGCTGAAGAGCTGCCACCAAATCGCTTTGCCCTTCAAGGCAGCAAAACTAAACGGGTTTTCGGAAAGCAGCCTCTGCAATCATGGGTCATTTATGCATGCTCGCTTTTACCTCCTTTATTCCCCGTTTCAGCCAGGATCAAAGTAACCCGGGGAAACTGTATGCATTGGCTGGAATGATTAAGGACGAAACTGTGCTAATGGAGGCATGAATACAGAAAAGCAGTCTCCCAAGTTAAAATCAAGTCCCACCCCTTTAAATGCTGCTCTGTAATTGGCTGACTTCGCAGTACTCGCCCTGAGAAGATTTCCTTCCCCCCAGACCCACCCCCCAATATGAGTGCTGACCTTATGGGGTGGTTGTAAGAATTGTGAAGTGCTTTGAATGCTCTAGAAAGTGCTACATAAATGCTGAATGTTACTAAAAGGATACTCAGCCAGGCTCTGGAAATCCTTTCTGAGCATCCTGTTTCAGGCCTTGCTGTTTGGCTCGTTGTGAACATAGAATATCATTTGCTTGCTGCTCTGGATTGAGTGGTGGATTAGTGCCTGTTTTGGAATGCCCTCTGAATTTATGCAGTAGGGCTGTTTCTCGTCTTTTCTGCAGTCACCTTCCTCTCAAAGCCCAACTACTTCCTCAGTTGCTACCTCTCGGGTAAACTCTAGGTCATGTGGCTTAATCCTCCTGGCTTTTGAGCCAGTAGGCTTTTTACTAACAACGGGGGTGTAGTTACCATGTTATTTATTTATTGACTTGTTTCATTTATACCCTGCCTTTCTTCCCAATGGGGACACAAAGCTCCTTACATTGTTTTCCTCTCCTCTGTGTTATCTGTGTAGAGGTTAAGAGTGGTGGACTCTAATCTGGAGAACCAGGTTCGATTCCCCGCTCTTCCATATGAAACCTGCTGGTTGACCTTGGACCAGTCACAGTTCTCTCAGCCCCACCTGCCTCACAAGGTGTCTGTTGTGGGGAGAGGAAGGGAAGGCGATTGTAAGCTGGTTTGAGACTCCTTAAAGGTAGAGAAAGTCGGGGTAATAAAAAACAACTTCTTCCCCAGTCCTCCACATGCAGCCTGCTGGGTGACCTTGGGTCAGTCACAGTTCTCTCAGAACGCTCTTAGCCCATGCGGAGGCAGGCAATGGCAAACCACTGCTGAACATCTCTTGCCTTGAAAACCCTATGGGGTCACCATAAGTCAGCTGTGACTTGACCGCAGGCACACACACAGACACTTTTTATCCTCACAACATTCCTGTGAAGTAGGTTAGGCTAAGATTATGCGACTGGCCACCTAGTCACCCAGCAAGCTTCCATGGCAGAATGGAGATTTGAACCAGGGTCTCCCGAATCCTAAGCTGACACTCTTAATCACTACACCACACTCATTCTCAGGTTGGAAGATGAATCTGTGTGGCTCGGGTGTATAACTAACACTCTCCCACCTCCTGCCCCCAAATTCTTTCCAGTTGGGAATGTAAAATGAGATTCAACACGAGTGATCAGGATTTTGGCTGAGCAGAATCCTTGTGCAAACGTTCTTTAATCTTTCTGATAGAACGGATCAGTTGCTTGTTTGAGCACCTTTTCTCTGTTTAGGCTGATTTCTCTCGCTCTCGCTCTTGTTCTTTGCATATGTTGTACATGATAGCTGTCTCCCTTGCAGTTCCAAGACCCTGTTTTGCAAGGTGGGCTGGGGAGATGCTGAATTTCCAAGTCGCTTTTTTTGCCATGACTGGTGCTGGGAACTACAGTGTAGGGTAGTGGTTACTATTGGACTGAGATCTGGGAGACCTGGCTTTGAATCCCTGCTCTGCCATGGAAGCTCGTTGGGTGACCTTGGGCCAGTCACACATCCTCAGTCTAACCTACCTTACAGGGTTGTTGTGAGGATAAATTAGAGGAGAGGAGAACGATGTAAGCCGTTTTGGGTCCTCATTGGGGAGAAAGGCAGGGTATAAGTGAAATAAATACATTAATTTCCAACGCCAATACAGTCAGATGCTTGCGCATGGCGGTCCCATGTACAATGCTACAAACTAGGCGAGAACTCTTGGAACCCGGTAAGTTCCCCCACCCCCTGACAAGCTCATAAATGCTGGCCTAACTGCATATGGTTCTAAGAGGAGTTCACCAGCCATACTTTCTCTGACGATCCCTTGAAATGCTTTTTTATTATTCCTTTACAAAAACCATAAAAGCTGTAAATTCAAAATGTAGATGATAACTCAAGACACAGCAATTAGCATAATGGAGCCTATGTCTCGACTCCTTTTTGTTGGTCTCTGTTTTATAGCAGAGAGCTATTACGGTTAGGTGCCTCCCTTTCTCTATAATGTAGGCCTTTTGGTCCTGCAAATTCTCAAAGCTATCTCTCCCCCACATACACACACAACAGTGGCGGAATGGAAAGATTGTGAAGCCGTATCTTAGGAACCGGGTGTATCTTCGAATCCCCTCATTCCTTGACCAGCGTTGAGAGATCAAAAGTGGAGCTTCTTTCTAGACTGACAGGCTGGGTTACCACGTTTTTCTGCACTCTAGTCAATCTCGTCTCCTGGTGGTTAAGAGCAGTGGTTTGGAGCGGTGGACTGATCTGGAGAACCAGGTTTGATTCCCAACTCCTCCACGTGAGCGGCGGACGCCATTCTGGGGAACTGGATTTGTTTCCCCACTCCTACACACGAAGCCAGCTGGGTGACCTTGGGCTAGTCACAGCTCTCTTCGAGTTCTCTCAGCCCCATCTACCTCACAGGGTGTCTGTTGTGGGGAGGAGAAGGAAAGGTGATTGTAAGCCGGCTTGATCCTTAAGTGGTAGAGAAAGTCGGCATATAAAAACCAACTCTTATTATGATGATGATGATGATATGATCATAAGTTACCAAGTCCTAGAAACTGAAAGGGCGAGAAACAAAGCGCCAGGTTTACTTTCCCATCTGAAAAATGGGGGTGTAAACCAGACCACCTGGTGAGTACACAGTACAGGAAAAAGCTAGGGGATGCTGTGGTTGGAGGGTGGAACCAGGGGACTCCAGGTTCGACTTCGAATCCCCACTCTGCCGTGAGGTCTGCTGGGGGACTTTAGGCCAATTACTTTCTTTCAGCGTAACCTACCTCCCAGGGAAAGATCATGAGATAAAATGGAGGGGGAAACGATGTTGTAAGCTGCTTCGGGCGCACTCTGGGAAGTAAAGCAGGGTATAAATATCTAAATAAATGTGTTCTGGGTGTTAACTAATTAAAGCACTGGTTCTCAGAGTGGGTTAGAGCCCCAAAGGGCACATGGATTGTGAAACCAGGAGGAAGAAGAAGGAAGCACAAGATGATGTAGGAGAGAAAACTCTGGCAGTCTTGATGGCAAATTTGGGTTTGCTCTGCAGGATGGCCAAAAAATACAGCTGGTTACTCAGATGTGCTATATGTTTATAAATATCAAAATGACGTTTGTTCAGCATTAATTGATGTGAAACTCCTGTGGTTTATGTTGGGGAGGGGAAAAGTAATGCAGGATGACTTAGTGGCTCCTGAAAATAACAATAAGTGTAGCAACAGCTCCTCAAAACGCAGTAAATTCAGAAATGGCCCCTACATCAAGCAGTTTGAGAACCACCGCATTAAAATTCATCTGTGTTTTATGCATCATTCACATTTGGATAGAGTTGATATGTTCATCTAAAACATTTATATCTCACCTTATCTCCTTAGGCCGAGGGCAGTGGGACAGATATTGAAATGAATATGGGGAGAGAACTTCGAAAACCCGCCCTTAGAAGGAAAGGTTTCTCTGCAATATCTTCCAATTACAAATTGCATAACAGAGCCAAGCTGTAGTTGGGGGACTGATGTGGTGTAGACGTTAAAGCATTGGGCTACGACCTGGAATGACTGGGTTCGAATCCCTCACTCAACCATGGAAGCCTGCCGGGTGACCATGGGCCCGTCACAGTGTTTCAGCCTAACCTGTCCTCACAAGTTGGTTGTTGTAAGGATTAAACCGAGGAGGGCAGAAGAGCCATTTTGTGTCCCCAATGAAGGAAAAAAGCAGGGTATATGTAAAAAAGTTTAAAGAATACGTTCTTTAATAAAGTTGGAGGCTAACAAGCCTGTCTTAATTCACCTCTAGGTTGTTCCTTTTACCATCTTGAGCAACACTTCCTATAAGAGGCTTCAGAAGATCTCTGGACTGGAGGTGACACAGCTCACCCATGGGTGCTCATCTCCGCACGACAGCTGACGCCATCCTTGGTTTTGAGCAACCATTGGGCTTTGACCTTTTACAAAGAGAAACACTTCCCCTTTCTTTGCACCTAGCCACAGAATGTTTGGGGTGACTGTCTCCCTGGCTCGCTTTGCCGCAAAGCTGTTCGCCCCTCCGGTCGGTCACGCCACCTGAGGTTCATAGCCCCCGGCATTGTACTTGCTCAAGCCCCTGTGGTTTCCCCAGCCCACTCAAGAGTCACGCTCTTCCAAAGCAGTCAACTATGCGTCTGGCGCAAGCATTCCTCCCCCCTTCCAAGGCTGGCAGCAGATGATGGTATGCAAATACAGCTGACTTAGACATCCTCCTGCTGTGGTAACAGCTGGGCAGGGAACGAGTCTCAAACCTTATACGGCAACTGAGCCGCCGTGGCGGCGGTGAGTCAGGAGCTCGCAGAGATGAAAAGGAGGTTTCTGAAGCTGAGCACACCTGCAGGGGTGATGGGGGGGGGGGTTGCTGAGACTCCTGTTTGCTGATTTTTCTCTTGCAACGCTGCACTATTGACACCCCCACCCCCCTTTCCTCACCAGCAAGACTTTGAGATCAGTAATAAGCCCAGCTGGAAGGAAAAAATAGATGGCGGAGGGTGGAGAATCAGCAGGAGGAGAAAAGTTGTGTAGCCCCCTCCCGTCTGCTGCTTTTCCAATATCCTTGGACAGCCCCTCACACCCCACCCTGGCAAATGTCTACCGCATTAGACTTTTTGGGAGAATGCTCACCTGAAGAAAGAGGCGTTTTGCCCCGATACTTAATGGGGAGTTCTGCCATAAGAGCTCTGGATTTCTTTTCCCCCAGAGGTATAACCCCCCTCCCCACAGAAAAGGCTGTCTGCCAGTCTCTCAAAAGTTCTCAGTTTTACGGCTGAACTTCGTTTTCATGTACAATTTTCTTGTATGCTATAGTGTTCAACCCACTTCACAGTCACTCTTGGTAGACCTTGACAGGTAGGTCACTCCATCCACCCAGGGGGGTGAAGTCTGAGGCCCCTTCGGAGCGGAGGCGAGAATGGAAGAGAGGCCAGGGTTGCTGACAGCCAATACCTTTAGTAATGTACCAGTGCTTTATGCTTGTGTGAGGGGGTGTCAGGGGAGAGGTTGGCACAGTCAATAGAAATATGAAGCCAGGCAGGAGCGATTCTGGAGACTTCGACTGGATTGCCCTGTTTACAGGGATTCTTCTGTGGCTTTCGTATTTTGCAATGAGGCAGTTGTGGCAGCCGTATTGAACATCTCCACAAGAGACTTCTGTGATAGTGAGCGTGGTAGTGAGTGTGCTGGGTTAGCAGCACCAGGGAGCGCTGGGTAAAATCCTTCTCAGCCACAAAGCTGCCACGGTGACGCTTTCTTTCAACCTAGGTTGGTTGGGAAATTCAGCTCCAGGTTGGGAAATTCATGGAGACTTGGAAGTGGAGGCGAGGGGGAAGGTTTGGGGAGGGGAGAAGAAGAAGAAGAGTTGGTTTTCTTATGTTGACTTTCTCTACCACTTAAGGAAGAATCAAGCCGACTTACAATCACCTTCCCCTCAGACACCCTGTGAGGTAGGTGGGGCTGAGAGAGCTGTGACTAGCCCAAGGTCATCCAGCTGGCTTCATGTGTAGGAGTGGGGAAACCAACCCAGTTCACCAGATTAGCGTCCGCTGCTCATGTGGAGGAGTGGGGAATCAAACTCAGTTCTCCAGATCAGAGTCCACCACCCTTAACCACTGCACCACGCTGCAGGGACTTCAACAGGGTATAATTCCATCGAGTCCACTCTCCAAAGCTGCCATTTTCTCCAGAGTAACTGATCTTAATCATCTGAAGATCAGTTGTAATTCCGGGAGATTTTCAGGCCTCACCTGGAGGCTGGCAACCCTAACATGGGGTTGTGTGTGTGTGTGGTGGGGGGGGAGGTAGATGGCCACACAGGCTGTCCTGTGCTGCTTGGAGGAAGGCTGGGATAAAAATAGATGCATTTTTTAAAACGAGAGTGTGCAAGAGGGGATTTTCGCTCAGTGGATGAGCCTAGTTATGCTTTGCCTGGGCAATGTTGCCATCTGCTCCACTTGGCACCTTTTCAAGGCTCGAGTGAGCGGTGCGAATGAGAATGAGCCAACGGCCTCAGAGGAGAGAGTGGGACAGGGGCTGTCAACATGGGACCTTCCGTCGCCCGCTTTCTTGTGTGGTGTGATGCGAGCTGCGTAGGGCACACCTTTTCTCCTCATGACTGATTCCTGACCCCCAAGCTCTCAAATGGGCCCAGGGAAAGGCAAGGAAAGGGCATGAATAGGGTTGTCAACCTCCAGCTGGTGGCTGGAGATCTCCCGCTATTACAACTGATCTCCAGCCGATAGAGATCAGTTCACCTGGAGAAGACGGCCGCATTGGCAATTGGACTCTATGGCATTGAAGTTCCTCCCCTCCCCAAACCCCGCCCTCTTCAAACTCCGCCCCAAAAACCTCCCGCCAGTGGCGAAGAGGGACCTGGCAACCCTAGCTGAGACTGTTGAATTTGCAAGGGCAGAGATTGAGCGTAGGACCTTCGGTATGCAAAGCCCCCCCTCTTCCTTTGAGGAATGACGGCTGCCCTTCTCCTGCTCACTTGGGTGGGAGGAAAGGCTGGCTTCAGTGCCCTGCACCCTGAAAGGCAACCAGAGTCCACCGTTCTGGGTATCGTCCACAATGAGGTTTATTAACCCTACTTCATCACTTGGGTTATCAGTTCAATCCTCTGATCTCTCTCCTCCCTTATTTGTAACTGCTAATCCTCTTGATTCACGACTGGCTTCCCACCTAACCTTTCTTTCTCATCTCATCTCCTTCCTTTTCCCCTGCTCTTGAAAGAGGCACGATGGAATGGAATTCATACCAAACCTTTTGGCCTCAACGACTCCCCTACCCCCCCCCCATAATCTGCGCTATAAAAATTCCCAGTACGATCTCCCCACATACCTGAAGAAAGGAGCTGTGAGTGACTCACGGAAAGCTCATACTGAAACACATGTTTGGCTTTAAGGAACTGCTGGACTTTTAACAAAGTTTTTACCTAGTTTTAAAAAAGATTTAACTCGCTTCAGTACATACGCATGTAAGTGCCATAATTAAGTGCCGTCAATTTGCAACCAACTTATGGTGACCCCAGCAAAGGGTTGTCAAGGTGAGTGAGAAGCAGAGGTGGTCTGCCAATGCCTTCCGCCACAGACTCTTCCCTGGTGGTAGGGTTGCCAACCTCCAGGTGGGGCCTGGCGATTTCCTGGAATCACAACATCTCCAGACTACAGAGATCACTTCCCCTGGAGAAAACGGCTGCTTTGGAGGGTGGACTCGATGGCATCATTCCCCACTGATATCTTTCCCATCTCAAAACTCTCCCCTCCCCAGGCTCCACCCCCAAATCACCAGGCATTTCCTAACCCAGAGTTGACAGCCCGACCCGTACTGCCTACCCTTCAACGAGCTTCAGTGCCCAGCAGAAAAGATGGACAGAGACAGCCAGCGTGGTGTAGTGGTTAAGAGCGGTGGTTTGGAGCAGTGCACTC
Organism: Euleptes europaea; assembly: GCF_029931775.1. Classification (NCBI taxonomy): domain Eukaryota; kingdom Metazoa; phylum Chordata; class Lepidosauria; order Squamata; family Sphaerodactylidae; genus Euleptes; species Euleptes europaea. Next base: position 25,800,105 of record NC_079328.1, on the reverse strand, counting down.
TGATCTGGAGAACCGGGTTTGATTCCCCACTCCTCCACTTGAGCGGTGGAAGCTGATCTGGTGAACTGGATTCGTTTCCCCACTCCTACACATGAAGCCAGATGGGTGACCTTGGGTTAGTCACACTCTCTCAGCCCCACCTACCTAGGGTTGCCAGGTCCCTCTTCATCACCGGCAGGAGGTTTTTGGGGTGGAGCCTGAGGAGGGTGGGGTTTGGGGAGGGGAGGGACTTCAATGCCATACAGTCCAATTGCCAAAGCAGCCATTTTCTCCAGGTGAACTGATCTCTATTGGCTGGAGAACAGTCATAACAGCAGGAGATCTTCTGCCACCACCTGGAGGTGAGTGACTGTCCTTGGATCATGAGCACCTGCTCCTGATGATGTGACATTACACATCAATTGTACAATATTATACATGCACCAGTGCTGAACACAGCATCGTGGTATATGCAAGTTACGGTGACTGAAGAAACCAAGTGAAATGGGCTATTAGCAGCATGCCTGTCTTGCCAATAGCAATCTCTATTTGAGATCTTTTGCTGTGTTGCAAGTTTTTTTACTGTGATATCTTTTGTGAACTGGTTTATAAACATTAAAGGTAAAGGTCCCCTGTGCAAGCACCGGGTCATTCCTGACCCATGGGGTGACGTCACATCCCGACGTTTACTAAGCAGACTTTGGTTACATGGTGGTTTGCCATTGCCTTTCCCAGTCATCTTCCCTTTACCCCCAGCAAGCTGGTTACTCATTTTACCGACCTCAGAAGGATGGAAGGCTGAGTCAACCTGGAGCCGGCTACCTGAAACTGATTCCCATCGGGATCGAACTCAGGTCGTGAGCAGAGCTTTTGACTTCATTACTGCAGCTTACCACTCTGCGCCACTAGGCTCCTATATAAACATTATAAACATTAGCATGTATAAATTTCATTTTTTGTAGTAACAACTTTATAGTTATGCAATGGTTGCATAAGTTAGCAACCTTTAAAAGAATTGTCTGGGATAATATACTGTTACGGCAAGTTCACTAATTGTGGATTCTTGGATGTGTAATGACTTTGTAACCTGTAATACTTACTTAGTTGAGCCATAGTGCCACAGTCTTTATAGTTGAGGCACTTATCTGGGTTTAGCCATAGTGCTACGCTTTTGCTTACCACCTGGAGGTTGGCAACCCTACACTTACCTCATAGGGTGTCTGTTGGGAGGGGGAGGGAAGGTGATTGTAAGCCAGTTTGATTCTTCCTTAAGTGTTAGAGAAAGTCGGCATATAAAAACCAACTCTTCTTCTTCTTCATTCCTGTACCTCCGTGCAACTGCTGGGAAGTTGGATATAAGTTTCCTAAAGTCTCTTGGCACAGCCTCTGGCTTGAACCCTCTCAGCTCCTGCCCGGGCCTGTGTTTTCTCTCCTCCATGCTAAGAAGGGGGATCCTGCGGAGCCAGCCATCTCCTCCCCGCTGCTTCCAGCCAGGAGCTCGTCTCGCTCCCGGCTTCATTAAAGAGCTATTAAAAGCAGGCGGGGAGCAGGTTCTTGTTTTCCCTGGCCTCCCCTGACACCTCTCCGCCTCGCCCCTGCCAGCAACAGCCATTAAATAGCTATTTCAGGGCTCCGGCAAGCGGCCTCCATTTAGACATTTCCAAGCATTTCGCAAGCAGCTTGGCACATTAGAACAAACGGTGCCCAGGGTACAGCATAATGGCAGGGCACTTACCAAAGGAGGAGGCAGGAAGGTTGGGGGGTGCCTCCCCTCCCCCTCCTTTTGCTCTGCCATAAAGAGTTTGTGGTGCCCATCACGGCAGAGTAACTAGCACATGTTGCCATGGAGGGACTCTGCTAAGTTTGAAGATGATCACAAAGGAGGACTCTGTATTTATTTAGAGACACTTCTATCCCCCCTTTCATCTATAACTCTTTAAGGAGGCACTTACTAATGCAAACAAAACATTTCGATGAAAAAAGTAGAGCCACGGTTCAAATCTTGTCTCTGGCTGCCTCCGGCTCTGCCTTGAACGCCCTCAGTGGCCTGAGGCTAACTATAAAAGGCATTACACAATTGTGTTCTTAGGCTAATAACCACTCTTTCTCGGCTTTAACCCCCCCTCCCTCCCCAAATCTGCCCTAAAAGGGGTGATATTACCAGCCTACTTTACAGGACTGTTTGGAGTATTGTGATCATGTCCAAGCAGCACTTTGAATCCTGAAGTCACTCTAGAAACGCTTTTATTAAGTGATCAGCAAATGTTTCCAGGCTATAAGCTTTTGGGAGTCCAAGCCCACTTTGCCTTCTCAGATACCATATCTGACAAACTGTGACTCAGGCAAACGTATACCCTGGAAAATTGTGTTTGTCTCTAAGGGGGCTACTGGATTCGAATTTTGTTCTGTTCCTACAGACTAGAATCATAGAGCTGGGAGGGGCCATACAGGCCATCTAGTCCAACCCCCTGCTCAATGCAGGATCAGCCCAGAGCATCCTCTGCTTAAAGACTGCCAGTGAGGGGGAGCTCACCACCTCCCTAGGTAGCTGATTCCTCTGTCGAACAACTCTTACCAAAAAAATTTCCCCCCTAATATCCAGCCGGTACCCTTCCGCCCGCAATTTAAACCCATTATTGCGAGTCTAAACACTGCTACTAATACTGCTACTCACCTGAAAAGGCTTTTATTAATTTATTACTAGATAAATATACAGAACGCTCAGTTGGCATAGCAATGGCTGCAAACACAGGAAACATTCTAATCCTTCCAATGGCTGGCCGAAAAGAACGGTTTGGTGGCTCAAAGATGACACCCTTGGAGCTGGGTAAGTTGGTCTTCCAGGGAGGCTGCTCCATAAATGGGGTGCCACCCAATGGCTTTCCCCTCACATGACACATAGGGTTGCCAACTCCATCTTGGGAGATTCCTGGAGAGGTGGGGGCAATGCCTGGGGAAGATGGAGCAGGAACTCAGTGGGGATGTGATGCCGTAGATTTTTTCCCCTGAAGCTATTTCCTTGAGGGAAACTGAGCTCTGCGCCAGTGTAGTGGTTAAGAGCAGTGGATCTAATCTGGAGAACCGGGTTTGATTCCCCACTCCTCCACATGAGTGGCGGACTCTAATCTGGAGAACGGAGTTTGTTTCCCCACTCTTCCACATGAAGCCTGCTGGGTGACCTTGGGCTAGTCACAATTCTCTTTGAACGCTCTCAGCCCCACCTACCTCACAAAGTGACTGTTGTGGGGAGAGGAGGGGAAGGTGTAAGCCAGCTTGATTCTTCCTAAAAAGGAAGAGAAAGTCGGCATATAAAAACCAACTCTTCTTCTTCTGAAGTCTGGAGATCAGTTGTAGTTCTAGGAGAACTCCAGGCTTCAACTGGAGGTTGGCAACTGTACATCCACAGCCTGGGAACAGCCTTGATGCATCCCATCAAAGGTCCACCCACTGCACCATCTTGTGTCCCACGCTGGCTAGAAACCCAAAAGAAGGCAGAGCCCGCCCTGCTTGTTACTTCCCAGTAGCTGGGATGCGGAGCTTCACTATCACTGAACAGCAGGTCTTCCTTTGGCCATCCTGGGTAGGAACTTTGATGGACCTCTCCAGCAGGAGCTTTTCTTATCCCTTTCTCAAGCCACCGAAGCCGGTGGCCACCATGCCACACATTAACTGTGCTGCGTGATGTCATCCCTCCCACTGCCTGTCCCAGCAATGCCAAAACCACCATCTAAGTAATAGCTTTGGTTTTGGGGATTTTACTTTGGGACCAATACAACTGTCAATAACTTGTGAACATTCTCACCCTACAACAGCAGAGGAAGAAAGGAACCCAGCTTTCCAACCACCCTTTTCTGACAAGCATTTGTGTGTGTGTGTGTGTGTGTGTGAAATGCCGTCAAGTCACTTCCGACTCACGGCGACCCTATGACTCAATGTCCTCCAAAACATCTTGTCATTAATGGCCTTGCTCAGGTCTGTGGCTTCCTTTACAGAGTCAATACATCTTGTGTTGGGTCTTCCTCTTTTCCTGCTGCCTTCAGCTTTTCCTAGCATTATTGTCTTTTCCAGTGACTCTTGTCTTCTCACGATGTGACCAAAGTACGACAGCCTCAGTTTAGCCATTTTAGCTTCTAGGGACAGTTCAGGCTTGATTGGATCTAGAACCCAGTCCCATGCATTGGTAAAGGTAAAGGTCTGCCTAGTAAACGTCGGGATGTGATGTCACCCCATGGGTCAGTGATGACCCGGTACTTGCACAGGAGACTCCCTGTGCAAGCACCGGATCATTACTGACCCCCGGGGTAACGTCACATCCCGACGTTTACTAGGCAGACTTTGTTTACGGGGTGGTTTGCCAGTGCCTTCCCCAGCCATCTTCCCTTTACCCCCTGCAAGCTGGGTACTCATTTTACCAACCTTGGAAGGATGGAAGGCTGAGTTGACCTTGAGCTGGCTACATGAAACCAACTTCTGTCGGGATCGAACTCTGGTCGTGAGCAGAGCTTTTGACTGCGGTACTGCAGCTTACCACTCTGCACCATGGGGCACTTTGCCTAGGGATAATATATTTAAATATATGCATATTTTATATGGACTTGGAAGAGCAAGTGGAAGGAAAGGAGAAGGGAGGGGAAAACAGGGTTGCATTTCCTGTAACTGCCGTTCATCGAGTGGTCTTCTGTGCAAGCACACATTAGACCTTTGCACATGCAGGCCAGTTCAGTGTGTGCATGCACAGTCCCAATGTGGGACTGCACAGAAGCCACGAAGGGGAACATCGCCAACCAATCGGCTTAACACTCCGCGCCACGGGGCTCTATCATTGGTATCCTGGTCTTAATCATGGCATCAAGCATTCTCTGTGTGTGAGCCACCTGCAGTATTATTTTCAGTGGGGATTCCTTCCTCCCACTGGCCAACCATCCCCTCTCAAAGTAGCAATAGTTCTTTACATGCAGGCAAGAATCCACAGCTTTCGTAATAGACCAAACCAGCTAAGTGAATTCACAGTACATCAGACCACATTTGTGACGATAAATGAACAGGACTACTGAACGGTACCCAGTGGTGATAGCTGCGAATCCAACACACTTTCCCTTTTGTTCCCCACACTTTCAGCTTGGTATCAAAGGGGAACCAAACAAAAGAGCACTTTTTCAAAGGATCAGCATCTCTGAGAAAAAGACTCCCCCCCCCCCCCACACACACACACTTATGGCTAAAATGAGAGAACTACTTGAGTGTGTTAAAATCACTGGAAATATTGTGAGAAGTCACAAGCCTAAAAACATTCCCAAGTTCCACTTCGGTGCCTCCTGTCCAGCCAAGTGCAGTGCAAAGGGGACACCTACTGGCAAGATGTTTTCATGTCATCCTTTTTAGGATGATTTTTCCCCATTGCATCTGAAGAAGTTAGCTCCAACTCAGAAAAACAAAACACTAGAATAATTGTTGTTAATCTTGAAGGTGCCACTGGACTCCCAGTTTCATTATGCTGGGATATAGCACCATCCTTTGCAAAATTATTACGTTAGCATTGTTTTAATTGTATTTCAAATTTTGCATTGACTGTGTATGTATAGCTATGATATTAGCTACCCTGAGTCTGTAACTGCCTGGGGAGGGTGGGGTATAAATAAAATTTCTATTCTATTCTTCTTGGCTAACCTTCTGTAGAGCCCAAATTTTCAAGGATTGCAGCCTATAAGTTCTTCCCCTTATATTTCTACAGAGCTTCAGAGCCTATAGAGCCAGTGTGGTGTAGTGGTTAAGAGTGGTGGACTCTAACCTGGAGAACCGGGTATGATTCCCCACTCCACATGAGCGGTGGACTCTAGTCTGGTGAACCGGGTTGGTTTTCCCCACTCCTACACATGAAACCAGCCGGGTGACCCTGGGCTAGTCATAGTTCTCTTAGAGCTCTCTCAGCCTCACCTACCTCACAAGGTGTCTGTTGTGGATAGAGGAAGGGAAGGAGATTGTAAGCTGGTTTGATTCTCCTTTAAAGGTAGAGAAAATCGGCATATAAAAACCAACTCTTCTTCTTCAGAGCACTTAACACAGGTGCCATCAAAGACCTGCCTTACAAGGTTGCTGCCAGGATGTCTATTATTATCATTGTGTTGTAGAGTATACCCGGCTTTTCTTGCCAATGGGGAGCCAAAGTGGCTCACAACATTCTCTTCTCCGTTTTATTTTCACAACAACCCTGTGAGGAGGATTAGACAGAATGCATGGCTGGGCCATGGCGAAATGCCCAAAACAGCCAGAACACAATCAACATAATATGTAACAGTAGACAAGCTTCCATGATAGAGTGGGGATAGAGACCCAGGGTTTCCCAGATCCTAGTCCGACACTCTAACCCATGCTGGTTCTCATGGGTTATGTGGCAACAGTGACATTTGAACCAGGGACCTTCCATTTCACAACTCAGTTTTGCATCTACATCAGTGTGTCTGAGCATTAGTTTCACAAAAAAGACAGAGCTAGATTCAAGTCCAGTAGCATCTTAGAGATCAACAAGATTTTCAGGGTATTAACTTTCAAGAGTCAAATAAATAAATAGGAAGATACAAGTTCTTACTGGTATCTGATGAAGGTCATTTATGCACGGAATTTTATACATGCATTTATGCATGCAGTTTTACCCGAGGTTCATTGCTCGCTGGTCCCACACCTTCCTGTTGGGGGTCTATACACCAGCAGTCTCCAAGCTCAAATCAAGCCCCCACCACCTTTAAATGTTGCTTTCTAATTTGTAGTGCTTACTGTGAGCACTTTGTAGTGCTTACTGTAAGAGAAAATCCCCCCAAAACCGATCTGCCAAATAGAAAGTCATTTTAAGAAGAAAAATACAAAAAACGGAGCAATATGAAAGGGGGGAGGGAGAAATCCAAACCTTGCTTTTTAAAAAGCCTTTCTTCTGCTCAGAAAGAGCTCTGAGGAAGCAGAAAGCATTTGAATCCCTGCCTCTTTACACCCTGCTTTGTAATTGGCTGCATGCTTTCTGTGATAGAAACCATGCTTGGGTGTCCTGCGCTTTGTATTATGCACGGGATATTTCACCTGGGCTGAGCTCAGGGCACAGGGAAGAATCGGGTTAACAAAGGAACAGGAAGGTCCAGGATTTGTGAGGGCTGGCAGCGAGGTCATCTCTAATGGATGAAAAACTTATGCATAACACCAAGGAACAACTGAGACTAGGGTTGCCATCCTCCAGGTACTAGCTTGAGATCTCCCGCTGTTACAGCTAACCTCCAGCCGTTAGAGATCAGTTCACCTGGAGAAAATGGCCACTTTGGCAACTGGACTCTATGGCATTGAAGTCTCTCCCTCCTCCAAACCCCACCCTCCTCAGGCTCCACCCCAAAAACCTCCTGCCGGTGGCGAAGAGGGACCTGGCAGCCCTAACTGAGTCAGACCAGGGGTGAACGTAAGTGAAAGTTAAAAAAAGGTAAAGGTCCCCTGTGCAAGCACCGGGTCATTCCTGACCCATGCGGTGATGTCACATTGTGAAAGTACCGTGTATAAAAGACTGAAGGGAGCTTTGACTCGCAAAAGCTTATACCCCAAAAATCTTGTTGATCTCTAAGGCGCTACTGAGCTCAAGTCTAGCTTTCCTCCTACAGACCAACACGGCTACCTTCTGAAATAAAAAAAAGACAATTTCACTGCAGATCAGCTTACGGTGCGTTCCCAGAGTTCCTCTGCTGTTTCCAATTGAAAAATGTTGAGTGATTTAATAAATCCAGCATTATTTCTTCAAGCATCTTTGTTTTTACATTTCTTGTTATATAAAGAAGCATACATTATAGTTTGGGAGGGGGAAGGGCAGGGGAGATTCCATTTTAAGTACTACTCAGAGTTGCACACTCTTTTAACAAAAAAAAAGTTTCCTGTGTCCACAGGTACCTTGGCGTCTGTTTGCAAAAAACAAAAACAGGCTCCTTTCTGGTTTCCTCTGCTGTTATTGCACATTTGAGAAAAAGCTTGGATCAAAAGGCACAGTAAAAATAAAATCATCTAGTGCTTCTACAGTAGATGCTTCCACACACGCACTACACAACATAAAACTAAATTCTTTGGACATGTATATACAGACGCACATATAAAAAACAAACCATGCACTAGCTGGGACTATAATGTTGCCTTGCTGCTTCGTAATATACAAATAAAGTATAATTTCATATTGTAAACAAATGGCATGCACATAGACTAGAGCAAAAAAAACACACCCCTTTTAACATAGTATCTGAGAGCTAAGATGCTTAAATAAAACAAAATATATAATTTACTAGTCCTCAGGGTTTATGTGCCATTCTTGTCTAGTGAGAGTTTTAAAATTCTGGATTTTTTTTTTTTTTTGGTTCGGTTTGGTTTACAGATTGGCAGCTTGAATGTTTGGAGACAGATATGGCTTTATTTATTTGCATTGTACCCCACAAAGAGGTTTTTTTTTTGGTTAGGTTTTTTTTTTAAAAAAAGAAAATTACTCCATTTGGATGCAGCTTCCTAAGCTACTCTTCAGCTTTGGGAAGTAACAAAAAAAAATATGTATACAGTTTGCCAGGCTGCACTGGAGAGAGAAAAAAATGGGGAACCTTCCAGGGGCATGACCATCCTCCTCCAAAAGGCCCTATCCAGGGGCATGACCATCCTCCTCCAAAATGGCCCTATCCAGCCATTTTGGCTTCAAAACACATGGATAATTTGGAAGAAATGTTGGCTTCAGCTTCCAACTCCAAACTGGTACGTGAAATTAAAACAAAACAAAATAATAGCAGCATCCCATTATGGGGGCCTCTGCTGAAGTGCAGTCACATTATTTCCAAATTCAGTGGTTAGGGATTATTAGGGCAACCGTCTTGAAATCAAGCGGCTTAGCTCTACAAAGTTAGTTCTCTGGAGGGTGTGTGTGTGGGGGTGTTTCTGTCCTATTCCTTCCCTTGAAGCCACTTGAAAGGATTATTTGTCCCATCGCATCAGGAGGAGAAGGCACTTTGGTGGGGGAAAACCTCTTCCTAAAAAGGCACCTGTGTTTAGGCAACCCCCCCTTCCCGATAAAGATGTCTGCTGGTTAGATCAGGCAGAGTTCCACACAGTGGCTGCCCAACAGGAGTCCGCTCCTCTCGGCCACGGCTTTCTTTGCCGAGTCCAGGCTGGGGAAGGTGACCAGGGCTTCTCCGCTGGGCTGCCCGCTGAAGTTGTAAAGCGGGAGGATGGAATCCGCATGGAGCTGCAGGGATAGAGAAGGCGGTCAGAGAATGAAGAAGGGGGGGTGGAGTAGGAAGATTCACAAGGAAGTAATACAACAACTCTGGACAACAAAATTAGAAACAGTGGAAGGTAAAAGGGGAGAGAGAGGTGAGAAACTGGAAGAAAAATTAGATTTGGTAGCTGAGAAATTAGAAGGTTATCAACCAGTGGACTCAGACTGGAGTAACTCTGCTTAGCACTGCTCTATAAGTAGGGTTGCCAGGAACTAGCTGGAGATCTCCTGCTACTGCAATTGATCTCTGGGTGATAGAGATCAGTTCACCTGGAGAAAATGGTCGCTTTGGCAATTGGATTCTATGGCATTGAAGCCCCTCCCCTCTCCAAACCCCGCCCTCCTCAGGCTCTGCCCCAAATACCTCCCGCCGGTGGCGAAGAGGGACCTGGCAACCCTAACTATAAGTGTACTGGGGTGGGGGGAACTAGAGATCCAGGAAATTAAAACAACAGAGACAGACTGAACTTTCTAGGCTGCAAAAATATATTAAGACACCTAAAAGGGGGGGGGGGAGAGGAAAAAATGAATTCCGTAAAAATCAAAGAGAATGCCAAAAAAAATATTCACAAAGGGGGAAAAACATGGACATTTAGAGGATTGGGGAAAGAGTACTTTGTAGGATGTTCTGAAGAGCACCTAGTATATATACGAAGAAAGGCAGGACAATTACCTCTGAGAGGAAATATCTGAAATGGAGATGGGGGTACCAATTAAATTACATTGTAAATGGAATCAGGACAGAATTAATAAGGGATCCTGGCTTTTAGGTTATCCAACCCCACCACACCAAGTTTAGAGTCCTCCAAATAACATACAGCTGTTTTCTAAAACTAAAAACTGAGAAGACCTTTGACAAGCCATGTAATGACTCCAAGACTGGAATTTTGGTTTAGGCCCCCAAAACAGCACTTCACCAACTAGGCTGAGATTTTGTTGTGCTGGTTTTCAAACCTTCTTCCAAGGATTGGTGGGACTGGCTCAGAAGTTTAGTGGGTGCTCCTCAGAGAGAAGATCAATCAATATTGGGCAGCTAGATTGGAGTCCAGTAGCACCTTAAAGACCAACAAGGTTTTTGGGGTATAAGCTTCTGAGAGTCAGAGCTCCCTTCGTCAGATAGAGCTTTGACCCTCAAAAGCTTTAGTCTGGATTCAGCACTACGTCACTGTAGACCTGTAATGAGACTGCTCAGACAGATTCACCCTAGGGTTGCCCACCTCCAGATGGTGGCTGGAGACCTCCCGCTATTACAACTGATCTCCAGGCGACAGAGATCAGTTCGCCTGGAGAAAATGGCCGCTTTGGAAGGTGGACTCTATGGCATTATACCTCATTGGAGTCCATCCCCTTCCCAAACCTGCCTTCTTCAGGCTCTACCCCCAAAATCCCCAGGTATTTCCTAACCTGGAACTGGCAACCCTAATTCACCCTCTAGCATCACTCAGTGAAAGAACTGTTGTCTTCTTTGTGGCTCCAAGTTGTCGTTCTTACCCTTTTCAAACAACTGTGACATCTCCAGCATTTGTTCCGCCTGTGCATAATCGTGGGCGCCCACAAATAATCCAGGAAGAAAATCACAGTGGAGGAAGCAGAGAGTCAAAACGCAGATAAAGCTAGGACTACTCTATCCATTTAAAAACTGTGGGTTAAGTAAAACCCTAGTAAAAGGCTATATATTCCAGATGTGTATTCCCACATAGGGCTGCTTCATGTTATGAGATTATACAATGATGGCCACATGTGACAGGAATGCCATGGCCAATCACCTGACAGATGTATCTGTATGGTGCATGTGGCTGGAACTATATGCTTACACATGCAGCAATAACAGGTACGTGTCAAAATATCGTGCATGTTCCAGGGAAGAGGGGGAAATGCAGTGTGCAAAGCAGCCCTGAGGAAAGATAGGGAAGCAGGAAAGTTGAAGAACTGGTTTCGGCAGGGACAGAGCTGGGAGAATGCAACCACCCCAGTCCCCGACAGAACCATAACACCAGTCTGAAGTTACAGGGAATAGGAAAAGACAGGCCCTGTCACTTCCCACCCTGAGCTTCCTCCCTGGCAACCCATGATCGCAGAGGATGAGAAGAATCCACACAAACCTCAAGTGCAGAAGAAGCTACTAAGGAGGATCCCCCCCTTTTTTTGGATCTGCACTCTCCATAGTCTGGGGGTTCTGCCGAGTGGTTGGTTACTTGCACTAGCTCAGTGCTGGTTGCTTCAGGGTCTCCGGAAGGAAAGGGTCCTTTCCTGACACCTGCTACCTCTTCAGCTGGAGAGGCAACTGAAACAGGGATCTCCTGCGTGGATGCCACCTGCCTAGCTATAGCCCTTCCCCTAATAGATTGATTGTGTGTGTAAAAGATGCTGGAACAGACTAAGAAGAGAGAAGCAGAAGTGATCGCTCTCCGACTCAGCGTCGTTGCTATTTCGTCTCTGCCAGAAAAGCAGGGCCCTCTTTCAAAAGTGACATTCCTTTTAGTCTACAGTTTAGTAAGTTATTCACAAAAGAAATATATATAATATTCTGTTCGGTATTAGGAGAGTTGGAAGTCAGTTTCTGTATTGTATTATATTTCACTTTTTCTTTGCTTCACCTTCTTTCTTTCTTTTGTATACTATGCACCATGTTTTTCCATCTATAAGATGCCCCCATGTATAAGACGACCCCTATTTTTTTTAACCCAAAATAAAGAAAAAAATAGGGGTCGTCTTCAGTGTATAAGATGACCCCCGATTTGGGGACAAAATTTTAAAGAAAAAAACGCAGTCTTATACATGGAAAAATACGGTATATCTCAACATATTCTGTAATATTTTGTATACTTCAATGAAACTTTGGGGTGGGGGGAAGTGACATTCCTGGGTTTGGAGAAGGCAGCAAAGCGGTTTTGAGGTTGAGAACTGCTGGCTTCCTTTCGATGACTTCAGCACATGGCAAGCAATACTCATGGCATGCTTGTGGACAAGAGCATGGTTTCACGCACATGGCAGTAGCCCTCATACGTTCCATTGAACGGAACCCACCAATGGAATTCCTTCACCTCTCACTCCATTGAATGCTGGAATCCATTCATGCCAATTGCTTTGCACCTTTAGAGCTTTGCAGTTATTCAGACTACTTTCGAGTTTCCCAGGTTCAGGGCTAAGTTTAGGTAGTGTTTTTTTTCTTTTTTAAAAAAAATTGGTCCTACTTTGTGCCCCCCCCCCCATGCCACTTGCTATAGAAGCTGGCATTTTCAACTCAATGTGGGGGGGGGGGAGAAAAACACACACTACCCATGTTCAGAAGCATTCTTGCCTTTAAGAATATACATTTTTAGGATGGAAAACTATATATATGTATATATCACACATCCGTGGACTGCCAAAAAAACAAATCAGTGGGTTATAGATCAAATCAGGCCTGAACTGACCCTAGAAGCTAAAATGACTAAACTGAGGCCATCATATTTTGGTCACGTCATGAGACGACAAGAGTCACTGGAAAAGACAATCATGCTAGGAAAAGTTGAGGGCAGCAGGAAAAGAGGAAGACCCAACAAGAGATGGATTGACTCAATAAAGGAAGCCACAGCCTTCAATTTGCAAGATCTGAGCAAGGCTGTCAAAGATAGGACATTTTGGAGGACTTTCATTCATAGGGTCGCCATGAGTCGGAAGCGACTTGACGGCACTTAACACACATCACACATGGCATGGTAAACTGGAGGAAAGCCACCGCAATTATTGGAAATATTAACACCACAGTCACACACATACCCCCAAAGTTAAATGCGTACTGTTTTGCCTTGACTGGCCAACATCCAACAATAGAACTAGAAGCATCTTGTTAAATGCGACTGCCAGAAAGCGGTAAATACAATCGCAACAGCTTAACCAGGAACACCTCTCAGAAAACAAGCGAGTACCAAGCAGCCATGTAACACCACCCTTGCCGTTCCTCACGGGCAAACACAGCCCCCCCCCCAATAATCATCAGCACCACCGGGGTTAGTTGATTTCATGCATGGCGCAAAAGCAAGGGGCGTGTTAGCAAGCAAAGTCCCCACCGCAAGCCGGGAAGGGAGAATGCAGAACGAATCATTCCTCCCCACACACCGGGCTGATCATGTTGCCCCTTCTGCATTCATCCCTGAAGGCTCCGCGGCCGCCGGGCCAAGCTTACCTTCATCAGAGGTTACAAACAGTTACAAACAGACCCATTCTTTCGGTGCTTGTAACACACTCCTGGCTTGGTCGCTCAGCTGCACGAGGCCACTGTAGTCTTCGGGGGCATACTACAGTACAAGTGCGACACACAAGGGTCAGTCTTCATGCAACCAGCCGGCCGCACGGACCGGCGCTTGCAAGCTTATAAGAAAGGGGTGAGCTCCCAGCGTCAGGGTAGACAAAGGCACAGGAATACACAATGCTGCCTTCCACTGTGTCGGACCACTGGGCCGGCCATAGGGTTGCCAGGCCCCTACTCACCTTCAGCGGGAGGTTTCTGTGGAGATCTTGTGTGCGCACGTGCCGAGGAGACTACTCAAACTTTTAGTTTGAGTGGTAAAGGGTCGCTTCGGCACTAAGAGTTTGAGTGGTCTAAGGCTCCTCACGAGGCGGCACATTCAGTTGTAAACCAGCAGTGCCGCGTCGGTGTGCACGATTGCCCGCCGGCTCTCAGCTGGTAACCTCCAGGTAATAGCAGAAGATCTCCTGCTATTACAACTGATCTCCAGCCGATAGAGATCAGTTCACCTGGAGAAAATGGCAGCTTTGGCAATTGGACTCTATGGCACAAGTCCCTCCCCTTGCCAAATCCCTCAGGCTCTGCCCCCACCCCACCCCAAGTGTGAAGAGGGACCTGGCAACCCTATTTGGGGATAGGGTTGCCAGGTCCCTCTTCGCCACCGGCGGGAGATTTTGGGGCGGAGCCTGAGGAGGGCGGGGTTTGGGGAGGGGAGGGACTTCAGTGCCACAGTGGCCAATTGCCAAAGTGGCCATTTTTCTCCAGGTGGACTAATTGCTGTCGGCTGGAGATCAGTTGTATTAGCAGGAGATCTCCTGCTACTACCTGGCAGTTGGCAACCCTATTTGGGGGAGAGGGAGTGGTTTAATGACGACGGCAGTCCAATCATTGAAAAGTTGGGTGGAGGTGGGTGGGAGTGGGCAGGGCAAAAAAATCCGAAAGAAACATAGAAAAAAGCTGATTCAAATTCGGTTTCCAGAAAAACAATGGGGTAAAAGTGGTCTCAAAAGAGCCGGAAAACAAAACGAAGTGAAAGCTGGAGGCAGAAAAATGCATGCAGAAATTGGGGGATAAACCAAAACAATAAGGGGCCAGAACCAACAGGAAAAAAACCATTCAGAAAAGTGTTTGGAGTGACTGTGGGTAGCAGCAGCTCCCCCTCCGCTCTCTTAATTCAAGTATCACAGCCAAAACTTTCATATCAGCCTGCAATACCAGAAGCCGAAACTCAGTTCTGCAAAAACATTGAAACTCAATGTGTTTTCAAAATGGGAAAGTTTGAATTTTGATAGTAAAAGTGACCCTAAAAAACACACCCTGAAAATGTGTCAACTAAACTTAACTGTTTTGGTTTTTCGTCCAAAGAGATATCGTCTGATCGGATGAATATACAAATAAGCAACACTAGAGGATGAACTCTTTCAAATATTGACTAATACTGGCTTAGATGGTGAAATCTTTGGACGATCAAATTCCTGGCACATATAGCAAATCCTCAGAGAACATCTACACATGCAGAAAATATTTGTAACAATAATTTACATAAGCTAATAAAAAATTGTGACCACTGCAGATGCCACTCCAAACATGAGACAGTTCACTCATTCAGCTGCAGCAGCTCTCAGTCAACATATGTGCATGTGTGATTTCACCTTTTCCCTAATAGCTAGTGATCGATTTGGAGCATATCATTTGAGGGGTCTATTCCTGGGTGCCTTTTACTTTACTCAAACCTGTTTACATTCCAAACGATGGTGGTTCTTTTTTAAAGGGTGTTGAAAATGCACAAAAGAAAGTTATGTGGGCAAACAGACTGACATACACTTTTTCAATTACCAGGCTTACTTCAAATTTTTCATATTTTGGATGATGAACCACTGTAAATTTCTTTTTGGAGTGAAGAATCTCCTTGCTACCAGAAGATAATTCCCCCCCCAAAAAGACTGTACGGCTACAGAAACCTAGAACTGGTATTCCTGCCCCTATGAACTCTGAGCTGTCCCATGGAAACTACTAAAAATTACTCTCAGTAACAATATGGGCTAGAAGCTTGTTTGACTGAAATCAAAGCTGAGATTTGCAGGGCTCCAAGTCCTGCACCTGATCCTCCATCCTACACCGAAAGACGGAAAGGACATACAAAAGGGGTTCTCTCTCTTCTGGGTGTTAAACAGAGGCTCTGGCGGAATGGGCAACTAGGAGAAGATTCTTACATGGCTTAGGACTGAGACCCCTGTGGGGCCACACAAGGTGTCAGATTTCTAAAGAAACCCAGAGAAGAGAAACTTCTTTGTTCAAGTATATATTTGAAAGGAAACCTTTAAATCCTAGTGAAGTCATCAACAATGAGGCCTCCTGTCCCGTTGTGGGAGAAATACAGATTGCAAATGCCTTTGGCATTTCGCCATCAGTTCAGTACACCACACACTTCAGTGCTTCCTTAACACCCCCCCCACACACACACATTTTACAGGTTTTAGACCACATCAGGCCATCGAGTCTGTTGAAAAAGCCAAAAGATTAAATGCAATAAAGCTCCTTTTTAGTTGCAGATCGGACTACACGATAACGGAAGTTCAGCACAGGTTGAACTGGTATATATTTGGATGAAGCCACAAAGCACACCCCCAAGGATAGCCCTGTCAGCAGTATTTTGGACCATACACCTTTCCCCTTTTTTCAAGAACACCCAGACTTTGGGGATCATCCAGACCTGGAGATTCCCCAAAATTACAGCTCATCTCCGGACTACAGAGATCAGTTCCCCTGGAGAAAATGGATGCTTTGGAGGGTGGACGCTATGGCATTCAGCCCCACTGAAGCCACCAGTGAGAGGTTTTTGGGGTGGAGCCTGAGGAGGGCGGGGTTTGGGGAGGGGAGGGACTTCAGTGCCATAGAGTCCAATTGCCAAAGTGGCCATTTTCTCCAGGTGAACTGATCTCTATCAGCTAGTCTCTACCTCTGATCTCTACCTCTACTGATCTCTTCCTCTGCTTGGCATCATGAAGATCATACCCCACTGCTTTACTTTAAGAAGACATGACAGAATTTTGGTACAAGGGTGTTTTATGGTACTCACTCTCCAATATCACTACAGTGGAGGCTTCAGAGTTTATCTTTTCACTTGGCAAAATGCACACTAAACAGACAAACCAAACTGTAGCGGATCCAGATGACAGTCTCACAGGCTCTTGCTACACAGAGAACAGGACAATCCAGAGAGGACAGGATATTTTTGCACAAGGCTCTGAACTCTGACTTTGTTGGGACATAAGAACATAAGAAAAGCCATTCTGGATCAGACCAAGGTCCATCAAGTCCAGCAGTCTGTTTACACAGTGGCCAACCAGGTGCCTCTAGGAAGCCCACAGCTCCTAATAGGTATGCTCCTCTGATACTAGAGAGAATAGGTATGCATCATGACTAGTATTCATTTTGACTAATAGCCAGATAGCCCTATCCTCCATGAACATGTCCACTCCCCTCTTAAAGCCTTCCAAGCTGGCAGCCATCACCACATCCTGGGGCAAGGAGTTCCACAATATAACGGTGTCCTTTAATATTCCAGCTGCCCTCCGGTCAATCTCCTGGTGATCAATTTTGGCCAATGGCAACAAAAGCCTCCCCCCCCCCCCCCGAACAAGACAAGGTCAGCTTTTTGCATGACGAACAGTGAGAAACTAATTCAATTAGACAGCACTGGGCAGGTTCAAGAATAGGCTGTTGGATGGATTCATCATTCATATATCTTGACAAAAACAACTCATGCGTAAGGTGGAGCCATTTGGGGAGATTAAGGAACAGATGAAGATAGAGAAGATGTCCAAATCAAACAGCAATGTACTGTTTGTGTGTTAAACTTTGCTTTCTTTCTTTTTAAAAGATGCATCTACAGAGATATCTCCGTGTAATGATAATGGTTCGGAGGAAAGTAAACAAAATATATTCTACCCTTATAAATAACTTATTAGTGCTAATTTTATGATACTACTTATTAGAATAATAATTATTACAACATTAGATGGCCTTCATCAAGTCACCAGCTCTCAGTCCAAGCCTTCCTATCAGAGTTCTTGCGATTGTACAAACGAGATACTCCCATGTACCTTGCCCTGAACTCTTTGGAAGGATACCAATATGATCAGTATATGGGGAAAAATCACTGGCAATTAAAGACAACATACTAAATGCCTGTCATTTTCCAAGACCCAGCTCTGTTGGTAATGCTCTCTTTTGGACATGGCAAAAACACCACAAAGCTTGAGTTTTCTAGGTCAGTTTTATATGGCTGTGTTTTTTTTTTAATTCATCTCCATGTTGCAAGAGTTGGTACTTAGCATGCCAGGGTGAATTAGATAGCTTGCCAGAGGGTTCTCACACATGAAGCTGCCTTATACTGAATCAGACCACCAAGGTCCATCAAAGTCAGTATTGTCTACTCAGACCAGCAGCGGCCCTCCAGGGTCTCAGGCAGAGGTCTTTCACATCACCTACTTGCCTAGTCCCTTTAACTAGAGATGCTGGGGATTGAACCTGGGACCTTCTGCATGCCAAGCAGAGGCTCTACCACTGAGCCACAGCCCACTACATCTCACCACAGAGAGGACATTTTCAACTGAAAACTTCCACCATGCCAAGGCAATCTTTCCAGAAGTGTATCTGCTTATCTCAGGACTGTTTTACATGCAGCTCCCAAATGACATCCAGCATGCTTCTGAGGATAAAAGTGCCAAACCCAGTCCCAGGAAACACAGATGAGTCGAAGAAGACTGAACTTTCGGTGCTGAACTGAAAGCTGCCATTGGTCAAGACTGGCTGCCAACACTACTTGGCACTGCTCTAGGCCTCAGCATGCCTGAAGAGAAAGCTTGACATACTTTGGATTGGACAATAGAATGGAACACCAGTTCATGTCTAGATTGGAAATGCCACTAAGGGTGATCATGGCTACTTTTTCCTATTACTGTCGACAGAAGGGTTTGCTGACATGAGTGGGAGCTGAAAGACAAAGGCCATTTATGCTTGGTAATTAGCAGCACGTTGTAGGCTGAATTGCCCCGCATATATTTTTTTTTTAGTTTTTCACACTGAACAGTCATTTAGGAAGTGACTGCAAAGCTGGCACCTGCTTCGCATTTCTTAAGAGCCCCTTTAATGCAATCTTTTGTGTTTGCTCTGCCCCCGCCTTGAAGAATCCCTTCAAGGAAGCATGCAAAACCATAGCTGCGTATTAGCTATGCAAACAGTGGTTGCTAATGGAAGGAACGAAGGAGCAGGCAAGTGGGGGTGGGTGGAATTTCTCCTTTTGAATTGGGACTGTGAATAGGCATTTTAAAGGTTGAATTTAAAAAAAGAACTTTGAGCGAGCATCAAAATTGACCCTGCGTAAATGGCCAAAGAGTCACATTGGTAGTCGAAATCAGTTCTGGTCAAGGAAAGGGAACAGTTCCTACCCAGCAGCCCAATATGCCTGTCACTTAGCAAGTATTTGACTCGACCACTAGTTTGCACTAGTTTCTCACCCAATCCTTCTCTTCCCATAAAGCCATGAGATGTGGAAGGTTCAAATAACAGTTTGCCACTGAGTGAGAGAGAGAAGGAAGGGAGGGGAAGGAAAGGGAGGAACCCGATACTAACCTGATAGCCTTGGAAGAAACTGAGGATTTCTTTCATGCCCGCGTTGTAGGGTAATCCCTGCATCCGGACAAGAGCGCCAGGCTGGTGTAGCATAGGAGTGTGTGTGGCCGATGCGGCAGCTGCCACAGCTGCTGGGGGAGCAGTAATGTACCCCACTGTCGTCGGGGACACCGGAGGGCTGAAAGAGAAGGAAAGACAATTGGGACCAAATTGGGCTGGCTCACACATGCGGAGCCGACTTGGGGACCGGCTGCCAAATTTACCAATGGCTTCTCTGTATCATAATGTCTTATTCACACGTGCAAGCTAAGATGTACATGGAAACTCTCTAATCAGATCACAAAGTAATCACAATGCCTGGAATTAAGGCCAATGCAAAACACCTTGGACTGTATGAAGTAACCTAATCCTGAGTCCATCCATTGGCTCACCAAGCCCAGCACTGTCTATTCTGACCAGCTTCCCGAAGTCTGCTTTCCCAAAATGTAGAAGAAGAAGAGCCAGCGTGGTGTAGTGGTTAAGAGCGGTGGTTTGGAGCGGTAGACTCTGATCTGGAGAACCGGGTTTGATTCCCCACTCCTCCACATGAGCAGCAGAGGCTAATCTGGTGAACTGGGTTGGTTTCCCCACTCCTACACATGAAGCCAGCTGGGTGACCTTGGGCTAGTCACACCCTCTCAGCCCCACCTACCTCACAGGGTGTCTGTTGTGAGGAGGGGAAGGGAAGGAGATTGTAAGCCGGTTTGATTCTTCCTTAAGTGGTAGAGAAAGTCAGCATATAAAAACCAACTCTTCTTTTTATACCCCACTTTTTCTCTACCGTAACGAGTCTCATGGTGGCTTACAATCACCTTCTCTTTCTCTCCCCACAACAGACACCTTGTGAGGTAGGCGGAGCTGAATGAGTTTGGAGAGAACTGTGACTAGCCCAAGGTCACGCAGCAAACGTCACGCGTAGGAAGAAGAGTTGGTTTTTATATGCCGACTTTCTCTACCACTTAAGGGAGACTCAAACCAGCTCACAATCACCTTCCCTTCCCCTCCCCACAACAGACACCCTGTGAGGTAGGTAGGGCTGAGAGTGTGTGACTAGCCCAAGGTCATCCATCTGGCTTCATGTGGAGGAGTGGGGAATCGAATCCGGTTCTCAGACTCAGATCAGACTCCGCCCTCCAAACGAGTGGGGGAAAATACCGGTTCTCCAGATTAGAGTCCACCGCTCCTCACCACTACACCACGCTGGCTCTTTGTTAAGTTGCAGGTGCTGGGGACTGAACTTGGGGTCCTTTGTGAAAGGGCCCCTCCTCATTATCAAGGCAAGGTACATACAAATCTGCCTTACACAGAGTCAGACCATTGTTCCACGCAGCCGGCGTCACTCTAGAGGGAACGGCTCTCCCAAGTCGTCTTATCTGGACGTGCCGAGGGAGTTTCGGTGCGCCAAGCACACACTCTCCCACTGAGATACAGGCACTCCCTGCATGTCAAAGCTTGAGCTTGTTACTGCAACTGGCTGTGAAGGGAAGCAGTTGATCGCTTTGCCCCGCGCCCAGGCCACTCTTCAGGCCTGAAGTCTATTTACTGTGTTTCCCTGAAAGCAAGATGACCCTGAACGCAAGATGACCTCCCCTTCCCCAAAGTTCTGCTCAATTTTTTAATTTAGTGGACATACTTTTAACATATGCAAAAGTAAGATGGAAACCTCTTTTTCTTGATTGCCTACCTGGGGAGAAATAAAACTCTAGTCTTCCTTTGGAGTAAATACAGTAACTTACATCTCTATACAGAGCATTAGTCATAAGCATTAGACCTTGGGGAGAGGGGGCGAATGGTAGTGCTTCAGTGTATTAAGACAGGGGACTCTTCAATGAAGCCATTTCACAAAACTAGATCCAGATTTTTTATACGGGCTTTTTTTGGTTTTGTTTTGTTTTAACTTCAACTAATTTTGTCACAGGGAAGGAAGACGGAATGGTATAGCCTGATCTCGTCAGATCTCGGAAGCTAAACAAGGTCTGTACTTGGAAGGGAGACCACCAAGGAAGACTCTGCAGAGGAAGGCAATGGCAAACCACCTCTGCTTCTCACTTGCTATGAAAACCCCTTGCTGGGGTCGCCATAAGTCGGCTGCGACTTGATGGCACTCTACGTAATCACTGGAGTGGGGCAATCGATGGAGGGTGAAGAAAGAGGCAAAATTTAACAAAAACCCTGCATGCGGCATAGGGGAGAATGGGTGTCCTGATGCAGCAGGAAGGCATAGCAACACCTACCTTTTTAAAATGCATCCTAAAGACCACAAGGACTAGGAACTTACTTTTTTAAAAAGTAAGATGGCTTTAGTTCTTAAGACTCTGCACTAGTAGCCAGCTTTTGATCAAGATGACCTTTTCAGTGCTGAAAAGTTACTAGCCCAGCCAAAGAATCCTAAGTGGGTATTATATGGCCCAGGCTAGCCCAATCTCATCAGATCTCGGAAGCTAAGCAGGGTCAGCCTTGGTTAGTACTTGGATGGGAGACCACCAAGGAATACCAGGGTAGCTATGCAGGAGAAGGCAATGGCAGTCCACCTCAGACCACCCAGTCTAGTAAGATCTCGGAAGCTAAGCAGGGTCAAACCTGGTTAGTATCTGGATGGGGGACCACCAAGGAATACCAAGGCTGCTATGCAGAGGAAGGCACTGGCAAACCACCTCTGTGAGTCTCTTTTTTAAATTATATTTATTCAATAAAATTAACAACAGCAAAAACAAAAAACATATAGCAGTCTTCATAATTTAAAATACAATATGTGTGTGTGTGTGTGTGTGTGTGTGTGTGTGTGTGTGTGTGTGTGTAAACTTAAGAAAACACACCCTGAATTTCTATATTTCAGCTTCACGGTTTAGTCCTCTATAAAATAGCTAAGACTGTTATCGCAGAAAGTTGTCCTTTCCCACCCTTGATTATAAGATTTTCCATTTTATTTACAGTTTGTAACCATAGCTCATCTAGGTTCACTGTATCACCATTTTTCTGATATGTTGTTAACTTAATTAATACATATATTTCTTTTACTTTAACCAACCATTCCTCTATCTTTGGAGTCGTTTTTTGTTTCCAATGTCTGGCAAAAGTCATTCTAGCAGCAGTTATCATGTGTAACCCCATACATCGTTTACCTTTAGTTAGGTTAGGGGCTAACCTCTTTGAGTCTCTTGCCTTGAAAACCTCATAAGGGGTCGCCATCAGTTGGGTGCTACTTGATAGTACTTCTCACACACACACACACACACACACACACACACACACACATTACCTGGGGTAATACGCTGTGTAGTTCATATAAAGTTGAGCAGCCTGAGTCGGATAGTAAGTAACAGCTGGACTGGCGGCAGCTGCAGCAGCGGCAGCAGCTGCTGCTGCTGAAGCCTGTTGAGTCCTGCTGGGGGGTAAGAGCGCTTGTGACTGGTATATTGCCGCTTCTGCCGGGAGCATGGCCGCCGCCGTCTGGTAAGCGGTGTAGGCTGGAGGTGACAGACCTAAGGAGAAGTCACAGCACAACAGAGGAAGAAGGGGGGGGGGAAGACACCCAGAAAGTTAGTGAGGCTTGTGCCTTTGGGGTGGATATTTGTTTCAACACATCTGCAGGTTGCAAGCAAGGGCACCCACACATCACTGGATTTCGCTCAATGGTCTCATATGGAACCGGACCTTCTTGGGTAGGGAGGAGCACCCAGTTGCAAATTATGGCAACAGCAGCGCAACAGCTGATGACATGTGGGTGCCGCCTTAAAGAGAATGCAGGTGGACAGAAGCCCCCTCCTCGATCAGATGAGAGTTGCCCTCCCACCCAAGTTATCAACTTGGCGTCCTAGACAGGGCCTCAGTACTAAGCTGCTTCATCTGAGTTAACCTTCTGAGGTTCTTCTGTGGGCATCCTACCCTCAGAAATCAGTTGATGAGTGATGGAGAGGGCAACCAGGGCCTCTTCCAGCAGTGGAACCCCGTGTAGATTTGGAGAACTCAACGTTATATTCCTTCAGCTACCAGAATGCAAAAAAGGTTTATTTGCAAAAGTTTGGTCTTGTCGCTGCTTCTGTGACTGACTGCTGCTCAATTTATTGTTCTACCACTGACTTGCGCTTTACTTTGGATCCCAAAAACTCTACACAGGCATTTGCGGGGCCAGGTTTCTAGACCTCATGGCTGAAAGTTTCACAAGAGTGGGCTTTTTCTGCTACAAGCACAAGCAACATGCATGTGTTTTTTTTGGGGGGGGGGAATTGTTTTGTTTTAACTTCAACTAATTTTGTCACTGGGAGGGAAGGCGACATAGTATAGGCCAATGTCATCAGATCTCGGAAGCTAAACAGGGTGAGTACTTGGAAGGGAGACCACCAAGGAAGACTCTGCAGAGGAAGGCAATAGCAAACCACCTCCACTTCTCACGTGCCTTGAAAGCCTCTTGCTGAGGTCACCCCAAGTCGGCTGCAACTTGACAGCTCTCTACACACACACAATTTCGTCACAAGATCTGGTCTATCCTCTTAGTAATTTATTTTGCATTTGCCCTGTTTCTAGAGGATGATTTAAAAGCAGCCACTGGAAGTGTCAACTGCTGTCTCAGCTGGATCAGCACAGGCAAGACAGTAGTGTTGCCAGCTCTGGGTTGGGAAATACCTGGAGATTTTGGAGGGGGGGCCTCTAAACCCCAAGAGGGTGGGGTTTGGAGAGGGGAGGGACTTCAGCGCCATAGAGTCCAATTGTCAAAGTGGCCATTTTCTCCAGGTGAACTGACCTCTATCAGCTGGATATCAGTTGTAACAGCAGATCTCCAGCCACCACCTGGAGGCTGGCAACCCTACAAGACAGCAACTGTGACATCTGCACAGCGACAGTCGCCCCTGAAACAAAAGGTACCTCCTCTTTGAGAGGCTCTTCCTCCCATCTTTAAGCGGTGCATCCTTAAACCCCTGAAATATAGATCATCAAGAGCGGAAGGTCGCAGTCCTATGTAAAGGCCCAACTCTCAAACCACCTTTTGGTAAACTACCCCCCAAACTAGAGATTCCGTCATTCAGCGTACAGTAAAACTGTTTACAAGGCAGCAAAAAACCAATCTGGTTTCATCACTCCTTTCTCGATCTGGTAGAATTTGTCCCAGTAGATGCCGTCTTCAATAACAAGCTGTCCCCAAAGACAGGCACCTCCCTAGTGCTAAGGGGCAGCTTAACAAGAACTCTCGGCTACAGAAGATGGGTTCCCATTCAAATAAAAATTAAAAATCCATAGCCAAGCAGGTGAGGTTTACAGCAGAGTGGGGGGGGGGGAGAAAGGGTGCCCAAAACAGAAGCAGAGGGAACGATAACATGAGAACTTGTGTGTGTGAAACATCTCTCCCTCCCTGTTCTTGAAAACAGTATGGGTGAGGGCTGCAAGCATTGATCTGAATTAACTGGTAGGGCAGGGGGAGATCAGCAGGTGGCCCCCCGCCCTGCCTGGAGCACTGATTCGCCCTAACAAAAACGCTTTCAATCATGCCCACGGTTGCTCCCGCAACCAATTCCATTGAGACCGAGAAGGATGATTACAGATCATGGCAAAAGACTTAAAGAGGGGCGAGGGGGGGACACAGCGTGTGAGCACCTACCAGGCACCAGCTGTTAGCAGCAGAGAGAGCGGAAGAACCAGCGACTTACATGGTAACTTACACGGGGGAGGCGACAAGCCACTACGATTTAAAGTGCCACCCATTAAAACAAAATTCATCTCCTCTCCTGAACACTGGAAGACTTCCACGTAACGGTCCTTCATCATCTTCTTGTGGCACTTCTGAGCCACCAGGAAAGCCCGGTCCGAAGATTTCATCTGGATAAAAGCGTCGCCGGATGGACGGCCCTGAAGAACGGAAACCGGAATTGAGGAAGAGTAGGCAGGAGTCCCAGAACGAGCTTGTAACCCTGCCACCTCTTAGTTCAGGGCTTTTTACATGATTCTTCACAACAGCCCTGTAAGGTAGGAGGGAGAGAGCGAGAGCGCAACTGGCCCAAGGCTACCCACTAGGGTTGCCAACCTCCAGGTGGTGGCTGGAGATCCCCCACTATTACAACTGATCTCCAGGCGATAGACATCAGTTCCCCTGGATAAAATGGTAGCTTTGGCAATTGGACTGACTGGGTAGTAGGGTTGCCAGCTCTGAGCTGGTTCACCAGAATACAGTCTGCTGCTCATGTGGAGGAGTGGGGAATCAAACCCGGTTCTCCAGATTAGAGTCTACCGTTCTTAATCACTACACCATGCTGGCTTTCAGCTTCCCTAGCAGCTTCCCTCAACAACAAAGTTTCCTAGAGTGAGAGAGCAGAACAGGCACAAAACTGGTTCTCCAGAGTGACCCAATTGCTAGAACTAGGGACATTCTGCTCCTGGCTTGAACTGCCTGCAGTTCCTCCTCTGACCAGCAGGTGGTAGCAAGGAGTAGGGAACTAGTGTTTGCACACACAAGGGTCCTGGTTCAAACCCCATAAGTAGAGTTGCCAGGTCCCTCTTCACCACCTGTGGGAGGTTTTTGGGGTGGAGCCTGAGGAAGGCAGGGTTTGGGGAGGGACTTCAATGCCATAGAGTCCAATTGCCAAAGAGGCTATTTTCTCCAGGGGAACTGATCTCTATCGGCTGGAGATCAATTGGAACAGCAGGAGATCTCCAGCTAGTACCTGGAGATTGGCAACCCTACCCATAAAGTGCCCATAAACTTGAAACCAAGTAGTTTTGCTGCTGCAAAGACACGAGCTCAGCTATGAGTGTACGGGGCTGACTAAAGAGAGAGCTGGAACAGTGTCGTGGATAGTGTGTTGGGTGAGGATCCTGGGAGACCCAGTTCGAATCCCCACTCACATGCTCTCAGTCCAACCTACCTCACAGGGTGGTTGTTGTTAGAGAATGGAAGAAGGGAGAAAGACATTCTAAGCCTCTTCGGTTCCCCGTTGGGGAGAAAAGCAGGATATAAACAAATGCATAAGTCCAAACGCGAGGGGTCCTGACAACCACCAGTCCTTCCCCCTTAAAGAGGAGCCTGGGAGATATTGGATTGTTCCCCAGATAGCTAAATTCCAGCCACCCCACTCTATTCTTACTGCATCGTCTATTTTGAGCTCCCCTACTTGTTGATTAAGGACCATGTGGACTCCATGGGGCTTGATATCCGCCGTGGCGTCTCCCATGAACTCCAGGATGTCGTCGATTCCAGCGGTGTATGGCAGACCTCGAAGCCGGACACAATCTCGCACGCTTCCAGCAGCGATGGTGTAAGGAGGAGGTATGACAGGAATGATGGGAGTGGGAAGTGTGGGAATCAGAGGCGTTGACATGTATCTGTTAAGGACCTGTTGGCAAACAGTTTGGTGGGGTGGGGGGGAAAAAAGAGGAGAACATCAGACTTTCCAAGATAGGACCCGCAGTCAGAACACATCCACAGAATCATTAGCAAGCAGGGATAAGTGTACACTACAAATTAGGGTAATCTGTAGGCAAATCATTAGCAACTGAACTAATCAGCCTGTATTTTATACACACACATATCAATGGATAGTAGGGCTCCCAGGTCCCTCTTCACCACCAGTGGGAGGTTTTTGGGGTGTGAGCCTGAGGAGGGAGGGGTTTGGGGAGGGGAGGGATTTCAATGCCATAGTCCCAATTGCCAAGGCGGCCATTTTCTCCAGGTGAACCCATCTCTATCAGCTGGAGATCAGTTGTAATAGGAGATCTCTAGCTAGTACCTGGAGGTTGGCAACCCTAATGGATAGTTCAAAAGTCAATCCTACTGTTCCTTAGAAGGTCAGGGGCTGCTTCCTGGCCCCTGGCTTCCCCATTTCAGGCTCCAAATGAAATAATATTATTTACGCAGGCATTTTGCAAAAATGGTGACCTATTTTATTTGTGGGTGTCATCCCTCTCCAATGCACACTTCGAAAATTGATTTTTGCTTTGGTTGCGCTCCATTGATTTTACAGTGGCATGCTTGTTTGGTGCTTGGGTGTTAAAGAGTAGTATTAACTCTTTTGGATTTTGGTATTGTAAGATTTTCTACTGTTGTTCCCTGCCTCACCGGATCCCAAACACTTATAGGCTAATAATCTAAAACAATTGAAAATTAATAATTATATTTTCAAGGACATAGAAATCTCTCTTTCATAAGTAATGGCTGTTTCTGTCTGAAATTCTCAGGATATGACGAGCGGTATAAACCATACGGAAATAAAGCCAGCTGCCCAAGAACCTGAGATCTTCATATAAAGCAGCCGCTGGACTTGCCGGCAGAAAGCAAGTTAATCTGAAACCCATCTGAGGAGCTGAAATTTTCAAAATTTGGGATTAGGATAGAGAGCGGTTCCTCAACTGTAACCAGAAGTTTCTGCTCTAGAGAAAAAAAGTAGGGGGAAGATGGGAGCCTGTGAGAAACTGCAGGGGGGAGATAAATAGGGTTGCCGACTCTGAGTTGGGAAATTCCTGGAGATTTGGGGATGGAGTTGAGTTGTACCACACTCAGTGGCTAATTTCCCCCACACCCCCAACCCACATGACATCAGCCCTTGCCTCACTTAACTGAATCACTTAATACTGTCAAAGGCCAGTACAAAAGTCAATAACATTACCAAAAATATTATATAAAGCCCTTGCCTCACAGACGGAAGAGCAAAGAGGGACCAAGACACACAGCAGCCATTATGGCAACAAACAAAGGCTGTAAGGCTACTCTAGAGCTGCCCAACCACCAGGTGGGAGGTTGGAGTTCTCCTGGAATTACAACTCATCTCCAGACTACACAGATCAGTTCCTCTGAAGGAAATGGCCGCTTTGGAGGGTGTACTGTATGGCATCATATCCTTGCTGAGCTTCTTCTCCCCAAACTCCCAGATGCCACCCCCAAATCTCCAGGAATTTCCCAACACAGAGTTGGCAACCTTTTGCTCTGCAGTCCTGCTTGGGTTGCCAGGTCCCTCTTTGCAACCAGTGGGAGGTTTTGGGGGCAGGGTCTGAGGAGGACGGGGTTTGGGGAGAGGAGGGACTTCAATGCCATAGAGTCCAATTGCCAAAGTGGCCATTTTCTCCAGGTGGACTGATCTCTATCAGCTGGAGATCAGTTGTAATAGCACAAGATCTCCAGCTAGTACCTGGAGGGTGGCAACCTTAAGTCCCACCCCAAAGCTAACCAGAACCACTTCCTGGATTAGCAGTCTCAGATAACCCACTTTGTGTTAACAAAACCCAAAAGGGAAATCCAAGAAGAAAAAGCCACATAAGAGCTTTTATTAAGACTACCCCAAAGTAACACAATACAGTATGCCAAGTGTAGGTTGTGTTATTCTTTTGGCTGCTTTGAGCAACATCCCAATGCCACCAAAACCACATTATACACTTGACACACTGCGTTGTGTTATTTTGATCTTGGCAACATTGGAAAGCCCCGTAACACCTTTTCACTAAGACTAAAATAGAACAACGTGGTGTGCGATGCTTTTGTTGTTCTCGGTCTTAGTAAAAAAGGTACTTTGTTTTGCAACAGAGCAACACGGCTGCCTATTTTTTCATGTAAACTCCACAAAGGAGTGCATGTACTGAACACACATTATAATAAGAGGGATCACACATTTTCCACGGAATGCCTTGGCTGACTGAATTTCACAAGCGGCCGGTCTGCTCCCTGCCCTGCTTTCTTTTACATTTCAAGACCCTCCAGAAACAGGGTTGCCAAGTCTATGTTGGGAAATTCCTGGGGATCTGGGGGTGAGAATTTGGGAAGGTGCGGTTTGGGGAGGGGAAAGACCTCAGCAGGGTAGGGAGGGGCTGTGGCTCAGTGGTAGAGCATCTGCTTGGCATGCAGAAGGTTCCAGGTTCAATCCCTGGCATCTCCAGTTCAACAGACCAGGCAAGTAGGTGATGTGAAAGACCTCTGCCTGAGACCCTGGAGAGCCGCTGCCAATCAGAGTAGACAATACTGACTTTGACGGACCAAGGGTTTGATTCAGTATAAGGCAGCTTCATGTATTCATGTGTATGACACCATAGAGTCCATCCTCCAAGGCAGCCATTTTCTCTAAGGGAGCTGATCCCGGTAGTATGGAGACTGGTTGTAATTCCAGATCTCCAAGCTCCACCCGTAGGTTGGCAGCCCTATAAGATCACCTACAAAGCGTCACCACCAATTCTTACAAAACACCAACAAAGAACCAGCTCCTGCCTCCTGACAAAGGGACACCCCCATCTGATAATAAATAACAAGCTTGGGGACACCCCCCTCCGCCCTCCCTTCTGCCTCTAGCGCTGCCTTCCAGTTCCCTGGGGGATTTCTTTGCAGCAGTGCCCTACCCGTCCCTCCCGACAGACAGAAACCAGACAGAGATAATTGGAGGCAGAGCGGCTGCCCGTGGGGGCCCATTGTTCAAAAACTAATTATAGAGGAGAGGGAGCCGTGGGGGGGGGGAGGGAGGAGACCAGTGAGTCACAGGTCCAAGCCAACCGGCAGCAGGCCACACTCCAGGTCAACTGGCCGCTTTTCAGCTGGAGATGTTTCAGCCACAAGACAGTTGCAATCTCCCACCACCACCCCTCCACACACATAGCCCTGTTCACAAGTTACAAGGAATGCACGCTCAATCTGTGTACAGTGACACTTGATAGTTCTTTGTATGGAGGAGGAAGAGGAAGAAGAAAAAGAGGAGGAAGAGGAAGAAGAGGAGGAGGAGGAAGAGGAGGAAGAAGAGGAGGAGGAGGAAGAGGAGAAGGAAGAAGAAGAAAAGGGGGAAGAGGAGGAAGAAGGTGGTTTTTATATGCTGACTTTCTCTACCACTTAACGAAGACTCAACCCGGCTTCCAATCTCCTTCCCTTCCCACAACAGACACCCTGTGAGGTAGGTGGGGCGGAGAGAGCTCTAAGAGAGCTGTGACTAGCCCAAGCTTACCCAGCTGGCGCCATGTGGAGGAGTGGGGAAACCAATCCGGTTCACCAGATTAGCCTCCACCGCTCATGTGGAAGAGGGAGGAATAAAACCCGGCTCTCCAGATTAGAATCCACCGCTCCAAACCACTACTCTTAACCATTACACCACACTGGCTCCTGAGTAATTCTTATGTTACCATCAACACATGTACTACTGAACATGTGACTGAAACTCCACATTTATCCAGGTACTGGTCCCCAGTTTCATTGGTAAACTGCATGCACATTGGCTCTTTCTTACAAACAGAGGTACACATGTACAGGTAGTATGTATGTGCATTCACTGTAACATGTGAATGGGGCTACAAATGAACTGCAAAACTGGCTCTCCAGTTAAGTAGACTGAACAGACACTGTTCAGACACTGAACAAACGCCAAAGATCGCGTTAAGTGAGCTCTTTAGTAATGCAAAGCAGGTATGCGTCGGCTTCACAGTCACTTCCGGAATGACAGTTCAGCATGTAAATTTTTTTAAAAAAAATATGCGGGGCAATTCAGACCTGAAACGCGCTGCTAATTACCATGAATAAATGGCCCCAGAGTTTGATTTGATTTGATTCTCAGAGCAGTTTCACGGCATTGCTGGGATTGTTTTGAAGACAGCTGCAGTTCCTGACACACTGTGCAGAAAACTCTTTTGCCAGCTGACCTGGAGCAAAAACTAAGCGGTAGCCACAAGCCAAGAGTTGCGAGAGTGGGCTCCTTGCTGTTACAGGCAGAACCTGCCCTTAGATGCCAGGATGCACCTTGATCTATGCCCAAGTCCTCTGTGGTTAAAAAGGTAAAGGTCCCCTGTGCAAGCACCGGTCATTCCTGACCCATGGGGTGACGTCACATCCCGACATTTCCTAGGCAGACTTTGTTTGTGGGGTGGTTTGCCAGTGCCTTCCCCAGTCATCTTCCCTTTACCCCCAGCAAGCTGGGTACTCATTTCACTGACCTCGGAAGGATGGAAGGCTGAGTCGACCTTGAGCCGGCTACCTGAAACCAACTTCCGTCGGGATTGAACTCAGGTCGTAAGCAGAGCTTTTGACTGCAGTACTGCAGCTGAACACTCTGCGCCACGGGGCACCCCACAAATGACATGCAACAAATCAATGCAAGAAAAAAGACCAGAATTGCTACAACCTGCTGGACTTCTGCCGCTGTGCTCCTGAAGAGTTCAATGTAGCGTTTGCCAAGGATCTCCTTGTGCTTTTTAAGTGCATTCTGTGCATACTCTTCACAGGCAAACAAGACAAAAGCATCGCCCGTGGGCCTGCCGTCCGGGTACTTGACAAAGAGAAGCCCCTCCTTCCCGCCTGTGACCGGGCACTCGGGCCCAAGGAAGCCCAAGACGTCCTCAGGGGTGGCTGTGAACGGAAGCCCTCGCATCCGGATGATAACCTGATTCTCCTTGGACAGGAACTGGGCTACTTCATTGGAGGTGCCTGGTTGGAAAGGCAAGGGGGAGAATTCATTTATTTGCCCTCTCAGCTAGGAGAATAAAGACAGGGGCCAAAATGGTGAGGGATTTACAAAGGTAACGCTGGGTGGGTTATTTCAAGAATGTTTTTTCAACACAGGGTGTTTATGCATGGGTGCTTTCACTCACTGTTCGCCCCCGAGCACTACAAGTAAGCCAATTACAAAGCAGCATTTAAAGGGGCGGGGAGTTGATTTGAGCTTGGAGACTGCTGGTGCAGAGATTCCCCAACAGGAAAGTGTGGGTCCAGTGAGCAACAAACCTCAGGTAAAACTCCCATGCATAAATGACCACAGAGACATTTCTCATCTCACTTGTGTCCACTGTCAAGTTAGAGAACAGCTTGGCTCCAGTTTAATGGATCTGAGCCTCAGATCGACGCACTCCCTCCTCCCCTTCCTTCCTTGTTCCTCACACCCCAACAGTTGGGCTCTACATCCAAATCAGTGACCTATACATTTTTGGCTTGCCTTTCAAACAAGAAAGCGTAAAGCCCACTTTTAAACTGTGGTTTCTATTTTCGGCAAGCGAAAGCCACAGTTTGCCGACATACCAGAATGCACGAATATATTGAGATGCAAACACCTTAAGGCAGGGATCTCCCTTTGGCTTGTTCCTTTGCAAAAACCACCACATTGCAACAGTGCAATCAGAATTAATCAGGCTAAACATTTTAAACGCAGCTGTTCTGCTCATTAAATGCGGTTAAGAATACCAAACTCGCAAGGATGAGTTTACAACTTCTCCTCACCTCCAGCAATCTTTAGAAACTCTTCTCCAGTTGCTTTGTAAACCTGAAATAAAGAGAGAGAAAACGCTGTTAGCTCACTATTAGTTTTATCAAACCCAAATACAGATGTAGCGCCATTTCCGAATATTCCTATTCAGACATGAGTATTTGCTTCTTCCATTTAGACCCAGCTTTTCTTCCAGCATGAGATATGGGTACCTGAAGGACAGCCTTCTCCTTTATCGTCCTTCCTGCCATTGTAAGCTCCTTGGAAGGGAGGCAGGTGGCAATCAGACAGGGCTTTTTTAGTGGTGTCACCTCATCCGGAGAAGGCTCTTCCCCTGAAAACTCACCTGACACCTATCCTTCTTGTTAGTGTAGTGGTTAAGAGTGGCAGACTCTAATCTGGAGAACCAGGTTTGATTCTCCACGCCTGGTTTGATTCCCCACACCTCCACATGAGTGGCAGACTCTAATCTGGTGAACCGAGTTTGTTTCCCCACTCCTACACATGAAGCCTGTTGGGTAACCTTGGGCTAGTCACAGTTCTCTCTGAACTCTCTCAGCCTCACCTACCTCGCCTTGTGAGGAGGGGAAGGGGAGGTGATTGTAAACTGTTTTGAGACTCCTTAAAGGTAGAGAAAAAGTGGGGTAAAAAAAACCAACTCTTCGTCATTCTTCTGGCTTTTTAGGCACCTGGATAGATTTTTTTTGCCCAGGATTTTATCTGAGTTTTTCCCCACTCTTTAGTTATTTTATTACTGGGTCATTTTAGGTGTTCCACCTATTTCATGGCCATATAGGGTTATAGTGTTTCTGGTCTAGATTATGACTTGTTTATTTATTTTTTTACTGCAATGACTTCTTTTTATTCCTCTGCTAATTTTGATTATCTTAAAATGTGCTGCTGCAGGTTGCATTATTGCTGGATAGTTATTAACATCTCAAACAACAATTGTGTTGTGTATTTTTATCCAAAAGAAGTGCACTACATATTTATATGTCTATTTGCTCTTTGAAAACACAAGCAGCTTCATAAATAAAATTGCAACAGCTAAAGCATCTTTACAGCGTAAGTCTGACAATACATAAATGAAATCCAATAACAAGGTGCATAAACACGCAGACTAGTAACCCAATGGGTTCTCCTGTATCAGTTCGATAAACCACAATTGGATATTGGAGCGTGCGACAGAAGTTGAAGCAAATGACAAAAGTTGAAGCAAATGACGAGAAGGGTTTCCGGTACAAATCCCTTTTCACCAAGGTTTCTTTGGTCGTGATCTTCAACTCAAACCAAAACCATGCACTCGCACACAAATCACATTCTAGTGACATCCAAAGTCTAGTATCAGTCTCTTCGATTGGACGGCATAATATCACTACAGTAAGATCACTAAAACCACCTGCACACAATGTCCTTTGCCCACAGATAAATATGTAAAGTCACTTGCCACCCCTCTGGCTTGGCTTTCGGATGCAACCCTCAAGGACCGTGCCCTTTAAAGTCAACAGAGATCTTCGTTCAAACCTTTCACTGCGCGACGTACCTCTATGTACCTGCTCCCCATGTGATGCTTGTGCCTCTCCAGGGCCAAGTCTCTCTGTTCGGAGTTGACAAATCGGACCAGGGCTTCTCCGTTCCGCCTTCCTTGGGCATTTAGACACAGAGCCACGCCGCCTCTGGGGAGTGGGGAGAGAACAGGATGAAAAAGAGTGCTTCAAGGCTTTATATGCAGTGACGTTTGTTTGATTTCAAAATGGTGTTGTTTTATATTCAGACATACGTAGATATTTTATATTATGTGGATATATCAGGCACTGTGGAAACAGCTAATATAGTAGTATAGCAATAATAGGCACAGTAGACAAGCAAGACTTATTCTTCCTAAGCGGCTATAATAGCTTGTAACTTTCTTATATTAACTGTATTAAATTGATATTGATGTAGATCAGCTTAGTTTTGATCAGTTTATTTTTGTTACAGTTAGCAATCTGGGGTCATGAAGGATTATGTGAGCTTGAGCACTGTCAATCTGTATATTATGTTTTACTTACCCACCCACCCCATCTTTTCTTTTTCCTGTATCCTTATATTGAAAAAAATGTTTTTTTTAAAAAAAGGCTTTATAAGCAGGCAGTAAAGAATGTCACATCTTCAAGCATGTATGGAGTCATGCTAAAGCAAGCCAGTTAATTGAACCCTTCTAGATCAGCACGGTCTATTCCCCAGTTGTCCAGAACCTTTTCAGGGTCCCAGGCTGAGAAAGATATTTTCAAGTCCTTTCCCTTGTACTATTCTGAATTACTTAAAGGACCTAACGATTCCTCATTATAGAAGAGCATTTATGCTTGCTCAGTTAAATTCTTTTCCCTCAGCCACACTGGAAGGCTGATTCACAGGCATAGCATATTCAGACAGAGTGGATCTGGTTAGACTGCGCGCTCAGAATATATTTTATTGGAGTGTGAAATCTGGACTGATTTGAGAGAAAGGTATTTGTCCTCCCTCTTAATATGTGAATTTATCATCTCAAAAGCTGTCCAGTTTTCCCTTGTAGACCGGAAAACTACCTCAGCAGTCGCTAAATATTTAGCTGTGGCGATTGCCTTTAAGAGGGTTGGATCTCAATCTGTTAAGACCTTTGAGACAGAAGAACAGTAAGATAAGAAGAAGGTATTTTCAAGCATATTGCCAAGCTACTAGCCATGACAACCACATGGAACCCCCATAGAGGCAGGAAGCTTCTGAATACCAGGAGGCAATATCATGGGAAGGCCTCAGCCTCTATCACCCCACTTGCTGGCCCTCTAGGGCGACTTGCTGGCCATGGAGTTGGACCACTATTTTGATCCAGCAGGGCTTACGTTCACCTGCTACCTCAGAGCTTTGAACTGGAGATGCCGGGTATCAAACCAGAGACCTTCTGCAAGCAAAGCATAAGCTCTTCCACTAAAACATGCCGCCCTATATATTTCATGGAAAATATCCTGGGCAAGGCACATAACAAGCAACCACGGCAAGATTTTGTATCAGAATTGGGGGGGATTAGGAATACACTGATTCTAAAAGTTGAACAGCCCACTTAGCACTCTTACTTGGCAATGTTAAGTCCTTTGAAAAACCGAGCGATGTCCTGGTCGGAAGACTGCCAAGGGAGTCCTCTGGCACGTATTACAGTTTCACTGTCTACTGCTTCTGACTTACTACTGCGAAAATAAAAATAAAAAGAGGGTCAAACAAGCCAACTTTTTACCCAGTGTTTCGGAGTTGCTCGGTAAGGACATACTTAAGGCATGGCTAACAAGCAACATTGGAATATCTTCTACTGACAGAAATGTGAAGCATTCTATTTGGCAGAGCCTACACATACCAAAAATTAAAGCAGAGGATCAGCACCCTTTAAAAAACACAAAAAGGAGATGTTCAGCAAAAAGCTAGTAGGAACTAAATTTACAAGTCATGGTTAAGCAGAACAGGGCTGTGGTGGGGGGCTCAAATTTAAGCAAACACAAGATGGCTGCTTCTTTTATGAGAGAGTGACTCAAGAGTTCTGCTGTTTCTTTCAGTATTAAAAGTGAGTCACGTTCTGGGAATCCAGACCTGGCTTGTCAGAAATTGTAGAGTGTAGTTTGGCCCTATGCTGTCCTAAGAGACAACAAATCCATGATGTTAGAAGTAGACATTGTCACACCTCAGCCTCATTCAGGGCGGCTTTAGGCAAGCCCCAGAAGGGAAATGAACCAGTCCCTCTAAGGACGTCTCTCAGACAGGACTGCATCCAAACATGGAGCTGAATCCAAGTGGTGTCTTTTGGTTCACAAAGTAAAAGACTATTTTCCATGAGCCAGTATGAGATCGTAGGACCAAGAATACCCAGGTCCCAACTCCCCACTCAGCCATGAAGCTCTCAGGGTGAACCTGGGCCAGCCAGTCCCTCTCATCATACACATATCGATGTGAGGATAAAACACAGCCCTAAGCCCTGATCTGGATGGTCCAGGCTAGCCTGATCTCGTCAGATCTCAGAAGCTAAGCAGGGTCAGCCCTGGTTAGTATTTGGATGGGAGACCACCAAGGAATACCAGGGTTGCTGTCCAGAGGAAGGCACTGGCAAACCACCTCTGTTCGTCTCTTGCCATGAAAACCCCCAAAAAGGGTCGCCATAAGTCGGCTGCGACTTGACGGCACTTGACACACACAAGCTCCCTGAAGGACAGGTGGGATAACAGGTTATAGGGAGGGACGACCTCATTCTGTAAGTAAGAACTTTGGAATCAGCCCCACGGCTTGCATCTGGTTCATTGTGTATAAACACACAACGGCTGTTTCTCATATGTGTTTTTAACATGTACATAGCATACACACTAAAAAAATTTTTAAAGTGTGAGACTCAAAGAAGACAGGATAATTTCAAAAAATATGAACATCACCTTGAGGATGGCTCCCATGTATTAAGACCACCACTTGACTGAGTTGGTTGGGGGCCACTGAACTGTGCCCGAGTTGATATTTATTTAGATATTTGATCCTTCACTTTTCTCCCCATAGGGGATCTGAAGATGCTTAGCATCATACCCTCTTCCTCCATTTTATCTTAATAACCACTCAGTGAGGTAGTTTAGGCTGAGGGAGCCTGACTGGTCCAAGGTTACCCAGCAAGCTTCCCCTGGCAGAGTGGAGATTTGAACCTGGACTTGACAGATCCTAGTTCAACACTCTAGCCACTTTAACCCCACTGGGTCTCAGATAATCAGGTCATCAGAGAGTCAGTGTGGGGGTAAGGGATGAAGCTTCAGATCCGGACTGTGTGTGTGCATGTGTGCGTGTGTGTGTTAAGTGCCATCAAGTCGCTTCCGACTCGTGGCAACCCTATGAATCAAAGTCCTCCAAAATGTCCTATCTTTGACAGCCTTGCTCAGATCTTGCAAATTGAGGACTGTGGCTTCCTTTATTGAGTCCATCCATCTCTTGTTGGGTCTTCCTCTTTCCATGCTGCCCTCAACGTTTCCTAGCATGACTGTCTTTTCTAGTGACTCTTGTCTTCTCATAATGTGACCAAAATACGATAGCCTCTAAACTGAGAAGCTAAATTTTAGCTTCTAGCGTCGGTTCAGGCCTGATTTGATCTATAACGGCAGTCCACGGTATCTGTAACACTCTCCTCCAACACCACATTTCTGGATCATGGAGAGATCTAAATCCCACCTCAGGCATGAAGCTCACTTGGTGACCGTAGACCTACCTCAGGGTTGTTGTGGGGATAAAAATGGAAGCCCAGCCCTGTATGCCATTAACAGCTCTTTAGAGGAAGGATGGCAAATCAAATGAAACAATACATGTCATATGACAGTTCTGTGGTGATCACCTCATACATGTTAGTCATGTGTGAACATGTATGCATGAACTGGTTCAAAGGCGACTTATATATGCCAATAGTAACCATCTTCTGTGCTGTGCAAATCCTTGCTTATGATGATGAACGGCTACAAAATAGATAGATACTATTAAATTCATTCTGGATGACTGGGAAACGATGCCTTTTGAAGAAACTGTCACCAGCATAGAAGACAATGATTTTCTCCCAGGAAAAGAATTCTATGAAAGAATCTGTTTTGGCATTTTGTAATAGTACTTAGTGATGTGGGGGCATATCAGCTTCCCAAAAGGGAATATTTTCCCATTTTTTCCCTACTACATTTTTCTGTAGATTAAAAAAAAATTAATCAGTAACTTCATTAATGGAATTCCCGTCATATACTATGTGGGTTTTTGTTGTTGACCAAACCCACAAAATCAGGTGAACCCCTAAAAAGATTTCGTGTATTGGAAATGTTTTCAACTCCCAAACAATTTCTGGAAAAGTGGGTGTTTTAGGAATTTACCGCAATCCATCTGCAAAGGAAAATCTTCCAATCCAAAAATGTCCCACATCACTGCTTCTCCTGACATTTCTCAGTAGAATAAAGCACACGCACAAAACCACAAACCATCCCACACAAACCAGGGCAGTAGGGCCTGGGAAAGGGCGGGGCTGGAAATCCACGGTTCCCTCTGAAACACCTAAAGGTCGTCAACCTAGAGGCTGATGACCTCTATAACCACATCAACTACAACCACACGCACACCCATGTCAGTCCAGCCCAATGAACCACACACGGCCAGAAAAATGCCAATAAGAAGAGTGAGAAACAGCGAGTGTGTGAACGCCCGTCGGTAACTTCTGCTCAGGTGAGAAGCAGCAACCCCCAAAGCCAAACGAGGGGACTTGCGAGAAACTCAGAAAGGGCACCACGATGCACCGAGCCATCCCACCACGGAGCTGTCTCTCCATCTCCTGCTGCCCACCCCTTTAACCAAGCAAGCCCCAAACCTTCCACAACACAGCCTTAGGCAGTGAGTCTTGCAGTGCTTACATTACTTCCAGCTGCAGTTTGCAAATAAAACTGCCGCATTTCCCCATCCCTCTGGACTGGAATGAAAAGAATACGGGATACGCTAAGAGAAATGGGAAGAACTTCCAACACATTTGCGTAACACTGGCTGTGTTTAACCTGGCATGTAGCACGACAACATTGATAAGATATCAAAGGAGCATGATCAGTACTTAGCGAACCTACGAAGAGCCAATGTGAGTTCACTTGACAAATGAAATCGGGGACCAGCAACTGGATCAATATGAGGTTTAAATCGCACATTTCCCTGTACATGCATTGAAAGTAATATGAGAATTACTCAATGCGTATATAATGAAAAAATCAAGTGCACTGTACACAGATTATACATGCATTCATTGTAAGTTGTGTACCAAGTCAAGCCATTGGTCCACTAGCTTAGAGCCATCTATGTCCTCTGACTGACAGCGGCTGTCTAGGGACATAGGCAGAGAACAATCTTTTCCCCAACAAAATTAATCAGGATTCCATTATGAGATGTAACCTGTGTGGACAATTAAATATAACCCAAACTCTGCCCAAGGTATGCTTTATATTTAGGAACATCCACATGAGTAGGTAATAGTAATCTTACTGCGCGGGTATTGTGGGGCTTTATAGTTATATCTGGTAGACTGTGGTAGTACAAGACCTTGCAATATACCAGAATTAGAACTGTGGGTATTAAACAGGAAGTAACTGGTGTTCTGGTATCTGGAGAGTCATTATTTACCTTGTTGAGGTTTTCTTTTTTTCTTTTTTTAAGAATTGACTGGTATTTATGTACAAATAGGGACAAAGAGGCAACATATTTTACGAGCATTAAGAAACAGAGGACCCCCCCCCCAAGATTTTGACTAAAAATATGACTAAGTTTTCTGATTATGTATTGCATTTGGGTACATAATTTTGGAAACTATTTGTGGGCAATCAGAATAAGGGACTACACAATATTAACAGACAAGATCAGGGGTTGGTGTTGTGTTCAGCTCAAAAATAATGCTGATGATGAACTAAGAGAGGAAATGTTAATGATTTCCCCTTGGTAGGAATGAAAGATTAAGTTTGCTTCCTGTAAGAAACTGATTGCTATATTCAGGATTGAACATACCCTTCATCTGATTCAACCAGATCATTTAATACATTCTGCTCCTCAGTGGATTAATATCATATACAACAACCCATATACACAGGGAGTTGCTTATTTTAATTAATACAACCTGCATGTCAGTTTCACTAACCTGCAGCATGATGCACTTTTGTCCACATAACTTTGGATGTGTGCAAAGATGCCCATTTGGGAAGGATCAAAGCTCCCTTTGGCTTTGCCTCTTCCACCAGGTCCTCTAGTCACTTCTTACGCTAGGTGTTCATACACTCTGTTCAAACACCCACCCAGTACATGCAATGGCAGCAGGCATAAGTCTTTAAGTATGGGGCTGCCCCCAGAGCACTTGTAAAGCTGGGTAAGGGCAGGGTAGAAGCAGTGTTTAAAGCATAAAGGAGCACCTTCCGCACCCAAAGCACCTGGCTGAATGATGGTCCTTTTGTAATAGGGGAAGGAAAGGGAGGCCTCAGCCACCCTGTCATGTCCTATAGCTGCACTATGAGAAAACGACTTACCAGGGTCCTGTTTCATACTTGTATTTCACAGTCTCTGGGTCAGTAAACGTGTGCTCTGCAACTGGGATGAAAAGGTAAAATGGAATCGTGAACATGAGGCCAGAGTAGGGGTGAGGATGGAGGAAAATGTCATTTATTGGCTGACACAAGGAAATGTGCTCTTAACGAAAAGTGCCAGTCTCCCAAAGAGGTATTTGCACTTAAAATAGAGAAAAAGTTTCCAGTAATGTTGAAGCCATTCGGGGGGGGGGGGGGGTTGTTAAATATGCACCTTACTTACTTCCCTATCAAACCCATATTGCTGCTTCAACAATATAAAAAGCATTATGTACAACTTAGCATATAAAATTGTATTAATCGGCATATTTATGGATTTCAGGAGCTCCGTGGCACTGAGTGGTAAGCTGCAGTACTGCAGTCCAAGCTCTGCTTAGGACCTGAGTTCGATCCCAATGGGAAGTTGGTTTCAGGTAGCCAGCTCAAGGTTGACTCAGCCTTTCATCCTTCCGAGGTCGGTAAAATGAGTAAAAGCTTGCTGGGGGTAAAGGGAAGATGACTGGGGAAGGCACTGGCAAACCACCCCCTAAACAAAGTCTGCCTAGTAAGCGTCGGGATGTGATGTCACCCCATGGGTCAGGAATGACCCGGTGCTTGTACAGGGGACCTTTACCTTTTTAAGAGTATAAATGCCTTAGCTTTTTACAAGCAAAACTGTAAAGATATCAAACACTAAAGCAAGAGAGAGCTGCAAACTGCTGCACCCTATGCTATATTTGCATAGTTCCCTCATTCCAAAAGAAGAAAATATATTTCAAAGGAATGTTTTCAGTGTTTCCCAAAATTTCCCAATATTTCCCAATTTTTTGGAAACATTGAAAAAACCCTACAATTTGCTGTGCTACTTGTTGACTGAAGAAACCTTGTTTTAGATACCGTTTCACTGACTCTGAAAGGGGGGGAAAGCTCAATAGGAGATTCTTAGTTGGGAAAAACCAACCCCTCCCCAGTTTCCTCCCCGTTTTCCCCCTAGTTTTTTTCCAGCAGGACTTCACATCTCTAGCACTTACCACACGTATCTGAAAGCATGTTGAAAATTATGGCCACCATGGCTTTCACTTGCCATACCCCAAAATCCTCCTCCGTTTCGTCTATCGCAAAGCCAATATCTGGATGTCATGTTCAAGAAAACAATATGAAGGATTTCACAAGCGACAGGGGCACTCAGCTGCTGTGATGTGCGCATCTCAAGCTATTTAATAATCAATTGGCTGAGGGTTTTTTTTCCTAAGTGAAGAGTTTTTTCACAAGTATGGAAGGAAGATCCTGCTACAACCAGTGCCAGATTAAGGTATGTGGAGGCCCTAAACCAGGAGTCCCATTGTGACACCTTGTCTGGAGCCTGCCATGTGTTTTTAGAAAGTGGACAGTGAGTGCCATAGGGGTTGTTTCCTCAGCAAGGCTTCTGAATGGCTGTACATATTTTTAAAAATGATTTTTTGGCAGCAGCTATCGCCACAGGCTGTTAATGATAGGACATGCATTCATAGGGTCGCCATGAGTCGGAAACGACTTGACGGCACTTTACCCACAAAGAAGCAAAGGCAACAGAGTCACGGCACGCTATATTCTTTAAAGCTGAGCCACGACGTGAAAAGTTCAAAGAGAGATGTTGCATCCTAGGGTAGACTATTTCTTTCATGTGTTTTTCCATACGAGTGAAATATTACACCCAACACTTGGATTAAAAACTGATGTGGGTTCCAGGGACTTAATAGAAACTATTAAAAATCTAACCTGCAAGCTTTCAAATTAGCCATGCCTGCCCTTCAGGCTAACAAATCAATCCAGGCACAGAGGAACAATAAACAAGGATACATTCAGCCATGGACTGGATAGTTTGATCCTTCAAGGAGGCCGAGTTAGGGTAGCAGTTGTGAAATTCTTTGCGTAGATCGTAAAAGGAATAAAAGCAATCAGACAACAGGAGGTTCTGTGAAGGAACAACACAGAGAACACACACATTTAGCATTTTCAGGTCTCTCGCAAACTTTTTGGATAAGTCTAAGATGAAGGCAAATTTTACCCAGCACATTATGCACATATTAATCAAAACCCAGGCCCAACCTAGTAACCCTGATACTCACAGGCATAACAGCTAACAAGTAGGGTTGCCAACTCCAGGTTTGGTAATACCCAGAGATTTGAGGGTGGAGCCTGGTAGGGTGGGGTACCATACAGTCCACCTTCCAAAGAAGCCATTTGCTCCAAGAGAAGTGGAATAAATCTTTTAAGCAATGTAGTCTGGAGATCCTTTATAATTTCAGATCTCCAGCTCCCACCTGGAGGTTGGCAACCCAAGCAAACAGGTTTTCTTTTTCAGAGCCATATAAGCACAGTAAGAGTGGGAATAATTAAAGAAAAATGATTCTGAGCCTAAGAAACCCTTGTGGGGGGCTGGAGGCACAGAACTGGGTGGGAAGGTGGGTAGACTTCGAAGAGGTAAGCTTTCAGCGGACATCAGCCGCTACCCATTTTTTAAAAAATTAATCAGCCCAGAACTTTTCCTTTTCTATAGCTTCATAAAGACCTAAAAAAAAGAACCTGTTGTTAAAACAAAAAACAGAGAAGACGAAGAAGAAGAAGATGAAGAGTTGGTTTTTATATGCCGACTTTCTCTACCACTTAACTGAGAATCAACCCCAGTTCTTAAAATCACCTTCCCTTCCCCTCCCCACAACCGACACTCTGTGAGGTAGGTGGGGCCGAGAGAGCTCTAAGACAGCTGTGATTAGCCCTACGTCACCCAGCTGGCTTCATGTGTAGGAGTGGGGAAACCAACTCGGTTCACCAGATTAGCGTCCACCACTCATGTGGAGGAGTGGGGAATCAAACCTAGTTCTCCACCGCTCCAAACCACCGCTCTTAACCACTACATCACGCTGGCTCTCCATTAGTGGAATGAATCAGAGCTCATGGTAGGGTGATGCACCCACTGACTCCAATCTTGACCCGGCCCTTGAACAACATGTTCGTAGCCCATTTAGATCTTCCCTCCTAGCTGCACCCATGTTTTCCTGCCTAGCACCCAGGATCCTCTCCTTGTCCACCAAGCAGGCATACCTTTTTTGAGGCCTCTGGATGAAGGACCTGCCGAATGAGTAACTGGCCATCTGTGCAGAATGTGTAGGAGTTTCTCCCTAGTGCCTTCAGGTCACTGGATACCAACTGACTGAACTGGAAAGCAGATTAAAAGAGAGTATTCATGTTAAAAAGGGCACAAGAAAAATACCAACAGTCTAAAGGAAAGTATAAAGGTGCTTATACAGCTGTGTCCATGTCAATAGTCTCTTGAACATAACTATACGAGTTAACTGGAATATGTTTGCTTCATATTAATACCGTCACTGAAAAAAGACCCATACACGATGCAGAAGATGTTCTGACACTATAGCCTTCTTCAGTGGCTAGCAGACATTTCAGCCATGATCTCTCAGCTAAAACCTCACAAGGTGGCTTCCGATTAAAACAGTAAATCAATAAAAGCAAGTCCCATTGTAGCCTTCAGTAGGTGTGGATCTTGTGTGAGTGATAGGCCACGCTGTACATTCCCACCCCCAGTTTGTGAAGGGCAGAGAGGTCCGCGTGAGAGGGGATCCTCTTGTACAAATTCAGACCTGAGTTTAGCAGTAATCTAGACATGCTACAGAGCTGGACTTCCTGTCAGGCCCAACATCTCATCCATCCCTGCTCTTCTTTATTTTTATAGAATCATAGAGTTGGAAGGTACCACCAGGGTCATCTAGTCCAACCCCCTGCACAATGCAGGAATTTTGCAACTAACTCCCCCCACACCCCCAGTGACCCCTACTCCACGCCCAGAAGATGGCCAAGATGCCCTCCCTCTCATGATCTGCCTAAGGTCTAAGGTCTTCCTAGTCTGATGAAAAATTCTGGAAAATTCAATAGCTTGCTTACTACTTAGTAGCATTTTAATTCATCCCAATGAAAGTATTGCCCTATTTAACAAAAAGAATTGGTCCAAGACATGCCAAGAATTGAACTTGGGAATTTCTGCAAACAGAACATCTGCTTTAACCACCACAGTATGGTTCCTCCTAGGTGGCTGTGCAGGGGAAGAAAAAAAAAGACCCTAAACGGCTCTGCATATTGAAAAAGCGCTATTCTACTAAGTATGGATGGGCCAAAACCTTCCTGGTACTTTTAACCTGCATGAAAGAATTTTGGCAAGGAAGGGCGGAGGGGGGGGGGGAGAGAGAAAGAGATCAAAGAACAGATTTTGAACCTGGTCAAGCAAGATTCTGGCCATTTACCTGGGAGCAAAGTGGTATATCTAGTTTGGTCAGTTGTATATTGGCCAAGAGCCAGCACCTGCCTTCACTCTCTTCCTCAAACACACTCCATGTTTCAAAATATAACCCTCTTTGTGCCTCTACTACTAGACTGAACAAAACCAGACCCTGAGCAGACATGAGTCCGGCACAGC
This sequence comes from Euleptes europaea, assembly GCF_029931775.1. Lineage (NCBI taxonomy): Eukaryota > Metazoa > Chordata > Lepidosauria > Squamata > Sphaerodactylidae > Euleptes > Euleptes europaea. The sequence continues at coordinate 25,755,254 of NC_079328.1, read as the reverse complement.
AGACAATTTTGTACCAGCTACAATTTGCTAAGAGCAGCTGTGGCTGCATCTAATCTCCCCCTCGCTGCTCACGGGCAGTAAGAGAAACCTCCTGTCATTCTGGTCCCTCCGCACCTCTGTACGAAACCAATCAAGCAACTAAAATAAATTTATTACACGTGGGACCCCTGCACCTCAGCTGGACATTCGGGTGAGCATGGGTTACCCTCGGGTTAGCCAAGGGCAAAGGAAGAGATTTTAGACTGAAATGAGCAGGTAGCAGCTCAGTTCAGACACAATGGCAAATTATGGCTTTTCTATGAACGAGCCTTGAGCTTCATGCGCCCTCATCTCTCCACTACTCCCTGATGTGCAGCTTGCTGTTACATCTAGACTTGCACCAGATCATCTCACATACTGATTGCACATGGTGATCATGGGGGCTGAATATTCAACAGGCTACATTTGAACAGCTTAAACCCGTCCTATAGGGAGCTGTTAAGACGCTTAGGGCTGTTTAGCTTGGAAAGAAAGAAATGATAGAGGTCTATAAAATTATGCATGGTTTGGAGAGAGTGGACCGGGAGAAGTTTTTCTCCCTCTCCCTTAAAACTATAACGCGGGGTCATCTGCTGAAGCTGGAGGGTGAGAGATTCAAAACAGATAACAGGAAGTATTTTTTCACACAACGCATAGTTAAATTGTGGAACTCCCTGCCCCAGGATGTGGTGATAGCTGCCAGCTTGGAGGGCTTTAAGAGGGGAGTGGACATATTCATGGAGGAAAGGGGTATTCATGGCTATTAGTTAGAATGGATACTATTCATGCTGCATACCTATTCTCTAGTATTAGAGGAGCATGCCTATTATATTAGGTGCTGTGGAACACAGGCAGGATGGTGCTGCTGCAGTCAACTTGTTTGTGGCTTCCTAGAGACATCTGGTTGGCCACTGTGTGAACAGACTGCTGGACTTGATGGGCCTTGGTCTGATCCAGCAGGGCCTTTCTTATGTTCTTATGCCTGGCACAGAAATGTCATGTCTGTGCAAACATGCATTTTGGTGTTTTGCTCTTCCCCACCTATTCCCTGCCAACATAAATGCTGTGTTGCTGAAATTACATGGAGGCGAGAGACAAGTTTCCTATTTATTTTGTGTCTGTCCCAACAGTAGAACTGTCGATCCAAAGAAAGTTGCACATGTGCATTCTCACATCGCCTCACGAGAGCTGTAGTTTACCCACACACACACACACACTCACTGTGTCACTTAGAAAAAGCCTTTTTGAACTATAAAATTAAAGGGATGCCATGTACATACAGCCTTGATCTCTGAAGCTAAGCAGGGTCAGCCCTGGTTAGGATTTGGATGGGAGACCACCCAGGAAGTCCAGGGTTGCTATGTAGAGGCAGGCACTGGCACACTATCTCTGAATGCCTCTTGCCTTGAAAACCCTATAGGGGTTGCCATAAATTGACTGTGACTTGACAGCACTTTACATCTCTGCCATGTGCACAGTGACCTCACTGGCCAACTTTAATGACCTGATCCTGGGGAGGAGGGGAGCGAATGATTTTGCCTATCACACAGGCACATAAGTGGCCACAAAGCGCAAAGGAACTATGCTTATGTACAAATCTACCATGCAGCCACTAGAGGAGAGGCAAACTGGTTTGCCTTGCCCTTAACCCAGTGCTCAACTTATGTGTAGGAGACAGCAGCTAAACAAGGTGGTACATTTGTCAGGTGAGCGGTTTGTCACAGTGTGTGAAGCATCTCTAGTTAACATCTAAGCTAGACAGGCACAGTAATATAATGGGAAATCTATGGCTCTTCTGCAAAAGAGGGGGGTAGGATCACCTGAGAAGGGGGCACACAAGCTGGCAATGCAGCTGCAATCCTAAATCAATTACAAGAGCTCAATGGGAGTTACTGCTGAGCAAACCATGTCAGGGTTATGCTGCCATTTGCACAATGCCAAACCATATCAACCCCAAAGAAGTAAAAGCAGGAAGGTGGGATACAAATTTTGCAAATAAAATAAATAAAAAAACAAAAGCAAAATAGAGGAATGTTTGCAAAACTTTCAACAAAAGCAAACAAAATCAAGTGACATAACCTTAAAAGTGGCCTAATTCCTGCAAAACATTCTCACTTCTTACAGGTCCATTACTCATCTCTGCAAGCTACAATAACCAATACAGGGCAGACTCGCCAAAAGGGGAACCTGCCCACCCACTGGAATAAGTTGCAGGGGCTCAGAGGAAAGGCGCTTTAAGAGGAACAGAACTTATTTGGACCATATTTAACAAACTTGTACAGTGAAACAGCCCCTAGTTTGGAGTAGGGTTGCCAACTCTGGGTTGGGAGATTCCTGGAGGTTTGATCAAGCTTGATATGGTGGGGTTTAGGGAGGGGAGGGACCTCAGGAAGGTATAATGCCATAGAGTTCACCCTCTGAAGCTGCCATTTTCCCCAGGGGAACTGATCTTTGTAGTCTGGAAATCAGTTGTAATTCAGGGAGATCTCCAGGCTCCACTTAGCCCAGGCCAAGATCATCGAGAAGCTTCCTGCAGGATCTCTTAGATTTTTATGATGCCCTTCCCCCAAGGAGCTCAGGGCAGCCTACGTGGTTTCCCCTTCTCTGGTTTATCCTCACAACTAGGGGTGTGAATTTGGATATGCCAAATCAAAAAATAGAGGCACCATTTCAATGGAGCCAAAAAGGCAAATCTGAAAAAGCCACATTTTTCGGGATTTTTCCTGAATTTTTAGGTCCATTTTGCCCTGGGGAGAATCTTTGTGTGGCTCTGGAGCGACTGTTTTTCAAGACAGAGGCACCAAATTTGAAGCATGCCTTCTGGTGACTCTCCTTACACGAACCCCCAAGTTTGGTGAAGACTAGGTCAGGGGGTCCAATTTATGATCCTGTATTTTTTTCTCTATTTGGGGCCCCATAAGATTAGACCCCTGATCCAGTCTGGCTTGGGGTGGGGTCTGTGGGGAAGAGTAACAAGTGTCCACCAAGAGCAGGAAGGGGAAGAACACATGAACACACGAAGCTGCCTTACACTGAATCAGACCCTCGATCCATCAAAGTCAGCACCGTCTACTCAGACCGGCAGCGGCTCTCCAGGGTCTCAGGCTGAGGTCTTTCACATCACCTACCTGCCTAGTCCCTTTAACCGGGGATCAAACCTGGGACCTTCTGCATGCCAAGCAGATGCCCTAACACTGAGCCATGGCCCCTAAATAATTCCTGTCTCACTGCCTAGAAGCTCCGATCCACCTGTGGCTTTTCCTGTGGAATGGAGTCTAGGTGGAGTTTGCAGCACGCTTGAGATTAGAGAGATGAGGGGGAATGGGAGGGATCTGACCCATTTAGCTCTTTGACACAACAATTAAACAAAACTGTTGCCCCACTGGCTCGTCACAAATAAGTAATAGAAAGCAGAGTCATGCCCTTGCCGCGGAAACTAAGAAGCAAGCAGCTAAGATCCTAAGTCCAAACACATTCTTGTATCCTGATTATCACCAGGAATGTTGCCTGATACCACCAGCCGCCCCCCCACTCAACCACCCATCTTGGCAATTACATGTTACTGAAGCCTGTATTTACCCTGTGTGTATATTTACCCTACAATACTCTGTCCATAATATTGCCATCAGGACAGACTAAAGAATGTGCAGTATTCGCTCCAGTGCAAGACTCGTTCCCCCCTACCCAAGGTATACCATCAAAAAAAGGAAGGGGTTTGACTTACATTAGAAAGAGAGACTGCTGAATTACAACTAATAATGAAGCTCAAGACTATGCATTCTCTGGGACTTAATAGAGATCTGGGATTCCTGTCTCACGCCTGCTGATGTCATTTACTTGCTTTTTACGTTTACATTGCCATTGTGTGTCTAATTCATTCTTCTCTACTTAAGGATAGATGGACTCACATTCTAGCTGTATCTGAAGAAGTGAGCTGTGGCTCACGAAAGCTCACACCCTGCCAGATATCTGTAAGTCTTTAAGGTGCTACTGGACTCCTACTCTTTGCTACTGCTGACAGACTAACACGGGTACCCATTGTGATTCAAATGCAAGTTACAGTTATGTCCAGTTAAAAAAAAAATCTTGGTGTATAATTTTTTTTTAGTGGGGTCGTCATATTCAGACTCATCTTCCTTTTGAGTAAATACTTCTTCACACTATTGATCAATGGAACTCACTGCCACAAGAAGGTGGTGATGGCCAGTATGGCCTTAAAGGGACACTAGGCAAAATTAATGGAGGGAGGATAGATCAAAAAGCATTAGCCATGGTGGATAAATGGAGGATCCATGTTCAGAGACAGTGTACCTTTGAATGAAAATTGTTGAGTGGCAACAATAGGGGACAGACTGCTGTTTTCTGCTCTGCTTGGGGGCTGCCTGGAAGTCTCTGGCTGGCCACCACCGGAAAGAGAGAGTTGGTCTGATCTTAGATTTCTGGTCGTGTCTCACTAAATCATGATGCTGCAAAGCTGAGAAACAGCACACTCCTAGGACATGAAGCAAGGCACCATAGGAGCTCACTGGGGGAGCTATTAGTGGCTTGCTCGGGTTGGCAACTGTAGCTTGGAAAATTCCTGGAGATTTGGGGACAGCATCAGGGGAGGTCACAGTTTGGAGAGGGAGCTCAGAGGGGATGTGATGCCATAGAGCTTCCCTCCAAAGTTTCCAAAGTTGGCAACCCTAGGTTCAACTCAGACTCTGGGTTTGCACGAGCTGCAGTTTAGAACCAGTAGAGAGTAGTGACAGGGAAAGCCAAAAGGAGCAGTATTAAACGTGAAATTCCCCTAATGCATTTTGGGATTCCTCCTCAGAGCAGTGGTCTGCAACCTTTCCAGTCGAAGGATGAATCTGTAGCCCCCCCTCCCATGGTATCATAAGAGCCACTGAGCTGTACCACATGACAGGAAAACATATATGTCAAAGGCACAGGACAAGAAGTGTAGGGGCCAGAGTTAGGATCTCACCACTGGGAAAGGGATTCTGCATTACAGGCACATGCGAAGCACTGGAGAACTGACTGGCATGGTGGGGTTGGGGTAGGGTTGCCAGGTCCCTGGCCGCTTTAGCAATTGGACTCTATGGCATTGAAGTCCCTCCCCTCCCTAAACCTCGCCCTCCTCAGGCTCCGCCCCAAAAGCCTCCCGCCAGTGGCAAAGTGGGACCTGGCAACCCTATTGCACAAAGAAAGGCCAGATGCACCCTTATTCTCTATGTACTCACACTAGCAACATAGACTTTCCCTAAAGCAGTCAGAATACATATATATATAGAGAGAGAAACACTTTGCTGCTGTTTGGGGTGGTTTCCCCACTCCCATTGCTTGGCTGCAGAAATGTCAATTTGGCCTTTGCACCAAATCACAGTGATGCTTCCTCAGTCTGCTTATACTGAGCCATGGCTTGATTATTTACACCCTGGAGACGCTAACAGCTTGTTTGTTGCTTAAGCTGGCCTTGCTGTCATCTCAGGTGTGGCCTTGCCGAGAAGAACCTGCTGTCTACAAAACACCTAGAGGAGAGTATTTTTTGGGGGTGGGGGGGACTACCATATTATTTGCTGGCAAGAGAAAAGCCAGGTAACTGTTTCAACGGCGTTCCCCTGTCCTTCAGCGGGGCCTCACCTTTTGTTCGGCAGCTAACTGTTATTCCACGTGGCTGATAACAGGATCACTGTGACCTCATGCAAAAAGGGGGGGGGTGCATGAAACCCATGCAATCTGTCAGGCTCAAGCCAATTTCTTCCTGCTTCTGGCCCCATGCAGGAAAAAAGAAAAGAGAAGGAGTTGCTGAGGCTGGATGCCAAAAAAATGGCATGGGCCACAATGCAGCAGTCAGCTCACAGCCCCAAGATTCGTACTTGTTACTCTGCAAGGACAGAAAAGGCACTTTGCCTAATGTGAACTTTAACATCTCTCATTACAATACATAACTTTCCTAAGCCACAAGCAAAGCATATCCCATTGCGGATTAGTAGAGTTGCCAGGTCCCTCTTTGCTGCCGGCAACAGATTTTTGGGGCAGAGCCTGAGGAGGGCAGGGGTTTGGAGAGGGTAGGTGCTTCAATGCCATAAAGTCCAATTGCCAAAGCGGCCATTTCCTCCAGGTGACTGATCTCTATCGGCTGGAGATCAGTTGTAATAGCAGGAGATCTCCTGCCACCACCTGGAGGTTTGGTAAACCAAAGTTAGCCTGCTGAATAGTGTTGTGGAACAAAACCAGCAGTTTTTAAGCCCAATCAAGTTAACAATTGTTACATTGAAACCAATGCTTATAATTTATGTAAGCTGGAAGGTTGTCATGATATTAACAATCATATCATGTAGTAGTGAAACAACAATTTCTAGCACAAGCTACAAAATCAGTTGAAATAATATCCAACGGCAATCATATCCTGGACGCTTGGGTACAGTTCCTATTTTAAATGCATTGGAGCGTCCCACATGTTTGCAGTACTCCCAGCGTTTACAGCTTTGTGGTTCCGATGTTGCTTCTTGCAAATTGGGGGTGTAGATGTTACAGGGGGACAAAGTCGGCCAACGCAGAGCAGGTTACTAACAGCCTGGGGTCCGGTTATTGCCCTGTTTCGACCCTTTAGGTCTTCCTCATCACGAACCAACGCTGGCGGTTAGTAACCTGCTCTGCGTTGGCCAACTTTGTCCCCCTGTAACATCTACACCCCCAACTTACAAGGGGCAACATCGGAACCACAAAGCTGCAAACCCTGAGAGTACAGCAAACACGCGGGATGCTCCAACGCATTTAAAATAGGAACTGTACTCAAGCATCCAGGATTGCCGTTGGATATTATTTCAACTGATTTTGTAGCTTGTGTTAGAAATTGTTGTTTCACTACTATGTGATATGATTGTTAATATCATGACAACCTTCTAGCTTACATAAATTATAAGCATTAGTTTCAACGCAACAATTATTGTTAACTTGATTGGGCTTAAAAACCGCTAGTTTTGTTCCACACCACCTGGAGGTTGGCAACCCTACGGATTAGGCACACAAGGCTGCCTCTTGACAACATGATCATCTAGGTCTACTTGGACTGGCAGCAATTCCCCAGAGCCTTAGGCAGAGAGAGGTCTTTCCCCAATACCTGTGGTCTGAAGTTATTTAATTGGAGCTGTCAGGAATTGAACTCTGTCCCGGCATGCATGCAGAGAATGTGCTCTGCCACTGAGCCCCAGAAAATAAGTCCACAACTCTCATCGCAGTCTAGGGAGACAGTTGGACAGCTTATACCAGGACAGCGCACGTTTCTCCGAGCAATGGAGGAAAAGGCCTGGGGTAGGCTTGCCAGGCCCCTCTTCACCACCAGAGGGACGTTTTTGGGGTGGAGCCTGAGGAGGGCGAGGTTTAGGGAGGGGAGGGACTTCAATGCCATAGAGTCCAATTGCTAAAGCGGCCATTTCCTCCAGGGGAACCGATCTCTATCGGCTGGAGATCAGCTGTAATAGTGGGAGATCTCCAGCTAGTACCTTGAGGTTGGGAACCCTAACTCCAACAGTCCTGAGACTTCTCAGTTTCCTTGCAACCAGTCCCTAAATAATAACAGTCCCCAATCTGCCTTTTTTTTTTTTTTTGCAAGTTGCCATTGTCAGGTTTTAGTTTCCCCCTCTTCCTCCTGCCCCCCATCTCTGGGTGGGGGGGGAAATGCTGCTCATCTTTGGTCCACCTAAATGCTCCTGTACAAATACAGAGGAGTCCTGTAACACAGCCTGCAATTTAACACATTGCAGCTGGCAAGATTCATCCTGAATTGTCAATAAGCAACGCAAAGGACAATTCTGGTCTTTCTATTAGATTGTGAGCAAAAGCACACACTTTGTTTGCTTTTAAACTTAAGAGTAGGATAAGCTAGTACTGAATCAATACAGCAGACAGAGAAAGGCCTTGAGCGAGGGGTGAGAGGGAAGAGTGTGCTCAGGTGAGAGTCGCAGCATTGCAAACGTGCACAAGAATGTTCTCTTTTTCCTTTGCACAATGCTGGAGAGCATGCATTACAAGTGTATAACCACTCAGCCCATAAAGAGGACTGGGGGAAAGAGGCAGGGCAGAAGAACTCCAGTTTATTTTGTTTTGTAGCCTCCTTCATCTCAAAAGGGGTTTCAACTGGTTGTTATATATTAAAAAGAAAAGCAAAAATGTAATTAACGTCTCCAAGAGACTATTAGCAGAGGAGCAGATACTCAGTGATTCTGCTGAAGTATCCCTCATAGATCTTTTATGCGTGGTTATTATGACCCTGGTTCGTCCCTCTTGTCTCATACTTTTATATCCCGAGATTGGAAAACCTTATGAATGGTGAGGCTGTGTGTGTGTGTGTGTTAAGTGCCGTCAAGTCGCTTCCGACTCATGGCGACCCTATGAATGAAAGTCCTCCAAAATGTCCTATCTTTGACAGAGATGGTGAGGCTAGTTGTGAAGAAAGTCCTGGGAGCCTCAGGAGCACTTGCAGAAATCAGGAAGCACCTGAGTCCCTGCCCCTTGAAATGCTGCACCGTCACTGGCAGCAGTGTTTACTCTGACAAAAACGTCACCCCCACTCCCCCCCCCCATGAGTGGCCATTTCACAACTCATCTCGCACAATGGAGTACTGAATCGCATCCACAAAAGTAAAAGTGGGGGGAGATTCTCCGTTGTACACACACACACACTGTTGAAACTGACTAGAATTGACAATATTTGGAGGGGGAAATTTCTCCCTTTTACCCTGAGTCTGTGAATTGCACAAATGTAAAAGTAGGAGGAGATTCTCTGTTGTACACACTCACTTGCTGAAACTGACTAAACAAAATACCTCCTTCTCTGGGCGCCCTCCACATTTTTTTCCCCTGCTGCTCTGTTAGAATATCAATATATCATCAAATCTTCCAAAATACTAATCAAAATCGCAGAGAGAGGCAGCAGAGCCTAGAATAGTGCACTCGCTCACCCACCCTCTGTTGGTAACCCATCACCCAAATACCGGTGTGTGTGTGTGGGGGAAGCAAACACACGATCCTTGCTTCCGCTGCCTCCCTCTGCAATTGAAGGGACTTCAATGGCATAGAGTCCAATTGCCAAAGCAGCCATTTTCTCCAGGTGAACTGATTTCTATCAGCTGGAGATCAGTTGTAACAGCAGGAGATCTGCAGCTATTACCTGGAGGTTGGCAACCCTACATACAGCCCATCTTCCAATGCAGCCACTTCTTTCTTAGGAGCTGATCTCTATAGCCTGGAGATTTAGCTGTAATTCTGGGAGTACTCCAGGCACCACCTGGCGGTTGGTAACCCCACTTGTTTGGCTGACAAATCCCTTCCATCTGTAGAGGTTTACTGTGAGACCCATTTATTTGCAAGACTTAAAAAGCAGAGACTGCTTTTCCACTTCTGTTCGCAAAGCAGCATATCCAAAAATCTGAAACAATTTCATAAGATGTTGAATACATACACAAACGCTGCTGTGCTCTGGAAAGTTTTTAAACAAGAACAACCGAGATGAAGAATGCAATTTCGATTCCTGGGCCGCAACAGCACTTCTTTGTTTGTATTCCTGGATTTTGAGGGTTGTAACAGACAAAACCTGGCTTCTTCTGATTCAAAATGATTCTGGCCTCTATAAAAACTGGACCTTGAAGCAGGGCTTCCTTGGGTGATCTTAAATTTCAGGAGAGTCTATATGGGCCAAAACACTCCATGGGATAACCAAAACCCACATCATTTAGGGCTTTCTTCACCTGGCTGCTCAAACCTTCAGAGATCACAGGCCACCAACAGATCATGCCATTCATTTCAACTTCCTTTGAATCACAACCCGAATCTGATCTGCACTTGTTAGTTGGTGCAATCCCTTATTCCACCATGAAGTGTATGTAGTTACATCATTTATATTCCTTTTTCCCCTCCCCAACATTCTCCTCTCCTCTGTTTTATCCTCACAACAACCCTGCGGGGCAGATTAGGCTGAGAGTGTGTGACTGGCCCAAGGTCAGCAGGCAAGCTTCCATGGCAGCGTGGGTATTTGAACCCAGCACCCCAGATCCTAGTCTGATACTCTAACCACTACGCCACACTGGTTTATGAATCCTCTGAACACAGATGATAGCAAGTCCCTTCCAAACCTCCAAACTCTCTCTTGCACAAGAATTTACGAACAGAATAAATTTAGCTGTGTAGTCAGTATCTCCCCAGGTTAGGGGTGCCAACCTCCAGGTAATAGCAGAAGATCTCCTGCTATTACAACCGGTGTCCAGCCAATAGAGATCAGTTCACCTGGAGAAAACAGCTGCTTTGGCAATTGGACTCTATGGCATTGAAGTCCCTCCCATCCCTAAACCCCACCCTCCTCAGGCTCCACCCCAAAAACCTCCCGCCGATGGCGAAGAGGGACCTGGCAACCCTACCCCAGGTGGCATTACGCCGTCCTAGGCACCAATGCATTTCTTTAGGTAGGAGAGGACTGAGCTGTGTATATACAGCCACCTACTTTCAAAAATTAGATGTCGGTAAGTTCTTTCACACATAGTCCTAACAGGCCTCAGCTGACACCGTGTTTTGCTTCCCTTCCTCTCTTGTTCTCTCCCCTTCCTGTTTCAAGGACAAGCTTTCATTGGCAACGTGATCTTTAGCACTGGCTCTATTGATTGGCAGCCGTGTTTACCCAACACGGTGGCACTGTTTGCAGTGCAAAGCTGAGCCTGTCAGGAGGAAGCCAACCAAGGCCCTCCGAGGGAGTCAAACATGGGTGTTACTTAAAACCCGAAAACCTAGACAGGCCAGACTTAGTCACCTACTATATATATTTTAGGAGCCAGTCCTCAACATGGCGTTAGTCACCTGTGTGACCAAGAAACAGGATCCAGGACAAACGGTGTCTTGTTGCATCTTTGAGACTAACAAACTTATTCTCACAGAATTTCGGGAGACCACTTGGGGCAAATGCGTGAAGTGTTCAGCCGATTGTATGTCTATAAATGCAGAGAGGGGTATATGCTGAAGGAGAGCATGTGTGTAGGCAGATCATGAGAGTGAGGGCAGGAAGGGATGAGTCCGTGCTTAGCTCTTGTGGCCCTTTCTTAAATGCCCAGGGTAATGCCAATCGCCACTTTGGGGACAGGAATGAATTTTACTCCAAGCCAGATTGGGCAGGGATCCTGATGGGTTTCTTGCCTTCCTCTGGGCAAAGAGCAGAGGTCACTGGGGGAGTAGGGGGGAGGTAGTTGTGAATTTCCTGTGTTGTGCAGGGTTTGGACTAGATGACCCTTGAGGTCCCTTCCAGCTCCATTTTTCTATGTATATGCATGTGCGTGCATGTGTGTGTGTGTGTGGGGGGGGGTATTGCCAAAGAAAGTTGCAAATACAGAAGCCAGGCAGTAATTTAGAGCTGCCTCCATCACTATGCCTTGGTTTGTTTTAATGGCTAATTGTAAGTGGGACTCTGGAGAGGTGGCCTAAAAACCTCCTAAATAAAATAAACAGTGAATCCCTTGTTTCACAGAGAGCAGAAGTATAGGGCTACCATGCAGTCTGAAGAAGAGTTCTGGTGTACTTGAAAGCTCCCTCACTATTTTGTGATGGTTTAAGTTGGCATTACCCTAATGTTACTTTTGGTTCTTTTTTCATATTGGCCAACATGGCTACCTACCATTCGGGTTATCAGCACTGCCTTGGCAAATGCCAGAAAATTTTGAGGGCAATGCCTGACAAGGATTATTACACTTCTGGGTGAGCTCCAGGAATTTCCCCTAACTGTTATGGTGGTGGTGGTGGAAGAAGAGGAAGAAGAAGAGTTGGTTTTTATATGCCGACTTTCTCTACCACTTAAGGGAGACTCAAACTGGCTTACAATCACCTTCCCTTCCCCTCCCCACAACAGACACCCTGCGAGGTAGGTGAGGCTGAGATAATGTGACTTGCCCAAGGTCACCCAGCTGGCTTCATGTTGAGGAATGGGGAAACAAATCCAGTTCACCAGGTTAGCCTCCACCACTCATGTGGAGGAGCGGGGAATCAAACCCAGCTCTTCAGATCAGAGTGCACTGCTCCAAACCACCGCTCTTAACCACTACACCACTGCAAAGGGACATGGGGAAATTCTAGAGAGTCACTATGGAGATCATTTTCTGGCCATTTTTCTTCCCACTCCACAATTTCTCGAGGACAGGGGGTTGGGTGTGAGGGCAGGCAAACGGCAAGCCTAACAGCCACGTCATACTGTCCAACATTTCCATGGGTAAAAATAGGGATACTTTTTAATAACACCCCTGTCCTCACACCCAAAATGAGAGCACTTCCCCATGACTCATTGCCAAAGGCATTTATAGTTGAGGACAGCTATGGTACTCCATCAGTGCTGGCCTCCCTATCCTCCCCCCACCTCCTTTTACCATCTATATTTATTCTGATTACTAGGGGGGGGGCTTACCGGCTTGCAGGCCCTGCAAAAGCAGATATACCACTGAGGAGCATCATCTGATGCACTTGTACATTTATATATTTATTACCGATTTTATTGACTGATGAAGTCTAACAAGGCCGGATTTTATTTATTATAGGAATTGTTTATTGTGCTTTTTATATAATCATAGATTGTATGGTTTTGTTGTAAGCCGCTCTGAGCCTGGCTTTGCTGAGGAGAGCGGGATATACGAATAATAAATAAATAAAATGTCAATGCACCCAGGCATATTTGTGGACGTGTACCCACATGAAGATGTCCCCCCCACCTCAAGATTTACAGTGCCATTCTATAAAGAGTTACTTCAGTCTAAGACCAACAAAACCAACAGGCTTAGGTGAACCAATAGGATCACCTCTGCATAGGATGGTTAATTTCTAGAGTCCTGAAGAAAGGACCTGAAACCTGTAGAAGTCTAGTGCTTATTAACTGTTTTGAAATGGCATCTTCAACAACTCCACCCCCCCCACCCCAAGGCAAAATAAGGACAAATTAGTGTTTATTACCATGGGGGTCATTAGAAAGAATCCCCTCTTCAAGTCACAACAGTGGCTTTTTCTTCTCCCTGTAACTGAATGCCATGCACTCCCTATACTTATGGGTGCTAAGGGAGAACAAAACCTAACTTCTGCTCCAATATTGGATTGCCTGCCCTTGCTGACACAGGGAAGACGGTGACCCAGTCCTTGCAAGACACAAATCTGGTCCCTGTACACATCCTACCTATCACGGCAACAGGCATTCTCCTATAATTTATTAATACGGCCACTGACCAGCAAAAAACAACAACAGGCATTCTCCTAGCTCCAGTTTAATTTCTGGCCTTTCTGGAGTAGGGTTGCCAACCTCCAGGTGGTGGCAGGAGATCTCCTGCTATTACAACTGACCTCCAGCCGATGGAGATCAGTTCACCTGGAGAAAATGGTCACTTGGGCAATTGGAATCTATGGCATTGAAGTCCCTCCCCTCTCCAAACCCCGCCCTCCTCAGGCTCCACCCCAAAAACCGCCCGCCAGTGGCGAAGAGAGACCTGGCAACCCTATTCTGGAGAGATGTATGGGCAGCAGGGAAGCAGCTGCATACACCCCCTGCCTGGAGGCTCAACAGCCATTAAGGGGAGGATTTATGGCAGGGAGAGCAAAACTAGTAAGAAAGGTACACCGAGGTTACTAATTGACTTGCACAAAAATCTCTGCAGCAAAACTTCCATTTTCTCCCAGGATTAACACAGAACTTTCTACACATTCCGGTGGCCTCTTTGATCTCCCAATTTGCCTCGCATCCACCCAGATGCTGCACCTTACCCACAAATGCCTATTCCTTTTCTATCAGCACACACCCTTCACGATAGCACAAACACATTTAAATCAGGGTAAACTCCTGCAAGAAATACCAGCATGCAGATCAGCACGTTATCCTGAACCAACAGCTGTTCTGTTCTTCAAGTTGATAACAGCTACTTTTTTAAAGCCAGCAGACCGCTAGCATGGTGCAGAGCTTAGACTGCCAGGCTACAGTCTGGGAGACCCAGGTTCGAATCCCCGCTCTGCCACAAAAGTATGCTGGGAGACCTTGAGCCAATGACACACAGTCAGCCTAACCTATCTCACAGGGCTGTTTTGAATACAAAAATAGAGAAAGGAAGAATGGTGGAAGCCAATTTAGGTCCCCACAGGGAAGAAAAGGAAGTCATAAGTAACAAAATAAAATTAATAAATAGTCATGCAAACAGTACAATTTTTCCCCTACCTCATCTATCATCAACAGTGTCGAAAATTACCCAGTAACTTAAAGGTGGCAACAGAACCAAAGTCGCACAGTGCCCTCAACCAAACTTGCGCAATGCTCTCAGCCTAACAGTGCTACATTTCCATACCAGCACATGAAAGATACGTTCCTCCTTCCGTTCCTTGGAGTCAGTTCAGCATCTCATTCCTACTCAGCATCGCTGTAAGCAGTTTGTTTCCCCCCCCCCCCTTCACTGTTCTGACCTTCCATTCCCGGCTCAACGCTGAAGTTCACACTAGCATTTGGTTTGCGTTAACACCACACATACACACCGGGTGGTGTTTATTCTGAAGGCAGATCACCATATTGGTGGCAAACAATTAGGGTTGCCAGCTCTGGGTTGGTCAATGCCTGGAGATTTTGGGGGTGGAGCCTGAGGAGGGTGAGGTTTGGGGAGGGGAGGACCTCGGCAGGGTATAATGCCATAGGGTTCACCTTCCAAAGGGGCCATTTTCTCCAGACGAACTGGTCTCTGTCGCCTGGAGATCAGATGTAATAGCGGGAGACCTCCAGCTCCCACCTGCAGGTTGGCAACCCTACAAACAAGGCATCTGTATCTGTTGCCAATGTGGAAAGCAAAAGAGGAGAGAGATATGCCAGGGAGAAGCCCCAGGAGTGACCAAGTGACAACCCCCCCTTTGTTTACTAGTGGATCTCTGCAACACTTCCCCTTCTGCTTGTACTCTGAGAAGTGTGTGCCAGTTAGGGGAGGCAAAAGGATTGGAAGAGAGGGGTGGCAAAGGGGGAGGGAAAACATTCCACGCTTCCAGTGGGCCATTTCTCCGCTCTCCGGTTTCCAGTTTGCCACCAGTGAGGTTCTGCCAAAGTTCTCAAAGTTTCTGTCCGGAGTAGTAGCTCAATAAATTCTCTTTCTGTAACAACTCGGCGACAAGTTAAGTCTAGCCAAAGCATTCCAGAGCCACCTGCATCAAATGAGATGTGCCTGCTCTGTTAGGCAGCCGATCAGGTTGTAGCAAAATCATGCGTGGTATGATCCAGAGCATTACCAATTGTTTTCCCAACTCACGTGCTAATGGTACGGGAGGGGCAGGAAGAAATAGGGGAAGATATAAGAGTAGAACTTTGCTTTTCTTAAGATACTTTATCAAAGTAGTATGCATTTTAATCTCTGCCTCGTAAATTTCTCCTTTAGGGTCCAAGAAACCCTTGAGGACATACTCCACCTATCATACTGTTGCCACCTGCCTTGAGCAAATGGGTCAGGTGTACTTAAAAATTAACACTGAAGTGTTTTATAGAGCCCTTAACCCCCTCCCCCTCAAGTTAAGGGTCAAGCCACAATTATATTTATAAGATGTATATCCCCCCCTTTGGCGTCATGACTTTCAAGGCAACTTATGAGTAAAACCCACAATTTAAATCAACCAATAAGATAAGTTTATTAAATAGCACCTGATCACAAACCTTAAACAGCAGCCAAAACAGGCCATTCAAGCACACCAGAACATCACAGAAACAGACACAAAACAGATACAGCTGTAGAGAGGGATCTCGAGGCCCTACCTTGGTGATCCCCAGCTCTTCTCTGACGATGGGGGTCCACAAAGAAGGGCATCCATAGAAGATCTTAATTTGGGGGCAGGTTCATAAGAGAGCAGGGGGTCTCGTCGGCACCCTGGCCCCAGATCATTTAGGGTTTTAAACGCCACAAACTGTGAAAGAGAGCGGGTACGGCCTTCTTCGGATCTTAGCACTTAAGAAGGCAGATGCACAGGGCAAAGGTACAGCCCCTTATAGGCAAGGGGGCAGGGTAAGCCTGCCTCTGCCCAATTGCTGAAGAGCTGAAATCGTGAATGCAGAAGCCGAGCTAATAGCAAACCCGTCCAAGCAAACAGAACAACCCTCTCTTGTGTTTTTGGTTATGCGCTTCGATATTTAATACCTTTCCTGGGAGATCCTCTTCCATTGGCTGAAACCCTGCAACTACAGATCAAACCATAAGAGATGGAAACTCCAGGGTTTCCTCATCTATGATTCCTGTGGGGTTTTGTGCAGAAGGCAGAAGATTCTGACCTTGCTCCATCAAGAGTAAAGGCCTGGCCAATCCAGATTTGACACGGACTACCAATCAGAAGGGATGTGGTTTCACATGGTGCCTGAAAAGGATCCCGGTGCCTGAAAAGGATCCCAGTGCCTGAACACACTGCAGTCCAGGGCACAATTCAGTCCAGAACTCCTCAACTCGAGCCCCGATGTTCAGAGATTCTCTGATCTTGTTAGTGTGCAAGAAAGACATTGGCAATCCCATGGAAGAACTCTCAACTGAATGTAAACCCTTGCTGAACACAATGGGACTCACTTCTGGAAAAGCATGCATGTGATCAGGCTGAAGAAAGAATGGGTGGGAAGATGGTGGTCCCTTCCAATTCTATGATTCTATGATGGTGAATAAAAACAATCAAGGCTTATCTTTCAGGCAGAAAGCTTGACTTGCTTCACCAGAGGGCTTTTGAGGGAATCTCCAGTTCAGTATCCCAAGGAGATGAATGCCACTTGCTCAGAAGTAAGACCCCCTCCCCACCCCCACTGAATACCACAGGGCAGGCTTTGACAAATTTTCTTTGGCTCCAGAAGTCAGCCCAAAAAGTTAGGAGCCAGGCTCATTTCAGCATTCAAGGTATGTATGGCCATATTTCCTAATTATTGCTACCACAAAAAACAACAACAACTAGGAACCACAACTAAACATATAGGCACCATGGCAACCTGTCTTCTGGGATTTGTCAAAACCCTGACATGGGACTTTTTTCTTAGTAAGCAGCATGCACAGGATCAGAATGAGGGGAGGACAGGACGAAGGTGAAATTGCAAGCCATCCCCACCACTTGACAGAACTGGGGAAATTAATAAAAGCACATGACTAAGTGAGATTTTCAAATCCTGCTGCCTTTTAAATCCCCCCCCCCCCCAGGAAGAAGTTAAAATACCTGAGGCACAATTCTGCCTGCTGAATCACTGCTAGCCTGGGGGAGGGGGGCTGGACAAAAGGAAGGAGGGGTTGTTCTGAGAAAGCATCATTGATAAAGGAATGCAACTGGAATGACAGTGTTGCTGTGCGCTTCCCTCTCTATATGCAGGAGGCTACTGAACAAACATATTTCTGCATTCAGAGGTCATGACAAAAGCATGCAGGTGAGGAACCATATATGACCGGCATGGTTCATAGTTTAGGATCCCAGTTCAGCACCTGCAAAACCACTACAGTTTTTTGGGCAGCCTCCTTTCAAAGACCATACTGAACTGGAGTTTAATCAAATTATGTCTGAGGGAGTAAACCTCAGGAGGCAACATCAGGGAAAGGCCTCAGACTCTATGCCTTGTTGCTGGACCTCCAGAGGAACTGGTTGGCCACTGTGTGAGACAGGATGCTGGACTACATGGACCACTAGTCTGATCAATCAGGGCTCTTGTGTTCTTATCAACTGTGGTTTACTACGATGTCCTAGTTGTAGACTCACTCTATTTTACTTTGAGAAAATGCCTTGTAACAATTTTTAGTAGGAATTTAGCATAGTCCAGTTTCTCCTCTCAAGGATCTCTCAAAGTTAAATGCTAAAGTGGGATGTGGAAGCATTTCACATATGCATGTGAGCAGTGAGCACACACACACATAAAAATGCTAAGGTGACATGAAGTGCACAGTCTGCCATGTCACACACTTCAGCCTCTGGAGCATATTTTGAACTAATGTACACTAAGAAAGACACAATGGTCCTAAAATATATTTTGTTTAAAGCGCACCCCCTTTGCTTTTAAATTGCTGGGTAATAGGTCTTTGCAGAGCAAACAAGTATAGCATAAAGAAGGCAAAACTACAGACTTCCGCAAAATGTAAGGATGGGAGGTCCCTCTTGGACAGTGATCTTCGGCATAAGAATTGGGGTCTTGCATGTTTCTATTGGACCCAAGGAATGTTGGATGTCACAATAGGTCTCAGCAAATACTACGGAGAAACAACTAAATGCCATTTCATCCAGATCTGATTTGTAAAGCTGATTTAGAGCGAAGGAATCCAGCTTAGACAACATTCCTACTCCTGTCTTTCTGAGTACGTCAAGAGGGGACAGGTGCAAACGAAGTTGGCAAGGACTTCTATTCCCTCGCAGTTGGAGAGAAGTGTTTTCCTTCCCTCCCCCCCACCAAACACACTACACGGTATCACAAGGATCTCAGCTTGGTCTCTTCTTTTGAAGTGCAATAAAACCAAAACTGTTTCCAATGCCATTAAAGGAGGCAGAAAGGAACACACCCTTTCCCATCAGGAGGAAAGGCTGAAGAACAGGTTTGCCTCCAAGCAAAGCTACAACCTGTTCATCAGGTTGCAGGAATCCAAGAGCTGTACCACCTCTGGCTTTCAAAACTAAAGGTTCTGCTGACTTGGCTGGTGTCAGCAAATATGCTGCATGGAAAAATTAGGAAGGCCTCCCTTCCCCAAAAAAACCACCTCCTAAATATAGAGAGGGAAGCTCCAAACCACCGCTTTTTACCACTATAACATGCTGGCTATGAAAAGGAACACACTTGCAGCAAGCAGCGTTTAACTTTTAAAAAATCTTCTTTATAAAAATAAACCAAAGATTCAGCCAATAAATGGCTCATCCAATAGATGGGTTTAGCGCCACCATCAGTCTTTCAAGATCAGTAATGTGTACTCTGACTGGCAACAAATCTCCCAGGATCTCAGGTTGAAATCTTTCACACTAGCCTCTATCTGCTCCTTTGAAATGCAGGTACTAGGGACTGAACCTGGGGCCGTCTGCATGCAAAGCAGATGCTCTAGTACTATGCCATGGCCTGGTTAGAAGCTGGTTGATTTGGGTGGCAACTAAACACTGCTCCTTAAGTCTTCAGCCCCATGATCAATTAATGAACACTCCACCTGAATGCTTATCCAAAGTGCTTGACTCTCTAGCACAACGTACACACATTATAGAGGATGATAGCCTTATGGGAGAGCTATACCCCTTAAAACAAAAAACGAAATGGTTAAATAATTATAGTTGATTAAGTCAGTTGCCTTTTCACAGTTTAAACTATGGTAAAAGGTAAAGGTATGGTAAAAGGTAAAGGTGTGCAAAGCACCGGGTCATTCCTGACCCATTCCTGACGTCACATCCCGATGTTTACTAGACAGACTTTGTTTGTGGGGTGGTTTGCCAGTGCCTTCCCCAGTCATCTTCCCGTTAACCCCCAGCAAGCTGGATCCTCATTTTACCGACCTCGGAAGGATGGAAGGCTGAGTCAACCTTGAGCCGGCTGCCTGAAACCGACTCCTGTCGGGATCGAACTCAGGTCGTGAGAAGAGTTTTTGACTGCAGTACTGCAGCTTACCACTCTGTGCCACGGGGCTCTTGTTTAAACTATGACCAAGATATAAATGCATTTTGAGATGCGGAAGGAAATCCAATCAAATTTTCCTCCATTAAATCGCAAGTTACCGCTCGTTAGAAAGTATTCTCTCTCTCCCCCTAGTACAAGGACACACCAGAACTAAGATCTTTAAAATAAAAGAGTACCTTCAACTTGCAGCCTCAGCAACTAAAATCTTCCTTCTCTGATTAATCAGCCGACACTTTATTTGATCTACTGATTAAAGCTTGCATCCTTTCATAAATGTAGAATGTTACACTATGCCATGAATACGCTTGTGTGGGATGAGACTATGACAAAGAATATACCTACACTACAATTATCAGGCCTCTGGAGAGGTGGCACTTATAGGATTGCCAACATCCAGGCTGGGCCTGGAGAGCTCCCAGAATGACAACTGATCTGCAGACTACAGAGATCAGTTCCCCTGGAGAAAATGGATGCAATAAACACGGTGTTGTAGTATGTAAATAAATATTGGGTAACCCTGCTTGTCATCACAACAAAAAGGTAACCTCTGACCCTCACCTAAATAAGTTTGGTACTTCTACTGAGAATCACCACAAGGCACTTACAATAAATGACTGCTGAAAATACTAGGCGTCACAATGAAATTGCTAGGTAACAGGGTGCCCTGGTGCCTGGGATTTGTGGAGCCCTTACTAGTGGATCCATGGATCCCAAGGATAGCAAAAACCTGGAGGAGATGGGGTGGAAATCAAATCATCCCAACAACAACAGTTTTGAGTACTGGTAAAATCAGAAGCCCCCCCCCCCCCCCACAACAGATACAACTACCGGAAAGGAAGACATTTGAGACTGCAAGCAGGGACCTGTCTGATTTTTGCCTATGGAATTTCTGCAGCGTGCCATGTCCTTCCCACAGAAGTAAATCAGAGTTTGGACACTTTCCAACCCCTTCTTCCTTCATCTCTAATGGCAAAAAAAGGGAGCCAAAGGAAATACAGAATGCCATTCATGCATATCAAAACCTTGACATACAGTCTGTGTGCCGCTGACCAGAATAACAGCCTCTCAACTGGAAAATGGGAGAAAAAGATCTGCCCATTCATTTTGTCAATTTCTGGGTCACACTGAGATTAGTCATCTTGGCCGAACAGCATACAGAGGGAGTTGGCCTTGCCCTGTGTCACAGACTTTAATGTAGCTCCAAGTGGAATTGGAGCTACAGATGTCAGTCATTGTTCCTGTGCATATAAGCAAATACTTGGATCTAAGAAAAAGCCATGCGCAAGGTATGCAAAGATCTCCTTTGATATTCAAGCACTCCTCATAAACACATGAAGACGCGGAGAGCCAGCGTGGTGTAGTGGTTAAGAGCAGCGGTCTCTAATCTGGAGAACTGGGTTTGATTCCCCGCTCCTCCACATGAGTGGTGGGTGCTAATCTGGTGAACTGGGTTGGTTTCCCCCACTCCTACACATGAAGCCAGCTGGATGACCTTGGGCTAATCACAGTTCTCTTCGAACTCTCTCAGCCCCACCTACCTCACAGGGTGTCTGTTGGGGGGAGGGGAAGGGAAGATGATTGTAAGCCAATTTGATTCTTCCTTAGGTGGTAGAGAAAGTTGGCATATAAAAACCAACTCTTCTTCTTCTTATTCTGTATCAGATCATTGGTCCATCAAAGATAAAATGGAGGGGGGATGTGCTGGGCGATTGCCAGTGTCCCAACATGCTGACATCACTTCCAGTGTGACCAGAAATGATGTCACTGCATCACAGGCGATATCATTGAATCGCTGGTGAGGCCCTTGTACGTTCAGTCTCCCACTGGTTGCCAGCCTTGTGTTGGCAATCATATGTGTGTGTGTGTGTGTGTGTGTGTGTGTGAAGTGCCGTCAAGTCGTGCCCGACTCATGGCAACCCCTTATGGGGTTTTCAAGGCAAGAGACTAACAGAGGTGGTTTGCCAGTGCCTTCCTCTGTATAGCAACCCTGGACTTCCTTGGTGGTCTCCCATCCTAGACCTCAGAAATCTATTCCCTTGGGGAAAATGGCTGGTTTGGAGGGTGGGTTCGGAGGCATTATACCCCACCAAGCTCCCTCCGTCCCCCAAACTCTGACCTCCCCGGGCACCACCTCTGCAGGAATTTCCTAGGACAGCGCTGGCAACCCGAAGGCTAGAAAAAGGCTCAGGTTCTCATGACTGCAGTAAAACAGGAAAAAGCTTCCCACCTCTGGCTTGAGAACTACTACGGAAGGGCCAGGCTGTTACTGCTCAAGATTCTCTGCCAATCCCACCATCTTTCTTTACTCAACCAAGACATGGGAGAAAGTCTCCCTCGCCACCCTGCCAGTCTCCACCACACCAAGGCAAAAGAGAGCAATTTTTTAAATTTCTGTCTACTGTAGCAGCTGCACCCAACTTGCAATTTGTGGCCATAGGATACAACCCCGATAGAAAAAATGGAGCATAATTACAGTGTTCGTCTTAAAAAAAACACAACGAAGTTAACAGCAACGTGCACCTAGCTAAGCTGTTCCAGCTGTCTTTGGCTGCAAGATTCAGGACAAGATCTAACTTGCAGCCGGTAACATTTGTCTCGGAGAGATTTCCAAGCTATCGAAGTCATTTATTTCTACAGCCCTAACCTGCCTTGCATGAAATCTAACGAAGAAAGCAAAACAAGAAGAACCCCCACATCTAATTGTTTCTTTTGCAGAATTCTCCCCCCTTCTCCTCCTGGAGGTCTGCTGTGCTCCCTCTTGAGGCTAAGACCTCGGGGGAAGGCACAGCGAACCCTGAAAGGCGTTGCACACAGAAGCCACTGGCTGAGCTGATCCTTGTCTCTAGAACCTGTTTTACTGCCTAAGCGAGTTTCTCCCACAAACACACACTCCCTGAGATTCAAGTGAGATATGAAGAACCTGTTTCAGACATTCCACAAAGCCCCACTATTGTGCTTTTCCATTTGAATTCTGTTTTCTTAAAGGTCGCCCGGGGGGGAGGGGGGGGAATAATCTAGAAAAGGGAAAACATCGACGCTTGCATCATGTGTTAAAATTCAGACCAACTATTCTCTACCCTCTGTGTCAAACCACAACATCCAGGCCGTGATGCTGTTCTGTTGGAGATCAGCACAAAATAGCCCCATGTAAGTTAGCACACAGGCACATAATTCAGTTGTCTGGAAGCATCAACAATTTTGCAGTTTTTTTTTTTTTAAAGGAAAGTGCCTAGCCTTTGTGGTTCAGATAATTTTAAGCTTATGCAAAGAAACTAGGTCTGCATAATTTCTCCTGATCTGTAGAATTGGTACCGGTCGCAGAGTTATTATTGCCGATGACTTGGGCATAGGGTTGCCAGCTCGGGCATAGGACTGCCAGCCAATGGCTTTGTTAGCTGGATGTTACTCCCAAACACCATGGGCCTCTCATCTATGTATTTGTGGAGCCGCAGTTCCAGAGGACCTAATGCATTACATTTTATTCTCTCCTCTTTATACAGAGCCCAGATCTAAATTTCTTGCAGCATTTCTAAAGAGCCCAAATCTTTTTTCAGATCCTGAGAAGCTGCTCTTTCTCTTCTCAGCCTAGTTATGCACGGGAGGTTTTGCCTTGGATCTGCCGCTCAAATTCTCAACACTCTGCATAGGGGCTTACTGTTGAGTTTTGAGAATTGAGATGGGGAAAATGTGCATCTAAAGAGTGGCAAATCCAAGGCAAAACTTCCCATGCGTAAATGGTCTCAGACTCCCATCCAGTTGTTTCCTATAAAAGTGTCACTCTTTGCCTTAGCAGCTAAGAAAATCCGGGCTAAAGCTGTCTTTAATCAGGGTCTTTAATGTATTTAATTACTACCCCCTTTTTTGTCAGACTGTTTTAATGTTATTATTTATGAATGGGTTTTGTATGGCAGATTGTGATGGCCTTCTGCCACAAACAATCTTTTATAGTATCGTATCAAGTAGGGCAGTTCCTGGAGACGGGGCAGAACCTTGGAAGGTGGCATTTGGGGAGGGGAGGGACCTCAGCAGGGATGAGACATCACAGAGGCCATCTCTGAAGCTGCCAGTTTCTCCATGGGAACTGATCTATGTGGACTGGTGATCAGTCATAAGAGCTTCAGGCCCCAACTGGAGGTTGGCATCCCTACAACACAGAATATTCAAGTTTTTTTTTTTAGTGTCACGCACAGCTGCGTACATGATCGAGGTAACCAAGCCTGGGCTTCCAAGCTCTTCTGAAAAAAAAAAACTGGACAGAAATAAGAGTACCAAGTTGTGAGGAGCACAGTAGACATGGCCTCTCCTGCCACTTGCCTGTGAGAATTATGGCAAACATGGAATCTGATTTTCAGTAGCAAGAGTCCTGAAATCTGTGGAATTAATAGCAAAGCCAGTGTGGTGTGGTAGTTCGAGAGCTAGGCTATGATCTGGGACACCCAGGTTCAAATCCTTACTCTCCCAGGGAAGCTTGCTGGATGACCTTGGGCCAGTCACACACTCGCCGCCTCACGTACCTCACAAGGTTGTTGTGAAGTTAAAATGGAGGAAAGGAGAAAGATGCAAGCCGTTTTGGGTCCCCACTGGGGAGAAAAATGGGGTATACATGAATAAATAAATATGAACAGCAATAGCAACAGCTAGAACTGCGCCAGGGCTCAGTGGGCATAATATACTCCTAGCACACAGAAGGGGCCAGATGTAATCCCCCTCTTCTCAGTTTAAAGATTCTTAGCTAGCAAATGTTGAAGGGGAGGAGACCCAAGACCCAACTTCCACAGAAGCTTCATACCACCCTTAATTTCACACTGAAGAACAAAAGACTGGGCTTCACATAGTTCTCCATTCAAATTCTCAACGCCAAGGAGCTCTAGGCCATGGGTGTGCCTAGAGTGGTGGGAATTTGTCTCTTCAATTCATTTGAACTTGACGCCCATGGGAGAGGTGGTATTGGTTTTAGATGCCCAGGTTTCAGGCTCAAATCCCACAGAGCTCACTGAACAAGTCATTTGTTCACCTGTCTAACCTCTGTTACAGGCTTGTTTCGTGTGTGTGTGTGTGTGTGTGTGTGTGTAGGGAGAATTGTGAAGTATTTTACACAGTTGAGTCACTTCACACTTGATAATCTGTAAATTTAAAGAGTCACCCAATATACTGCAAGTAAGAACACAACATTGAAGAGCTTTTCACACGAAACTAGCAGCTCAAAAGGTGTAAGAACACATATGAACTCTCAAGGGCGAGTTCACACCTGCGAGTCCACCACAAAACAAGCACAACATCCAGCTGTCACCTTAATGCGTGAAACCGCTGTCACTGATCAAGCACCACAAAATACCATTTTAATTAAATACCATTTTAATTATACATAAGTAAACCCCCCTGTTGAGCCAGACCAAAAATCCATCTAGTTTAGCATATTGTTCTCTAGTGACCAACAAGATGCCCAAGAAACCCACAACAAACCCTACTGTAGCTCTCCAGCAACTGGTATACTGCTCCTGAAGTAGGAGGTTCCATTTAGCCATCATGGATAATAGTTTTCTTTCGTGAATAATGTTTAATCTTTTTTTAAAGAAGCCACCTAAACTATCACCCTATCCTGTGGCAGAAGATACCACAAATCAACTATGAGTGTTGTGAAGGAAAGTTTTTTCTCTGCCCTGAGTCTAATGCCAATCATAGAATAGAATCATAGAATCATAGAACCATAGAGTTGGAAGAGACCACCAGGGCCATCCAGTCCAACCCCCTGCACAATGCAGGAAATTCACAACTACCTCCCCCCTCCTCACCCCTAGTGACCAGAAGATGGCCAAGATGCCTTCCCTCTCATCATCTGCCTAAGGTCACAGAATCAGCATTGCTGACAGATGGCCATCTAACCTCTTCTTAAAAACCTCAGGGAAGGAGAGCTTACCACCTCCCGAGGAAGCCTGTTCCACTGAGGAACCGCTCTAACAGTTAGAAAATTCTTCCTAATGTCTAGACGGAAACTCTTTTGATTTAATTTCAACCCGTTGGTTCTGGTCCGACCTTCTTGAGCAACAGAAAACAACTCGGCACCATCCTCTATATGACAGCCCTTCAAGTACTTGAACATGGTTATCATATCCCCTCTCAGTCTTCTCCTCTTCAGGCTAAACATACCCAGCTCCTTCAACCTTTCCTCATAGGACTTGGCCTCCAGATCCCTCACCATCTTTGCAGCCCTTCTCTGGACACGTTGGAATCAGTTGGAATCAGTCTAGCATTTTGATAGACTCTGACCTCTTCCCCATCCTAGGAACAGTTTTGTAAGCCTCTATCACACCTCACATTCCCTCCCCGAGATATTCTTTATATTGTGCTTTTGAGAATTCAAAGCATTTCATTTTTATAATCCCAGTAAATCCCTACAGCCATGGAGAGGAAAGAGGATGCGGTTGGCCTAAGATTGTCTACCGAGTTCAAGGAAGAGGAGTAATTTGAACCAGGGGCTCTGAGCCTCCTAGCTCAGGCTCCTGGTTGCCACCCTATACCAGTTCTCCGAATTTGTCAAGCTCCCTGTCACCCAACTACGAGCAAAGCTGGCGTGTGCATACACGTCACAAAACCAGTCCCAAACTCTTTTCACGAGTCCGGCTGAACGGGTTTCTTTTCAAAGGAGAACCCTTCCCTGTTCCACCGCTGCTGCCCAAAGGGACATTTTGACTTTGATTCCTAAGCCTACAGCAAGTCTGTTTGCCCTGTTGCATCAGATGGCGTCTCGCTCCTTGTGTGTTAACCCCCTCGCCGTCCTCACCTGTTGGAGAACCCGATCCAACGGCTCTGCTTTGCTCAGTCCCTCGGGGGTTAAGCCTGTCACTTCTTGACACTGGTCGCTCAACTCCAAGTTGTCTGCTTTCACCAAGCATTTGTGCAGCGTCCCTACCTGAAAATATTTCACATAGTGGGGAGACGGGAATTGGGGAGAGAGAGACAAAGTAAGAAGCTGGAACTGTAGGGCGTTTCATGTTGATTTTGTTAAAGGTAAAACATAATGGCTTGCATTGCTGGAGTTTTACAGACGGGACAAGACTCCCTGTTTGAAGAAGGCATTTATTTCTGTTTCTCAGAATTCAAGATCTTTTTGATCCTTCAATGCCTCTTTTTTCCCTGGAGAGGTAGAGAGACTGCCGCCCACCCCCTCTGCAAAGAGACTGGCCTGCCATTCTTATATAATCCTGAGAAGTACATGTTTACCCCACCAGAAACTGGCTGGTTTTCATGGGAAGATCAAATCACACGGCAGGCAGTGAGTCTCCTTTTTAATTGGGTTTGGCCACACTGACAACTGGGCAGACATTTTTTTAAAATAGCAATGACTTCAAGAGTTCGCTTCATTGAAAGAAGAAGGGGGGATTTAGATTCGCTCTTATCCACACACAGAAGACCTCCCCCGGGGTGTTCAATTCCCATATAAAGCGACAGGTCCCAAGAGCAGCACGCAGGCCTGATTTTTTAAAAACACAACCACCAGATAGCCCAAATGAAGAAACCGCTCGACTTCTAGAAGAAGGAAAAGCTTTGCCATTCCTAACCTAGCATATATATAAAAAAAAATTGTGTTTGGGAAGAGGGGGACAAGAGCGGTTATTTTGTCAATATCTGTAAATTTCGTAATTTTCAAGATCACCCTTCTCTCTTTAACCTTTCAAGCACAATTGTGAAATCAGCAAATCTACCCCTATGGGAAAGGGGACAATTCTGGTCAGACAACTGAACTCTTCCCCCCCACAAAAGTTTTGGGAGGAAGAGGGATAACAGCCCAATGCTTTCTCAAGGGTAAACCCTAGTGAACTGGGTGGGATTTATTCTCAAGCAAGCATGGGCAGCCACGGAGTTTCTTTCTTTAAAACACATGCACGCACAAAGAGATTTGCTTTTTTTGTTGTTTTGTTCATTTTTGCATATCATCCAAATTTGGAACAAGAGTTTGGGAAGCCATACCTTCTTGCTGTGTAGATCCACAACTTGCCACACCAAGAGAATTAGTTCCCTCTCATCGGAACCCAGCTTAGCCCCATATGCACCAGCTGTTGCCCCAAACAAGACCACCACAGAGTCACTGTGCGAAGAAGCCGTCATGACCACAGGGAGAGACAACTACAATCAAAAGCACAGGTAAAAACAAAAAAAGAGAAAGAACAAAGGAGGAAAATAAAAAGGGAAGGGGAGGGGGGGAAAGGAGAGAAGAGAAGAGAAAAAAGTAACACAAACCAAAAACACAAAACCCCCACACGTAAAGGGTCACCCCCTTCCTCCAAGTGGAAATCAAAAAGGGCAATATCAGAAAGCCAGAACTATGGGGTAGGGGAGGGTCAGGAAGAAAGTAGCGCTTTACACACACCCACAAAATAGATCAGGGAGAAGAAATCTCGCCATTGTACCTGGTTGGGATGGATCTCTTTTCTCCCTGGGTCTGACTGGGAGAGGAAATCAACAAGCTGTGAGCTTCTGTCCCTTTGACATCATGGCAGGAACTCAGGCTTCGGCATATATTTTTAAAAAATCTTTCTTTCGCCCTCTCTCCTCTCCTTCCCTAAGTTACCTGCCCATGAGAGAGACCATGTGACCCTAGTCAATCTCCCCAAAGGGCAACATCATTGGACCTTTGGGAAAGGTGTAGGAGGGACACAGAGAAAGCAACGCCTGCCACAGCCTACCTGATTGGATTTTTTTTGACTGAGATTAGAAGGGAGACTCCCTTGCTCTCTCCCTCCCCCCACCTCTCTCAGTTTTAATTCTGGCTCCAGGAAGTGCTTTACCTGCTTTGAGTTTAACTGGAGTCTTTTTATCAGCACTGAGCAAGTGGAAAGAGGTGGATTGCTTCCCCCCCCCTTCCACAATGGTATGGGGGCCTCTTTTTGCTTGCAGAGGACTCTTTGACTAAACAATATTGTATTTCAGCAGTTTTTGTTCTACTTTTTTATTTGCCATCTTTTGTCACCTGGGCACAAATCTCTCTCTTTCTCTCACTCTCTATTTTGAATCCTTTAATTGTTTTGAAGTTACAATCCTCTACATGCATAGAGCCCAACCCTACGCAGAGCTAGTGGGTGCTTACAACACATCGATCAACCTTATTAGGAAGTAAATCCCATTACTTTGAGGAAACAAAACACAGGAGCCGGCTTATTGAGTTGCAACCTTATGTTCATTTGCAGCCAGAGCATGTTCGGTAGTGGGAAGTGCTGTCAAGTTGCAGTCAACCTATGGCTACCCCATAGGGTTTTCAAGGCAAGAGAGAACAGAGGTGGTTTGCCATTGCTCGCCTCTGCTTAGCAACTCTGGACTTCCTTGGTGGCTGACCCTGCTTAGCTTCCGAGATCTGAGGAGACTGAGCTAGCCTAGGCCATCCAGGTAAGAGTGTGTTTACTCAGAAGTAAGTCCCACTGTGTTTGATGATCAGGAGTAAATTCCATTCAGCAAGGCTTCCAGATGAGCCCTAGGCCTTTTATATAGGGACATTTCCCCATCGTCACCCTGCTGACTGCTTCGGATCTCTGCCTTGATTATTCATGCCTTTTCCGCCCATCAGAGGTTGCCTTACTCTCCCCAAGCGTTTTTCCTGTGTTTTCCAGATTCAGGCTAAAATAGCATCTGGAAAATGTGAGCAAAACGCACAGGGAAAGCAAGGCAACCTCTGAAGGGCAGAAAAGGCATGAATAATCAAAGGGAAGCCCCAAAGCAATCAGCAGGGTGACCATGGGGAAATGTCCCTGCATAAAAGACCTGAGCTTCTGTTTATGTCCATATAGAATTAAATATGCTAAAACTTGTGCAGCATATGTATGTTTATCTGAGTTTTATCCCACTGTTTCTTTAAGGCGATCCAGGCAGGTCCCCCCTTCCCCATTATTTAGCCTTACATAGGATTGCCAGGTGTCGTCCCCCCCCCCCGGCCACTGATGGAGGGATGGGGAGGTAGGGCTCCCAAATCCAAGTTGGGAATGGAGTCTGGGGAGGACAGGGTCCTCAATGGGGTACAATGCCATAAAGTCCACCCTCCAAAGCATCCATTTTCTCCACAGGAACTGATCTCTGTAGTCTGGAGATAAGCTGTAATTCCAGGGAATCCCCAGGTCCTGCCTGCAGGCTGGCATCCCTAGCCATACAGAAACCCTGTAAGCTTAGGGTTGCCAACCTCCAGGTAGTAGCAGGAGATCTCCTGCTATTACAACTGATCTCCAGCCGATAGTGATCAGTTCACCTGGAGAAAATGGCCGCTTTGACAATTGGACTCTATGGCATTGAAGTCCCCCACCTCCCCAAACCCTGCCCTCCTCAGGCTCCGCCCCAAAAACTTCCCGCCGGTAGCAAAGAGAGACCTGGCAACCCTATGTGAGCTAGGTTAGGTGAAAAGACGCTGACTGGTTCATCCTGGCTTCACGGCAGCAGGGGCCTTGAACTGAGACTCCCTAGCCCAATGGCAGAAATGTAATCCTAAAATGATCATCTAGAGCAAACTGTGTATGCAAGTTTCCACATTTATAGACCCAATACTTTATTGTTTGCAGTGCTTGGGTTGTGTGTGTTTTTAAAGGAATTTTCACTGGAAGGAAGAATTGAACTCAAAAGGATACTTGTGAATCACAGAAAGAAGCATATGTGATCTTCTGTTAAAAATGCACACTACCCCAAAGCAGAGTTATGATAAATGGACTTTAAAAAGGTAAAGGTCCCTTGTGCAAGTACCGGGCATTCCTGACCCATGGGGTGACGTTACATCCCGATGTTTCCTAGGCAGACTTTGTTTATGGGGTGGTTTGCCAGTGCCTTCCCCAGTCATCTTCCCTTTACCCCCAGCAAGCTGGGTACTCATTTCACCGACCTCGGAAGGATGGAAGGCTGAGTCAACCTTGAGTCGGCTACCTGAAACCGACTTCCGTCGGGATCAAACTCAGGTCGTGAGCAGAACCTTTGACTGCAGTACTGCAGCTTAACACTCTGCGCCACGGGGCATGAAGTTTAAAGAAATTTAGCCTTTCCAAGTAAACTGCCAGTTTTCGTGCTGCGACTTTAACCTCAGGCAAACCTGAGCAGCTTTATAAAGTACAGATCTAAAGGGATTTGCTATTCTCTTTACACAATCCTCTAAGCCATTGCTGCTACCACTAGCAAAAAGAAATCTCCCAGCCAGCCTTGAGTGGATCAGAAGTCCCTCCCTTCCTTGTCTTTGGGGAAGCTTGGAGGTCAATTTTTAGCATCTCTTTTTTTCTGATTCTTGTTTTTTTTGGGGAGTGGTTTATCTTCTGAGATTCTCTGCTTTGATGGAAGGGCTTTCCCTTCCCAAATATCTCTCCCCACCACCACCCAAAGCATACAGCACCTTGCATTCAAGCTGGGTCTCTCTTTCCTTAATAAATCCAGAAGAATAGCTGTGTTAAGTCTATTGTCGAAACATAAGAGTCTAGTGGCCTCTTAAAGACTAACAATGCTTCGTGAGTCAGAGCTGACTTTTTTCTAGTCAGACCTGCCCCGGGTACTGGCTCAAGACAAGCTTGGTTGCTTGATGGTGGCAAAACCTCATGAAGCAGAAAGAAAACTCTTGTAAAGAAATGCAACCTCTGAGACCTATTACACTGCTTGATGTACACACATCCTCAAGAGCCCAGCATGTAACAGAAGGTGAGACATGGAAGCCATGTTCTAGTATATAAGGAATAAATGAACTTACAGGGAGCTTCATTATACTAGAAGGGCTTTTATACATTTTTTACAGTTTATTATGACACAATTATATTATTAGGATGTGTGCTAGATTATAACTCTATGACTGACCAGTGAGAAAGGCCTTCTCAGGCCGAAACGCGTTTGGTCCTCTTTGGATCCTACTTTGGTCAATGTAAAATTGTACATCACAGGTGTTTAAGTTTGCATATATTGAATGTGGATATCTTGCCTCTATCAGCTAGAGGCCTTATGTTTTTAACTTGACTGTGCACCTTATTAAAATTTATATATTTGTAATTTTAGCATTTTTCAGCTCAACCTCTTCGGTTTGGAAATAGGAACTGACCAGGAATAACATTTGAATATGCAACTAGGACATAACCATGAGGGCTGGAATACGGTAAAGAAAAACAGGTCCCCTGACTTTCATCATGAGGGCCGGAATAAAAAAGGAAAAGGTCCCCTGTTCAAGCACCCGGTCATTCCTGACCCACTGGGTGATGTCACATCCCGACGTTTTCTAGGCAGACTTTGTTTACGGGGTGGTTTGCCAGTGCCTTCCCCAGTCATCTTCCCTTTAGCCCCAGCAAGCTGGGTACTCATTTAATCGACCTCGGAAAGATGGAAGGCTGAGTCAACCTTCAGCCGGCTACCCAAAACCAACTTCCGTCAGGATCGAACTCAGGTCGTGAGCAGAGCTTGGACTGCAGTACTACAGCTTACCACTCTGCGCCACAGGGCCGGAATAGGGTAAAGAAAAACAGGTCCCCTGACTCTAATAAAAAATCCAGGGAATCTTTGTTAAATGCTCTGCAGAGAGATAGACGCTCTCTTTCCCCCCAGAAAATTGCTTCACATCTATTATTTAGATATATTTATACCCCAGTTTTTTCTCCCCAATGGGGAACCAAAGCAGCTTACAATAGCACCTTCACTTCCTCCATTTTATCCCCAGAACTACCCTGTGAAGTTGCTTAGGCTAAGTGGCCTCAGATCAGCAAGCCAGCTTCTGCGGCAGAGCGGGGAATCAAACTGGAGTTTTCCTGAAGCTAGTCTTACACTCTAACCACTACACAGTGCTGGCTGAACAGGTAAGAGTTATTAAATATGAAAGAATCTAAATAAAGCAAAGTTCCCATCTCCTGGGAATTTAATATAGTAATAGGTGCAAACTCCCTTTCCGCTTTTGTATCTGGCTACCTTCATTTTTAAAAAATTCTCATTGCAGATGTATAAAAACTTCAATTCGTTACTAGAAGTACAAAATATACTCTGCATGTTATCTCTTGCTGACCACCGGTTAAAAAAATTAAGTTTCAGAGCCAAGTCTATCTGAAATCAAAACTCTGGTTAAAAAAAAGGACATCTATTGAGAGAAAAAAATAGCTAGTAACAATACATAGGGTTGCCAACCTTCAGGTACTAGCTGGAGATCTCCTGCTATTACAACTGATCTCCAGCTGATAGAGATCAGTTCCCCTGGAGAAAATGGCCGCTTGGGCAATTGGACTCTATGGCATTGAAGTCCCTCCACTCCCCAAACCCCACCCTCCTCAGGCTCTGCCCAAAAAACCTCCCGCTGGTGGCGAAGAGGGACCTGTCGACCCTAACAATACATTTCTAGCCTGTGCCTTTAACAACTGCAAGATCAGCACAGATATAGCATCTGAAGCTATCTCTAATGATAAAAAAGAGGAATTTCTGCCACTCTTGCAGTTATTAAAGGCACAGAAACCCCACCAGAAAAAGTTGTAATCTTTGTTATCCTCCACCCCAGATTATCTCAACTATGGAGTAAATTGAGCAAGATTTTCCAAATATGAAAAGTGCTAACTGGTCTGTTTTTGGCTGCAGTCTGGCTTTAAATTCCATGCAGCTTGGAACATTGCCACTGGTCTCTCAGCTTTAAGAGTCTGCTGATAACCTAAC
This sequence comes from Euleptes europaea, assembly GCF_029931775.1. Classification (NCBI taxonomy): domain Eukaryota; kingdom Metazoa; phylum Chordata; class Lepidosauria; order Squamata; family Sphaerodactylidae; genus Euleptes; species Euleptes europaea. The sequence goes on along the minus strand of NC_079328.1, from coordinate 25,722,010 downwards.
CAGAGAAAGAGAACCATAATAGTGCAGAGCGGATGATGGGAGAACAGCAAATATGTTGTTTGGATGGGGCTACTTCCATATGAGTGCTCAAAAAGTAGAAGATTTTAGATCAGAGAAAGCCAGAATGTACTTGAGCAACCCATGATCATATACTAATTTAATTGACAGGAAAGTACAGGTGTGAGACCTTGCATACTCAGGACCCTTTCACCCTCTGTTAGTGCAATTCCAACCTGGTCTACACAGAAGTAAGCCGATTTTATTCAGTGGAGGGGAAGTGTTCCTAGGATGCAGCCTAGGCAAACAGATACTCTACTCAAAACAATTTTGTTAAGAATTGTGATATATACCTTTATTTAATGGAGAATAATGTGGGGAGGTAGTATGGTGTAGTGAGTAGAATTGTCAACTAGGATTGGGAAGATTTAGGTGTGAAATCCCCACTCGGCCATGGAAATTCACTGAGTAACCTAGAGCTGGTCACTCTCCCTCAGCCTTGTATGCTTATAGAGTCTCACTGAACTGAAAACTGACTTCTGAGTAAAACCACACAGGATCACTACAGTTCTTTAAGATGAGAGGCCCAAGAAAAATAAGCATACTTTAGAAGCGCCATCATTGGGTTGGAAAATCCAGATTCAAATTCCTACGCAGCCGTGAAGCAGGATTTTGAATCAGTGCCTCCATCTCAGCCCTGCCTACCTTACCGAGTTGTTGTGGGGATAAAAGGAGAAGGAAGACCACAACTTAGAAAAAAGGGCGAGGTAGAACTGCGATACTGCTTCAGAGGGCCGCTCGCATTGCAAACAGCCCGGTGGCCACTCAGACAGGATTGCAGATAATGCCAGACGAACTCGGAATTGCTCAGAGCTAATCAGGGGCTTATCCAAATGCAACAAGCATTTAAACAAAGGCATTTCAGAGGTGTGTACAGATAAGCCAAGGTGAGAGAGCCAGCTAAAATGGAAAAAAAAGATTAAGGGCACGTACATTTCGGGAAGGCAAACCTACCTGCCTGTGGGTTACAAATTTCGGCATCCTTTGGCGAAATTCACCGCGGAGCGTGAGCAGCCGGTGGGTCTTGCCTCAAATAGAGCGGCCTTTTCCACAGGTGCTGCGTTTCCTGTGGAATGTTAAGTGGGCTTGTTGCATTCCTGGGGCAGGTGCTTCATTACCATGGCCTCCAACCCGACTCCCCCCCCCAAAAAAAACAAAAAAAGAGTGGGAAAGTGCTGAGGTGAATGTCAGCCATCTATCCTGGGGAGAAAAAATGTTTTTCTCCCCAAAATGAATCAGTGAAGATGGTTATTTTGCATGTGCAATAAGACTACCATTAACAGAGTCTCCAGAAAGAAGGGAAACTACAGGTCGGTGTGAATTTGTTGGAAGAAATGTCAGCATAAAGTTTTGAGAATGAAGGCCTAGGAGGGGGAAGTGTTATCTGTAACTCTATCAGTTTAGGACTATGCTCTGTGCATCTTGTAGGAAGCATTTTTGCCATATAATTACAATTAATTTCTAATGCAGTGGCTCCGAAATTGGGAAGTTATTCCTTTTTTAAATAAATTTTTATTAAATTTTTATAACATACAAAACAATACAATATCAAAAAGTTACAATAAAAAGACAAAAAAAACAAAATTTAAAAAAGAAAAAGAACTACACAAGAGTATCTTTATATACTAAATATTACTTTCATTTATATCAAATCATTAAATTCAAAAAAGATACCCCTCCCTCCACCCACCTCAAAAAAGTGACCCTTCACCGGACTTCCGTAGAAGTGTCTAAACAGTTTTTATCATAGACTTATCAACAATATAATATAAAATTATTAAATCTGATTTCTATAACTGGCTAAATAAAATTGTAAAATCCATTTTTGCCATCTTATCCCAATATGAGGCGGCCTTAAATCATATTTTTTTAAATTCTTCCATGTCGTTTCCATGTAGGAATTCCGTTAATTTGGCCATCTTCATATACATCCATATTGGGGAGTTATTCCAAGTGGTCTGTGAATCCACACGCGCACTAAGCGTTGTCATTTTGATCTTTGTCATTATGTATTTTCTCAGTCAATGGATACTATTACTAATTTTACAATGATTATCATGGGGGGTTTCAGTGAACTTTTTTGCTAGTAAAAAAGGGTCCTAATACTATCAAAAATTATGGGAACCACGGCTGTAAGGTTCTACAAGATTTGTAGGTGATTGTTATTCTTCTGAGGGAGGGGCTGTGGCTCAGTGGTAGAGCATCTGCTTGGCATGCGGAAGGTCCCAGGTTCAATCCCCGGCATCTCCAGTAAAAGGGACTAGGTGAGTAGGTGATGTGAAAGACCTCTGCCTGAGACCCTGAAGAACCGCTGCCGGTCTGAATAGACAATACTGACTTTGATGGACCAAGGGTCTGATTCAGTATAAGACAGCTTCATGTGTTCATGTGGATGCCTACTCAAGTGAGTGTCTGGTATTCCCAAGCCATATCTGTGTCCAAAATCACTCAACAACTTCTTGGCTATATGAAAAATCTGATGGTCATCTTCTTGTATTGTACTATAACGAAATTATGGGGTGCATCCCTTTCCCCCTGTCCTTGCAAGGAGGGTTGCTAACCTCCAGGTGGGGCAGGGAGTTCTTCTAGAATTGCAACTGCTGTCCAGATCACAGAGATCAGTTCCCCTGGACAGAATGGCAGCAATGGAGGGCGGACTTTCCATCCCACGCTGGTATACCCTGTTGAGGTCCCTCCCCAAACTCCAACCCCAAATCTCCAGGAATTCTCCAACCTACAGTTGGCAACCTCAGTGGGGGCCCAGGGCCCAGTCTGTGCACTTTATAATGCATATCTCATAAATAGTTACGGTTGCCATCCTCCAGGTACTAGCTGGAGACCCCCTGCTAATACAACTGATCTCCAGCCGATAGAGATCAGTTCCCCTGGAGAAAATGGCCCCTTTGGCAATTGGACTTTATAGCATTGAAGTCCCTCCCCTTCCCAAACCCCATCCTCATCAGGCTCCGCCCCTAAAACCTCCTGCCAGTGGCAAAGGGGGACCTGGCAACCCTATAAGTAGTTCCAGAACCATTTAGAAGATTGCCACTTTCACCCACCCTTGCCCTCCCAAGCACGCAGCTGTTCCTCATTGCTGTACTTCCCCGATTCATGAGGTGTGCAACCTTTTCTTTACTGAGAATGTCAAGAAATAATATTGTTCATGTTTGCCAAGAACAAAACCAGGAGCCACTTCCTGCAGCGGGTTAAATCCTTTGAGCGCTGGGCACTCTGAGTTAATTTGTAACTGAGGTCTCGATGAAATGAAGAGCTACGGCAACTCCAATGCTCCTGGTCGCACTTAACGAGAGATTCTTGTTTTTGTGCTACAGACCCAAGACAAATAGCACAAAGAAGAAGAGTTGGTTTTTATATGCTGAATTTCTCTACCACTTAAGGCAGAATCAAACCGGCTTACAGTCACGTTCCCTTCCCCTCCCCACAACAGACACCCTGTGAGGTTGGTGGGGCTGAGAGAGCTGTGACTAGCCCAAGATCATCCATCTGGCTTCATGTGTAGGAGTGGGGAAACCAACCCGGTTCACCAGATTAGCCTCCACCGCTGATGTGGAGGAGTGGGGAATCAAACCCGGTTCTCCAGATTAGAGTCCAGTGCTCCAAACCACCACTCTTAACCACTACACCACTCTAGACTCTTGGCATTATACCAGAAGTGGTATCATCACATCAGGAATGCCAGTTGTGCCCTCCCGTTTGCCCACATATTTTCTCCCACTATCCTACTCCTCCACATGGAGGGGAATGTCACAGCCCTCTGTTTAGTGTTGCAACTCCTCCTGCTTCCCAGTTCCTTCCAAACATGATGATGCAAAGCTAGAACCATTCAGGACATCATGCAGGGCATTCACAGGAGTATCAAGCGGGAACAGGGCCAAATGCAGCCGTTGTGGAGGCTCTTGTTTGTTCTCTGGGTTTCTCTCCGTAAGGAATGCAATCTTTAAAGGGGGTGGAGAGTGTAGAGATCCTTGACTTCTCCGCATCAGTATTTCCACGCTGTAATTTCTCCTAGCCTTTATGGTACACCAGAGGAAAAGCAGACATCAGAAGAGCCTCACTAGGATATTTGCTTCTCCTAGACTCTGTGGTATACCTCCTAAAGCTGCCATTCCCTCCAGGGGAATGGATCTCCATAATCTAGACATCAGTTGTAATTCTCAGGCCACACCTTGAGGTTGGTGACCTTAGGCAAAACTGGCCTGGGTTGATCTTGAGCTTTAAGAGAGGATTAACCCTTAGATATCAGGCAGTGAACATTTTCCTGGCATGGAGTTAAGCATGGCTACTTGCTCATTGCTGCGGATCAAACAACTCTTGTAGGGATAACATATACTCCAGTGACCCCTGTTTCCTGGAACCTCTGCCCGATAAATCACAGTCCTGATTTTTGGGGATGGTTAGGTTTATCATTGGCCATTAGTTGTGCCTAGAGTTGCCAGCTTGTCACCTGCTCATAGTTGGAGCTTTCAGGGCGCAGAACCCTTGAAAAGAAAATGTGTCACAATGTCACTTCTGGCAAACACTCAGAAGTTATGTTATAGCCTGCCATGCTCGAGGAATCCCCCAAATCTCAATTCCTAGAGTGTTGCAGAGTGGCTGTGACATCACTTCCAGGTTTTTGCTGGAAATAACACAATGCTGACTGGAAGAAAGCAGAGAGTGTGTGGCAGCAAAAGTGGGTGAATGCCTGCCACCACCGGGTAAGTGACAAAACGGTGGCTAAATGAAATACCTTAAAGCGTAATTCAATACCTTATGATACAACGGTAAAAAGGTAAAGGTCCCCTGTGCAAGCACCGGGTCATTCCTGACCCATGGGGTGACGTCACATCCCGATGTTTACTAGGCAGACTTTGCTTTACAGGGTGGTTTGTCAGTGCCTTCCCCAGTCATCTTCCCTTTACCCCTAGCAAGCTGGGTACTCATTTTACCGACCTCGGAAGGATGGAAGGCGGAGTCAACCTTGAGCTGGCTACCTGAACCCGACTTCCGTTGGGATCGAACTCAGGTCGTGAGCAGAGCTAGGACTGCACTACTGCAGCTTACCACTCTGTGCCACGGGGCTCTTACAACAGTACAGCTTTTAAAATAGTAAAATAAGTATTACAAATAAGAGAATATTTTACTATTTAAAGAGCTGTACTGTTGTATCATAAGGAGCCCCGAGGCGCAGTGTGGTAAGCTTCAGTACTGCAGTCCAAGCTCTGCTCACGACCTGAGTTCAATCCCGATGGGAGTCGGTTTCAGGTAGCCGGCTCAAGGTTGACTCAGCCTTCCATCCTTCCGAGGCCGGTCAAATGAGTACCCAGCTTGCTGGGGGTAAAGGGAAGACGACTGGGGAAGGCACTGGCAAACCACCCCGTAAACAAAGTCTGCCTAGTAAATGTCGGGTTGTGACGTCACTCCATGGGTCAGGAATGACCCGGTGCTTGCACAGGGGACCTTTACCTTTTTACTGTTGTATCATAAGATATTGAATTACGCTTTAAGGTACTTCATTTAGCCACAGTTCTATGGCTTTGTCCTATTCTTTCTTTTAGCACAAGGTTTTTTTCTATTCCTTACCACCGGGTAAGTAGCTACCCTAGTTCTGCCTCTGATTGTTGAATGCTGGGGAGCAGATGGCAGATGAGGGCTATGCCCTGCTTGTAGTTTTCCCTGCAGCATCTGACTGGCCACTGTTAAAACAGAATTCCGCTCTAGATGGACCTTTGGATAGCTACTCTTGTATTCTCATTTAGCAGTGATATGGTTGCCATTGTTTAGGTTTCAGGCATTTTTGGTATGCACGTCCCACAAGTAAGGAAGTGGAAAGCTTTGGGCAAACTAAGAATAAAACTCAAGCTTATAAGAAGGATGAAATTTGTATTGATTTAGAAATATCCATGTGCATCTTCTGAGGAAGAAATCTTCAAAACAGGAACAACCAACCGGTAACCTGTAAAGAGAAAAAAACAGCATTATACATGGAAATATACAGATAAAACACCAGTGTTTATGGACACTTACCTTAAGAAGAAATAGTGACATGTCGCATGGACTTCACTTGTTACACATGGAGACTGTACCCTCCAACTTTGAGATGTCTTTATTAAATGTAATTATTGAGTTGTTTGTAGAATTATGTTATATAGCACATAGGTGGGATATTTTGTATACAGAGATATAATTATTATAGAGTTAGCATATTGTGTATAGTGTAGGTGCATGACGTATAAAATAGAAGCTTTCGCAAAGAATGTAGTAGGTTGTTTTTGTTTGGGTATAATTATACTGACAACCTAGGTTCTTCTTTTCTTGGTTATTAACCTCCAGGTAGTAGCTGGAGATCTCCTGCTATTTCAACTGATCTCCAGCCGATAGAGATCAGTTCATCTGGAGAAAATGGCCCCTTTGGCAATTGGACTCTATGGCATTGAAGTCCCTCCCCAAACCACACTCTCCTCAGGGTCTGCCCCAAAAACCTCCCACCGGTGGTGAAGAGGGACCTGGCAACCCTATCTTTAGGTCTGTAGCAGTATGGGTATTGGGAGGCAGAGGCACCATGCCTCTAATGTACATTCATGTCAATCTGAGTAGACAATACTGACCTTGATGGACTGATTCATGTGTGTTCATGTATGAAGTACTGCTTTAGTGGAGGGGCTGTTGCTCAGTGGAAAAGCATCTGCTTGGCACACGGAGGACCCCAGGCTCAATCCCTGGCATCTCCAATTAAAAGGACCGGGCAGGAAGTGATGTGAGAGTCCTCTACCTGAGACTTTGGAGGGCTGCTACCAGTCTGAGTAGACAATATTGACCATGATGGACCAAGTGTCTAGTTCAGTATAAGGTAGCGTCATATATTCATATACAAGGCCCCGTGCAGTGCACACCCTGCCATTTTGCAAGCCATAGATGGCAAGGTTTATTTTGAACTGTAGATAAAAAATTGCACAGCAATTACATTTTCTCTAGTGTGTCTTTAACCCAAAGAACAAACACTGCCCTGTTTCTTAAACCAGTTCAGGGCAGGCTACTGTTCTTCCTAGGCAGGTGGATGGAATTGCCATGTTCTGCTGCTGTCATATGAACTGCACGCACACACACGTGGAGAGAGACGCGCTCATTTCAACTCATTGTCTGTTGTTGTTATGCAGTCAGTGTTGCATGCAGCACATTACGGACCAAAGTAAGCAAAAGACAGGTCCGTGTCCCTATGCTCCTAAACAGCTTGCGGAATGTAGTGGGGGAAACATGGGAGGTGAGGGAGAGACCCATATAAACGTGTGTGTAAAGTGCCATCAAGTCACAGCTGACTGATTAGGGTTGCCAACCTACCACTCTGTAAGACTCAAACTGGCTTACAATCTCTTTCCCTTTCCCCTACCCACAACAGACACCTTGTAATGTAGGTGAGGCTGAGAGAGTTCTGAGACAACTGTGACTAGCCCAAGGTCACCCAGCAGGCTGCATGTGGAGGAGTGGGAAAATCAAACCCAATTCTCCAGATTAGAGTCCTCCGCTTTTAATCACTACACCACGCTAGCTCTAGTGGTGGGCTTGAGAGAGATTTGGAAGATGAGAGACAGAATTATGGGAACAACCAATGCCACTGGTTAAGGTTGCCAACCTCCAGGTACTAGCTGGAGATCTCCTGCCATTACAACTGATCTCCAGCCGACAGAGATCGGTTCGCCTGGAGAAAATGGCCGCTTTGGCCATTGGACTCTATGGCATTGAAGTCCCTCCCCTCCCCAAACCCAGCCCTCCCCAGGCTCCGCCCCCAAAGTCTCCAGGTATTTCCCAACCCAGAGCTGGCAACCCTACCAGGGGTTGCGGTTTTGCATGAGAGCAGAAGACAATCCGGTGGCCTCTTAGAGTGGTGGAACTGGAGGAGTGAAGCTGAGGGTTGTGGGCAGGTTGAGAAACCAGGACCGAAACACACTGGAGGGGGCAAAGAAATCGAGGGCTTTGAAGGTAAAGAAAAGTAGTTTCTGCCAAATGTGGCAGAGGATGGGAAAACCAGAGATGGGAGTCTTATTTATTTACTCCTACAATGCGACGACTTGGCCCATTTTTAATAGCTGGGAGGTTTTGTATCATTTTATTGCTACAGGAGTCACAGTGTCAATATTGATAGACTATTGGCTGTGCTGCAGAACAGGTGCTGAACGCTCCATGCCTCTCCTCTCCTGGCAGAACCAGGCTGATAAAAATACGTGCCCTGGCAGAGCCCTTGCAGATGCTTTCAACTGCCGGTGCCACCACACCCAGTTGCTTTTCACACTTAACTATGCTTCAGAGGGCACGCCCTTGTTTGCCCAGAAATAACAATAATCATCCTTAACCAGTACAAGTTTGTTTCTCAGTCCATTGTAAGGCATTTGGAGGCCCAAATCAGAAAACCCAAATGGAACCAAACACCTTTCTAAGAATGATTATGCAGCACAATCCACCACGAGGTTTCTCTGCACAAGCTTCATGGCAATAACTTGGGATTGGTCAGGAGATCTTCGCAGAGGGCTGTGTTATAATTGCACACCTAAGAGCAGGGCTTGTCTGGTTGGGGCTCCACAACGGGGCAGGTTGATTTGGCCCAATTTTTGGTCACCTTAAAAAAAAAAGATTAGTTGCAACTAGGGTTCCCAGGTCCCTCTTCGCAACTGGTGGGAGATTTTGGGGGTGGAGGCTGAAGAGGGTGGTGTCTGGGGAGGGGAGGGGCTTCAATGCCATAGAGTTCAATTGTCAAAGCAGCCATTTTTCTCCAGGTGAACTGATCTCTATCGGCTGGAGATCAGTTGAATTAGCAGGAGATCTCCTGCTACTACCTGGCAGTTGGCAACCCTAGTTGCTACATATAACAGAATGTGTGTGTGTGTGTGTGTGTGTGTGTGTGTGTGTGTGTGTAAATCAAGGGCATATGAGCAAGTGAAAACTCTTGCACATAAATATATAAGGATTAAAACTTGCTTCATGTGGCAATAACTTGAGTGTTGATTATTTAGGGACAGCCCAGGGGAGGTGCATTTCTAGTGTGGCCAACAAGTAAATGCATGGATGGCTGAGGGTACTAGATGGCTGGAGATAGGGTTTCCAACCTCCAGGTTCTAGCTGGCGATCTCCTGCTATTACAACTGATCTCCAGCCAATAGAGATCAGTTCACCTGGAGAAAATGTCCACTTTGGCAATTGGATTCTATGGCATTGAAGTCCTTCCCCTCCCCAAACTCCGCCATCTTCAGGCTGTGCCCCCAAAACCTCCCACTGGTGGTGAAGAGGGACCTGGCAACTCTAGCTGGAGAGCGGAAGAATTTTTTCAGGTCTACACATGAAGTTGCTTCATACTGAGTCAGACCGTTGGTCCATCCAGGTCAGTGTTGTCTACTGTGGGGAGAAGAAGGGAAGGTGATTGTAAGCCGGTTTGATTCTCCCTTAAGTGGTAGAGAAAGTCAGCATATAAAAACCAGCTCTTCTTCTTCTACTACTCTGACTGACAGCGGCTCTTCAAGGTCTCAGGTGGAGGCCTTTCACATCATCTATTACCTGGTCCTTTTTTAAAACTGGAGGTGCCAGGGATTGAACCAGAAATCTTCTGCATGCCAAGCAGATGCTTTTCCACTGAGCTACTGGCTCCTCCCCAACTCTAGTGCTGTCACTAGGGTGACAGCAAGGGATATTTACTGTGCAAAAGAGATGTGGGCATACATGGAGTGGGGGTATATCACTCTGTATCTGAACATTGGCTTTGCATGCAGAAGGCCTCAACTTTGGTCCCCAGCTTCTCCAGCTAAGCAGGGGTTCTCAACAAGGGGGGAATTCCCCCTGGGGGGAATTTTAGGGTTCCAAGGGAGAAATTGGGACCACTATTCAGCAAAATGTGATGTCCTGTAGATTATGTGCAATCTGTAAAATTATAGTTTGTTTGTTTTTTGAATTAGACTATCTTGGGAAGGGGGGAATTATATTCTGAACAATGGTGAAAGGGGGGAATGGAGCAAAAAAGGTTGAGAACCACTGAGCTAAATTCTTGCCAGTAGCAGATATTGGGGAAGATCTTCCTTAACATAGACTCTGGACAGTTGCCCCTTAGTTGGCGTAGACAATATTGAATTAGGCAGGCAGAACAATGGTCGGACTGTATAAAGCAGCTTCATGGCACTACCGGCAGCAATAGCTGCAGAGGTTGGGAAATTCCTGGAGATTTGGAGGTGGAGTTTGGGCAGGTTGCTCACCAAGGATGTGGTGATGTTGAGTCCACACTCTGGGGCGGCCATTGCTCTCCAAGGGAACTGATTTCTGTAGGCTGGAGATCAGTCATAATTCTGGGAGAATTCCAGGCCCGGCCTGGAGGTTGGAACCCCTACAGAAGAGGGATGTGGCAAGGGAAAGTCTGAGGGTTTTCTATGAGAGCCCAGAGAAAGGAGAAACCCTGCTTCCCTTTGGACTACCTTTGGTGTGAGTGATGGACAACTGTTAGCACTTGGAGTATTTGCTGCTTGGGGTGAGAGGAGGGACTTGCTGAGGAAAAGGACCCTCCCTGAAGGTGCTTTCTTGAGGCCAAGTGATTTGTGGGGCTGATAAGACAGAAAGAGGAAGAATGGTAGGACTAGGGTCGGGCTGGCTTCTATGATCACACCTACCTCTCTCCCTGCTGCCTCCCCGCTCTGTAGACCTGAGAATTCCAAATTGTTCATCTGGTGACTTAAGGCCAAAGAGCAGTATCCTCTTTTGGAAGACATTTGGAGTGGCGTGGCACTGTTTAAAAAGCTCGTTCCGTGCCTAGAGATGGTTTTATCGCATCTTTTAATTGTTTTACTGATGCTCGTTTTTTGTTTTATGGCTCTATGTAAGGAGTCAAAAGAAGGCAGGTCATGACCTAACAAGATGAACAGGTCCATGAATTAATCTGCTTCTCGAGACATTCTCGTCTCATCTTGTGCAATGGGTGGGGCTGCTGTTGGGTTTGTTTTAAGCACAGAGGGGTTTTTTCCCTGCTGGTGAATCTCATAAACATAGGAAGACTTCTCCATTTTATCAATATCCTGAATCCTCACCGGTTTCCTGCATTTCTTTGCTCTTCCTGTGTTTTTATCCTGTTCTTCCTTCCAAGACTTCTTGGGGTCTTTAAGGTCATATCAAAGCAGTCGCACTGTCAAACCAATTGTTTCCTCATCTCACTACCACCTGGTAGGGAGAAAAATGAACAACCTCCTAGCTGCATGTCATGAAAGTGAGGAATGTATCTTTTTTGGGGAGGGGTGGTGAATTATTCTTTTATTATAAATTGAGAATGAATGAGCAATGAAAAATAATCCAAATGGAGTACCAAAGCAGCTTACAAACCAATCAGCATTTTAGTAGCATCTCAACAGTCCCAGGCTCCCAACATCACCCAAAGGCCCATTATTTTCACGTCCGGTGCAATAAAGTTTTTAAACAAACTGGAACACCCAGGCAAAGCAAGCTAAATCCTGCCTGCCTTTGATGCATGCAGTACGTTTTCCCTAGTTAAATTTTGGTACTGGAGTCAGAACGCTCGATTACAGACTGGTCCAGCTTGCTTCCTGATAGCTAGCTAGATAAGATAGATAATTTATTTATGGCCCCTTAGCCAGATAAAACAAGATAAAACAGAAAACATGGGCTAATAAATTCTTACAAACAAAGAATCACAGTCCGAGTCTTATAACACCTAAAAAGAAAATTACAGCTGGGACACATCTGTCAATTGCACTAAGAGGCTGTTCTATGGTGTCGAATTTTCATTGCTGCCTTGCAAAATTTCGCAACCTGAAGAGTGATTGAAGGATTATCCCCTTGTAGGAGCATCTCAATCCTTTCTCCTGCCCTGTCAGGTCCCATTCTCAATAAGAGGGGCCCAATAAACTTCGAACGGGGTAAAGCTTGCTTCCTATTTGTGGACAGTGACCACAGCAGCCAACCATTCAACAGGCTGTTCATCTGTTTACGAACAGATTAAATATTTCCTATTCCAGGAGAAAGATCACGGCCGTTAACGCGTGGTCGTTTTGTCTTACAGTTCTCCCTCTCATGTCTCACACTTTTCTATCCCGCGATCCAAAAATTAAACGCATGGTGAACTCCGTCCTGCATCGATTCCGCAAAAGATGACGGAGGAATGTTCCCAGGTAGCGCTGCAGGATAGTAGGGGAGTGCTCATCATTCTCGTCAGTGCTTTGTGATTGGCTGATGCCGGTTAAGGGCTGAATTTGGGAATGGAGCTTGGAGAGGGCAGGGTTTGGGGATGAGAGAGATCTCAGTGTGGTACAATGCCATAGAGTCCACCCTCCACAGCAGCCATTTTCTCCAGGTGAGCTGATCACTGTGGTTTGGAGATCAGTTGTAATTCCAAGAGAACTCCAAGTCCCCACCTGAATGCTGGTGATTCTAATAAGGACCCAGTGGCTTACACCACAACCTTGTGAGTCAGTTTAGTTACAGAGAGTGGGAATGGCTCATGGTCACCCAGTAAGCTTCCATGGGAGAACTGGGTCTCCCAGATCCTAGACTCAGATTATAACTACTACACCACACTGGTGACATATGATTTGTTTTCATAGAAGAGTTGGGTTAGAATCATAGAATCATAGAGTTGGAAGGGACCACCAGGGTCATCTAGTCCAACCCCCTGCACAATCCAGGAAATTAACAACTAACTCCCCCCCACATCCCCAGTGACCCCAACACTCCCCCCGCCATGCAGGATCCCACAATCAAAGTACTCCCGACTGATGGCCATCCAGCCTCTGCTTAAGGACCTCCAAAGACTGGGTGGGGTGAAGGGAATTGAAACTGGGTGGAGTGAAGGGAATCTTTGCCTGGGGAACTTCACGACTCTTTGGTTAGTTCTTGATACCTGCAACAGAGAAGGCCTTGAAGAATGCAGCTGCCTTTGGGCAGCTGGTTGCTCTCATCTCCCAGGAACCCTTGGAAAGCGGACTTCATCACTGGCTGCCGGTTCCTCCCACTCCTCCCAAGGCAATCAAGGTTTGGTGAAGAGTCTCCTAGGGCAGGCCGCTCAAGTTCCTTCACACTGTTCTGGAGGATTTCGTACTGGTCTTCATCTCCAAGCTAGCATGGATTGGTGGCACCGCAAAGCTGTAACATTTTTACTGCCGAGGGAGAGAGCACAAATGTTCTGCTCCCCTCTTGTAAATCTGAGCAGCCAACTATCCTGGCTGCTGGACTTCGGTTTCAGAGAACTAAGGGAGGGAAAAGAAGTTGCCACATTGGCCACTGGTCTTAGGCCAATAGTTTCTGGACATCTGCACAGTTCCACCTCGTTGCTACACCAGCTTCACTTGCCCTCCTCAGTGCACTGGGCATATATGGTATATTGCCTCTGTGCATGGAGGTTCCATTTAGCTACCATGTTTAACAGCACTGATAGACCTCCATGAATTTATATGACTCTTCTTTACAAAAACCATTTAAGGTTGGACCTGTTGCTGTGTCTTCTGGTAGCAAATCCCATAAGGTCACTGTTGTTTTTTATCTTTGACTCTCATCAGAGTCCTCAGAAGATATGAAGTCTGCTAAGTGTCTTGAACTTTGTGGGGGGGGGTTGATTCTAGCTTCTTTAACTTTAATGAAAAGGTAGGGGGAAATCTGACATCCCCACACTTATGATTTCCACAACGCCTGCTTGTTTTACTTCAGGTTAATGTACTGTAATTCCGGTTACCTTGGAAATAGCAAAAAGGCAGCCACTCCTTTGCGAACACCACCCAGGTGACTCAGGAGCAAGAGAGGAGATAGAACCTGACCTCACACCAGTCTAACCAGGTACAAAAAAAAAAAAAAAGGAGATTCAGGCACTCCCATTTCTGCAAGTCCGTGTCATCTGCCCATTTAAATTGTGCCGTGCAGTTATGGAGCAGAAGGCCGTCAAGGATTCATTGCCCTACAGTAGATTCCCCACATGGTAAACTGCCTACAGATCAACCAAGAAAGTGGGAACAGAGCTTGCAGAACAAACCATGGATCCATCAAGGTATTATCTGCTCTCATTGGCAGCACCGCTCCAGAGTCTCAGGCAGAGATCTCTCCCATCACCTACTACCTGATTCTTTTAACTGGAGATGTCAAGGACTGAACCTGGGGCTTCTTGGCATGTTCTACCACTGAGCTGGGGGAAGCCACTGTTTGCCCACTGGGTTGCTACTAGTCAGAGAAGACAGTACTGACCCTGATAGATCACAGGTCTAACTCATTTTAAGGCATCTTTGTGGGTCCAGGTTTCTTGGTTATGGGGCTGGTGGTCTTCTGATACCGCAGGGGAAAGCCATGCCTCTGAAGTCACAGCAGCAATGCACCAACTCCTGCCAAGTCCCTTCTGCTCCACCTTGCCATTCGCACCCTCTCCAAGGTAATGTAAAAAGGGTCCCCTGGTCTATGTTTCCCAGTAGCCTCAGGCAAGCCCTGATTTGGGGGACTTTGCAGTTCTGCTGGGGAGAAGCACTTGGGTAGAGAGATCTTGTATGCCCCAAATCCCTAAATAGGATTGCCATGTTTTATGAAAGCTGGTTTTCTTTAATAAGTGTATTACACATTCTTTTAAAACTGTAGGTCCTGGGGATTGACAAATTAAGTACCTTAAGGTCAAGAGACAGCATACAAAAGGGCCAAAATGAATACTAAGTATGAATGATCTTATGAAAATGTATCTAATAGATTTATTACAATAAAAATCAACAGCTTATCTAAGGCCCTAATATAGCCTCTATATTTTTATTGTACATATGAACATATAACACAAAGGGCGAAAACACATGGTCGCTTTAGCCTCCTTTATTCCATTTCAGCCAGGATTCAGTCAGGATCGAACGCATGTTCGGCGAAACGCATGCGTTCAATCCTGGCTGAATCCTGGCTGAAACAGGGAATAAAGGCGGCTAAAGTGACCATGCGTTTTCGCCCATATAGACACAAAATAAAAACATTTAGACCAAAAGTGCAAACATACGCGTTTCGGCCATGGGGCCTTCTTCAGTGGTCTACGTACATAAAATACAGAATGCTATTACTTAAAAAGTATATGTCAGTATACCAGCCTTT
The DNA here is from genome assembly GCF_029931775.1 of Euleptes europaea. Taxonomy (NCBI): domain Eukaryota; kingdom Metazoa; phylum Chordata; class Lepidosauria; order Squamata; family Sphaerodactylidae; genus Euleptes; species Euleptes europaea. The sequence continues at coordinate 25,706,875 of NC_079328.1, read as the reverse complement.
GTGACTGAGTTTAAAATGGTGTTCTGAAAGATAAATGGAAAAGAAATGTTTAAGCAACATGCCATACTTAACCTGCTTATAAAGTGGATACTCTGCCACTAGGCCACAGGACTATGCAGCCCTGACCTAGACAGCCCAGGTGTGCCCAATCTCATCAGATCTTGGAGTCTAAGCAGGGTTTGCCCTGCTACACAGAGGCAGGCAATGGAACTGTGGAACTCCCTGCCCCAGGATGTGGTGATGGCTGCCAGCTTGGAGGGCTTTAAAAGGGGAGTGGACATATTCATGGAGGAGAGGGGTATTCATGGCTGTTAGTTAGAATGGATACTAGTCATGCTGCATACCTATTCTCTCTAGTATCAGAGGAGCAGGCCTATTATTTTGGGTGCGGTGGAACACAGGCAGGATGGTGCTGCTGCACTCGTCTTGTTAGTGGCTTCCTAGAGGCACCTGGTTGGCCACTGTGTGAACAGACTGCTGGACTTGATGGGCCTTGGTTTGATCCAGCAGGGCCTTTCTTATGTTCTTATGGCAAACCACCTCTGAACATCTCTTGCTTTGAGAATCCTATGGGGGTTGCCATAAGTCAGCTGTGACTTGATAGCCAAAAAAAATGCAGCTTCTTGAGTGGGCAGATCTGCAGGGTCAAGCAACATTGACATTTGTCACTTAGAGAATGTTGTCTGCTCTATGTATGTAAATCTACTTTCAACCATCCTGCCTTTTCCCTAAAGAATCTTGTTAAGTATTCAACTCCTGACAGGATGGTGTAATAAAACCCCAAAGGAACACCGTACATGTATCTGTGGATCTTCATCACTGGAGGACCTTTTTCATTATGTGTTATCATGTCTGTTGTATAGTGAGCCTAGAGCCAAATTTTTGCATGGAATTTTGAAGGGAGTAATTTTTCGTTCTGAAATCGATAAATCGGTTTTACTTTCTGACTCTGATTCGCATGTCACTTTCAGAGTGTCTCAATTTGCTATTGCGGCCAGGAAGATTAGAGCCCTTGAAGATATCAAGAAAAACTCTGTATAGGAAATCAAATGAGTGGGACCTTTGTTTTAATAGAGATTATGTATGAAATAGTTTTATCTGGGCAATGTATATCAGTGCAATTTTATTCCTTTTCAGATACCATTTTAGGGTTTTTTTTGTACATATGTAAGGATATTTTGTAATGGCCTATGGCTAAACAAATGAATTCATTCATTCAAAAAAGTATTCAACTCCAGTTCCTTGCTTACGATGCTCTTGACATGAGTTGTTCCAGCTACTGAATCATTCTTTCAGTAGCACGAACTGGCCACTCCCCGAGTTTCAAGGCACACAAACTGGGTGTGCTGTTGGTATCGCCGACGGCCATTGGGCCGGTAAAAGAGTGTTGGGGGGGGGTAGGGAAGAGCCCACGAGGGTGCTTATTACTCTGAGAACCCAATTAAAATTATGGAGATTTGGGCCACTGCGTAATTTAAAACCATAAATGTTTTTGTAATATGTGCCGTAAAAGCACAACGTTCAAGGATGCTGCACAGTGGGCCATTCCAAGGACACAAAAAGCCAACTTAAGAGTGAGTAGGCTGGAATACTGAGGAGTAATTGGAGCCGATCCAGCATTTTCTTCAACTTCAGAGCATGAAAACTTTTGGAAACTGCTGAGTTATACAGAGCTTTACCCTTGGGGATGGGAGGGTAAACAGCGGCTTAATCCTGCTTAGGTGATTTTTATTTGTACTGTTTCCAGGATCACCCCTTGGTGGAACTTTTACTTGCCAAGGTATGAGGCTAGGGAAGTTATTTAGATTGACCTTGTCCATGTGATCTGAAGAGAGTTGACACCCTATTTCATATGATGTTGGAATGTCCCCATTACAATTCTTATCGCGATCAGTGGATTAAAAAAAAAGGTAAAGGTCCCCTGTGCAAGCACCAGGTCATCCCTGACCCATGGGGTGATGTCACATCCCGATGCTTACTAGGCAGACTTTGTTTACGGGTTGGTTTGTCAGTGCCTTCCCCAATCATCTCGGAAGGATGGAAGGCTGAGTCAACCGTGTGAGCTGGCTACCTGAAACCAACTTCTGTCGGGATCGAACTCAGGTTGTGAGCAGAGCTTGGACTGCAGTACTGCAATTTACCACTCTGCGCCATGGGGCTCTTTGATCAATGGATTACCCCTATTTTAATTAAATTACCTCCCATCGTAACAAAAGATAAAATAGTTAAGGTTGCAGGTCTCCCCTCTCCTCTGGCAGGAGGCTTTTGGGGCAAAGCTGAGGGGATCACGTGTGCACATGGCTGCGCCGATGTGCACGCATAACTTCCGGTTTACACCTGGAAGTGCCACATTGCAAGGGGCCTTTTACCACTCAAACTCCCAGAAAAAAAGGCCATCTGTTCAGGTGCTTCCAAACATTGTAACAATGGCAATACCAAAACATGAAATGCAACAGAATATAGCTCTGTAATATGGTTGCCAGCCTCCAGGTGGGGCTTAGAGATCTCCAGAATTATAATTGATTATTGTACATAATTGTAACATGTGTGTGAATGTAATGATGATCACCCTCTTTTCCTGTGGGGTTAAAAATGACTAGTCTTCCTTTTAGGTAAATAAAGTAATTTTTTTTTTTACCATTGTGAGCAAATTCTTGGCATCCCTGTGTAGGATGCTCGGTTCATGAAAACAATAGGTAACAAGAGCAAGGTACGTCTGATTTATTTTGAACGCCTTATTTGCGGGGCAGCGGGGGAGAAATCAGATTGCCACTATTATAAAGTGCCCAACTTTTCTTTTAACATTCATGGGCATTCACCACAAACAGCAAATTACAAGAGCCAACAAAAACAGAATTTAAAGCACCTGTAACCTGCTTTTGAATCGAAAGCTTTGCTTAAGCCTCGGAGGGGCTCTAATAATATACACACATCTCCGTGGACCGGGGCTCAGCTGTTGTCGCACTCTCAAATTAAGGGCTTGTTCGTTTCCTCCACAAACGCCTGAGACCAGACTTCTGTTACTGAGAAGGATAATCCACGGCTTCGGAAGGAGGCAGGTGGGAAATTCAAATCCTTCCTTTTAAAAATGTACGCCTCTGGAGCTTTAAACCCGGTACTCGGCGCTGGGGTTTCTAATGAGGTTGAATTTTGTTGTGCAGCTCTGGTAGAATACTAGTCACAATTGGGAGAAATTCTTATTTCACATCCCAGGGAGATTTTTTTATTATTATTATTGTTTCTTTTTATACAAGTTTCAATACGGTATATATTTCTTATTCTACATACATTGTTTGTATAATGTACTTTTCTCATTCCCTTCCATCCCTCCATCCCCCTCCCTAGCCCCACTCCTTCTCCTTATAATTTTAACTCTCTTAACCCCAGCCACGGGCACAAAGTCTGGATCTTCCACCGAATGTCTTTTCTTCCTTCCATTGATATCCACTCTAAGTAGGTCTTCCATCGACTCGTGATTTCCCTGCTCTTGTCTTCCCATGAAGTCTTCTGGCGCATCATCTCGACGATATACATCCCAGGGAGATTTGGGTTATTGTTGTGTTCTGTTATATGGGTTTTAAACATCACATGTGTATATTTCGTTAGGTGTTGAGTGGATGTCCCAATGAGAGATGGCTGATGTGTGTTTAGCCGATTCTGTGGTAAGGGATTGAACCCGGGACCTTCTTCGCACAAAGCAGATTCTCTTCCGCTGAGCCTCAGCAGGTTACCATCCGGAGGCAGATCCTGCCTGGCTGATGCCCACACCGGCCTTAAACTGTCTCTTTGCATACCACGTATCCTCCCTGGGGTTCCCCCACCCCGTGAGACATACAGGTCTCTCTCTGCTAGAGGTAGCCTCTGTGTTGCCAACGCAACAGAGCTGAAACTCCAATTCTCGCTTAACTTGTCACTGCCGTGTTTGTTATTTACTTATTTCCTTCATTTGTAGTCCGTCTTTCCCATTGGGACTCAAGGAGGATTACAATTATTTTTAAAAATTGCAATAAGACAGTATAATAATGCAAATAATGCAGGTGGGATTGACTAAAGTTTTCAGAGACATTAAAACTTGCAGCTGTGGCAAAGCAGCCAGGCCTGTTTCCCCTGACCAAATCTCCTGGCTTCCATTTGCAGGGGGAGGGGTTAGGGTTGCCAACCTCCAGGTGGCCAATTCCAAAAAAACAGCACAAGCTCAATAATTAGCAAAAGACAAATGCTATATTCAAAGACGATGAGTATAACACAACACACTACCATAAACACAAAATGAAAACTACACCAAAGGCATACAGGCAAAAACAACCCATAACGACAGCTGAATAGAAAAAAATCAACAAGGTAAGTAAGCTGTAAAGTTCATTCCCAAAGTTGGTAAGCGCGATGATTGATCCTGCTGGGGGAAAAAAAGGCTTCCGGTACAGCACTGGGTGAAGCAAGATGTCTCCCAGGATTTCCCTCCCTGAGAGACCCCAAGATACGTTCGAATAGGGGTGAAAATTAACACCTTACCCCAGTTCTAATTAGGGAACTGGGGAGCAGGATTTCCTCTGCAGCCACGACGGGTGGTTTGACTCCCATATACTCTGAGAGTGCTTAAAAGCCTCCCGGAGATATGGACGCTGTCCCACAGGCAATTGAGAGGATTAACATAGCCATGAACGGCTTCTTGGTCTGAGGCTTCACCTTCCTTTATCTATCAACACTTAAGGAACAACTTTATTGCATTGATCCTGCTGAAAAAAATCAAAAGCAGAAGCTGATAGACATGCGCGGAACAGTGGTTGCCAAGTTAAAGTTGGTCATGCGCAGTAGCACAATTGAAGGCAAAGGAAGGCTGGAACGAATGGACAGGCGCAGTGGACAAGCTAACCGAAAATTGGAGCAGCGCAGCTTTTAAATCGAAGATAATAACTTGATAGCTGTCTGGAAATACAAACTGATGCCTTGGTGTGGAGAGCAAGATAAACGGAACGTGTTCTCTAGCTTGTAATCACGTTTCGCTGGAAGGCTTCGTCAGCCTGGGGAGGGGAGTGTGGGAGATAATTGAGATAATTAAGTAATGTGCCAATATGGACATAAATACATTTACAAAAGTTCATTTACAAAAGTTAAGAATTCCATAACAAAAGCCAACTACAAATAAATAAGCTCAGGTTTAAACTCACCAATAGTAGAATATGTTGAACAGACAACTTGCAGCTGTGGCAAAGCAGCCAGGCCTGTTTCCCCTGACCAAATCTCCTGGCTTCCATTTGCAGGGGGAGGGGTTAGGGTTGCCAACCTCCAGGTGGTGGCTGGAGATCTCCCGCTATAACAGCTGATCTCCATATGACAGTTCCCCTGGAGAAAATGGCCGCTTTGGAAGGTGGACTGTATGGCATTGAAGTGTCCCTCCACTCTCCAAATTCCGCCCTTCTCTGGCTCTGCCTCCAAAATCTCCAGGTCATTCCCAACCTGGAGCTGGTAACCCTAGAGGGGGCACTTCTGTTCACTCAGGTCATGATCCCACGAGCCCTCCATGCCAGGGCAGTGGCTGCACTCAACTTGTGACCTACCCATGGTTTTCACTTTTTCTACCTGTGGGGGAACTCTTTCCACATCAATTAATTGGCTGAGGAACTCCTGGACTTCTGCCAGATGTTCATCAGGAAGCAAGCAACAGATGGTTGGTTTCCCTTTCAAGAATACCACCAACCTAGGGTTGCCAGGTCCCTCTTCACCACTGGCGGGAGGTTTTCGGGGCAGAGCCTGAGGAGGGCAGGGTTTGGGGAGGGACGTCAATTCCATAGACTCCAATTGCCAAAGCGGCCATTTTCTCCAGGAGAACTGATCTCTATTGGCTGGAGATCAGTTGTAATAGCAGGAGATATCCAGCTGTTACTTGGAGGTTGGCAACCCTACACCAACAGCTGGTTTTTCTGTTATGCTCTGTAACATCTTTTTCATCTCCCCTTTTCTGCACTGAACACTCAATCTGAGGAAGAGTTATGGGGAACTTGGAAGCTTGCTCGCTCTTGAGTGAAAAATGGGGCCTCATTAATAAATAAATAACGCATTACAACTTCTGCATCCCCATGAAATCCAAACTTTCTGCCACAAACTCTGGAAGCCCAAACTTAGACCACCCCCATCTTGAAATCCCAAACTTGTAACACCTTTCCAGAAGTTTGCAACCTAGGAAATCCATTTGAGTGTATTTCCATTCACAGTCATTGGTTTTCAGCATAATAATAAAGTTGTGCTTTTTTGACCCATCTTTTCAGCACTACTTATAATTGCTGTTTTGTTTTTAAAGAGCTGAAAGAACTAAAGAACTAAAAAAAAAAAAAAAAACAACCCTGAGTGAGTGAAGAGTGAATGTTGCTGCTTTGACAAAGGTTCGCAAATCCCTGAACCTTACTAAAGGTAGCAGCTGACATTTCCCACTGCAGCGTGAACCCTCGGGTGAAAATGGACGAGAATGAGCTCATCCTGGATGGATTATTTATTGCTTCGAAGCCACCCACTTCCATTCATCTGCTACACTTGTCAAAACATGCTCTTCTCACTGACTTTATTACATCCAAATGAAGGAGTTTCCTTTTTAAATCCTAATAGGCTTTTAAATGTTGAGTACATCAAACTAGAATCTTTCTTTCTTTCTTTCTTTCTTTCTTTCTTTCTTTCTTTCTTTCTTTCTTTCTTTCTTTCTTTCTTTCTTTCTTTCTTTCTTTCTTTCTTTCTTTTAAAAATATTCTTAAGTTAGGGCCAACTTGGATGTGATGCTGGGAGATTCATGGCAGTATCTTCCCAGCATTTTAAAAATACTCATGAATACATGAAGCTGCCTTATCCTGAATCAGACCCTTGGTCCATCAAAGTCAGTACTGTTTACTCTGGCCGGCAGCGGCTCTCCAGGGTCTCAGGCAGAGGTCTTTCACATCACCTACTTGCCTAGTCTTTTTAACTGGAGATGCCGGGGATTGAAACTGGGACCTTCTGCATGCCAAGCAGAGGTTCTACCACTGAGCCACAGCCCCTCGCCTAAATATTCCAGTAGGGCTCTGATGCGAATCAGAACTGTGGGTGTGTGGGGAGGTGGGGTTTAGCACTCCCCCCATTCCATTTTGCTGAGTGAAATTGATATCCACCAGTACAAGGCATGGTCATATCTGCTTTGGACATGGTGGCCAGAGTGATTTGTATGAAAAGTTGAGGTGAAATTTCTGAGGATGGGCAGGCACATTACCTTTCCCAAACCTGCGTTTCCTCCTATGGTCAATGTGTTTGTAGGGCTAGGGATAGGGTTGCCAGCTCCGGGTTGGGAAATAGCTGGAGATTTTGGGGGTGGAGCCTGAGGAGGGCAGGGTTTGGGCAGGGAAGGGACTTCAATGGGATATAGTGCCATAAAGTTGCTCTTCCAAGGTGGCCATTTTCTCCAGGTGAACTGATCTCTGTTGCCTGGAGATCAGTTGTAATAGCGGGAGATCTCCAGCTACCACCTGGAGGTTAGGAAAAAAATGGTAGGCTTAAAAATACTACTGTTTTTAATTAATTTATTACATGTATGGTAATGTAACTTGATGATGTTAATAATTAGTTTTATGTAATTACGGTCTAGCAGTTTGCGTTGTATTTTTATGTAATTTCAGGCTGCTGAAGCCTTGGGCGAAACGTGTGGGTTACATATAGATTCCACGTTCCTTTGGATTCTTTTGGAGTATGCTGTGAAGCCTGACTTTACTGCGAAGAGGACCTTGTTCCATTTTGTAGTGCTTGGAAGTTCGTTCCTTCAATTAATCATTGCGGCTATTATTATTTTGAACTGTATCTGTGCTTGCGTGAATTGTTACATTGGAGCAGCATTTCCAATTTGAACTGTATTTTTTGACCGGGAGCCGCGTTTCTAACTAGGTGCTGTTGGACATTCTAAGACACTTCCTGGCTACATATTTGTACTATTTTGGTGTATGTTTGTGCAATGCTAGTTGTTTAGACCGATAGTACACCAGTACATTTGTTATTGTTACATGTTGTAAATGTTGTGTAATTGAGCCTGCGTGGTGGTTTCTTTTGAGTAGTTTACCACCTGGAGGTTGGCAACCCTACTTCAGCCTAGATAGGATACGCCCCATCCTTTTTGAGAAATCTGACAGGGGTGAATAAGAAGAGGGATGTGCGATGCTCCTTCCCTTGATATCCCAGGTACCATCCAATATGAGTTCAAGACACTAAAGCAGACACTGCTCCCAGACCCAGAACTTTGCTCCCTTAGAGGTAGCCATCACACCGTTGTTTACAAGCAACTACAACCAGAGGTAATATTGTGGTCAAAGAGAGTGACCCTTGCACAGTGGGAGCATTTGCTTGGACAAAGCCATCTGGCAGTTCCAGGCCCTATCTCACTACCCTCTCAAGAGATCAGTGCCTGGAAAGGCCTTAACTTTGTGTACAGAGAGCTCTTGTAACATGCCAGGGGCCTCAGAGCTGAGTTATAAGGGTGTGTCTGCAAGGAACTTCCTGCTTTGCCAAACCGTGGGAAGCGCAGTGGCAAAAGCTGATGGGAACAGTCAGATACAGATTTCTGGAAAACCATCCCATCCTTGTTCATCACCTGAATTAATTGCTTAGGTGGGGCTCGGTGTTAGCTGCGTCCTTGATATATGTGTGTGTGTGAGAGAGAGAGTGCATATTGGCATCACTGCAGACCTCCAATTCATCTTTTAGGGTTGCCAGCTTTGGATTGAGAAATTCTTGGAGATTTGGGGGTAGAGCCTGGGGAAGGTGGAGTTTGGGAAGGGAAGAGACCTCAGCAGGGTATAATGCCGTAAGATCCACCTTCCAAAGCAGCCATTTTCTCCAGGGGGATGGACCTCTGGAGATCTGTTGTAATTCTGGGAGCAGGGTTGCCAGGTCCCTGTTCGCCACCGGCGGGAGGTTTTGGGTGCGGAGTCTGAGGAGGGCGGGGTTTGGGGAGGGGAGGGACTTCAATGCCATAGAGTCCAGTTGCCAAAATGGCCATTTTCTGCAGGTGAACTGATCTCTAGCGGCTAGAGATCAGTTGTTATAGCGGGAAATCTCCAGCTAGTACCTGGAGGTTGTTAGTTATGAAATATCACCAGTACTGCTAAGTTAGTTGCTAAGAAGAACCAGTACTAAGCCAATATATACTCAATAGAATTCAGTGAGCAACAATTTGTTTATTTCAACAATTATACGACAATGCAAACATTGGAACCGTACCTGGAGGTTGGCAACCCTAACCTGGAGGTAGACCTGTGTGTTGTTCTTGAGGGATCCCCTATTTCCCCAAAGCAGCAATTCATGGAGTGCTTGGGACTGCCGTGGAACAGAGAGCTGGGAAAGTCATGGAAATTATCTCTGGATACAACCCAGTGGTTTCTGGACTATTAGAGGATAATTTTTTTATTCATGGCTACAATCCATGTGTGCTGTCAATGTAAGAACCACCATTCCACAAGCAATCGTAGTTTTGCGGATGATGATGGTATTAGGATCCTTGCCTTTTTTTCTAGCATAGCTAGAGGGTTTTTATTTGGATCAGCCTGTCCTATTAATGAGTAGCAAACGGAGGGACTCATTAGGCATGCAATGACCTGGAAAACGGGCGGGTCTTTCTTGTGTCACTAACCCATGGATAATGGGCTTTGGTGGGGAGAGGTGGATGGAATCCAATCTGCCTTGTGTCAAAGCTATAACAAGGTAACGATCAGGATCAGTGGGTTTCCACCCATGCACAAACTCACTTGCTTCCAAAGCAGACGAGCCCTGGTCGTGGTTGGACGGAAAGGTCACACTAAAGAATGATGCCGGGGAGGAAGGATCATGTCACTAGGTGCTGCATGTCATGATATGCAGAGAGACAGTTAAAAACAATTGCATTCAGCATCCAGCATCCTGAGAACTATCTCTACTTGCATTTTCAGTGGTGTCTGGTCCTTGGAGCTGCAAATATATGCTCAAAAGTGGGTGGACAATGCATGCACGGATTTTCAGGCTTCTGTCTCTCTTCTCCCTTTTCCTTCCACTCCTCTTCCCCATGGGTGTTAGGTGAAGTTGCCAGCTCCTGGTTTGGAAATACCTGGAGAATTGAGAGGTGGGGCCTTTGGAGGGTGAGGTTTGGTGAGGGAGGGATCTCTGCAGGGTATAATGCCATAGAGTCCACCAAAGTAGCCATTTTCTCCAGGTGAACAAATCTCAATCACCTGGATATCAGTTGTAATTCCAGGAGATCCCCAGCCCCCACCTGGAGGTTGGCAACTCTACTGCCAGGTCTTTCTTTTGTTCTTAAATCCAGTGGCAATAGATTGGCAATCCAGTGGCAATCCAGGTGGTAGGTGGAAATCTCCTGGGATTATCTCAAGGTGACTGAGATTAGTTCACCATGCTGACATCTCTCCCCTTCTTAAAGCCTATCCTTCTCCGGTTCCACCCCCAAATCTTCAGGAATTTCCCAACCGAGAGTTAGCCACCCTACTAGTATCCTAGGCCTCTACACCTCCCTCAATAGAGCCACTCGTCAGATTCTCAAAATACACCGGTGCATCCAGGAAACCAATTGGATCCATCAGGTATGGTGCTTAAAGCGTCAGAGACACCAGCAGGCCTGGTTGGGAAATACCTGGAGATTTTTGGGGCAGAGCCTTCTCCAATCTTAAACAGGCAACAGCTGTGGACAGGGAGAGAAAGAAGGAAGGCAAGGGAGTGCTGCCACCATCACCTCATGAGCGCACTTCTTCTCATGCTGCGTTCACTCCCTTCACCCATTACAGGCGTGTTCTGGATGGCCTGTACTGCCTTCCTCTTTAAATGGGCGACAGCTGCAGAGGGAGGGAGAGAGCGCGGGGGCACGTGTCAATTGCCTCCCCACCTCCACACATAGGGTTGCCAGGTCCCTCTTCACCACCGGTGGGAAGCTTTTGGGGTGGAGCCTGAAGAGGGCAGGGTTTGGGGAGGGGAGGGACTTCAACGCCATAGTGTCCAATTGCCAAAGCGGCCATTTCCTCCAAGTGAACAGATCTCTATTGGCTGGAGATCAGTTGTAATAGCAGGAGATCCCCAGCCACCACCTGGAGGATGGCAACCCTAGATAAATGCAAGAGACAGACCATCATTTTTGGAAGCGTTGAAGATGGTATTTTTAGAGGCATTCTTGCCCATTAGTTACACACATAGTTCTCATTGTCTTTGTTCACATAGGTTTTCATATTTTTAAGCATTACAACCACCTGCAGATGGTGGCCTTGATGTAACATTTTCCACATGGATGGGGAGGGGGGGAGAATGAGGTGGGAATCTGTTTTCTGAGAAATTAGGAAGTAAGCAGAAAAACAAGAACAATGTATTTTGAGCATTGCTAATCCTGAATTTTCCCCATCTTGGTTAGCCCTATTTTAATCATCCCCCCCTCCCAATTCATGAAGGCTACAAGCCTAAAATCACTTCGTTGGGAGTAAGGCCCGCTGAATAAAAGGGGGCTTACTTACATAAGAACATAAGAAAGGCCCTGCTGGATCAGACCAAGGCCCATCAAGCCCAGCAGTCTGCTCACACAGTGGCCAACCAGGTGCCTCTAGGAAGCCCCCAAACAAGACGAGTGCAGCAGCACTGTCCCGCCTGTGTTCCACCACACCCAAGATAATAGGCATGCTCCTCTGATCCTGGAGAGAATAGGTATGCATCATGACTAGTATCCATTTTAACTAGTAGCCCTGAATACCCCTTTCCTCCATGAACATGTCCACTCCCCTCTTAAAGCCTTCCATGTTGGCAGCCATCACCACGTTTTGGGGCAGGGAGTTCCACACTTTAACTATGCGCTGTGTGGAAAAAATACTTCCTTTTATCTGTTTTGAATCTCTCACCCTCCAGCTTCAGCAGATGACCCCACATTCTAGTATTATGGGAGAGGGATAAAAACTTCTCCCTGTCCACTCTCTCCAAACCATGCATAATTTTATAGACCTCTATCATGTCTCCCCTCAGCCGCCTTCTTTCCAAGCTAAACAACCCTAAGCGTTTTAACCGCTCCCCATAGGACAGTTGCTCTAGTCCCCTAATCATTTTGGTTGCTCTTTTCTGCACCCTCTCAAGCTCTGCAATATCCTTTTTTAGGTGCGGTGACCAGAACTGTACACAGTATTCCAAGTGTGGTCTCACCATAGATTTGTACAAGGGCAGTATGATAGCAGCAGTTTTATTCTCAATTCCTCTTCTAATTATGGCCAGCATGGAATTTGCCTTTTTTTACAGCAGTTGCACACTGGGTTGACATCTTTATTGAGCTATCCACTACCACCCCGAGATCCCTTTCTTACTTCTGAGTAGACGTGCTTAGGCGTGCTTCCACGGAATCACAGCTACTTAGCATCCATTTATAGGAAACAGCTGCTGGGTTTGCCAATCACAGATTTGTCAGATTAACTTGGAAGTCCTAAAGGAGGAAGTTGTGCTTGCACAAGAGACGGTGAGAATACTTTATTTATTTTTACAAAAATACAGCACAATAAGCCGGGCATCATTCACTTGTCACAGGCTTGGCTCACTTGTCACAGGCTTCTTCTTTTGCCACCTGGTCCTGCATTCTCTGAAGTTCATCTTATTGATTTCATAGTGGCGCAGAGTGGTAAGCTGCAGTACTGCAGTCCAAGCTTTGCTCACGACCTGAGTTCGATCCCGACGGAAGTCAGTTTCAGGTAGCAGGCTCAAGGTTGACTCAGCCTTCCATCCTTCCGAGGTTGGTAAATTGAATACCCAGCTTGCTGGGGGTAAAGTGTAGATGACTGGGGAAGGCACTGGCAAACCACCCCGTAAACATAGTCTGCCTAGTAAACGTCGGGATGTGGCGTCACCCCATGGGTCAGGAATGACCTGGTGCTTGCACAGGGGACTACCTTTACCTTTAAGAATGCTTAGGACTGCTGCTTGCAGTGCAAAAGACAAGCTGCTTTCTGTCATTCAGACATAAGTCAGACTTGCTTGGAAGTTCTCCAGGTGATCAAATAATTTATACCAAAAGAAAATACACATTCATTGATACTAAAGCATAGCAATTTTATAGTTTCCTTGCAGAAGCCCTATTTTATGGGATACTCCCCCGGGCTCTGCCGTCAGTACTCTTGTGAGTGCTTCTGATTTCCTCTTCTGCTGGATCCTAGTGCTCAGTGTCCAACACAGGCAACCTGATCTGCTGATGGTATTGTTACTAGGGTTGCCAACCTCCAGGTACTAGCTGGAGATCTCCTGCTATTACAACCGATCTCCAGCCGACAATGAAAATGGCCGCTTTGGCAATTGGACTCTATGGCATTGAAGTCCCTCCCCTCCCCAAATCCTGCCCTCGTCAGGCTCCACCCCAAAAACATGCCGCCGGTGGCAAAGAGGGACCTGGCAGGTAATTGTTACACATAACCCACTTTATTCATTTATACCCTGCCTTTCTCTCCAGTGGAGACCCAAAGTAGCTGACATCGCTCTCCTGTCCTCCATTTTATTCTCACAACCCTGTGAGGTACGTGACTGGCCCCATGTTACTCAACCAGCTTCCGTGAGCATTTGAAGTGTTGGAGTCTGACACTTAGCCACTACACCACACTGGCTTTCACTTCTCCAGATAATGAGAAGTTTTAGGGGTTATGCTGATCAAAGTTTGTTCCCTTTGGGGGAGGGAGCCCTGGATACTTAGGGCAGTTTTTGCACTCTTTACTGGGAGAGCCCTGACCTGGATGGCTAGGGTTGCCAGCTCCAGGTTGGGAAATACCTGGATATTTGGGGGGTGGAGTTTGCAGATAAACAATAAAGAAGGTAAAGGTTTAGTATTAAGTTCTAAATGGTCAATTGCTAGACTTTGTATAGACATAAACATAAGTCTGGAGCTGACCTGCTGCGTTTCCCCCCTTCCCTACATCTTGAGCTAAGCTTCCCCTCGCATTTGCAATGCATTTGACAGATGTACTAGGTGGACAAATTGAAAGCTGATTTAGCAACCTGTTTTACCTCTGCCCCGATAAGCTCCCCCCCCCCACCACCACCCAAAGCATAGTATCTACATTAAATATACATTCATACGTTTTTTTTAAAACAGGCAGAATCCATGTTTAAAGGTAGAGAAACAGCTTCAGGGAAGAAGGGGAAAAATTTGTTTGGAGACACTGCTGGTTCCCGGCCATTCGTCACAGTTTATTTATGTAATTTACTTAATTTATACTCTGCCTTTCTTCCCAGTGGATACCCAGATTGGCTTGCATCATTCTCCTCACCTCCATTTTGTTCTCACAACAACTCTGTGAGGTAGGTTCAGCTGAAGAGCATATGCTCTTCCTGCACCAGACAGGAAGAATGAATTTCACTCAACCAAATCTTAAGTAAAAGATTGTGATGCAAAGGAAGCGAATGTCTACTTCCACACTGGGCACACTGCTAGGATTCTGTATTCTTAGGACACCAGATTATTTTTAATGCTAGGTGATGGTTGGCTTCATGCCAGCACCTGCAGGCTGCATCCTCACATCATAGGCTATTGCACCATCATTCCGCTATAGCAGTGGTGGGGAACATTAGGCCCGGGAGGGCGTTTAAGGCCCACAAAATAATTTGGTCTGACCCTTTGTGGGTCCTGGCAGATCTCTAGCTTAGAAGGATCTAAGCTCAGAAGGATCTAAGTCCCTCCTGCGGACAGGAATAGCCTCTATTCAAGGCAGATGTGAGTTTGTTTTGCTGAGAAAAGGAACCTTCTTTCCCTCTTGCAGAAGAGTCGTTAGCTATGGAGCTGCTAGGACCGCCCAAGAAACTGTGTTAACCCTTTCCCACCTGGGCCATGGAGAAACGTATTCCCTCTGTACTACAAGAGGGCTGGAGGCGGAAGTGGCGACGAGGGGTTAAAAGGGGCAGGGCCATAATGCGTGTATGGGGGGGAGTTCTTAGCCAGTATGTCCTCATTTCATCCCTGCAGGTGGAGGTAGCAGAAGCTGGCTGTAGAATCCAGCCCCGACTATGCGGAGCAGGAGCAACTCCGGCTGGACGGCTACGCCCGGCTGGTGCAGCAGACCATCCTGTGCCACCAGGTGGGCGAGTGCGCCACCGGTTGGATGTCTGCCTGCTTGCCCGCGCCAGGGGGGGTCATCTGGGGACGCTGCCTGCTTGGGGCTTGGTCTGCTAATTTTTAAGTTGATAATTTTGTATGGCCCGCAAATGATGTTATAAATATCCAAATGGCCCTTGGCGGAAAAAAGGTTTCCCGCCCCTGCGCTATAGCAGTAATGCACAACTGGATGTTGCTGTGTGGACGAGACAATCCTGTTGCAAACAGTTGCTAAAGCACAATGATGTTGCAATAGTCGATGATGTGCGAAGGCAGCCTTCTTTTTTAGGAACAATGCTGTCATCAAGTTCAAAGCGGCAAAAAGGGAAACCAAAAGACTTAGTAACTTAGATGAGGGAAATAAGACATACGCATCCTCCCGCATATGCTATTCTTTATGTATATTGTCCCAGGGATACTGGGATGGAAACAGTTGGCTTTCCTGGATTAAAAAGGAAGTACACAGCCAGAAGGATGGAAGTTTATTTCTGGTTGAGTTGACCTTTCCGTCGTGGTATTCTTTCATGAAGATTGATCTATGACAACAGATCAGTGCTGGACTTGATGGGCCTTGGTATGATCCAGCATGGCTTCTCTTATGTTCTTCTTATGTTAACATTTGCGATACGATGTTGCTTTCTATAATCAGTGGTCTTGGAGAGAAACCCTGTGACGTGGATGAAAAAGAACTTAATAAAATTGCTGTAGTCAAAACCGGTTATAACCCCTTCCCTGTTTCCTATGCAGGGTATGATCATAGGCAGGTTTGCTGACCGTTATCTATGAGAGGAACTCCTAGGACTACAGACATAGGGTTGCCAGCTCCAGGTTGGGAAATACCTGGAGATTTTTGGGGTGGAGCCTGAGGAGGGCAGGGTTTGGGGAGAGGAGGGACTTCAGCGGCGTATAATTCCTGGAGTCCACCTTCCAAAGCGGCCATTTTCTCCAGGTGAACTGATCTCTGTTGCCTGGAGATCAGATGTGATAGCGGGACATCTCCAGCCACCACCTGGAGGTTGGCAACCCTACTGCATGTCTCTGTGTAGTACCTGCCGCATGTCAGCCAGGGATGGGAGGTCATTATCTGACATTAACAACTTTTTACACTTAGCAGATAGCTAATTTCGCTCTTTTTAAAAAAAGTGTGATGAAAAGTTCATTTCTTCAAAGCTGAGTGATTGTGGCTACAAGCCCGAGATTCCCTGGGTTCACACATGTCTCTTTATGCCTTTTTTGCTATTCACAGTGGAAGCTGTCACTGTTTTTGCTGTCTTCTTCCTACAATTTTATTCATTTAGTTCACTTACATCTCTCCCTCCTTCCAAGGAGCTCAGGGACAGCTTATGCGGTTCTTTCACCTCCTCCTTTATACCCTCACAACAATGGCCCTGTGAGGTAGGTTAGTCTGAGAGTGGCCGGTCTAAGCAGCTCAATGAGTTTCATGGTAGAGAGGGGATTTGAACCCAGGACTTGCAGGTTTGTGTACAGCACTCTAATCTTGATGCCACACTGGCTTCCAAGGCAAAGGGTACCTAACACCACCCCATCCTGATCCCCAGTATCACCTAAATTTGCATAACTCTCCATATTGGAGAAGACAAATGACCTGAAAGCTCCTCTCCCCCACCCCCGTCACAGGCAGGATGGTGCTGCTGCACTCGTCTTGTTTGTGGCTTCCTAGAGGCACCTGGTTGGCCACTGTGTGAACAGACTGCTGGACGATGGGCCTGGGTCTGATCCAGCAGGGCCTTTCTTATGTTCTTATGTTCTTAATTAACATTCAGCCTGATGAGGTGTTCTGGAGAATTAAAACCAAGGGAAGGGCTGTAGCTCAGTGGTAGCACTTCTGCTTGGTATGCAGAAGGTCCCAGGTTCAATTCCCAGCATCTCCAGTTAAAGGAACCAGGCAAGTAGGTGATGTGAAAGACCTCAGCCTGAGACCCTGAAGGGCTGCTGCTGGTCAGAGTAGACGATACTGACTGATGGACCAAGGGTCTGATTCAGTATAAGGCAGCTTCATATGTTCATATATATGTTCAAAAAGCCTGTCTACTGTACTGCGTCATTTTGGCTACTCTACTAAAAAGACATTTATGTTGCTTTTAGGTTGTTCTGTGGACCAAAACGGTTGTTTGGAACATCTGTTTATTTCAAGGCTGCTTCCCTTTCCAAACTGTGGGACTGTGAACTATACATTTGGTCGAACCAAGCATAGTGAAACTAGCATTATTAGCATGTGGGTTTGGGAGGGTGCTGAGTATCCTTGGGGGGGGGGCACAGGATTGGTAAAGGGACCCATAGCCTCAGACTGAAGAAAGAGGCAGAGTAAATAGGGCGTTTGACTAGGGACAATTCTGAATGCGCTGGGCAGGGCAGGAGGATGGAATTTCTTGGCCATTTTATATATTAAAAAGCCCAGAGCACGTCTGTCCCCAATGCCCTACGGACAGCCAAGACATACCTTGCTTGTCCCCATTAAATCGTCTCTGTGCTCATCAAAGTCTCCTCTTTTCCTTTTACGGCAGAGAGTTCATTTGTTGCTTCCTGCTTTGTTTCTGGACTCATTTGTTGAAACAGTTTGGACAGCTTGGTAAATCTCATGCTGCTTTGGAAGTTCCTGGCCGCAAAGGCATAGAGGAGGGGATTTATGCAGCTGCTAAGAAACGCTATTGAACCTGCAATGAAGGTTCCCTTGCTCGCAATCTCCTCCAGAGCTTCGGATGCCTCTGCGTCCGAACCTTTCATCACGACTGAAGCGATAAATATTAGGTTAAAGATATGGTAGGGGAGCCAGCAGAGAGCAAAGGACACCACTACGGCAGTGACCAGCCTGGTCGAGCGTAGCTTTGGCGAGCCCGTCATGTTGCTGATTCTTTTGGCGATGCATATGTAGCAGATGGCTATTATGGCAAATGGGACCAGAAAGCCCACAAGCGTCTCCAGCAAGAGACAGGCCAGCATCTGAGAGTTCCCAGCATAGCTGCGAGAGGTACACTGTAGGCCAGACTCTGTTTCCTCCGTTTCTTGAAAGGGAAGGATGGCCGCCCCGAAAGCAATGGAGAGAAGCCAGATGAGAAGCATCACTAAGTGGGTGGACATCTTGTTTGTCCTCCGTTGAACAGCCAAGGGGCGAAAGACTGCCATGAACCTTTCCAAGCTCAGGGCTGTGATCAGGAATATGCTTGCGTACATGTTGCAGTGAACAACAAAGGCTAGGGCCTTGCAAGCGGTGACCCCAAAGAGCCAGGCTTTGGCAAAAGAATAAATCCAGATGGGCAAGGTCACAAGAACCAGGATGTCAGCAATGGCTAGATTAAGGATCAGCACAACGGTCCGAGGCCGTTGCTTCATTTGTCTACAAATGGTCCAGATCACAAAGGTATTCCCAGGAACTCCGACAGCAAACAACAAACTCAGTACAATGCACACCAAAACCCTTACGACAGCCGATGCCAGATGATTCTTGCTTTCTTCAGGCAGACTCATTCTTCTTAAAGCAATTGCCTTTCTTTGGCCTAAGTTTCTAGCTTCTTGCCAGCTCCAATACCGCACACACTGCACACTGATTTGTTTCTGCAGTAGCAAAGAGAGTCCCAGGGCTGACAGATAACACAACCACAAAAATGTAGCTTGTGACCTCAGCATTCATACTAACCTTCGTTTCACATCCTATTTTTTTTTCTGCAGAGTTCAGACTTTCAGGAATTGAAAAACTAGATGCTTTGTTTGCACAATTCTGTGGGTTTTTAAAAGTGATTCACATGTGCCCTAACCCAGTGGTCGGCAAACAGTGGCTCACGAGCCGCATGCGGTTCTTTGGCCCCTTGAGTGTGACTCTGCCACTTGGTTCGGAGCCCCTGCTCTCGCGCCTGCTCGCGCCGGCAGCCGGGCTGCACTTGCTCCCTTTGCGCCGGAGAGAGAGAGCGAGAGCAAGCGGAGGCGAGTTTCCTGTCCGGAGCCGGCGTGCCTGAGAGAGAGCGAGAGAGCAGGCAAGCGGGCGCGCTCTCTCCCCCACCCCGTGGAGAATGGCCGGGGGGAGCTCCAGGGCCCATCCATTGAAATGCGGGCCAGCACGGCTCTCCCCAAAACTGTTCCGTAAGCCGCAGCATGCAGGAACGCTGTGGCACCCTTTAAACCTCCTCTCGCCGCCTGTCAGCTGTTGGGCGGCGAGGGAGGGGGAAGAGGAAGAAGCCAGCCGTGGGCATGCCTGCATGAGGCGCGAAGCGTTCAGCCCTGCTGGGCCCCACGTGTGCTCATGTGGGAGGGGAGAAAGGTGCTGTGTTGGCGCTCTTCCCTGCCGCCCCCCTCGAAGGCCTGGAAGCCGCCTGAGGGGATCGAGGAGGAGAAAAGCGGCGAGGAGCTGCTGCTGGAAAAGCGGCAAGGAGCTGCTCGTTGCCGCTGGCCTCGTCGCCCCCGCTGTCATCCCCTGGGCTGGGCTCGGTGCCACTGCCACTAGCGGGGGCTTTCGAGGGGGGCAGCAGGGGAAAGTACCAACACAACACCTCCCCCCCCCCCACTGTGTATGCATCAGCAGGGCTGAAGGCTTCCTGCCTCGCACGCACGCGGCTGGCTTCTTCCTCTTCTCCCCTCTCGCCCCCAACAGCTGACAGGCGGCGGGGAGGCCAGCAGCAACAAGGCGGGGCCTCCTCCTCCAGGCTCCAGCAGCAGCTCCTCCTCACCATCTTCCTCCTCCTCGTCCCACTCAGGCGGCTCCCAAAAGTCCAGCTCCAGCTGCCACCCCCATCGTCCTCCTCAGGTGCCTCTCCCCTGGCCGTTTTCGCCCGCCACCTCCTCCTCCTCCTCCTCAGGGCTCTCGCGGAGGGCCAGGCGGCCCCTCAACAGCCGCGCGTCCGCCAGAGAAAGGCCTGCCATCCCCCGCCGTCCTCCCCCTCTCCTTTCTCCCCTCTTCTTCCTTCCTTCCTTCCTTCCTTCCTTCCTTCCTTCCTTCCTTCCTTCCTTCCTTCCTTCCTTCCTTCCTTCCTTCCTTCCATCCTTTCTTCCCCAGTTCCTTCCTTCTCTTTCCTTTCCCATTTCCTTCCTCTTTCTTTCTCTCTGTCCCTCCCCCCACTCTTCCTTCCTTCCTTCCTTCCTTCCTTCCTTCCTTCCTTCCTTCCTTCCATCCTTCCTCCCTTCTCAAACCCTGCCCTCCTTAGGCTCCACCCCCAAAATCTCCAGATATTTCCCAACCTGGAGCTGGCAACCCTATATTTCACACAGTGGCCAACTGGTTGGCCTGAAGGGCCAACAAACAGGACACCTGACAAGGGTTTGCCTAAACCAGAACATCAGGAAAGGAATGATAGCACATGAGGAGAGGGGAGATAAAGCAAGCTCAAGGGATACTCCCGATAATCATACCATGATTTGGCTACTACATGGGACCTGGGTAGGTAGTACCTGGAGATCACTCGCTATTACAATTGATCTCTAGATGACAGAGATCTGTTCACCTGAAGAAAAAGGCCATTCTGGAAGGTGGACTCTATGGCATTGTAGCCCACTGAAATCCCTCCCCTCCCCAAACCTCGACCTCCTTAGGCTCCACCCATCATCACCACATATTTCCCAACCCAAAGCTGGCAACCCAAAGAAGAGTTGGATGCTGGGCCACGTTTTCTCCTTTCACACATACATGGATCTTGCATGTGCACACATGCACTGCTTGCACACTGTCCTGTAGGCATACACATGTACTTCCTTTCCTTTTCTTTATCCCAATATCAATATCAAAAGCTTTATTGGCATAAAATAAATAAATACATATTAGGATAAAAGGAGTTTTAAAACTTGAATAAGACTCTTCCTTACAATCATATACGTGGTTTAGAGTAGTTTAAAAATAAGTCCCAGGAAGTTGGAAACTCCTGCAGTAACCTGAGAGTGACTGTGACTTAGGAGAAATCTGACTAGCTCTTTATTGGTGCCACCAAGGCAATCTTTCAGGAGGGGTTCAATTATCTGTTCTCGGAAGGGAGAGCCGTGCTCACAATGTAGCAAATTGTGGGCCACTGTTTCGGCTTGGCCGATGGCACAAGAGCATAGCCTTTTAACATAGGGGACCTTGGCATATCTGCCCCTGGTCCAGGCCGTGGGAAGTATATTAACTTAATAAACTTTAATTAAAGTTTTAAGTCTTAATTAAACTATAGGTACACTGGGGGGGAGATGCTAGGGTTGCCAGGTCTCCAGCCACCACCCAGAGGTTGGCAACCCTAGTAGAGGAAGGGAGGTGGGAGGGATGAAGAAAGGAAGGAAGGAACCGGGGAAGGAAAGAGAATGAAGGAACTGGGGAAGGAAGGAAGGAAGGAAGGAAGGAAGGAAGGAAGGAAGGAAGGAAGGAAGGAAGGAAGAAAGAAAGAAAGAAAGAAAGAAAGAAAGAAAGAAAGAAAGAAAGAAAGAAAGAAAGAAAGAAAGAAAGAAAGAGTGGGGGACGGACAGAGAGAAAGAAAGAGGAAGGAAGGAACTGGGAAAGGAAAGAGAAGGAAGGAACTGGGGAAGAAAGGATGAAAGGAAGGAAGGATGGAAGGAAGAAAGAAAGAGTGGGGGACGGACAGAGAGAAAGAAAGAGGAAGGAAGGAACTGGGAAAGGAAAGAGAAGGAAGGAACTGGGGAAGAAAGGATGAAAGGAAGGAAGGATGGAAGGAAGAAAGAAAGAGTGGGGGATGGACAGAGAGAAAGAAAGAGGAAGAAAGGAACAGGGAAAGGAAAGAGAAGGAAGGAACGGGAAGAAAGGATGAAAGGAAGGAAGGATGGAAGGAAGAAAGAAAGAAAGAAAGAAAGAAATAGTGGGGGGGAGGGACAGAGAGAAAGAAAGAGGAAGGAAGGAACTGGGAAAGGAAAGAGAAGGAAGGAACTGGGGAAGAAAGGAAGGAAGGAAGGAAGGAAGGAAGAAAGAGGGGGGAGAAAGGAGAGGGGGAGGGGGAGGACGGCGGGGGACGCCAGGCCTTTCTCTGGCGGACGTGTGGCTGTTGAGGGGTCGCCTAGCCCTCCGCGAGAGCCCTGAGGAGGAGGAGGAGGCGGGCAAAAACGGCCAGGGGAGAGGTGCCTGAGGAGGAGGACGATGGTGGCAGCAGCCTGGAGCTGGACTTTTGGGAGCCACCTGAGTGGGACGACGAGGAGGAAGGCAGCGAGGAGGAGCTGCTGCTGGAGCCTGGAGGAGGAGGCCCCGCCTCGTTGCTGCTGGCCTCCCCGCCGCCTGTCAGCTGTTGGGGGCGAGAGGGGGGAAGAGGAAGAAGCCAGCCGCGTGCGTGCGAGGCAGGAAGCCTTCAGCCCTGCTGATGCATGCACGGTGGGGGGGGGGAAGGTGTTGTGTTGGCGCTCTTCCCTGCTGCCCCCCTCGAAAGCCCCCGGCAGTGGCAGCGGCACCGAGCCCAGCTCGGGGGATGACAGCGGGAGCGACGAGGCCGGGCCTCCAGGCTCCAGCAGCAGCTCCTCCTCGCCGCCTTCCTCCTCCTCGATCCCTTCAGGCGGCTTCCAGGCCTTCGAAGGGGGCGGCAGGGAACAGCGCCAACACAGCACCTTTCTCCCCTCCCACATGAGCATGCGTGGGGCCCAGCAGGGCTGAACGCTTCGCGCCTCACGCAGGCATGTTCGCAGCTGGCTTCTTCCTCTTCCCCCCTCCCTCGCCGCCCAACAGCTGACAGGCGGCGCGAGGAGGTTTAAAGGGTGCCACAGCATTCCTGCACGCTGCGGCTTACGGAACAGTTTTGGGGAGAGCCTTGCTGGCCCGCATTTCAATGGATGGGCCCTGGAGCTCCCCCCGGCCATTCTCCATGGGGGGGGAGAGAGAGAGAGCACCTGCTCGCCTGCTCTCTCACTCTCTCTTGCTCTCTCTCTCTCTCAGGCGCTCCGGCTCCAGACAGGAAACTCGCCTGTGATCGCTCTCGCTTGCTCTCTCCGGTGCAAAGGGAGCAAGCGCAGCCCGGCTGCCGGTGCGATCAGGCACGAGAGCAGGGGCTCCGAACCAAGTGGCAGAGCCACATTCAAGGGGCCAAAGAGCCGCATGCGGCTCGCGAGCCACGGTTTGCCGACCACTGCCATAGGGTAGCTCTTTATCCGTTAGAAGCTCCTTAATCCATTGAGGCATACAGCACAAAGGTCCAACTATCCTAACCATCCTATTCTTATTCCTGATAGCTTTAGGATCTATTAAAGCATACGTTCCTATCAGGGGCGTGTCATAAATTGGCATGTACTTCCTTACAATCACTCATAGATCTGTACACATGGCTCTCACACATTCAAGCTGCAGTCTTATGCATGCTTGCTGCATAAGGTTGCCAACCTCCAGGTAGTAGATGGAGATCTGCTATTACAACTCATCTTCAGCTGATAATCAGTTCACCTGGAGAAAATGGTGGCTTTGGCAATTGGACTCTATGGCATTGAAGTCCCTCCTCTCTTGTAACCCCACCCTCCTCAGGCTCCACCCCAAAAATCTCCAGGTATTTCCCAACCTGGAGCTGGCAACCCTATTGCTGGAGAGTAAGGCCCACTGAACTCAGTGAGATTATTAGTTCTGAGTAAACAGGCATAGGAATTGCACAGACCACCTTCTTCTCACCCTCACACACTCCTTTTGCACACTTGGATGTAGTAACTTGTCAAAATATGTGACCTTGGACCAGTCACCCTCTCTCAGCGTAGCCTACCTCGCAGGGTTGTTATGAGGACAAAAGGAAGGGAGTAGCATCATGTATGCTTCCCTGAGATCCTTGGAAGCCAAGTGGGATGAAAATGCACTAGATACATAGCTTTGCCAGCCTGGGGGGTGGGTGGGGGTGGGGAGACATCATTGATGCACTGATTTCCCTTCTGGCTTAAACCCAAAAGTCACCAAAGCGCTCTAGAATTTTGCCAGTCTCTCTGGTTTACCACAGAGATCGTTGAAATCCTAGAGAGTCAGCCAGAAGTGAGGATGTGTAGACAATCTCCCCCCCTCCCATTTTCCCCACTCTGTTCATTCAAGCAGTAGCTGGGGCCAGGAGGCACTGGCAGGAGATTGCTTGTCACACCTTGAAAGTCAGCAACCCTAACTGACAACACACCCCATGTAGAGCCCTTCAAACCCTGCACTTTGAGGCTAAATGTTTCTCTTCCAGTATACAAAGGTTCCAAGCTGCTTCGTGCATCTGATAAAGTTATGGTAGTTGACAAACAATTGGTGCTACAATCACTTTGTTGCACTTTAAGAACAGCGCTCTCGCCTTTTTCTTTTCTTTTCTTTTCTGTGCTGACTCCAAATTTTTACTGATGTGAGTTGACAAAATGGCCACATGTCTAGTTGGGTGAGGGTGTGCTGCCCTCTAGAGGCTGTTCTGAAACCTGCACCCAGACTTTTAAAAACAAAATAATGGTTGTATCTGCTTGTGAAAATTCTCCGTTGCCCTTATACACATCTGGGAATCAGCCAAGGTACAATTAACACGACTTGCCGATAACGTTAGGCAACTGTTGACGAAATTATGTTTCTTTTAAAAACAATTTTGGGAGGGAAAAGAAGAAAGAGCAGCACAAAAGGATTCCAATATATTGCTGATAAGGTTGCCAAGTTGCAACCTGGAGCTTCTGCCTTTGTCTTCACATTCCGTGATGTAGTGGATGAGCAGGCAGCCCCGGTTCCTCCTGTGTATCCCTTCTGGTTTCTCCTCTGCTGCTGTGTGGCACTCCTAGAGTCCTGTTCAGTAGAGTAGGCAGGGAGGATCAGAGGAGCATGCCTATTATCTTAGGTGCTGTGGAACACAGGCAGGATGGTGCTGCTGCAGTCGTCTTGTTTGGGGGCTTCCTAGAGGCACCTGGTTGGCCACTAAGTGAACAGACTGCTGGACTTGATGGGCCTTGGTCTGATCCAGCAGGGCTTTTCTTATGTTCCTATGCTTTTCTTATGAGAAATGACGGTTCAATCCAGGGGTCTGCAACCAATGGCTCCAGAGGCAAACTTGGGTCAGTACAGAACCAAACGGGGATCTTTCAAAAAAGAACACAATCTCTTAAAGTTAAGGTGAACTGGAGGGGTTGGTGGCGGGATGCTAGAATAATCTATATGTGAAGGGAATGGCGGGCAAAGATTTTTATGGAACTTTGAGACACTTCACCGAAATGGGAATTATAAGAGGTCAACACTTGTCGCGATGGGTAGCCGTGTTAGTCTGTCTGTAGCAGTAGGAAAGAGCAGGAGTCCACTGTCACCTTAAAGACTAACAAAATTTCTGGGAGGGTATGAGCTTTCGTGAGTCACAGCTTACTCATACCCTACCAGTAGGGTTGCCAACCGCCAGATAGTAGCTGGAGATCTCCTGGTATTACAACTGATCTCCAGCCAATAGAGATCAGTTCCCTCAGAGAAAATGGCCACTTTGGCAATTAGACTCTATGGCATTGAAGTCCCTCCTGTCCCCAAACCCCGCCCTCCTCAGGCTCCACCCCAAAAGCCTCCCACCGGTGGCGAAGAGGGACCTGGCAACCCTACTCTCAGCTGCACTGCGGTTTCCATGTGACTAATTTCCCCACAATTTCCGTGCCCCACCTTCTCCAGTTACCACCCCCAAATAGGATGCCAGACCTGGGGATCCCCTGGAATTACAGCTCATCTCCAGACTATAGAGATCAGTTCCCCTGAAGAAAACGGATGCTTTGGAGGGTGGACTCTGTGGCATTGTACCGTGCGAAGGCCCTTATCCTTCCCAGGCTCCACCCCCAAATCTCCAGGAGTTTCCCAACCTATATCTGGCAAGTGGCAACCCTACCCCCAAATCTCCAGGAATTTCCCAAACCAGAGTTTGGTACCCTGTCCCCATATCCGAGGCTATGGCAAAGCGCTGAAAAGCCAACAAGCCAGAGAGACCCTGTAAAAGCTTGCAGCTGAGATGGGGAAAGTTTCCAGCTGTAGAAGGAGGCCTGTAGGCTGAGAAACTGAGTGCGATTTTGAGCAAGAAAGCAGATAAAACAATTTGCGGTTGCTGGCCGGTAATCAGGAGTTCATTCTTTGTGTGCCTGAACTCCCTGGAGATTTGGGGACCTATTAATCCATCGATCAATATGTACCTGCTGGCTAAGCAAATTGCATGAATGAGTCAGGAGGCATATCAGGGGCTGTTAGGAATTGCCAAATCTGGTTTAAACTGTGTTTGTGCAACCATGTGAAAAAGATCCTGGGTTGAAGAAGAAGAGTTGGTTTTTATATGCCGACTTTCTCTACCACTTAAGGCAGAATCAAACCGGCTTACAATCGCCTTCCCTTCCCCTCCCCAAGTCAGGCCTGTTGAAAGATGAGGGACTGGAGGACAACATTCCAGTCACTCTGTGGGCCCATGAAGTTGGGCAAGTCAAGTGAGTTGACTTGATATAATGTTTGTGTTAAGTCTGTGCAGTAGGAGAGTGGGTCCAGAGGGGTTTTTCCCTGGGGCCCTTTGGTAGCTCTTAGTAGCCCTGTCTTGAGCAGATGTTTCTGGCCCATGTGAAAAAGATTCTATCCCAAGAAGGTAGGGTTGCCAGGTCCCTCTTCACCATTGGGGGTAAGCTTTTGGGGCAGAGCCTGAGGAGGGCGGGGTTTGGGGAGGGGAGAGACTTCAATGCCAGAGAGTCCAGTTGCCAAGGTTGCCAACCTCCAGGTACTGAGAGAGAATTTCTCTCATTATGACATGTGAGCCAGCCACTGAGCGGTCCATGTCCTTATCTGAGGAAAATTAATCATCAAAACAGGAAGATTACCGGATCCCTGTGGCCAACACTCTTGATACAGGTCAAGGGAACTCAGAAACAGCATCATTGTCCAAGATTGCATGCTATATAGCAAGCTGATTTACTGCCTTGAAGTAAACTCCTACAAGGTTTATTCTGTGACCTAAAAGGACTTTCTTTCTTGGACATTCCTACATTTTGTATACCTGCTGTACTTTTTTTTATATATTATTGCACTTTGTATTTGACATAGTTCTTGATACTCTTACAACAACACTCACACTTTTGCATACTACTTGTGACTTTGCCTTCCTGTTGTTTTCTTGTTCATAACCTTTGTAACAACGGGCTAATTTTGTATTGAAACCTCCAGGTACTAGCTGGAGATCTCCTGCTATTACAACTCATCTCCAGGTGACAGAGGTCAGTTCACCTGGAGAAAATGGCCGCTTTGGCAATTGGACTCTATGGCATTGAAGTCCCTCCCCTCCGCAAACCCCACCCTCCTCAGGTCAGAACCAAAAACCTCCTCCTGGTGGTGAAGAGGGACCTGGTGGTGAAGAGGAACACTATCAATTGGCAAAGCAGCCATTTCCTCCAGGTGAACTTGTCTCTATTGGCTGGAGATCAGTAGTAATAGCAGATCTCCAGCTAGTACCTGGAGGTTGGCAACCCTACAAGAAGGGGATGTTTTGGG
This sequence comes from Euleptes europaea, assembly GCF_029931775.1. Taxonomy (NCBI): domain Eukaryota; kingdom Metazoa; phylum Chordata; class Lepidosauria; order Squamata; family Sphaerodactylidae; genus Euleptes; species Euleptes europaea. The sequence goes on along the minus strand of NC_079328.1, from coordinate 25,679,417 downwards.
GGTAGAGCCTGGGGAAGGCAGTGTTTGGGGAAGGGAGGGACCTTACTGGCATGCAATGCCATGGAGTCCACCCTCCCAAGCAGCCATTTTCTCCAGAGGAACTGATCTCTGTCATCTGGGGATCAGTTGTAATGCCGGGAGATCTCCAGGCACACCTGGAGGTTGGCAACCCCAGTCCTGAGGTTTGAAGGGAGCACCATGTTGGTACACTTCCCAGCTAGGTCCCTCAGGTTGATAAAAGGGTAATGGATCGGTTGCTTGGTAAGTTCGCAAGTTGTGCAGGCTGGATTTAATGTAAAGCAATCTGATTTGCAATTACAGCGCTCGAGAAGGATGCGGAAAGGCAGCGGTGTTGGGCAGCCAGGCCTCTGGAGGTCGGAGCCATTTCCAGCAAATCATACTACAGAGGATTCCCCATGGAGAGTGGAAATGAAAACGAAATGAATCTTAAAGCGGCAGACAGAGCAACTCCGATTACTGTGACGGCCTTTGTTCTCCTCTCTCTTTTAGATGGGGCTCCTTTGTTGCTTTTGGCAAGCTGCTGTTTTTAAAAGCAAGACCAAGAATTCTTCTGAACCCGGATCTCTAACATAGCTGCTCCTGGAAACTTCCACGGAAACAAAAGGGCAGAACCACACCCAGCAGGAAACCAGCCAGGCAAAGCACAAGATGCAAACCCAACCTAAAATACTCTTTCAAGGGCCTGGGGGCACTTTTAGAATATTGATGGTTAGATGGCACCATCACAAAACGTAATGATTCCCATTATTGTTGGAATGCCAAATATTTTAATATGATGGCACAGGGATGCCAGCCTCCAGGTGAGAAATGGGGATCCCCCAGAATTACAGCTCATCTCCAGACTACAGAGATCAATTCCCCTGGGATGCTTTGGAGGGTGGACTCTATGGCATTGTACCTAGTTGGAACCTAGTCTTCCAACAGGTTCCTTCCTGAGAAGGAACCTGTTGGAAGACTGTTAAGAAATAACATTGTTGGTATCCTGGGAAGGAACCTTATGAAGGATTCTTGGATATGGATTCTTTAATATGAAATAAGAGACGGGATATATAAGGTTAGTGAAGTGGAACTGATGAAGAACTGAAATGGCCATCTTCCTCTTCACTTTTGAGCCCCTGCTTTGGGACTAATACTTACCTGGAATCCACACCTGAAAGGAGAAAAAAACCTGGAATTGGTACCTGTTGGACTTTTTGTCTGTCTTTAGGATAGTGAATTTGGGAAACCTTGGAATATTGTGACTTTGTGTCTTTAATGCTTAAGAAATAGGACTTTTTGTATGTGTTTGTCATTGTTATTGTTATAATACAGTCTGTTGTTTAGCTATACTTTGTATGATTGATCTGTGTTAGATTTGGAGTAAGTACTTGGAGGTTGGCAACCCTATGGGCTGGTGGGCCATGCAGTTGCTGTGGAACCAGAGTAGACCTAGTTCTCTGCAAGATTCTGGCCTATTTAAGACCTCAAGCAAAACAACGGGAGAGTTGCTGGATCAATAGGGTTGCCAGGTCCCCCTGGCCACCGGTGGGAGCTTCATGGGGGAGAGGCTGGAGGTAGCAATCTGTGCACGCATCCCTTCCAGGTTTACCCCAGAAGTGCCAGCATTACACCAAGACCACTCTAGCATGGTCCTCCAAATACTATATGGTTTCCCATAAGACTTTTTGGGGGAGAGTGCTAGAGCGTCCCCATTGGGATACTGGTGCTTCCGGGGTAAACCCAGAAGTGATGTAATCGCGCCATGCGCACAGATCACTCCCCCCCTTCAGCTGGCCTGCTTCTGCTCTAGGTTTGCCAAGTCCCTCTTTGCAACCAGTGGGAGGTTTTTGGGGAGGAGCCTGAGGAGGGCGGGGTTTGGGGAGGGGAGAGAATTCAGTGCCATAGAGTCCAATTGCCAAAGTGACCATTTTCTCCAGATGAGCTGATCTTTATTGGCTGAAGATCAGTTGTAATAGCAGGAGATCTCCACCTAGTAGCTGGTGGTTGGCAACCCTATTCCTACCGCCAACCAGCTGAAGGTCAGCGGGCAGGCTGTTTAATTGGCGGGTGATTTCCTGCCAGTACCAGGCAAATGGTAACCCTATGGATCAACCTGTTCACAAAATCACAAACCTTGGGTGCTAGATCCAGTTCAGACCCTGACAAGAGATAATTTGCAGGGCACGTCCTGGCTGTCCAGGAGACCAGCATCCTAGGAAGCCTGAGACCAAAGCAACTACCTGTATTTGACAGAGTTCAGCAGAAATTTCCTTGTCAACAGAATATGTTTCCAGTAGAAAATCTTGTGTTCCCTGTACAAAAGGAGAAAAACCACAGAATGCAGCAGGAAATAACACATTCACAGCAGAATTGCACATGTTGAACACATGAAACTGCCTTATACTGAATCAGACCTTTGGTTCCTCAAAGTCAGTATTGTCTACTCAGACCAGCAGTGGCCCTCCAGGGTCTCAGGCAGGAGTCTTTCACATCACCTACTTGCCCAGTCCCTTTAACTGGAGAGGCCTGGGATTGAACCTGGGACCTACTGCATGCAAAGCAGATGCTGTACCACTGAGCCACAGCTCAAGATAGCTAAATTTCCCTTCTGTGTCGTTAACAACAAACTACCACACTCTGCAATGTAGCAGGTAAAAGCTTTTTTGGAGATGGAAATAGGTGACGGAGCCATGACAGGGCCATGAAAGGCCGTGGAAGGAAAACTTCCCCTCCAGAAATGTGCGGCCAAGGTTAACCATGGTTTCCAAGCAGCTGCTCAATTTCGTGGTTAGCTACATTCCCAGGATAATGTCTGCATTTCCCAAACGTGCCTGTTGATTTCTGCCCACGGGAATCTTGGTCTGCAATATCTGCCATTCACCATGCCCCTGGGGGTGGGATGGGATGCTTTGAAGTTCCTTCCAGCTTCAATTATTCTTGTACCAAACAGGCCAGATAGACTAGATAAAAGTTGCAGAACAAGCCAGCGTGCAGACTCCAGAAAGTTTTGTTGGGACAAGATGATATCCAAATGCAAGTTGGGACAACGTCAAGGGGCTAGAACTATCCTAAGCAAGTTTTAGGGCTCCCAGGTAGGGCTGCCTGATTTTCCTTACCAGTTCCCTGTGTTTTAACTGAGGCTTTATCGGCATGATATAGATGTGCCTATGGTCATTTACGCATGGTCGCTTTAACCTCCTTTATTCCCCTGCCTCTTTACACACTGTTTCGTGATTAGCTGTGAGAGAAGCCAATCTTCTGTGCTTCCCCTGTTTGGCTATCTGCATGCTGCCTTGAAGAGGGTTTTGGAAAAGGGTGGGGCGAAGCTCAACCCAAGAAAGTTGTACGCTCGCTTGGTGATTCCAGAATGAGCCAGGATGAACGGTTTAATTTGGGCCAGAAGAGGAATGGGAAAAGCCGGGTTCATTTTGCGTTGAAACAGGGTTGAGCCGGCAAGGAATGAGGTAACGTGCATACAGAAAAATTTGATCCTGGCTGAAACAGGGATTAAAGGAGGGTAAAGCGACCATGCAGAAATGACCTATGTTTCCAAAGGAATGGGGGGAAATAATCCAAAAGGTCCACGCATTCTACATGTTTGGACAGGTAACAGAATAGACTAGATCAGCTATTCTGGCTCAGAATGTTCAAGAACATCAGGGTGAGTTTGCTGTAGTAGAGCCCTTGCCTGGGATGAGGGAGACCTGGGTTCAAATCCTTGGTGTGACCTTGGTCCTCTTTGCCTCACCTACTTTTCCATGATTGTTGCGAGGACAAAATGGCTGTGGGGTAGGGTTGCCGGTTCCGGGTTGGGAAAAGCTGGAGATTTTGAGGGTGAAGCCTGAGGAGGTGGGGTTTGGGGAGGGGAGAGACTTCAATGGGGTATAATGCCATACAGTGTACCTTCCAAAGTGGGCATCTTCTCCAGGGAAACTGATCTCTGTAACCTGGATATCAGTTGTAATATCAGGAGATCTTAGGGTTGCCAGGTCCCCCCTTGGCTCCGGTGGGAAGTTTGCAGAGGCAGGGATCACATGAGCTCGACAGCGCCAAAGCATCACTTCCTGTTTACACCTGGAAGCACCACATCGCAACGGGCTGTCTACCTCACCCTCCCCTGGCAGAACCAGGGTCAGGGCGGCTAACACCATAGATATACAATACACAATAAGTACAAAATTTAAAATACAATTAATGCTGAAAATTAATATATTTCTCCTATGGATGGCACCATAACCCTTATTTTACCATAGGGAGAGATGGTTCTGTAGGCGGCCATAACCCAACCGTCTAGATTTATATCACGCTTCCAGGGTAAGGCATGCAATTACCACAGAAGCCTGGTAGGGGAAATGGATAAGTAATTAGTGAGGACTTTATCCCTCGGCTAACGCGAGAGCAGGTTACTAAACAGCTAGCGTGTAAGTAAATAATTTATACAATGCTTTTTATGTGCACTCTTTATAATGAAATTATGTATTTCAAGTTTGCTTAAGGTTTACAATCATGTTGATGTATACAGAAACAAAACAGTATACATCCAATATTAGGCAAAATTCCATGTAATTTATGCCGCAATGCCTATGGTTTTGACATATATATGAATATTTGTGTTGTAATATTCTAATATTGTAATGCATATCTTAGTGGTCCCTGAGGAAGGCCTTAAAGGTCGAAACTGGGTGATAACCGGACCCCTGTACTGCACCCCATCAAATAAAAGGGAACATCGGTACCATCTCCGAAGCTGAGAGCGTTACCATATGCGGGATTTCAACACGTGAATAAGGACCGCCCTTGAACGAGTAGCTACCGTGAATATTAACGGTCTACTGTAATTTTTGTTCTGTAATTTTGTTTGTACTTACAACGCATACTTTATGGAATTTATGATGAATATAGAATATCAAAGAAATTCAGAATCCGTCATAAAATCATCATAAGAACGTATTTTTGGCTAATTAACTGCTGGTTTTGGTTTGCAACCTCCAGGTAATAGCAGAAGATCTCCTGCTATTACAACTGATCTCCAGCCAATAGAGATCAGTTCACCTGGAGAAAATGGCCGCTTTGGCAATTGGACTCTATGGCATTTAAGTCCCTCCCCTCCCAAACCCCGCCCTCCTCAGGCTCCGCCCCAAAAATCGCCCACCAATAGCAAAGAGGGACCTAGCAACCCTATTCCAGGGGGAGGAGATGGGTATACAAGGGGAAAACCACAGGGGGAAAGAGAGATAAGGAATGAGAGGTAAGATAAGGGATGTAGAGGAGGAAAGAAAACAGGGTGGGGAAAGGAAAGAGAAAGGAAAAGGAAATAGGATGGGGAAAGGAAAAAAGGAAGGGGGACGGGCAGGGAAAGGAAAGGAAAGCCAGTTTAAAGATGTAATACCGTCGCTGCCTTCAACCATAAGCCTGGTGGGACATCTCTGCCTTGCAAGCCCTGCGGAACTGGGCCAAGTCCTGCAGGGCAAGAGTCTCATTAGACAGAGTTCCACCTGGCTGGAGCTAGGGCCAAAAATGCCCTGGCTCTGGTTGAGGACAGCCGGACTTCCTTAGGGTCAGGGATCACTAATAAATTATATCCTGCTGATCTTAATGCTCTTTGAGGGGTATAAAGGGAGAGGCGATCCCAAAGATACAGCAGTCCGATATCGTTCAGGGCTTTGAAAGTTAATAGCAAAACCTTGACTCTGATCCGGAATTCAATCTGGAGCCAGTGCAGCTGGAGAAGCACCGGTTGGATAGGGCCTTCCAGCATGGTGTAGTGGTTAAGAGCAGTGGTTTGGAGCTGTGGAGTCTGATCTGGAGAACCGGGTTTGATTCCCCACTCCTCCACATGAGCGGCGGAGGCTAATCTGGTGAACTGGGTTGGTTTCCCCACTCCTAAACATGAAGCCAGCTGGGTGACCTTGGGCAAGTCACACTCTCTCAGCCTCACCCACCTCACAGGGTGTCTGTTGTGGGGAGAGAAGGAGATTGTAAGCCGGTTTGAGTCTGCCTTAAGTGGTAGAGAAAGTCGGCATATAAAAACCAACTCTTCCTCTTCTTCTTCTTCTTACGAGTGGTAGTTAGGAGAGGTAGACTCTAATCTAATCTGGAGAACCACGTTTGATTCCCTTCAAGAGCCGCCGTCTGTCCCTGGCCTTGAAGAAATGAGCAAGCTCCTTGGAGAAAGGACAGGTAGATGTAACAAAAAAGGAGGGAGATCCACCCTATTTCCTGTAGAATTGTTGCTGATTACACCAACAGTCAGCCAGAAGATTATCTCTCCTGAGGCCCTGTGGGAAATGTAGTCCTCAGGGAGCCTAGCTTTCTGAATCAGCAGATTAGAGGTTATTTCAATGCTGCTGCACCTTAAACTGCTGTTACAAGCACAAGAACAAGTTGCACTGGTTTCCTTCTAGCTGACGGGCAACCCTACACCCATCTATCAAATGGGATCACACATAAAAAGGTTTTCTTTGAACTAGATTCTGGGGTTGCACTCTTTACTCGCCAGCTATGCTCCTGTGCCTTGAGACAGACCCACGGAAATTTCGGATGAGATGCTTATCTTAGCATGGAGGTATAGAGAAGTCTCACCTGCCGAATTGCTGTAGGTTGGGTTGTTGATAAGGGCACAGTGTGGGAAAGGGTGCCAAAGGGCCCCAGACAAACAAAACAAACAAATGCAGCCTGGGTCTTTTCCTGTCCCTTTCAACAGAGGTTGGCTACTGTAATGATCTCTACATGGGTCTGCCCTTGAAGATGACTTAGAAACTGCACATCAAAAGAGCCTATTGCTCCTGTTTTATGATGGTTTCATTGGTTCCCCATGAGTTTACAGATAAAAATCAATTGTGCACTTACCTTTACAGCAGTTCATGCCTTGGGGTCCACGTACTTGAAGGACCACTTTTTCTAGTATAAACCCGTGCAGTGGTTTTGCTCCTCACAACAAGGTCTTTTGTGGTCCTTTTCTCCGCTAGAATACAATCTGTTATTGATAAGCCTGTATTATTGTATCAATTCCCAATGACAATAACACAGTAGGAGGTTGATAGTTCAAAGCAGTTTGTTTATTAGGCCCAATATACACACCGGGTGAAAATTGGCCAAATGCGCAGGATAATTCACACAAACATCAAAGGAGTGCAAGCATGGATATAATCTTTGGTAATGGGAGGTACAAAAGACGAAATACATGGCGTCAATACATAGAACCAATAATAGATATTTAAGGATTTGAATACCCTATTAAAGATTCGGAAGCGTTACATAGAAATGGTGATCTCATTCTCACTAATGAGCAGTGAAGACCCATATTCCCAGGTGCTTCTCTATTTGATCCTAAATTACTGCAGTTCTTCTTATCTTGGACCCTGGCAGCTGCCAAGGCTAACTAAGAGGGTTCCTAGCTGGTTCTTATCTCTGGAAAACCAGCTAATGCAAGCATACTAAGGCCATCTATGGATTCTTTAATTAGCTTCTAACTAAGGAGCAACAGTGGGCCTCTTATACTTGAGGCCTGTAACATATGCAAGTGCTTGGTGCAACTATACAAGCCACCTCTAATATGCTGAGTGTGGCATGTTCATGAGTGCAGATATACTTTATTGAGTACAAAGAATATATTTCAAATCAAAGAATACATTTCCAATACATTTCCCATAGCATATAATGATTTCAGGCATTACATTATGGCCCGGGCTCTGTTTTTTTCAGCTGCTGCCCCACCGCTATAAGATGCTCTCCAGGAATTCACTCAGATGATCACATGAAGCTGCCTTATACTGAGTCAGACCATTGGTCTGTCAAGGTCAGCAGCTTTACAGGGTTTCAGGTTGAGCTCTTCACATTACCTCCTACTCAATCACATGAATTATACTGAATCAGACCCTTGGTCCATCAAAGTCAGTATTTTCTACTCAGACTGGCAGCGGCTCTCCAGCAGAGGTCTTTCACATCACCTACTTGCCTAGTCCCTTTAACTGGAGATGCTGGGGATTGAACCTGGGACCTTCTCCATACCAAGCAGATGCTCTACCACTGACCCACAGCCCCTCCCCATTTCCTTTTAACTGGAAGTGCTGGGGATTGAACCGGGGACATTCTCCAAGCAACGGGGATGCCCTACAACTGAGCTTGGAAGCCACTATTTGTCCACTGAGGAAACGTACATGTACCGATGGCTATCCATAAGTTTTTCCAGTGGAGAAAATAGTGGCTCCTTGGGATTGCTTCAGGTTGGGAAAGCAGTGTGTGTGTGTGTGTGGGGGGGGAGGCTGGGCCTACACTTAATTGGGAATTAAACTTCCATCTGAGAATTTCAGCTGCATGTGTGACCCAAACTCCCTGTGGTGTCTGTCTGCAGGTTCACCATGAGGAGTTTGTAACATGTGAATTGGCCCCACCTAGCACTATTTGGCTGGGGATCCACAATAGTGTAGGGGCTGTGGCTCAGGTGTAGAGCATCTGCTTGGCATGCAGAAGGTTCCAGGTTTAATCTCCAGTGTCTCCAGTTAAAAGGACCAGGTAGGAGGTGATGCGAAATATCTCTGTCTGAGACCCACTGCCAGTCTGAGAAGACAATACTGACTTTGATAGATGAAGTGTCTGACTCAGTATTTGGCAGCTTACTTCTTAAAAGGGAAGTAATAGAACCCTCACAGGGTAGTAGCTATGTTAGTCTCTAAGGCACTACAAGGCTCTTACTGCAGTGATATTATTATTAATATTATTAGTATTATTATTTTTAAGGTCACTGTATTCCAATGAGTTGGGCTCAGAGCGGCTTACAACATTATTATACAATGAAAACCCAATACAATCTATAATTTAAGCTAAAACATCAATTAACATTGATAGCACCTATCATTTTATATCATTCCAGTACTAGAAGAAGAAGCGGGGGAAGGAAGAGAAGAGAGGCCAGCAGGATAGAAGCCATTGTTGTCCTCAACCATATGCCCGGTGGAACAATGTTTTTCAGGCCTTGCTAGGGTTCACAGGTCCCTCTTCGCCACCAGCGGGAGGTTTTTTTGGGGGGAGCCTGAGGAGGGCGGGGTTTGGGGAGGGGAGGGACTTCAATGCCATAGAGTCCGATTGCCAAAGTGGCCATTTTCTCCAGGTGAACTGATCTCTATCGGCTAGAGATCAGTTGTAATAACAAGAGATCGCCAGCTATTTCCTGGAGGTTGGCAACCCTAAATTTAGACAAGTCTTGGTCCAGCTCCAAAAACTTGGTCACTGAACCCCAAAGACGTCTATGCTGATTATGCTGAAGAACTTTGAATCTGCCCTACTTCATACAGGCCTAGCAGTGATACACAAGAAGAATTTTGCTGATGTGGAAGCAGTTTTCTCACTTGCTTGAAGAAGCTCAGAGATGCAGGAAAGGCTGTGGGGAAACTATTATTCAACAGTTTGCCTGGTGGGAAGAAGGCGGGGGCATATAATTGACGGGATGTGCAATATAGTTGAAGTACTGCCAGAGCCCCAGAGCTGATTGTATAATGAACCAGATGGCCGTACTTGTCCCTGCATGCAGGGAGAAGGATGGGGATGGACCACTCCAAAGGTTCCTTGGGTATGAACTAGGGCTGCCAACTGCCAGGTACTAGCTGGAGATCTCCCGCTATTACAACTGATCTCCAGCCAATAGAGATCGGTTCAGCTGGAGAAAAATGGCCGCTTTGGCAATTGGACTCTACGGCATTGAAGTCCCTCCCCTCCCTAAACACCGCCCTCCTCAGGCTCTGCCCCCAAAATTTCCCACTGGTGGCAAAGAGGGACCTGGCAACCCTAATGAGAGTGTAATGGACAAGGAAAGGAGGGTTAGGAAGATAAGAGTCATGTTGACCCTGCCTCCAAGAAAATAATTGGATAAGAGGAGAAGTTTGTCATTTTTACTAAAAATGAGTGGGGCTGCTTCTGATCCATAGAAAAGCTATAAGAAGGGCAAAGCAGAGCACATTGGGAGGGACACTCTCTTTAACTGCTTGTTGGGAAAGGCTGTCTGGTCTTTAATAAGTCTCTCACGCTTTCACAACAGCAGCTTCTCCTTGTTTATTTTCATTCTGGGCTGTTCTTTAACTCCGCTTTTGCATCTGCGCTTCCTCTCCCCCCCCCCCCCGCCCCGCCCGTGTGGTTTCTCCCCAGTTTGAACCTAGTCGCTGTGAATTGCTGTGAATTTAGAATGATTTAGAGATCCCAGGGCGACTTCATGTGGAATGTGTGCGGTTTAAATTCTGAAGGTTTAAAAACATTCAGAGCGTTGTTTGTAAAAATTCAGAGCGTTAAAAAAACCTGAGCATCTTATAAACAATTCAGAGCCTGTTTTTTTTTTTTTTTTTTAATTGTGAGTGTTTTGGCTTTAAAGTCAGAGTGTTTTCAAAATCTTGTTACGTAATTGGACTGTTTTGTTTGTTAGTTGCCCTGAGTCTGAGAAGATTATGGCCTTTTATGCAGGGAAGTTTCCCAGTTTCCCCGCAGTCACCCCCAGCAACTGCTTCGGGGCTTCCTGGTGATTATGCATGCCTTTTCCACAAGTCAGAGGTTGCCTAGCTCTCCCCGTGCGTTTTGCTTGTGTTTTTCAGATGCTGTTTTAGCCAGAATCTGGACAATGTGGGCAAAATGCGCGGGGAGAGCGAGGCAACCTCTGATGGTAGGATAAGGCATGCACCAACAAACATGATGGCTTTTCTAACATGTGAACTGGCTATAGGGTTAAACAGATGGGCTGGAGGTGATCAGGAGAGCAAAATAGTGCGTCTCTAGTTTCTATGTAACCTTTTCTCCCAGTGGTTTCATTTCTCTCTGATCTCTTACTGTGCTATCATAAGCCACTTTTTAAATTCATTGTTGAGTCTCTGTATGTTCCTTGCTGGTCCATGCTGAATGCTCATCCACCGGGACAAATTTACACATGCTTCTTTGGTTTCCCTGGTGATCTACCCTGGCCAAAGAGGCCTGGCCGGTTGAAATGGTTTCAAAAGGTACAAATGAATTATTGAAACCTACAAAATCCCTCAATGGAGATAATGGGTGTGTGTGTATGTGTGTGTGTGTGTGTGTGTGTGTGTGTGCGCATCCTAAAGCTATGATGGCTCCATCTAGATTCTAAAACTCCACTGATCTAGTATTTCAGAGAAAGGAGAAAAACATATCCAGTTTTACCCTAGGGTTGTCTGTTCCAGGTTGGAAAATAACTTGAGATTTTTGGGGTGAAGCCTGAGGAGGGTGGGGTTTGGGGAGGGGAGGGACTTCAATAACATAGAGTCCAATTGCCAAAGTGGCCATTTTCTCCCGGTGAGCTGATCTCTATCAGCTGGTGATCAGTGGTAGTAGCAGGAGATCTCCAACTAGTATCTGGAGGTTGGCAACCCTGTTTTTCCCAGTCTTCCCCTTGGAATGAAATTTTGCAAGTCTGCAGCCAAATGAAGTTTTGCAAGAAGAAGGAATGAAAATATTGTGATATGTGTGTGTGTGTTAAGTGCCTTCAAGTTGCTTCTGAGTACCAGCCATTTTCTGCAGGGGAATTTATCTGTGTACTCTGGAGATTGCTCACCTGGCAACCCTAACGTTAATAGATGCTTAATGGGATGTTACTTACCAGGTAATGTTATTGACCTCCATGGCTTTAAAAGTTTCAGCTGCCCATTTACACATGTTCAGCTTCTGTTAAACAGACTGTATATTTTTTTCCTGGCCATTTGGCAACGCTTCCTTGACTTCCTTCCCCATACATTGTTGTAGGCTTTTTTGCTCCTAGTTCAACTCCAGATTTACTGGAAGTGAACCAGACTGGGAAGAAAAGTGGTTTATGTGAGAGACCATGGCAAGGAAAGCCAGGAAGGAACAGTCTTTTACTTCCTTTGACAGTATACACTTTTTTGGGGGGGGGGGGGTAAAGACTAGACCCTGCTTTATATGTGGCTTGTATCTGGTTATTTAGGTATTTATACTCTACTTTTCTTCCTTATGGGAACCCAAAGCAGCTTATGACATTATTCTTTGTTTTCCCCCCTCAAAACAACAGAAGCCTAAACAGCTTATGACATAATTCTTTGTTTTTTTCCCCCCTCAGAACAACAATCTTGTAGGGTTAGTTAGGCTGAAACACAGTGACTGACTCATGGTCACCAGCAACCTTCCTTGTCAGAGTGGAGATTCCCACCTGGGTCTCCCAGATCCTAGCCAAACTCTCTAACCCCTACACCACATGAACCAATAAAGATGGCTGCCTTGTCATCTAGTTTAAACCTCCCTGGAAGATACAATAAAGTTCGGGATTCAGATTATTTTATACGAGGAACATGAAAGCTGACAGTATAGAATGATTACAAATCTGGACCCAAGAAAATAGAGAGAGGAATCTATGTCTTGCTCTGGAAATATTTCGCAAGGAAATGTTTCATGAATTCCTCCCCTGGCATTCCCTCTGCCTCCACTATACCACATTCCTAGATATTCATTGTTCCAAAGGAATCTGGGCAAGATACATAGTCTTCCCATGCAGGTTATTTAGTACCAGTGCCCCACAGTACCTTGGCTTGGCTACCCTGTCATCTGTGACGCCTCAAAGAGATCATGGGAACATACAGAACATGAGAACTGAACATACCCCCACTAGGAAAAATACACTTCCTTAATGCGTGAACAAGAAGATGTTAGTTCTGACATTTGTTTGTCAAAATACTTCTGCACGTTGCAAAAAACGGCTTGATGACTTAGCAATGAGCAGACTGCCCCCCCCCATGATGTTGCATGCAAATTGCGAAATTGCTCATCCCAAGAGGCATGGCCCAGGCTAGCCCGATCTTGTCAGATCTCAGAAGCCAAGTAGGGTGTGGCCCTGGTTAGCACTTGGATGGGAGATGGGAGACCTCCAAGGTTGCTGCGCAGAGGCAGGCAATTGCAAACCACCTCTGTTCAACTCGTCTTGAAAACCCTAGGGGTCAACCATAAGTTGCCGGTGACTTGATGGCACTTTCCACCAATAATAAACAAAGCAGTGTCTCTAAGTTAAAGCAAACATTGTTTCTAACACACAACAGATCTTGTATTTTGAAGGAAATTTCCAGCCTCCTGTAAATAAAACTACAAACCTTTGGGGTAGGGTTGAAGCTAAGTCACAAAGCCATGGTCTTCTGGAATTGGATGTATATCCTTTTACCCCAAATTCATAATTACATGTGCTGTTAAAGTCTTACATGTTTTAGTGGCTATTTCTATTTTATAAGGTGTCAGATGGCAATTTAACAAGTTGCAAAAGGCGCAGGCTTGTCAGGACAAAGTAAAACTGCGTGCGTACAGTTGAAAAGTTTTTAAATGTTCCCTTTCAGGCTGCTTATTATTGCTAATGTTGAAATGCAGCATGGGAAAGGGTCGCATTAAGTCATGAAATGATATGCATGTCCTTCTTACATCTTTCCCCATAATAACATGGTTGACTGATTATTTATTTATTTCAGTCCCACACCCTCTGAGAGCCAGCCTAGGGCAGAGGACTAATCCCCCACTCTGCCGTGGAGGCTTGCTGGGTGACCAGTCATACAACCCAACCTACCTCACAGAGCTGTCACTGTGAAGATCAAAATGGAGAAGGGGAAAGCACTGTTATAAGCCACTTTGGGTCCCTATTAGGGAAAAAAGTAGAATATAAGCATTTAACAAAGAAACAAACTTACAAGGCAGAAAACGAAAAGAATAAAAACACATTGTTATAAAAACAGCAGTACTGTTGTTCTTGCTATTGCTCAGTGGAAGAGGTCTTGACTTCTCCCCTACCCTTCTGAGTTTAGGGTTGCCAGGTACCTCTTCACCACTGGTGGGAGGTTTTTGGTGCGGAGCCTGAAGAGGGCAAGGCTTCGGGAGGGACTTCAATGCCATAGTCCAATTGCCAAAACAGCCATTTTCTCCAGGTGTACTGATCTCTATCAGCTGGAGATCAGTTGTAATAGCAGGAGATCTCCAGCTAGTACCTGGAGGTTGGCTGTACCCCCAAATCTCCAGAAATTTCCCAGTGGGAGTTGGCAACTCTAGTTGATTTGTCACTGTGCTACCATTTAATCTCTGACTCTAACACCAGTTGTGCAATTCTAGCTAAAGTTGGGTCATGAGAACTAGAAGATTTGTCAGCAAGAAACTTGTTGGTTGATTAACAGCAATTGGTGACCTGTTAATAAGCATCACAATTGGTTGCATTTTATCTGTTAGTAGTTAAATGCAAAGCCACACAGCAAACTAGAAGAGTAGGTTTTTATACCCCACTTTTTTCTACCTTTAAGGAGTCTCAAAGCTGCTTAAAATCACCTTCCCCTCCCCACAACAGACACCTTGTGAGGTAGGTGGGGCTGAGAAAGTTTGGAGAGAATTGTGACTAGCCCAAGGTCACCTAGCAGGCTTCATGCGTAGAGTTGCCAGGTTCTTGCCAGGTTCAGGTTGGGAAATACCTGGAGATATTGGGGACAGAGTCTGAGGAGGGCGTGGTTTGGAGAGGAGAGGGACTTCAATGCCATAGAGTCCAATTGCCAAAGCGGCCATTTTCTCCAGGTGAACTGATTTCTGTCGGCTGGAGATCAGTTGTAATAGTGGGAGATCTCCAGCCACCACCTGGAGGTTGGAAACCCTATTCATGTGTAGGAATGGAGAAACAAACCTGGTACACCGCCACCACTAAAAAACAATTACAACAAACAAATGATATACTCTGGGAATTACAAAATTTAGAACAACAACTTATTTTGGAAACCAGAGGAAGCATATTGTGTTAAAGATCAAAGCTGCTAAACATCAATTAAATTTGGTGGTCATGGAGGAAATGAATAAAAATATGAAATATGCAAAAACAGAGATATTTTGAACATGCAAATCGCCCGGGCAAATTTTTAGCTAGTCAATTAAGAGACTCCGTGCAGAAGAAGATAATCAGTAAAATACAGACTACAAAAGGACCGGTATTTACTACAACAGATATTTTGAAAGAATTTCAATCATTTTACACCAGATTATATCAAAAGGATTTTATTTCGGGGGGAAAAATGGACAAATACTTGAGCAGTGTAAAGGTCAGCAAGCTATCCTCTGAACAGCAGGGAATTATGGATGCTCCAATTAGAACAATAGAAATAGAAGATGCAATGGCTAAACAGAAGACAGATAAAACACCAGGCCCAGATGGAATTACAGCTTTGCTCTATAAACTATTCAAGGATGACTTGAAGGATCCACTTTTGCAGGTATGCAACACAATTTTAGATACAGGACTTTCTCCAGAGACATGGTCACATGCTTACATATCGTTGATCCACAAATCTGGAAAAGATGCGGAAAGAGTAACAAATTATAGACCTACATCTCTTTTAAACGTGGATTACAAAATATATGCTTCTATTTTATCTAATCGTTTAAAGCAATATATTACAACATTGATTCATGAAGATCAAGCGGGCTTTGTTCCTGGATGACAGATAAAAGATAACTTAAGGATTTTATTGGATGCAATGGAATACTATGAGGAGAACAATCAGTACAAAGCAGCTTTTATTTTTTTGGATGCAGAGAAAGCTTTTGATATGGTTTCTTGGGGATATATGAAAAAAGTTTTGGAAAAAATGAATTTTGGTGTAAGATTCTGGACAGGGAAAGATGCTATATATAACACTCAAAAAGCTAAAATTTTAGTAAATGAATCAATATCAGAAAATTGTGAAATACAAAAAGGAACTAGACAAGGATGTCTGCTTTCACCTTTGCTTTTTATCCTGACTTTGGAAACCTTATGTTGTAAGATACGGGAGATAGATGCAATCCACGGTTTGAAAGTGAACAAACAAAAATTTAAACTGAGAGCTTTTGCAGATGATTTACTACTTATTTTGAATGATCCGAATCAATTTATTATCTATTTACTAGATTTATTGAAGCAATATGGGATTTAGGATAAACCAAGATAAGACTCAGACTTTACTTAAAAATCTCTCAAAAGAAGAACAAAAAGATTTTGTGGATATTACTAGATGGGAGAAAACCAACAAAGTAAAATACCTAGGTGTTTGGATTACAAATAGAAATAAAGACTTAATGGTGAACACCTATGTGAAATTATGGGAATTAGTTAAAAAGATATGATATCATGGTCTAATAAAAACATTTCACTTTTGGGTCGTATCTCAGTAACACAAATGAATATTTTACCAAGGTTATTATTTTTATTTCAGAATTTACCAATAGTGGAGCAAACAAAATATTTTGATGTGTGGAGGAGGGATTTGTTGAATTTTATATGGCAAGGGAAAAAACCTAGAATTGCCTATAAATACTTGGTCGATGCTAAAGAAAGAGGAGGATTTGCTCTTCCAAACTTTAGACTATATGCGGAAGCATCAGCCTTAGTATGGCTAAAAGACTGGATACAACTAAAGAATAACTGGTTGTTGGATTTGGAAGGTTTTGATAATAGATATGGGTGGCATGGTTACTTATGGTATGATAAACTTAAACATCACAAGGCTTTTCAACATCATATTGTGAAATCCTCACTAATAAAAATTTGGTTAAAATACAAACATCTTCTAGAACCTAGAACACCCCTATGGATCTCTGCACAAGAGATGCTAACATTGAGACCATCTCAATTTGTCACTTATCAAGACCTCTTGGTTTGGGAAGATGTGCCCTAAAGGAATATGAAGAATTAAAGGAATACATGACTTGGTTCCAATACCATCAGATACAATCAGTATATTTACAAGACATGAAGACTGGCTTTACTAAAGATAAATCAACTTTTCAACAAATGTTATTGGAAAATAATGAACATTTAATGTCAAAAATGTATAAGATGTTATTGATATTATATACGGAACAAGACCAAATCAAACCAACGATGATAACTTGGGCACAGACATTGGGTCATGATATTTCTTTGAATAAATGGGAAAGACTTTGGTCAAAAGATATGAAATACATACTTTCGCAATCATTGAGAGAGCATTTATAAAATGATCTATAGATGGTATTTGACACCAAAGAAACTAGCCAAAATGTACGGAGCAAATGTCACCAAAATGTTGGAAATGTCAAGAAGAAGTTGGTTCTTTCCACCATGTTTGGTGGCTTTGTGAAAAGGCAAAAAATTTCTGGGATATGATTTATAATGAACTAAGGTTGATAGTACAACATAATAAAACACCGGAAATGATGTTGTTAAGTATAATACCAGACTCTATAGTGACTCAGAGATCATTTTTGATACATGCCACTACTGCTGCAAGACTGGTCTATGCAATTAAATGGAAAACATCCGAGATACCAGATAAGACCGCTTGGATAGATAAAATGATGGAACTGGCTGAAATGGCAAAACTTACTGCATTAATAAATTTAAAAAACCCCACTGAATTTATGGGAGAATGGGAGGCATGGATAACATACTGTGTAACTGAATTTAACTTGGGAAATATTAAGGGATATGGTTTGATCTAATTCAAATTGTTTGAAGTAATTAAGTTACCAAAGTTGATGATTAGATTTTAAGATACTGATAAATATGGTTTATTATAATGAATTAGACATTAAATACGAAGAGAGAAATAAGGATATTAAATGGACTGAGGAGGGGAGAGGGGAAGTCAACTATATACATCTGTTTAGAGATAAGATAGAAACTGTTTATATTAAACACTATGTGAATCGAATGATACAATAGAATGTGAACTAATTTGAAAAATAATAAAAAATTTAAAAAAAAGAGTCCGCCACCACTGCTCATATGGAGAAGTGGGGAATCAAACCCCATTCTCCAGATTAGAGTCAGCTGATCTTAACAACTACACCATGCTGACTCTATGGATGTAAATTAGATGTGCAAATGTTGTGCACTTTATTTTCCTTTTTTAAAAGAGTCCTCTTTTTTGTCCCTTTTTTGGGGGTGGCCCTCCGATATGATACCCCCAGCCCCATTCCAGGACTTCATCTAAAAGAGATATTGCTCTAATCCAGGGGTCCCTTTCCAGGGGCCTGCCAAGTGTTTTTAGAAAGTGGGTGGGGGCAGGTGGGGTTTTTGACCAGGAAGGCTTCTAATTGGCCACATTACACAGAAATATGGTGTACTGGTTTAACTGGAATTTTGGCATTCAACGTTTTCCAAGGTTACCTTTGGTCAATTTTCACAGAGTGCTTCCATTGTCTGGATGCTAATAGAGACCTTTCCCCCACTACCCTAGTAGCTCTCTGTCTTTATTAGCCCTGTTCCATTTCTTTAGGTCAAAGTGCTTAAGGTCAGCAAAATCCCAAGGGATGGGGCACCAGGTCTGCTTTCTGTATTATCCCAAGCGCCAGCTCAAAGATCAGTGTTCTGGATTTTCTGCATGCTTAGGGTTTTCATGTCTCTTTGGTAGTGTCTCCCTTTCACACATGCAGTTTTGGAGTTTCTGGGGCAAAATGTTCAGAAGGGGTTTGAGTGAAGCAATTCACCCAATAGGAAGATTGTTCACTCCCTCAGATGTGCCATAAAGAAAAAGAAGGGGTTATCTTACATTCATATATAAGTTCCAAGAGTGCGCATCAATAAAGAGCATTTTGTGTATACCATTTTGGGGGTCATTTTACATTCGGGGTTGTCTTCCTTTCAGGATAATATGGATATGTACAATGCAGTGATATTTAGAATGTATGCTTAGTTGATCATTCTGTACCCTATTAGTATAATACTGTATGCTTATATTAAGATTGCATAGAGTGTGGTTTTTAAAAAAAGCCTTTAAATGTAATTCCTTATTTTTTTATTTCATTTATTCTCTTCCTTTCTTATTGAGATTGATTCCTATTACCCTTGGGAATTGGAACAATCCCATAGTGGTTCATTTAAATGCCATCTTGCTGATTACTATTATAATGTTGTTTTAACTTGATGTTTTTACGGTATTTATTTTTAGACAGTGTAACCTGCCCTGAGCCCGGCTTGGCCAGGAATTGAGGGTGGGCTATAAATATGAAAAATACATAAATAACCTTGGTCTTCGTTATGGGCCCAGTTTAATAATCTTTGTCTACAAACTAGGGTAATCCCCTGTCAGTGATGTAATAATTATATTTAGCATGTATAGTACATTTTTCAGTTCAAAGTTCTTCATATACATTATTTTGATGTGACGTTTACAACAACTCGGGGAGGTATACTGGAACTACTAGTCCCTTATTGCTACTTAGTGAGTTCCTAATGACAGGCTATCCCCCTTCCCCCGGTCAAACTGGGATTTGGGATTTCCGTCTCTCTCCAGGGAATAGTTTAGCCAGACCTGCAACTCTCCACCCATTTACAGATTATCTCGGGTTTTCATGACTAGATTGTAGGTTTATACAATTACTTACTTAATGTATTGTGATCCTAGATCAGGCAAAAATAACATAAACAACAGAGTCATTTATTAGATTTCACCTTATACTTCCTGTATTTCATGTCTCCTTGATCCTGCAGGGATTTTCTTTCCATACTTCCTATCTAACACATCTGCACAGTGAGATCCTCTTATTGCATCAAAGGAAGTTGGCCCCTGTGCACAAACGCTTATGATGGCTTTTTAAAAAAAAATTATACACCTACATAAAATATCTGCATAGTGAAGATCTAATCAATGCCTTTGAAAAAGTGGTTACAATTTATGCCGTGGTTTTTTTTTAGAAAAGTCTTTAAGAGGCCACAAGATTCTCATTTATTCATAGTGACAGAGCAGGGCATTCGAAGCCAGGTCTTCCTACTCTGCAGCTCAGGCTTTTAATCACCTACATTCCTACAACCAATACTGACCTGCCTTGCAGGGCTGTAGTAAGACTCAAAACAAGGGAGGGGAAAAACCAGTTCATGAACGCTAAGGTAGCGGAGAAGGACAGTCTCTAGTCAATCTAGCAGTAGAAAAGAGCAAGAGTCCAGTAGCACCTTTAAGACTAACAACATTTATGGCAGGGTATGAGTGGTGGACTCTGGAGAACCCGGTTTGATCCCCCACTCCTCCACATGAGTGACCGAAGCTAATCTGGTGAGCTGGATTTGTTTCCCCACTCCTACACGTGAAGCCAGCTGGGTGACCTTGGGCTAGTCACACTCTCTCAGCTCCACCTACCGCACAGGGTGTCTGTTCTGGGAAGAGGAAGGTGATTGTAAGCCAGTTTGATTCTTCCTTAAGTGGTAGAGAAAGTCAGCATATACAAACCAACTCTTTTTCTTCCTCATGAGCCACAGCTCACTTCTTCTGATACAGCTAGAATGTGACCCCATCTACCCTTAAGTAGAGACAAGTGAATTAGACACACAATGGCAATGTAAATGTCAAATGCAAATAAATGACATTAGCAGGGATGATTGGATTAGGTGTGATATGCAGAGGGTTAGTAGGCCTGAAGAAATTAGCATTGGTAATGAGAAAGGAATCCCAGCCCTCTATTAAGTCCTGGAGAATGCATAGTCTTGAGCTTCATTATTCGTTGTAATTCAGCAGTCTCTGGCTGTTACCGCACTAGGTATTCCCAGCAATGTATCAAGAGTTTGGAATGTTATAAACAATTCTGTTCGCACTTTCAATGTATTCCCACCGATGTATTAAGAGTTTGAAACTGTTATAAAAAATACTGTTTGCACTTTGGCACCTTTAGCTGTGAAGACGTCTTCCAACCATTTTTTTTTTAGCCGTGGCATCCAAAAACCCTTTTAAAGCGACGTTTTTTATAACATTTCCAAACTCTTGATACATTGCTGAGAATACCTAGGTTACCGCACTTGTATTCCCAGCGATGTATGAAGAGTTTGAAAATGTTATAAAAAATTCTGTTCGCACTTTCTATGTCTTCCCACTGATGTATGAAGAGTTTGAAAACGTTATAAAAAATACTGTTTGCACTTTGTTTGGCCCCATTAGCTGTGAAGACGTCTTCCAACCATTTTTTAGGCGTGGCATCCGAAAACCCTTTTAAAGCGATGTTTTTTATAACGTTTTCAAACTCTTAATACATCGCTGGGAATACAAAGTGCGGTAACCTAGGTATTCCCAGCAATATATCAAGAGTTTGGAAAAGTTATAAAAAACATTGCTTTAAAAGGGTTTTTGGATGCCACGCCTAAAAAATGGTTGGAAGACGTCTTCACAGCTAAAGGGGCCAAACAAAGTGCAAACAGTATTTTTATAAGTTTCTTTTTTATGTATATATATAAATTTTTATTAATTTTCATTAAAAATATAAAAATAAAAACATAAAAACATAACAAATTATAACAGTTTCAAACTCTTAATACATCGCTGGGAATACAAAGTGCGGTAACCTAGGTATTCCCAGCAATGTATCAAGAGTTTGGAAATGTTCTAAAAAACATCGCTTTAAAAGGGTTTTTGGATGCCACGCCTAAAAAATGGTTGGAAGACGTCTTCACAGCTAAAGGGGCCAAACAAAGTGCAAACAGTAGTTTTTATAACAGTTTCTTTTTATATATATATAATTTTTTATTACTTTTCATTAAAAAATAAATAAAAACATAACAAATTATAACAGTTTCAAACTCTTAATACATCGCTGGGAATACAAAGTGCGGCACCCCCCCCCCCCCAGTGCGGTAACAGCCTCTCTTTCCAATCTCCCGTTCTAATCTAGTCGATCTGCGATTGGTTTTCCTTGGGGGGGAGGGCAGAGGGGAGAAAGGGAGGCCGCGGGTTTCCCCCTCCCCCGCGTCGTTTTGTTTTGAAATCGACGTCTCCGCCCTCCTCTCCCTACACTGAAGCCGGCAGGGAGAAAAGGAGGGGGGCGCGAGCAGCTGAGCGCCCCTCTCCCCGCTCATTGGCCGGAACGCAGCCGGTGAGGCGTTGATTGGCCGGCTCCCTCCCGTATATATATACGCCGGCGGCCGGCTGCTCGTCGCCTTAGCGAGGCTTCGGCGGCGTCGCCGGTTGGCTGCGGGCGCATGCGCGAAGGCGATGTGGCCGAGGCGGCAACGGCTGCTCTCGAGCCCGGCGGGGGGCGGCGTCGGCGGCGTCCTCGCGGCCGGCCTCCTCTTCCTGCTGCTCGGCTCGTCTCCCGGCGCCTGCCTGCGACACCCGGCGGCGGGCGGCGGGAGGAGGTCCCCGGGCCCCCCAGTCTTGCTGGGTACGGATGGGCCGCCCGCAGAGGAATGGGTGGAGGGGTGTGTGTGTGTGTGTGTGTCAGGTGGCTTCCGTTGTTCGTTGGCGGTTTCCCAAACGGGGGAGGGGGGATGTGTGTGTGTGTGTTTTGCAGAAGGTGGAGGGTTGTTTACTCCGAAGTAAGCGGCGTTGGGTTCTGTTAGGGGTGTGTAATGTTGCATTGCATGCTTGCCTGAGCTCTGTCATATTTTCCCATTTTTTAGTTTCTTTTTATACAAGTTTCAAATATATATTTCTTTTTCTACATACATTGTTTGTATAACGTCTTCTTTTCTTATTCCCTTCCATTTCCCCATTTATTTGTTCCTTTATACTTTGCGCCCCCCCCAATTGGGGATGTAAAAGCAGCTGACAACATTGTTCTCTCCTTCTGCATTTTATGTTCACGACGTCCCTGTGAGGAAGGCTAGGCTGGCAGTGGGTGGCTGGCCCAAGGTCATCCATTAAGCTTCCACGGCAGCGTGGGGATTTGAACCTGGGACTCCCAGGTCCTGCTCTGACACTACTGGCTATACCAGGTTCCCGGTGTTCATGGGCTGTTTCCTAAATGGTGGGGGATGTGTGTGTTTTGCAGAAGAATTGCAGAAGGGTTGTTTACTCCGAAGTAAGTGGCGTTGGGTTCTGTTAGGGGCGTGTAATGTTGCATTGCATGCTTGCCTGAGCTCTTATCGTATTTTCCCATTTATTTGTTTCTTTATACTTTGCCCCCCCCCCAATTGGGGACGTAAAAGCAGCTGACAACATTGTTCTCTCCATCTACATGTTATGTTCACAACGTCCCTGTGAGGAAGGCTAGGCTGGCAGTGGGTGACTGGCCCAAGGTCACCCATTAAGCTTCCACAGCAGTGTGGGGATTTTAAACTGGGACTTGCAGATCCTGGTCTGACACTAATGACTGTACATGGTTCCTGTCATATTTTCCCATTTATTTATTTGTCTTTCTATACTTTGTTTTCCCCCCTAATGAGAACTTAAACGCAGCTGACAGCATTGTTCTCTCCTTCTGTGCTTTATGTTCACAACAACCTTGTGAGGAAGACCAGGCTGTCAGTGGGTGACTGGCCCAAGGTCACCCATTAAGATTCCACAGCAGTGTGGGGATTTGAACCTGGGACTCCCAGATCCTAGCCTTAACACTAATGGCTACACCAGGTTAGCTGTCCCATGGGCCTGCCTTAAGTTGATTTAGACCCTTGTTTATTTAGATAGTCTACCCTGCTTTTCTTGCCAGTGGGGACTAAAAATGGCTTAGGCTTGTTCTCCCCTCCTCCATTTTAAACTCAGAACCACAACATTGTGAGGTAGGTTAGGCTGAGAGTGTGTGACTGGCTCAAGGTCACCCAGCAAGCTTCCATCATGACAGAGTGGGGATTTGAACCTGGGGCTGCCAGATCCTAGTCAGGCACTCTAACCAGCTGTTATGCTGGTTTTCATAATGAAGCATTGCATGTTTTCCTGAGTCTAGTGCATGTTCTTCTAATGAGTTAGATCTTTGGTCTAGCACCATCAGTGCTGTTCCCTCTCTCAGTATACAGAAGTCCCCCAAGCCGTGCTGTGGCAGTGTCTGAATTGGGGTTTCAGCTGCGCCATGAGTTGGAAGCAACTTTATGGCACTTAACACACACACACACAGCTGCTGTTTACTCTTGTGGGGCATCCATTCACAAGTTTTCTGGTGTTAGATCTAGCTTTACCCATAGTCTCTTGGACCAAAAACACTTGTAGGAACTCACCACTCCAGAATGTGTAGAAATTGATGGAGGTTTTCTTTTTCTTTTCTGTACGGGTACTTGTAAGGCACAGTATTGTGTGTGTGCCACAGTCCTTCAGTATAATGCTGTTATTTTCCAGAAATTGGTTCTTGAGGGGAAACCAAATTTATATGATATGGGGAGGGCTTCTTGGAGTATTAAAAGGATGATGTGTGGAAACAATGTGTTGTGGTGCTTTGTAGGCCATAATAAACTTTGAAAACTTGTTTTGTGGGATGATTAAGGGGCTGCAATGACTGTTATAGCAACGTGTTGTTTGTCTTTGCATTTAGCAGTAAATATAATGTGGTATGGATGACTGTGTGTGTGTGTGTGTGTGTAAAGTGCCGTCAAGTCGCAGCCGGCTTATGGCAACCCCTTTTTGGGGTTTTCATGGCAGTCTAACAGAGGTGGTTTGCCAGTGCCTTCCTCTGCACAGCAACCCTGGTATTCCTTGGTGGTCTCCCATCCAAATACTAACCAGGGCTGACCCTGCTTAGCTTCTGAGATCTGACGAGATCAGGCTAACCTGGGTCATCCAGGTCAGGGCATGGATGACTACAAAACTGTAATTAGTGAGTTTGATGCTCTACATATTTTGTAAGTGTTTAGACTGCATAGCCTGTCTGGCTGGGATGTATATCAAAGTGATAGCAAGATGAGACTTTGGGTTAAGAGTGGCTCTTTTGGATGGAGTAGCTCTGTTGCCCTTTTAGATACAAAAGATCCCAAATTGGCTTGTGTATGAAACACAATACAGTTGTAAAGATTGTGGAGGAAAGTAAATATAGATTTGCTGACACAACTTTTAAGCACTGTTACAGGGTGTTTAAAAAGTCATGATTTCTCCACCACCAAGTACATGCTTGAGAGCAGACTGGAGAGTTCTGATTCGTGTTAGTGGTTTGGCTGAGTCGTGGTTACTCCTGAGTAATAGTGGGCTGATGGGATTGTTGTGCAAGTGTGTAGTGGTTAATGTGCTGGACTAGTAGGAGTTGGGAAAGCTAGATTCAAGCAGTTGTTAGGGCGAATGGAGGGGAAGAGAGCTCTGAGCTCCTTGGATGAACGGTAGAATGGTTTTATTTATTTTCATTTATACCCTGCCTTTCTACCCCAGTGGGGATGCCAAGTGGCTGACATCTTTCTCCTCTCCTCCATTTTATCCTCAAAACAATCCTGTGAGGTATGTTAGGATAGCCCTCACCTGGATGGTCCAGGCTTGCCCGATCTCATTACATTTAGGAAGCTAAGCAAGGTTGGCCCTGGCTGGTATTTGGATGGGAGACCAGCAAGGAGGTCCGTTGTTGCTACACTGAGACAGGCAATGGCAAACCACCTCTGAATGTCTCTTGCCTTGAAAACCAAATGCAATCACTATAAGTTGATTATATTTGGGCAGAATGGTCCTGGTTGATGTGGGTGGTTTTGAGTTGTGTAGATCAGATGAGTCCAGAGCTTTCTTACCTTGATAGATCCTAGATGGACCATGTTAAGGATCATGCCCAGTAATGGTTATGGAAAGACTTGGGAACTGTGTGTCTTGGCTGGTAGACTGCTGCTGCTGCTTGCAGGTTTGGTTTAGTGCTTGAGTTAAACTGGTTCACAGATGCCCCAGTCCTGTCATTGGCAGTGAGGACTTGATATTAAAGGCCTTCATCAAGTCCTTGAGTAGCTGGAATCACTTTACTGACTTACAATAAGAAGTTGTCCATGATCTGCTCGATTCTTTGAGGCTGCTTCAATGATTCTCAAACTTGCCATTAGTTGGGGCTGATGCTATGCAGGCAATGATCGTGCCTTACCTGGAGGCTGATTACCTGAAGGGTGATGTCGATGGTTGCCTGCCTTATCATTACCTGCCTCTGGGCTGTGGCTGTAGCCCATTCATTAACCTCATTGTGGGGTTTTTTTGTTACACATGTCTGTAATTGGTCAGAAACTGGGGGTTACCGCACTTGTATTCCCAGCGATGTATTAAGAGTTTGAAAACGTTATAAAAAATACTGTTCGCACTTTGGCCCCTTTAGCTGTGAAGATGTCTTCCAACCATTTATAAGCCGTGGTATCCAAAAACCCTTTTAAAGCGATGTTTTTTAACAACATTTTCAAACTCTTAATACATCACTGGGAATACAAAGTGCGGTAACCCCCACTGTTTCCCTACTACTACTAGGACTTTTTCTCAGCTACAGAAACTTCTTCCTGTCCCAAACTAGTCAGTGGATCGCATCCACGTTTGGTGGGATGGTGCAGATGAGAAACCACAAGCTACATAACTTCACCCTGTGCAAAATACATGAACAGGTTAGGATGTACTTCAGCGTTTGCCATTGTGCTTCTGTTGTTCCAACTGCTTGCCCCTCAAGGAATGCTGGCATATTTCTGAAGATGCAGGAACATATTTTAGGATTCACACTAAGTTCCTGAGGCGCGCTGGCCAATCCTGCTGGAATTGACCTGTTGCCCCAAAGGAAGACTGTCTAGAACGCACCCGGCACTTGCCCCAGGACTTAAGAGACCTTGGTTTCCTAACTCACTACAGTTTCAGGTGGGCAGCTGTGTTGGTCTGCGGTAAAAGAGCAAGATTTGAGTCCAGTAGCACCTTAAAGGCCAGCAAGATTTCCAGGATATTAGTAACGCTAACTGTAATATAAGTAATTTGATTAGGTAAGCCAATAATTTACGATTTAATGAGCAGAGAATTTTGAATGGAATGTTTTGATGCCCCCATTGGGGTTAGCAAATGAAGTTCATGCATGATTTCTCTCTATGTGTGTGTGTGTGTGTGTAAAGTGCCGTCAAGTCGCAGCTGACTTATGGTGACCCCTTTTGGGGTTTTCATGGCAAGAGACTAACAGAGGTGCTTTGCCAGTGCCTTCCTCTGCACAGTAACCCTGGTGTTCCTTGGTGGTCTCCCATCCAAATACTAACCAGGGCTGACCCTGCTTAGCTTCTGAGATCTGACGAGATCAGGCTAGCCTAGGCCATCCAGGTCAGGGCTCTCTATGTAGGCTGGTGTTTTTCCCCCCAAAATACATTGTTGACACCCTTATCCTCTTTTTATTCCCCTTCCCTTTTGTATTTTGTACTCCCCTTATACTGAAAATAAAACAAACAAAAAATATTTCCAGGATATAAGCTTTTGAGAGTCCAAGCTCCCTTTGTCAGATACCCTGCTGGGTGCTGCTGGGCTCGAATATAACTACCTATAGGTACAATTACATCGCATATCCTACCCCTTATATATGTTTGTTTGTTCCACTGTCTCATTTCTTCCTGCATTAGATTTGATGACCGTTCTGCTGTTGTTGGCAGAAGTGTGTCATGCCTACTCTTAAGTGAGCTGATTTCTCTTGATTGGGTCTTGTTTTACATCAGCTTCTCTTCCATCTCTCCTAGCCTTTCTTCTGTGTATTGAACCCAGTCTGATGGATGTACATCTGCATTCGTCTGAGGAAGTGAGTTCTGACTCACAAAAGCTCTTGCTGAAATAAATGGTTAGCCTTCAAGGCACTACTGGACTCCTGTATAATTTTCCCTACACTCCTTACATGACCATGCATCATCATAGTTGGGTAGGCTAAGGAAAGTCTCTAAGGAAGCCAGGGTTCCTTAGAAAACAGTGTGGCGGTCAGTCTTTATTGAAGAATCATGATGGTGTTACTGGTGGTGTTTATATCATATTGCTTTAGAGTAGGACTTCTTAAACTTCTTCCACTCGCAACCCCTTTTTCTCCCGAGAAATTTTTACGTGACCCTGGGTATATAGGCATATAAAATAGGTATACCAATCAAACATTTACTAATAATAAATCATAAACAAATTTATTTTAAAACAATTCTTTGGTATGCATATAATTTTACCATGTACTGTTGCCAAATGTTTTGCGACCCACAGTTTAAGAAGCTTTGCTCTAGAACCCTGGATATGTGCTAAATGAATGTGGTTCTTGTTTTGTGCTTTTAGTCCCGCCCCCTGGTCTTTCTGTGAATTCCAGAAAGTCCCAAGTGCACCTCTAGAATATTATTTTCTTTTTTTGCAAGAGCTTGTACTCTTTTTAGGCATAGTTAAATACTAGCACAGGTAAAGTTTTAATTAAGGCTGGACTCTCACAGCAAGGCTTGTTTATGACATCGCTGGATCTAGTTGAGGCTTGTAAAGGAGCTTCACGTTGTTTGCAAAAGCTAAACTGTTGTTACAGCTCACTTCGTGAAAAGCATATGCTGCCGTTGCCTTCATAACAAAACTGGCTTCTTCCACAGAAGTTCTTAAATCAGTTGCATTCTACATTAACATCCTTATAAAACTTATTGAAGTGAAATCATGTGTCAGCTATGGGCAGGTAGGATCCAAATTGGGCGATCTGCTGCCTTTTTGCATTAAGCTGCGTCTGGAACAGAGATGTCCAGAGCAGATTTGCTTTTCTTTTTGTCCAGCAAGAAGAGGATGGCATGGTTGCTCATTGTATATATAATATATTTAAAAGGTATTGTATAATCTTCTTGTTTTATAGTTTAATATACCTTGTAAATGCCTTTGGCTATCTACAAATAAAATATTTACTATTACTACTACTATTAAAAAGGTGTTTTCAGTTGAAAGGGCAGAAAAGTTTTGACAGATGAGCGCTTCATAGTTCTGAGAGCTCTTGTATACCTTCTATGCAGAGCCTTTAGAAGAATCTTGCATACCAGACTTCTGTGCCAAAGTCTGTGGAGGGAAGAAGCTGGCAAAACTAAAACTTTTTGGGAAGAGTGTCTATAGCATATTGGACCATAATCCGTGATGATCTAACCTGGTGCCATTAGCAATGGCGAAAGTTAATGTAACTTGAAACAATATTTTATTAAAACATTGCAGTTTTCAGCGAGGAGCTCATACTCATCATACATACCTTGTTGTTGGGTAACCAAATAGATAGGATAGTATATTAGTGCAAAAATATATTAGTGCAAAAACGCTAAGAATGTACTTACTAAAGGCAACCTACATCTCAGTGTCTTTAAAAAACAAACACCTATTTTACGCCTATGCTATTTTCCTTTCATTTTTTCTCCCATTTGTTCATTCCTAACTGGGCTTTAATCCAATGCATAATATCGGGCTTTAAGATCAGAGTTGGTTCATTGGGTTATATTCTGATTATTGACTGTTTGTGGCTGCAGTAAAAAGCTTGGGTTGGCTTTTGGTACCATGATTGGATTTGGAGATTCCTATAAAGCACAAGGTGTCAGACGAGGATCTGGGAAACCCAGGTTCAAATCCCCACTCTGCCATGGAAACTTGCTGGGTGACCTTGGGCCAGTCACACACTCTCAGCCTCGATTCCGGCAAGTAGTTGGATAGGAGACCTCCAAGGAATACCAGGGGCGTGACTGGGAGGCAGGCAATGGCAAACCACCTGCGAGCATCTCTTGCCTTGAAAACCCTACTAGTCGCCATAAGTCGGCAGCGACTTGATGGCACTTTACACGCACACACACAAAGCACGAGGGGGAGGGAATTTACAGTGTGGGGCAGCTGGGGAACCCTTTCCTGCTATATTACTTCTCCTTCCCCCCCAAGCTGTTTCTTTGGCTTTTTTTCTTTCAGTTCTGGTCTCGGATCCTTGACAGAATAAAATGGATAGGAGCAGGCAGCTTTGGGAGGGGGCATACAAGCTGTAAAAGGGTTCAGTACCACATGCCTCTAATGTACTTTACCATACCATGTTTCATAGATACCTCCCTTTTTTCCATCTTGTAATATGGTCAGGGCTAGCCTGATCTTGTCAGATCTCAGAAGCTAAGCAGGGTCAGCCCTGGTTAGTATTTGGATGGGAGACCACCAAGGAAGTCCAGGGTTGCTATACAGAGGAAGGCACTGGCAAACCACCTCTGTTAGTCTCTTACCTTGAAAACCCCATAAGGGGTAGCCATAAGTCGACTGCGACTTGACGGCACTTTATACACACACACACACACACACAATATTTTAAATCTTTCTCTTGGCTTCTTTCTGCTCAATATAAAATTGTTTATTGTCCTCTGCCATTTTTAAAATCTTTTCATCTATATAAACTGGTAACATTTGTAATTTTAAAAAATCAACTTTGGTAGTACCGTATGTTCATTTTAAATGCAGTGATTCTTCCGAACCAGCAGTATTTGTTGACAACATGTAATCTTCATTGCAATATCCACATGATGTCCCCACCCTCCTAGCCCTAAATGTAATTTAGGAGTTCTTTGGAGAGCAGATTTCTCTTGAAACGTGTGGTTTTTTTTTCTGGGGAAAACCTAAGCAACAGGAAGAAAGTTGTTCAAGATCAGCTTCTGAGTTTATTTATGGAAGGACAAAACAGGAAAAGTGCATTCCCATTCATGAAGAAAACTTTAACCTCTACATGAAGGGTAGAAACAATATTTCAAATGCTAAAACCATAGTCCACTTTTCCAACGTAAAACGCTTGTGATTCTTAATTACCTGTATGTCATTTCTCAATGCCAAGCCATCTTGAAACTGAGGGGGGCAGAGCTCATCATATACGGATTCTCCCCTCCAGCCCCTTAATCTGTTCAGGTTTATGCTGTTCTTTGGGTCACAATATCTGTAAAGAAAGCATTTGTCACCATGGTGTTAATCTCCTGTGTCACTAATTTCTGCTAGTCTGAAGAAGAATGCTATTAAGCAAGTGTGTATTAAATGTCTGTCTGGAGGTGAAAGGACAAGATTGTCATCTTGGTCAAAGAAACAAACATAGATGGAAAGGTAGGCCTCTTTGTGCCCCATTATCTTGTTTAGATAATGCATAACTGTTAAGGGGCTTTGAAACCATGTCTTGAATAAGGTTCTGTTGTAGATTGACTAGTTAACATTTATTGACCCACATATTATGCAGTGTTCTTTGTGCTGCCCCTGGTGAATTTCCAGGACCTTCTTCTAGTCCAGAAGCCTATTTCCTGAGAGGGAAGAGTTTCTGGATGCCTATTATGCTGCTACTGTGAGCTACTACTGTTGCTCACAGTTATTTTCTATGCATAATTCAAGGCATTGAATTGAGGAAAACTTACGGCTGCTTCAGTGTCCAGCAGGGTGGATTAAAATCAATGATTTAAAAAACTGATCAGATTTTAAAAATTTTAAATGGATTTTTAAAATTTTAATTGGTTTTTAAAATAAAATTCTTTTTGAGGATAAAAGCTATCTAAAGATAGTTTTCTGTTTAAGGTTGCATTATAGTCCGAAGGTTATTCATCATGAAATAAGAATTAGTTTTTAATTATGTAGCATGAAGCTGTATATTTATTCAATGTTTAATTTTTGGGGTAAATGAATTCCATTAATCTATTAACTATGTCATACTCTTCCGGAGGTTTCTGTAAGATTATTTTGGGCAGTTTTTCTGTCTAGAAGATATTATCACAAATGCTTTGTTTTGCAGTTCTCAAAACTGAATTTGTATCTGCAGAGATAACATTCCTCTTCTTCACAGCAAAAACGTTATAAAATAAACATACAGAATTGAGAAAAAGACCTTAATTCCATTGTTCCTTTGCAAATCTATGCACCCAGAAGGAACCCTTTATCTCTTAAGTGCTAAGTTTGAAGAAGTTCAATGAATAAAAAATTGATTGGAGTGGAATAGATCTGCAGAAGGAGCTAAGTGTGAGGAGGGAGGAGCAAGCAGTAAAACTGCTAGTGAAACCTTTGTGCAGAATTCTCCACAAGTCTTGTGGTTTTTGTGTGTGTATAGCTTGAGGTTTATATTATTCTCTCCCTGGAGGAGAAAATCTACAATGACAGCAGGCCATAAAAGAGACCAGTTTGGGAACATTTTAATGAAGTTATTCTACCTATGGGTAAGGTAGGCATGTGTGCAAATTTGCAAACACTGCGGCAAAGAAATGCAAGGCCTGGTGGCCCAAATGAAACTGGAGATAATTATGAAATTATTGCAGGGTGAACGATCTGTCTAATAGTGTAACCAAATCAGTAATTTTTTTTATTTAACCATAAACTTGTCTGAAAAGTTGTTATTCTAAAAATGAAACCTTCATCTGCTTGTAAATTTTAAGATTATACTAGCAAGAATGAGTCTTTATTCAGAAAACCATGATTTAAGTCTAGTCTTACTGGCTATTGATTTAAATCAAATCCACCCTGTTGTCCAGTTCATTCTGATGTTTTGAAAAGATATGTTCATTCAGTTACTGCTAGATGAAGTTAATGTTTAGTTCTCAGCAATTTGAAGTGTACAGATTATAAAATCTCTGCCGATGGAAACTTTAATATTCAGCCATTATAGTGTGCTTGTATGTTACTATACGGATGGTTCTTAATATACGGCAGAAACAACAACAAACAAACAAACTTCCTAGTATGGGCTGAGAAGCCTCCTTTTCAACGGACTAACCAAGAAGAGTGATTTATATTGTGGAGGTTTGAGGCATGGATGGTAAATGGATTTTGCATGTCTTGCCGTATGAAGGTGGTTATTCTGCAACACGGAATGAAGTATTCTTTGAGTGTGGTATTCTGGTGTGTGGGTAGTGAAAATGTTTAATGGATTCTCTAAATGAGAGGAGGACAGTTCATATGTTTTACCCTTTTATGTTGATGTGGAACCAGTGCCTGGGTATGGTAGTTGTGCATCACCACTCACTCTCAAATTCACCCAAAATGCCGTATAAAGAGAACACATTCAGCATGTTTGGTTCAGGAAAGTGCCACCGAAGGCCGTTTGGTTTAAAAGTATAGCAACTCAACTAAGTGTCTTATCAGAAAATAAGTCCTAATTCCGCTGAAATTTGGATCCCATGCTAAACGTTGCTTGTACTAGTGGTAAATCCATTCTTATAACGCCAGTGTTGCTTGAATTCTGCAGAAATCTAGATGTATCTAAATTCCCTTTCATGTGCCTTCATTAGCATTCGAAATGTAATTTATCCTGGCAATCCCTAGCATTTCAAACTTTGTTAAACATCCCCTATTTTAGTGTTAGAGCTGGTTCCGGCATTAAGTTTTGAATGCTTACCATTATGGTGTAAATTATTATTTGGGAAGTAGCAGCAGTAGTGAAGCCATGAATCCTGTGTACTGTAAGCCCTAAAAAGTATATTATGGAATCAGCTACTGTTGGCTAGGGTTTGTTTGGCTGGCCAGAGGCTGGCCTTGCATTTAATAAAATGGCTCTGGTCCGTAGCTGCTTATGCTGCAATTAGTGTTTTATCCTTTAAGTTGCTTCAGACTTGTTTCTTGTTTATGGGAATCAGAATCTAGCTATTTCGGTTTCCTTTTGACACTGAGGCAGGGGACAAAATTAGCAGCTTGTGACAAGTGTACCCCACAAACTGGCTAGCCATGAAAGAGGATTCTAAATATAGTTGTGATCTTTTCAGCATTTCTATTTCATGGAGGCAGGGGGGGTAACAAAAGGGCCCCTTGCGTATTTAGCATGCAAGTTCAAACATCTGATTTGAGTTGGGCCTTGTGTCACATTCTTAAAATGTTTTACCGGATATTCAAGTGCTGTGCTTTAGTGTGTTAGTCTGTGGTGCTGATCTGACCTACAGCTTTGTCTAGGAAAACATACAAATCATTAAGGCTGTAAACAACTCTCTTAGATTTAATAAACACTCTCCTAGTCGTCTAAGAAACAGAGGTAGAAGGGATCTCAAAGGTCATCTAGTCCAACCCCCTGCACAATGCAGGAAATTCACAACTCCATGTCCAGAGTCTTGTTCTTCCTGTTAGAGAATGCCTAGCGTGAACTGTATGTTCTTTTGGTGTTTTTCTTCGTGATGCTGAGCTGTGTGTGCACTAGGTTCATAAACAGTAGTATATAGGGCAAGAAGGAACAAATCTTACTGTATTCAGTCCATGCTTAGAAACTCATCTGCCGGAGGGCAAACATGGAAGGCAATGGGCCAGAACCGTTTTCTGAAAAAGTGGGGGGCTGCACCGATACAGGGCGAAAGCAGACAGAAAATGATGATGCCGTGGGGAATTTTAAAATTACATTCCACACAAAGATCCCTACGCATTTCACACGCTGCTTCACCAGGGGATCCGTAAAGCAGCCTTCTGTAAAGATCTTCTCTCAGCAAGAACATCTTTAGAGAAGGTTGCTTCACAGATCCCCAGACAAAGCAGTATGTGAAACATATTGGGATCTTTGTGTGGAACTAATGAAAATGTTTCTCCTTTAGATGAAAAATGTACTTGTTTTCTCGCTAAAATGAGTTTTTAAACAGGCAAGTGACTGCAATCTAGAATTGGCAAAGAGTGACTTGCTTCATTGCGGCATCTCTTTTAAACTTTGGCTTAACACCTGCAGCATTGCTACAGAGATGAACAACATGCCCAGAAAGTAAACTTTAAATGGCAGGTAGGGAAGAGTTAAGTGATAAACAACCCAGATTAAATTTAAAGACTGAATTTTCATTAAAGTCTGTGCTAGTTTAAATTTCCTTTGTCACATGAAACCGTCTTGTTGATTTAGGCGAAATGTGACCTCAGAGATGAATATGGTTGAGATAAGGTACTGGTACAGTTCCAAGGCAAATAGTGACTGCTCTTCACACATTTAACTTGCTCTGGCTTAATGCCGTGTTTTGCAGGGAACCCAGAGATTGCTACCGGCATCTCAAGATAAGATTAATGCTGAACGAGCTTCCCTGGAGGATAGCTTGCTCTCTTTAATCTGTTTTCTGCTGTGGTGAGCAGGCACAGGCGATAGTATTGGATATGTGCCACGTCACCAATATGATTCAAGTGGAGTAACTCGTGTCTCTGAGCCACTGGTCTTCTGTGGCAGATGTGCAAATGTTCTTTAATTTACTACATTTCTGCCGCACCTTTCTCCCTGATGGGGCCCCCAATGTGGCCCACGTTGTTCTCCTCTTCTCCATTTTATCCTCACAGCCCTCCTGGTAGGTAGGTTAGGCTGGGGGCTGCGACGCAGCGGGTGAAGCTGGCTCGGAAAGAGTTGTCGCACAACACAAACCGTAAAAAGCCTTTCGGGCAGCTCGGTGGAAGTAGCAAAAACTTGACTATCTGCGCTGTGATGCCGTCTGCATTATCCAAAAAATCGTAATACTGGTCTGAAGGAGAATGCTAGGAGCGTGGCATTCAAACCGTGACAACAGTGTTCTCTTATTAAGTGGCAGTTTACAACAATTAATACAGTAATTCGGCTCAAAACCAGTTACTTAATGGCTATGGTATGTTATTATCTTCTCATGCCCTGTGAGCCGCTGTCATTTTGCCACACAGGATTTCACTTTTATAGATATAGGCTTAATGTTCAGCCTTTATTATGCATGCTAATTCTGCACAGTGCAAAATAGAATATTGGAGTGGAATAGATCTGCACAAGGAGCTAAGTGTAATGAGGGTGGGGCAAGCAGTAAAAATGATAGTGAAACCTTTTGAGCAGAATTCTCCACAAGTCTTGTGATCTTTGTTGTGTATAGCCTGAGGTTTATCATATTATTCTCTCCCTGGAGAAGAGAACCTATAAGGGCAGCAGGCTGTAAAGGAGACCAAGTTTGGGAATATTTTAATGAAGTTCCTCTACCTCTGGGTAAGGCAGTGAGCAAAATGCAAACACAGCAATGAAGAATTGCAAGGTCTGGTGGCCAGAATGAAACAACGTCATGAGAAGTGCTGTTTACGTAGAAAACCATTATTTAAATCTAGTCTTACTGACTAGTGATTTAAATCTATTTAATTTAAGTCAAACCCACTCTGCTCAAGACTATGCCCCATTGAACTCAGTGACCTTACTTCCAAGCAATCATTCATAGTATCAAGTTATTAGTTTGCAGGCATACAACATACTTATGTTCCATTTAACTATTACTTCCAAGTAAGTATATTCAGCAGTGCAGAGCTCAATTACATTCTTTCCTTTGTTAGCCCTTGGATATGGCATAACAACTTGTTTTTAGATGAATGTCTCAGGCATTAGCATGAAACACCCTTGAGGACAATAATTAATTTGCAACAAAGCAAATACCGTGCTGATAAATAATCTAAATGAACTATGTGTAATGTAGTCAAAATGTATCTTGAAAAGTTGCAGAAAAAAGATTATCCGTTGGTTCTTGTAGGTTATCCGGGCTGTGTAACCGTGGTCTTGGAATTTTCTTTCCTGACGTTTCGCCAGCAACTGTGGCAGGCATCTTCAGAGTAGTAACACTGAAGGACAGTGTCTCTCAGTGTCAAGGGTGTAGGAAGAGTAATATATAGTCAGAAAGGGGTTGGGTTTGAGCTGAGTATTGTCCTGCAAAAGTATTGTCCTGTAAGTATCAAGATAATGTGCTAATGAGGGTATGGTATGTTAATATGGAACCATTGTATCCTGAAGTGATCTGTTAATGTGTGTAATCCAAAACTAATCTGTATGGCTATTGTTGAATGTTGTCTTTGTCTGGAGGTTTTTCAGGGCAGGAAGCCAAGCCTTATTCATTCTTAAACTCTCCTCTTTTCTGTTAAAGTTGTGCTGATGTTTATGAATTTCAATGGCTTCTCTGTGCAAGAAGGTTCCAGTTAAAGACAAGGTTCCAGTTAAAGACACAATCTCATTGATTAACCAGATTTTTCCAGAAGATATAACAGCCTTATTTCACCATTGCTTGACAACAAGTTATTTCCTATGGGATCAAGAATTTTATGAACAGATTGATGGAGTAGCTATGGGAAGTCCACTCAGTCCAGTAATAGCAAACTTTTACATGGAATATTTTGAAAAGACAGCATTAGAATCAGCACCTTACAAACCTACAGTCTGGTTCAGGTTCGTAGATGATACATTTACCATTTGGAGCCATGGTGAAGAAAAATTAATGGACTTTCTAAACCATCTTAATAATATCCATCCAAACATTCAGTTTACCATGGAAAAGGAAATTGAGGGTAAACTCCCATTTCCTGAAACCCTTGTCATCCGTAAATCAAACCTTCAGTTAGGTCACAAGGTCTACCGGAAACCAACTCACACAGATCGCTACTTACACAAAAACTCCAACCACCACCCCCGACAGAAAAGAGGAATAATCAAAACATTAATGGACCGTGCAAGACGGATCTGTGAACCACAGTTTCTCAAGGAAGAAACTAACCATCTAAATCACGCACTGCTAGCAAACGGCTACTCCAAGAATGAAATCAGAAGGGCCATTGAACCAAACAAAAATCAGAAAACTCAAGAAAAACAGTCTCCCATAGGAAAGGTATTCTTGCCATTTATTAAAGGAGTCACTGATAGGACGGAGAAACTTTTGAAAAAACATAACCTACAAACAGTGTTTAAACCCACCAAGAAAATACAACAAATGCTACGATCAGCAAAAGACAAAAGAGACCCCCTCACCTCTGCAGGAGTATATCGTATACCTTGCAGCTGTGGAGAAGTTTACATTGGGACCACAAAACGCAGCATACAAACAAGGATAAAAGAACATGAAAGATACTGCAGACTTGGCCAACCTGAGAAATCAGCAGTGGCTGAACATGGACTGACACAAACAGGACACAGGGTCTTATTCCAAGACACTGAAAGACTGGACAATTCTACCAACTATTTTGTCAGATTGCACAGAGAAGCCATTGAAATTCATAAACATCAGCACAACTTTAACAGAAAAGAGGAGAGTTTAAGAATGAATAAGGCTTGGCTTCCTGTCCTGAAAAACCTCCAGACAAAGACAACATTCAACAATAGCCATACAGATTAGTTTTGGATTACACACATTAACAGATCACTTCAGGATACAATGGTTCCATATTAACATACCATACCCTCATTAGCACATTATCTTGATACTTACAGGACAATACTTTTGCAGGACAATACTCAGCTCAAACCCAACCCCTTTCTGACTATATATTACTCTTCCTACACCCTTGACACTGAGAGACACTGTCCTTCAGTGTTACTACTCTGAAGATGCCTGCCACAGTTGCTGGCGAAACGTCAGGAAAGAAAATTCCAAGACCACGGTTACACAGCCCGGATAACCTACAAGAACCAATGAACTCTGACCGTGAAAGCCTTCGACAAAAGATTATCCATTTCAAATCTACCGGTAATGGAAACTTTTGAAAAAGAGCATTTTTGTGTGATTAAAACAAAGCTTAGCATATGAGTAAGACTTTCAATCAGCTTAAACTTGCATGTCTTGAGATAACAGCCCCTCCTCCCAACACAATCTGTACTTCAAAGGAGTCACATTACTTAAAATTTCAAGGTTTAGAAGCATGAAAGGGTTCTTTCAACTAGATCTCTGAAAATCAGCTGACTCGTTTGAAAGTTAAGTAAATACCAGTCCACTTTGCAATAGTTCATGTGCTGTCTCTCCGTGGGTTTTTGGTGGTTTTACAAAATGTGGCATCTTTCATGTAAACTGTTTGTATTCCCAGTGATCTAAAGATGTATGCAAATATCTGTACAAAGCCTCAGCAATTGGTTCAACTTTCTTCCCCTTGTTCTCCTTTCAGTGCCGGGGGATTTGGGTAACCAGCTAGAAGCAAAATTGAACAAACCCTCTGTGGTGCATTACCTCTGCTCCAAGAAGACAGACAGTTACTTCACGTTGTGGCTGAACTTAGAGCTGCTTCTTCCTGTGATCATTGACTGCTGGATTGATAACATCAGGTGGGGATGCGGCAGCGCTAGCAAGATCCAACCCTGTATGCAAGAGCGAGTTAACCATTTCGATTCATTATTTGTGGATAACAACATTGTCATACAGACCTAGTATTCATTTTATTCATTTGATTCCCCCCTCCTCTACATGAGCGGAGGAGGCTAATCTGGTGAACTGGATTTGTTTCCCCACTCCTACACATGAAGCCAGCTGGGTGACCTTGGGCTAGTCACACTCAGACCCATCTACCTCACAGGGTGTCTGTCGTGGGGAATGGAAGGGAAGGTGATTGTAAGCCGGTTTGATTCTTCCTGAAGTGGGGGAGAAAGTCAGCATATAAAAACCAACTCTTCTTATACAATGTCCCATTTTTCTTCCCATTGAGGCATCAAAGTGGCTTACAACAATCTCCTCTCCTCCATTTTATCCTCATAACAACCCTGTGGGGTAGGTGAGGCTGAGTGTGTGTGATCATGCCCAAAGTCAGCCAGCAAACTTCCATGTCTCAGTTCAGATGCCCTGCGACATCACATTAACCATGATGGTTTGGGACACTCAGACTGTGGCTTTTGACAGTGAGCGCGGGCTTGTGAGTTGGCGTCCTGTCTGAATTGATCCCCGTGGCTTGAGTTCCAAATTGACGGCAGGCCAGCCGTGACACATGACCTGCTTAATGAAAAGAGCTCCACTCCAGGGTTTAAATGGCTGCCGAAGTACATAAAGAGCCTTGGCAAGCAGCTCTGATTTCTGTGTGTTGCTCAACCCGCTTTGTGCATTTTAGCACTTAATTGGTGTCTTATTTGTGTGTCAGAATGCTAGCTTATGAGTTAATGATAAATTGACTTGCCATGTAGAGACAAAAGTCTCCCTGAGAGCAATTGATCTGTTGGATGGGAGACAAGTGCCTGTTGCCCTCTTCTTGTTGAAAAGCTGATGTAGGTCAACAGAACACATGTTGATGGCTGATCGGTTAACTCAGTTCACTTACCTGCCAGAAAAAAGCAGAGCCATTTATTACTTCAGTCGCTTATGACCAGAAAACAAAATGCTTGGCACTCGATCAGTGAGTGTCAACTGAAGTGGGCAAGTATTTCAGGGCAAACGTCTACTGTGCTTGTAAATTAACTGCGCTACATGGAGTGGAGGGAGAAAGAGCCGCCCAGCAGCTGTAAAGGAACTGTAACCAATTAACTTCCCAAGACACTTCCGCAGCTGTTCGATTTGACTTTCTCAAATAGTACTTTATGAAAAAG
Source organism: Euleptes europaea (assembly GCF_029931775.1). Taxonomy (NCBI): domain Eukaryota; kingdom Metazoa; phylum Chordata; class Lepidosauria; order Squamata; family Sphaerodactylidae; genus Euleptes; species Euleptes europaea. Next base: position 25,639,631 of record NC_079328.1, on the reverse strand, counting down.
AAGTTGGTTTTTATATGCTGACTTTCTCTACCACTTAAAGGAGACTCAAACGGGCTTACAATCGCCTTCCCTCCATCTCCCCACAACAGACACCCTGTGAGGTGGGTGGAGCTGAGAGAGCTGTGACTGGCCCAAGGTCACCCAGCTGGCTTCGTGTGTAGGAGTGGGGAAACTAACCCAGTTCATCAGATTAGCCTCCCCCGCTCATGTGGAGGAGTGGGGGAATCAAACCCGGTTCTCCAGATCAGAGTCCACAGCTCCAAACCACCGCTCTTAACCACTGCACCACGCTGGCTAAGTGACAATACTTCTCGGACCTGTTGAGTGACTTCTCCTCAAAGAGCTTGGTTGAAATCTTTTCCTTGAAGCGGTCTGTTAGCATCTCTTTGCTAGTTTTGTTGCAGGCACCACTTTTGAATGTGCTAGCAAAAACAACAACCCTTGTCTTCTCTCTGTAGAGTGCAAATCTGCCCTTTGGACCGGATGGTGTCCATTACTCAGTGGTTTGACTTAGAGGAGCAAGGAAGCTATTGTTCCAAGTCTGTTTGCCATTCGTTTGTGTACTTTTTAACTGAAATGCACTGGTAGAGTGGGGCATAATGGTGTTCACCTTTGTCTCCGTCTTTTTCCAGGCTGCTGTACAATCGAACAAGTGGGACCACTGGCCCACCCAATGGGGTGGATATCAAAGTCCCTGGATTTGGGCAAACTTTTCCCTTGGAATTCCTTGACCCAAGTAAAAGAAGCGTTGGTAGGTACTCCTGCTCCGTCTGACCACGGTAGGGGCTTCAGACCAGCGACAAAAAAATGTCCTGGATATGTGGGCACAATGCAAATAAGCGAGAAGGACCACTTTCCCTAAAAATCCTTGAACGCAAAACCCCCCGCAGCAGAATAGTTTACAAGTTGCTATTTTGAAAGCCCTGGGTGGGTTGGATTATGGTGAACTGTGAAGGTGAAAACAGCCGTGAAGCATTAAAGGCCAGTCTTTATAACCACATAGGGCTCAAGCATAAAACTTGTGCGCGTTCTCCCTCCTTCCGTCTTTCCATCTAGTCAGCGATGGTGTGCTGTGGCAGCTGCCAGGCTCCACCTCTCACCTGGACTTAACAGGAGAAAGGATGTGGGACTTGGGCTTGTTCACCTGGGCCCCTGACCAGTGAGTAAGCTATCAGCCATTTCCCATGTGGCCATGTACCCCTATAGGTGATTACATGGAACAGGTCTGTAATACATAAGCACTGAGAAACCCCACAGAATATAGTACAGTGGTGCTAGATGTTCAGTGTTTGCCTCGAGCCAGTTGCTTGCCCACCCATCATAATGGGTAAATTAATACAACATCTTAAAAACAAATCAGTGGGTTATAGATAAAATCAAGCCTGAACTGACCCTAGAAGCTAAAATGACTAAACTGAGGCTATCGTATTTTGGTCACGTCATGAGACGACAAGAGTCACTAGTTGACGGCAGCAGGAAAAGAGGAAGACCCAACAAGAGATGGATTGACTCAATAAAGGAAGCCACAGCCTTCAGTTTGCAAGATCTGAGCAAGGCTGTCAAAGATAGGACATTTTAAAGGACTTTCATTCATAGGGTCGCCATGAGTCGGAAGCGACTTGACAGCACTTAACACACACACAATACGACGTCTGAAACCTTTGGCTTTAATCACCCTTAGCCTTGCTGGGGCGGAGCTGCCTATTGAGCTGCTTTTGTGGTGTGATGTTTTGCTGGTTTTTTCCCTCCCTCCTGACCTCTGTCAATATGGGAGTGGTAATTGCTTTGCTTTCTTCAAAAATGTCAATTTTCTCTCCAAGGAAATCCGATTTTGTTCCAGTGTCACAGATTTATTTTATTGAAAATGTTTTCATTGAACTACAGATTTGTTGCAGGAAGGATAGCTTTTCGTTGTAGTGTGTAAAAGGTCTCGAAACCGAGCCATTCCAAAGTTGTCACTGGGAAACAGCCAAAACTTTACAGCTGGATAGGCAAAGTGAAATTAAGAAACACTGTATATCAGGTTAGCAAAGGGCAACAATTAAGAGAACACGCAAGAGGTCTTCTCAGCTGTTCTCTTAATTACTGCCCTTTGCTAACCTGGGCTAAACTAGGGCTTGAAAACAAGGAACAAAGTTCAGATTCTGAATGACAAGAGAAAAGGCTTTGGACTTAGGGCTGTTTAGCTTGGAAAGAAGGAGGCTAAGGGGAGACATGATAGAGGTCTATAAAATTATGCATGGTTTGGAGAGAGTGGACAGGGAGAAGTTTTTCTTCCTCTCCCATAAAACTAGAACGCAGGGTCATCTGAAGCTGGAGGGTGACAGATTCAAAACAGATAAAAGGAAGTATTTTTTCACACAACGCATAGTTAAATTGTGGAACTCCCTGCCCCAGGGTGTGGTGATGGCTGCCAACTTGGAAGGCTTTAAGAGGGGAGTGGACATATTCATGGAGGAAAGGGGTATCCATGGGTATTAGTTAAGATGGATGCTAGTCATGCTGCATACCTGTTCTCTCTAGTATCAGAGGAGCATGCCTATTGTATTAGGTGCGGTGGAACACAGGCAGGATGGTGCTGCTGCAGTCGTCTTGTTTGTGGCTTCCTAGAGGCACCTGGTTGGCCACTGTGTGAACAGACTGCTGGACATGATGGGCCTTGGTCTTATCCAGCAGGGCCTTTCTTATGTTCTTATGACTTTCAGATTTTTTGCTTTTACGAAGTACATGGTTTGCACAGACCTAAAAAATGTGTGTTACATTAACCATAAGTCAGCGCTTGATATCCAGTCTTGGCATGGAATTTGTGGGCTGTCATCCAAGGAACTGATGGCAGGTTGTAAAAACAGCAGCAGTTGTGTGTGAAGATGTGAATTTGCTTCATATTGAGTCAGGCCATGTGTCCATCTAGCTCAAAACTGTCTTCTCTAACTGGCAGCAACACTCCATTGTAATATTCATGGCTCTCGGCAGGCATGTAATATGTTCGACATTTAAATACTTCTGCTGCCTAATTAGTCATTAGTTATATTCCAGATGCATATCTGAAAATGTCTTAGTAACCTTTGAAGTGTTAATGCAATTAATTGGCATTGCAGTATCTGTGGCCTGCGCTGATGCTTGCTCAATGCTAACAAATTCATCACTAACGCAATGTGTGTGTTAAGTGCCGTCAAGTTGCTTCCGACTCATGGCGACCCTATGAATCAGTGTCCTCCAAAATGTCCTATCTTTGACAGCCTTGCTCAGGTCTTGCAAATTGGGGGCTGTGGTTTCCTTTATTGAGTCAATCCATCTCTTGTTGGGTCTTCCTCTTTTCCTGCTGCCCTCAGCTTTTCCTAGCATGACTGTCTTTTCCAGTGACTCTTGTCTTCTCATAATGTGACCAAAAATACGATAGCCTCAGTTTAGTCATGTTAGCTTCTAGGGTCAGTTCAGGCTTGATTTGATCTATAACCCACTGATTTGTTTTTTTGGCAGTCCATGGTATCAGTAACACACTCCTCCAACACCACATTTCAAAGGAGTCTACTTTCTTCCTTTCAGCTTTTTTCAATGTCCAGCTTTCACACCCATACTAATGCAATACTGACTACATTTTTTTTTGCCCAGTCCTCATTGTTCGAAGCATGCTAAGTTTGTGAGTTTGCTCTCCTGCTTCAGTGCCAGGTTATGAAAGAAGTCCTGAAATTCTAGGATTGTTCTGCACAAAGCGCCATGCTGATGTGCTTTGCTGTTTTCTACTGAGTTTCTTCTTTTATCCACAGGCACCTACTTCTACACGATAGTGCAGCATCTGGTAAACTTGGGCTATCGACGGGATGACGACATTAGAGGCGCTCCCTATGACTGGCGGAAGGCACCAAGTAAATAAAACCTCGTTGGTTGGGGTTAGCTCAGTCGGTAGAGCATGAGACCATCTCAGGGGTCGTGGGTTCAAGCCCCACGTTGGGCGCGTGCTTTAGGGGTGGGGCTGTTGCTCAGTGGCAGAGCATCTGCTTGGCATGCAGAAGGTCCCAGGTTCAATCCCCGGCATCTCCAGTTAAAGGGACTAGGCAAGTAGGTGATGGGGAAGACCTCTATCTGAGACCCTGGAGAGCCGCTGCCGGTCTGAGTAGACAATACTGACTTCAGTGCAGTATAAGGCAGCTTCATGTGTTCAGTATTTTAGGGAAAGGGCTGTTGCTCAGTGGCAGAGCATCTGCTTGGCATGCAGAAGGTCCCAGGTTTAATCCCGGGCATCTCCAGTTAAAGGGACTAGGCAAGTAGGTGATGGGGAAGACCTCTATCTGAGACCCTGGAGAGCCGCTGCTGGTCTGAGCAGACAATACTGACTTTGATGGACCAAGGGTCTGATTCAGTATAGGGCAGCTTCATGTGTTCATTAGGGGTGGTAGCCAGACGAATCTAGCATCTCATTTGAAATGCTTGTCTGAAACTATAGCTCAGACAGGGTTAAACAGTTTCTGGGGAAAACAGGTAGCATATTCATGATACATGAATAACTTCTTGTATCCAGATGAAGCATTCTCATGCTTCCAGTTCTCAAAACAGAGTGTTTTCTCCTTTGCTCAATTCTGAGAAAAGAGGGAGAGAATTTCCCAAACCAGTGAGGTTTTGTTTTTTTTGCTCAAAAACGATTCTGTGCACTGAGCACAGAATTCTTGGAAGTCGATGTAAGTTCTCCTGACTCTGTTGAGCTCGTGATGCAGCTGAGGATCACCTGATAGTTCGTAAAGTTGTTAAACAGATCGTGGTGACCTTTGTGCACCAGAGCCAAGTTGTCGCAACAAGCCAAACGATGACCTCACCAGTTATTCATGATAGGAGTCATGATAGCTGGTAAGCAGTTGTTGCAGTTGAGATTGCTAAACTTCTTTGTAAAATGAGTGGCAGCTTTCAGGGTACTCTCCTATATCATCATCAAGTCTTTATTGCACTAGCAAAAAAAAAAAAAAAAAGCCGGAGCAATAATACAGAATAAAGTGGAAATTCCGCCTCTCCTATATCGAATCAGTGTGTCTTGGGCTACGTGTTGCTCACAAGCTAACAAGCAAGGCTTGACACAGGAAAAAGAAGAATAAGAGTTGGTTTTTATATGCCGGCTTTCGCTACCACTTAAGCAAGAATCAAACCGGCTTACAATCACCTTCCCTTTCCCTCCCCACGACAGACACCCTGTGAGGTAGTTGGGACTGAGAGAGTGTGACTAGCCCAAGGTCACCCAGCCGGCTTCGTGTGTAGGAGTGGGAAAACAAATCCAGTTCACCATATTAACCTCCGCCGCTCATGTGGAGGAGTGGGGAATCAAACCTGGTTCTCCAGATCAGAGTCCACCGCCCCAAACCACAGCCCTTAACCCCTACACCAGGCTGGCTCTCGTGGTGCAGAAATACCAGCGACTTGAACTTCCTGTGTAAAAGCAAAGATGTGACTTGTGTATGGATGGGTTTCTGCATACATTGGAGCTTGAATGCCGTATGAGGTGGTGAGAGCCAACGTGGTGTAGTGGTTAAGAGCAGCGGGCTGTAGTTTGGAGAACCGGGTCTGATTCCCTGCTCCTCCACAGGAAGCCTGCTTGGGTGACCTTGGGCTAGTCACAGTTCTTTCAGAACTCTCTCAGCCCCACCTATCACACAAGGTGCCTGTTATGGGGAGGGGAAGGGAATGTAATTTTTTTTTTTAGACTTTTCAGGGTAGAGAAAAGCAGGTTATAAAAACCAAATCTTCTTTCTTCTGAAACGCAAATTGCTCCTTAACATTTAATCTAGGAAATGTGCTTCCTTGATCCACACTCATATTATAAAACCACCCCCTTGGTTCACACTTGTCTATAATATATAAAAGCACTTTGCCAGAGAGCATCAAGGCAGTTAGTGATTTTTTACACCTGCAGTAATTTCTCAGTGGGGGTGGGAAGGGACTGATAATGAAATTATTATTCTAGTAATTTCATAAATTATCTATCTTGATTCTTCTAGATGAAAACAGAGACTACTTTGTGGCTCTCCAGAAGCTGATAGAGATGATGTATGAAGAGTTTCAAGAACCAGTGGTCTTAATCGCCCATAGCATGGGGAATCTGTACACCCTCTACTTCCTCAGCCATCAGCCTCAGGATTGGAAAGACAAGTACATAAGGGACTTTGTGTCTCTGGGTGCTCCATGGGGAGGTGTGGCTAAAACCCTCCGTGTATTGGCATCAGGTAGGTATGGGGGGGTACGCTGAGGCTAAAAGTATTGGGGACAGTGGTGCGACTTTGAATACTGTAAAATCTTAATTGATTCCCATCTGGTGTAGCTTTGAGGACTGGGTGGCTTTGTACCCATTTTCCTTAATATATAGAGCATTCCATAAAACATAAGAAAGGCCATGCTGGATCAGACCAAGCAAGGTCCATCAAGTCCAGCAGTCTGTTCACACAGTGGCCAACCAGGTGCCTCTAGGAAGCCCACAAACAAGACAGCTGCAGCAGCATTTTCCTGCCTGTGTTCCAAAGCACCTAATATAACAGGCATGCTCATCTGATCCTGGAGAGAATAGGTATGCATCAAGACTAGTATCCATTTTTATTAGTAGCCCTGAATACCCCTCTCCTCCTTGAACATGTCCACTCCCCTCTTAAAGCCTTAAAGGAAGGGCAGGCTAAAAATGCATCGGGGAAAAATTATACTGGGCAGGCTTGTACAGATTCCTTCTGTCCACTGTGAAGTGGTCATCAGACACGGATTTCCCCTATTGGAGGTGGACAAACAGTACGAAATCTACTTTAGTAGTTTTTCATCCTCCAAAGTTGTTGAGGCTTCCTTTTAAAAAAAGTTTATGTCTAGCTTTATTGAATGAAGGAATAGAACACAGACTCTGGGGAAACAAATATAAGGTGACAAGGCCAGGGAAGAAGAGATTCGAGGAGCAAATTGCTGAAGGCATAAACAACAGTCAACACACATTTCTTTTACATCAGGAGCAGGGAAACCAGGCAGGGAGGTGACAAGACATTTAGATGACAAAACGGGAACGGCGTCCTGAAGGAGGCTGGAAAGGCTGTGGGGAAACAATGAGTTCTCTGCATCCGCCTTCACTAGGGAAGATGGGAGAAAGCCTCTGTCCAACAGAAGCAACAAAGGATAGATTTAAGTTTGACAAATTAATAAGTCGATAGGGGACTGATAGCTTTCACCCCAAGAACTTCCATGTGAAATTCCGTGGCATTATATTTCACCAGGGGCGGGGAGAAATTTTGGATGAAAATCTGTGGTTTGCCTCCATTTTCAAGCTAGGTGAAGTTGCAGAGCCCTGGACAAAGTCCCAGGCGACTTCAGTTTGACCTCTGGTTGCTTTCAGCAATGGCGTTTCAGCCTGCCTCCAAATATAGTTTTCTGAAGATCCCGATGGCAATTTCTGGGCAGAAATGTAGAGGCTGCGTCCTGTGAATTGGACCCAGGAGAAGTATGTGGAAGGTTAATGCTTCACAGCAAAAACTGCCATACTTTTGATACTACATGTAGACTTAAAAATTATGTTGGCAGCAGCTAGCGCTGATGATGATACCAAATAAAACAGAGTAAAAAACGTCCACTGACACAAGTCATTGTGAAATATGTCTATGCTAGCGTCGACTGCTGAAAGCCAGATAAAGATTGGAACACCTCTGGATAATAGGTGTTTGTACCCGCAGGAGGAGTGAATTCTTTGATTATGGGACAGTGGGGAGCCACTGATAGTCTTAAGTGCTCCAGTTAATGCATTTTCACAGCTGGAAGTGTCAAAGTGCTCAGACGGGGGGGGGGGGGTATGTGGGGGCATCAGAAGTAGTCTGTTTGAGATCTTTAGAGCAAATCTGTTGAATCAACCAGTATTCTCCCAGAGAAAATGGTGTAGCTTAGGTTACTGGACCTTCCAAACACTAGATAGAAGGGTGGCATTATTATTACTCGGTGTCATGGATAGTGTGTTGGATGGAGGCAGGGGAGACCTGGGTTTAAATTTCCGTGCTGGGTGACTTTGGGGCACTCGCTCACAATAATACACTATGTTCAGTTGTTGTGAGGAAGGGGCAAGTCGAAACCAGGTATGTTGCCCAGAGTTTCTTGAAGGAAGGGCACATATCCAGGGATGGACAACTAGTTAAGTTATCTGTCATTGTGTAGACCACCAGTGTGGTGTAATGGTTAAGAACTTTGGTTTGGACCGGTGGACTCTGATCTGGAGAACCGGGTTTGATTCCCCACTTCTCCACATGAGCAGTGGACGCTAATCTGGTGAACTGGGTTGGTTTCCCCACTCCTACACATGAAGCCAGCTGGGTGACCTTGGGCTAGTCACAGCTCTCTTAGAGCTCTCTTGGCCCCACCTACCTCACAGGGTTTCTGTTGTGGAGGGGAAGGAGATGGTTTGCTGGTTTGATTCTTAAGTTGTAGAGAAAGTCAACATGTAAAAACCAACTCTTCTTCTTTCATATCAAAGGTTGGATCTACTATCCTCCATTTTGTGACATCCTAAGCATAATGCATGCCCAGTTTCAAATAATACTTGTAGCTTGGTTTGTGTGATGTTTTAAAGTATATACGGCCCTGCTCATTATGACCCATAATCACTTACAAGACTTGCTTTTCATGCCACAGGAGACAACAACAGGATCCCTGTCATCAGCTCCCTTAAGATCAGGGACCAACAGAGATCTGCGGTTTCGACCAACTGGCTGCTGCCTTACAATTACACGTGGCCTCCCAACAAGATCTTCGTCAGCACGCCGACTGCCAACTACACCATTCAGGATTTCCAAAAGTTCTACGGAGACATTGGCTTTGATGACGGCTGGTTCATGAGGAAAGAGACCGAGTCCCTCGTCTACGAGATGCCTCCCCCGGGGGTGCGCATACACTGTCTTTACGGCACTGGGGTGGAGACCCCTGACTCGTTCTTCTATGAGTCCTTCCCAGACAAGGAGCCAAAGATATTCTATGGCGACGGTGACGGAACGGTGAATGTGGAAAGTGCTTTGCATTGTCAGAAGTGGGTGGGGAAGCAGAAGCAGGAGGTGATCCTTCACAGGCTGTCGGGAAGCGAACACATCGAGATGCTTTATGACGCCCACACCATTTCCTATGTAGATAACGTTCTCTTTGGCTCATGACACAGGGCGGAGCACCCTTTTTTATCCACAACATTAACTTGAAGGGGGGGGGTCTACTCAAAGCAGAGGGTGTGCGTCTCCTTTGGCTCCCTCTTTTAAAAATCCCGTTTGCTAGACTGGTTGGGAAGCTGCTTTGGTTCTAACGTTCATTGTGTCTTGGATTAGTGCTCATGCTCAGGCCAACACACTCAAGTGTCTGTTCGTGTGGAGAATGTGCTGCTCTCACTTGTCTCCAGGATGCGGGAAGGTTTCCCTCTTTCCATGTACGTTGAGCTTGTAATGCATGGGAGAGAATTTGAGAGCGTTTGGGTTGCCAGGTCTGCTTCATTGGTCCCGGTAGGGAAATCTGTTACGATGTGAAGTCCCATCCGCAGGTGTGACAAACCCACAAAGATTTTAGCACTACAGTTGTTCAGCCACATTCAGCCAGATACTGCGTTGCTGTCGGTGAAGCTGGCTTCCTGACGGGACCTTCTAGCACTGAGGCAGATGCTTGGTGTTTACCTGGGAGGTAGAATAAAAAGTTCAGAGGCTGTGGACAGTGAGGTCTCAAGTACTATTCAACCTCGGAGGAGTTCGTCGCTTGGAGGCTGCAGCACTGCAGATTCCCAGGCAAGATGTTTCGCCATCTTAGGGTGGTCTCTGTGCATTGCTGAGCTCAGTCGGCAGCCACTAGGAATACTTGGTCTTTGCTGTATTCAAAGGACAGAGTGATGGCCTTTGATGCGAACCCACCCACCCCAATCCTGAGGAGATGCAGGTTACGTTCCAGGTGTATTCCTCTAAGTACTTTGCTCTATAAGCAGGTTGTTGCTGGAAGCCTTTTACAGAGTTAAAGGGGCTTGTAGAGAGCTAATTCTTTCTAGAAATTCTTGGGAGTTCCTAGGTTACAATGTTCTGTCGGAATCTCTTTTCCTTGATATTTCAGCTCTCTTCCAGGGGTTTCTTACGGGAGGGGAAACAAGAGTGAAATAACGGGGCACGCTAGCAACTTATGCTCGAGTTCGAGTGCTGTAATATGCACCCAGAGTCTTGTGGGGTGTCCCTAGATAAAGCCCTCTCCGGGCAGTGCGAACTCTTGAGTTGGACCCGCATTCTGGTCTGCCCGCGGCCTGACACTTCTTCCCGGTGGGTATGGGTTTCAGAATCTGCCCGTGTTACTGCCAGCCTCCCAACTGAGAGCTCACTGCCAGGAAAAACAACAACCAAAAAACCCAAAACCGGAGTCTTAACAGTTGCAGAGCAGAAGCAAACTGCCCTGCCTTGTCTGGGCATACTGTGGGATCTTGGTTGCTTCATGGTGTCACGAACCTTAAAAGCACAAAAAGGAAAAGTTGCTTCAATCAATGACTACACAGGGTAATAGGGGCTCGGGGGGGGGGGGTTTCTCCACAAAGCTTGTGCCAAAACCCAAGATTAGAGGTAAGACTTGTCGTGGAAGTTTGGACTTCATTCTGGGTCAGGGTCAGCTACAGCCAGACTGGTTCCTTCAATCAGCAAGAAGCGAAGTAGCAGTCTTGGTCGCCTTCCGGCCATTCTGGCATTCCTCGTCTTCAGGCCTCATCCTGACCCGAACCGTTTGAGCGGAATGGAGTGATTGCCCACAGGCCAAAAATGGAGTTCTGTCACTGGTCTTGTGTACCCTTTTCCATTTTACCTCAAGCTTTAAGGTGGTCCAGTTCTCTGACGTTTATGAATTGTTGTTACAAATGCAGTATCTTTACCGTAGTTGTGGTCCTTTTTAAGAAACCAATTAGCCACGTTCAGTGTAGGTTTCTTGCCTTACGAAATGCACAGTCTTGTTCAGTTTCCCGTCCCTCGGCAGCTGGTGTAAGCAGAAGTGACTCACAGCTGCCAGCCCCATGGGAGTGTGCGAGAAACTGTGCCTGTTCTTCCACCGGACGTTCTTCCACACCTGGCCCTCACCAATTGCCTCCTCAGGCCGCGTCTTTGAACGGTCAACATAAGTCTATTTTTCTTTCTTGAGTTTAATTTTGTCAAGATCTCATGCTGATAGAGCCCGCTGAACTGGGCTGGTTTGTAATTATAGTTCTGAAGTAGGCCCTGCAGCTGCTTTTTGTCTAAGACGGTCTCCATCCGGCCTGTACAGCTTCAGGGTACCATTGTGTTCAGTGCCGTGCAGATGGGCGCGCAGCTAAAACCTACCCCTTCCAGTGGTGAGGCAGGGCATCTGGTACACATGGAGCCCTTCTGAAGGTTAAGTCTGCGAGTCCGGTACCCCATCAGCTTGCATATCAGGTTCTGAAAGCTAGTGTTTGTGGGAGCGGGTTGACGTCCTGCCGAAAAGGCGGGAGACGAATACCCGTTGCTGGAAACAAGGATGTGACGTTTCTCGAGCCGTTTGCTGGCCTGTACCTTATTGTGTGTATGAGCACCTCTGAAATAGCCCTTAGTGGAGAAGCCTAAGCAGAAAGGCAGGCCTTGGCTCAGCAGGCAGAGGGCAGGACGAGGCAGGTGGGAATCGTGGGAAGAATAGGGGCTCAGTTAACTTGCCCAGGCATGGTTTCAGTAGGGGAGGAGAGCTGGGGGGTTAAGTGAGAAGCCTGGTGGTGTACTCTGAGGTGTGCCTGCTACTCTCTCGTGCCATTATCTCTTTGGTGGATCCCCTTCCACTCCGGTGGGCATCTACTGCTGCTGTGTCTCATTGTTCTTTAGGGTGGCCGCATAATCCCACTTCAGGGTGGTATCAAAGCTGCGTTTTGTTGTGTGGCCACTTTTTTCATTGGTCCAGCTCTTTCTCCATGCCATACCTCCCTGTTGCCTCCAGTTCTATGACAGATTTCTTGTCTGTGTTCCAGCTGTTGTGAAGCCATTTAATATATTTAGGTGGGTCCCATCTGTGTCTCTGCTGGTGACATGACCTTTTCCCTCCTGCACTTGGCTCATAAGAATATCAGTGTCTTGTAACTGGCTTCCCTCCCACCCACCCCATGCTTACAGATTTTTTGGATGTAAGCTCTTTTTAGCCGTTCTCTGTCAGCCTTATTTGTCCTCCAGGTGTTTGATCCATGCCTCAGTCTGATAAATTGCAGGTGCCTCTCTCCCTCCCCCCCCGGGTAAATGTTTGCCTGCCAGAAGCCCAACTCCAGTGTATTTAAATGCATTGGATGACGTTGCCCGTTCTTCTAAATTCTGCTTTGGATGCAAACCAGGGTCCTTCACATTCTGCAGCTGGGCCCCCATGAGACTGTGTTTTTCTAGGACAGCCCCCTCCCCTATCTGCCAGGGCAAACTGCTTTTGAAACAGAGGAGAGTTTCAAAGCACTTTTTAAAACTGCTCAGAGACAGAACTACAAAGGGGAAAAGTCAGTTTTCTACTGAGGGTGCAGAAGCTTTTTTGATTGACCCAGAAGCTTCTCTTTGCACCCAGACTGCTGCTGTTGACTTGAAGAAAACGTCCCTTGTGTGTTTTCTCACCTCTACACAGTACCTGTTGGGGTCCCCCGATGTTTATAAATTCGGAGAGCTTAAAAAAAAAACCCCATATCATTTTCTTATGTGTTTCCAAAACGACAAAATACTTTCCAAGGACCAAACGTCTTCTGACAGATGTAGAGAGAGAGAGAGCCCTGGATGGGACTTCGGCCCTTTTCTTAAAAAAGGGGTAAGGCTGCTGTGCGGTTTCAGGGTCCCTGTGTGACTCTGCCAGGAAGAAGAGGTTTCACCGCTGAGCAGTAGTTGCAGAGGGAGCTTGCGGGCCAAAGCGAAGGTCACTTCCTATTCAGCTTGCTTTTGTGGACGACGGTGGGGTTTGAGCCTTTCAGAAAATTCAGGGACTTGAACAACTACTTCTGCTGTTCTCTGTTTTAACAGTATTTTGTATAGAACACTGCCTGGTGAAGCCTAGCATTTTTATACACACCTTTCTCTTTGTGAATGACTTGAGTTGGATAGTTTTTTTTTTTTTTTTGCATAACTGTTAACTTTACTAACTACGTAATAAAGTTGATCAAATACTAAATGTTTCCTGTTAGTAAAATAAAAGTGTTTGTTTCGTGCCTGACAAATATACATGTGCAAGCGGGAGCCCACGAGACTCGCTTGCACCCCTCCCGCAGGGCTTGCTGAACTCAGGGGGAGGAGGAATCTCACCAGCTCTGCCTGGCTGATTATCCCCCCCCCACCGCCCCGTTCTCTTGCTTTTCACCAGAATCCTCCCTGCCTCTACCTTTCCTGGCTGCCCACTTGACGTGCTACCACTTTGGTTCCTTCTGTTTGTTTCCTGCTGCAGCCCACCTCCAGACAGCTGCCTCAGTGGCTTCTGTGCTTTTGCCTCATAAGAACATAAGAAAGGCCATCCTGGATCAGACCAAGGTCCATCAAGTCCAGCAGTCTGTTCACACAGTGGCCGACCAGGTGCCTCTAGGAAGCACACAAACAAGACGACTGCAGCAGCATTGCCCTGCCTGTGTTCCACAGCACCTAATATAATAGGCATGCTCCTCTGATACTGTAGAGAATAGGTATGCATCATGACTAGTATCCATTTTTACTAGTAGCCCTGAATAGCCCTCTCCTCCATGAACATGTCCACTCCTCTCTTAAAGCCTTCCAAGTTGGCAGCCATCACCACATCCTAGGGGAGGGAGTTCCACTTTTAACCTAGCAGTCCTCCAGTGCTGCCAGTGGCTTCCCCTTCTCCCCCACCCACCTGTCTGCCTCTGGCACTGCTTCCTCAGCTGTGGTGGGTAGGGGTGTGGCAGCTCCTGCTCCTCCTGCCTGCCCACACTGATGCTAGGACAGTTATTTTCACATGCACAACTGTAGTCTATAATTGGTTTTTTCTTTCTTCAAATTGTCCCCTTTTTAAGGTTTGTTTTTCTGCAAACCTGGGTGTCCCCTGAGGTTCATTGGGGGGAAAAATCCTTTCCACATGGCCCTAATGTGTGGATTTAAGTATCTGCAGATAAGGCCATGGCAAGGATTAGATTTATTTATTTGAAGCATTCATATCCTGCCTTGTTTAGCAGTGCTGCAGTAAGCTGCGAAAGCACAACAAAGAAGGCCATCAGCACATTTGGAAACACCAGGATGTAGCTGCATGCTTCGAAATCTGCTGAAACAGACTACTCTCTTCCAAATACTCTTTGAAACTGAATGTCTTACATGCTTTTCCAAATGTAGCCAGTGAAGGTACCCTCCATACCCACTCTGGTGGGTTAATAGTGTGCCTAGGAGCTGCACAGAATCTGGCTGCAAGCTGGTTGGCCGATGGCTTTCCTGGAAGCTCGTAATAGTTGAAAGAGCCTTCCGGCCCCAGTAGAATGACTGTGGTTTTGTGACAAGCAGCTTCCTGCACATGTTACCATTCATGTTTGCTCCATCCCCATCTCAATCATACAGCAGTCAGGTGATTTGGGGCCCCAGCTAGTTAGGAGATCATAGCTGGCGCTGTGATCCATGCTTCTGTAACCTCACGGTTGGATTACTGCAAAATGCTGTACATGGGGCTGCCCTTGAAGACCGCCCAGAAACTGCAACTGGACTGCAGCAGCCTGATTATTGTCAGGGGCTAGTTGCTGGGAATGTATGCTGCCCGTTTTGAAAGAGCTGCCTTAGCCGCCAGTCTGCTTCAGAGGACAATTCAAGACGCTGGTTATGACCTTTAAAGCCCTTCACGTCCTGGGACCCACATATTTGGAGGACTGTCTCCTTCCATATCCTTTGCAGCAACCATGTTCATCAGGCAGCCATCTGTCGGCTATCCCGCCCCTTAGGGTGGCCTGTCTGGTATTGGCCTGGGCCTTTTCATCATGGTTCCTGCTCACTTGAATGGGGTCTCTAAGAAGGGAGCCCCTCCCCATGGAGATCTTCAGGAGGGGCTACAACAGGGGTGGGGAACCTTTTTTCCACCAAGGGCCATTTGGATATTTATAACATCATTCGTGGGCCATACAAAATTATAAACTTAAGAATTAGCCGACCTAGCCCCAAGCAGGCAGCTGCCCCAGATGACCCCTCCCCCGCAAGCAGACAGGCAGGCATCCAACCGGTGGCACATTCGCCCACCTGGTGGCACAGGATGGTCTGTTGCACCAGCCGGGCGAAGCTGTCCAGCCACACGCCGGAGTTTGCTCCTGCTCTGCATGGTCGGGGCCGGATTCTACCGCCGGCTCCTGCTACTTCTGCCTGCAGGGGTGAAATGAGGACACACTGGCTAAGAACTCCCCCCACACACACACACATTTTGGCCCTGCCCCCTTTAACCCCTCCATTGTCGCCACTTCCACCCCCAGCCCTCTTGTAGTACAGAGGGAATACGTTTCTCCATGGCCCAGGTGGGAAAGGGTTAACACAGTTTCTTGGGTGGTCCTAGCAGCTCCTTAGCTAACGACTCTTCTGCAAGTGGGGGGAAAAGGTTCCTTTTCTCGCAAAACAAACTCACATCGGCCTTGACTAGAGGCTATTCCTGTCCGCTGGAGGGGGTGGATCACCAGTCTTAGATCCTTCTGAGCTAGAGATTTACCAGGACCCACAAAGGGCCAGACCAAATGATTTTACGGGCCTTAAACTGCCCCCGGGCCTGACGTTCCCCACCCTTGGGCTACAAGACCTGCTTGTTTGCCAGGGCTTTTGAGAGGGCCTGAACTGCAGGCATCTTTTAAGGGGGGTGGGGAGGAAGAGATTTGTGGGTTATTTCATTTTGGGTTTAACTGAAAATGTTCTTATTGCAAGATGCCTTGGACCGTGAGGAAAGGTGGAGTATAAGTTTTAATAAGTATGTAATAGTAGGAGGGGGAACAACTTGGCAGCGCATGAAGGTAACACTCCTCTGCCGTTTGGTCCCTAACAACTGCTATTCAGAGGTATACTGCTTCGGAACATGGAAGATCCATTAACCTAATATGGCTGATAGCTATTCTCCAGAAATCTGTCTAATCCCCTTTCAAATCTTTAATAGTACAGTCAGTGGCCAACAGTATACATACAGAGCATTATAATGTGTGCCTATGTACATATTACAAGTCTAAAAAGTAAGGTTAACAATGCAAAACATCACAGGCTTATCAACGACCCCTTTACATAATTGGTTGTACCACTTATTCTTTTCCTAGAAGGGTGTGCCGAATTTTAATAGCTGCGGGACAGAATTTAGCGGTCTGGAGGGAAACCTGGGGTTTTTTTAATAGCATCTTAGCCAGGAATAGTTCAAGTCGACCAGGGAAGTTTTTGACCAAAGGAAAAATAAATCTTATACAGACTTCCTGATAATATGGGCATCTTGTCAAGATTTATTCTGTGGTTTCAACATCCCCCCTGACCCTTAGGGGCAGAGCCTTTCCGCTATGGGAACCTCCTTGTATCTTCCTTCCAGCACCACCGATGGAAGGGCCTGGAATCTGGCAAGGGTAAAGGCTTTCCTAAGCTTAATAGTTTCCAGATGAGTAAAATAGGATGCAGGGGTCTGTCTAATCCCCTTTGAAAGCTGGCTGTGCTTGGGTCATCCCACAACAGAGGCTGCTGATTACTCCATTCTACAGAAGTTACAGGTTAACTCTGGATAAGGTTTTTTTTTTGGGGGGGGGGGACCCATGCTGTGTGGTTTCCAAAGAAAGGGTAAGGTTTGCTCCTTGTGTGAGTACAAGGGAAGAGGTTTCATGGCTTCTAGGCACGGTGGGTTAAGGGAATCTCCATATACAGAGGCAGCAAATGTTGGGAGGCAGCGCCAGGGGGAAGGCCTTGGCTTCTACGCCCTGTTTGTTGGCCCTCCAACTAGACAACTGGTTGGCTGCTGTGTGAAACCAGATGCCACAGTAGATAGACCACCGATCTGATCCAGCAGGGCTCTTCTTAGGCTCTTATGCTTCTAAGCCCAGAGGTATCTTTTTTAAAAGGTCTGATCAAATAGCACGTGGTTGTGACACACTCCTGCCTGAGATGAGCTCAGTTCTTTGCTAGTCAACTGGTCAGGAGCAATTCAGAGTTCCCTGTCCTTTTCTGTTCTGTCCCATGGGCTTGAACTCCAACTCAAGCAAATGGGTTCTAACAAATATCAGGGGTTATCCTAGGGATTGCTGCTGTCTAGATGCTAATTTATGAACAATTTAAATAGCACTGGTTTTACAACTGATCCTTAGGGATCCCTCTGCAGTGGAAAGGGGCCTCTGTTTACTCCTGCTTGGTACTTCCTGCCCTTTAAAAATTGCTCATTTATTAGGATCCACCCTCCTGAGACTCGGCGTGGGGTAGTGGTTAAGAGCAGCGGACTCCAATCTGGAGAACCGGGTTCGATTCCCCACTCATCCACATAAAGCCTGCTGGGTGACCTTGGGCTAGTCACAGTTCTCTCCAAGCTCTCAGTCCCACCTACCTCACAAGGTGCCAGTTTGGAGGAGAGGAAGGGGATTGGAAGAAGAAGAGTTGGTTTTTATATGCTGATTTTCTCTACCTTTTAAGGAGAATCAAACTGGCTTACAATCACCTTCCCTTCCCCTCCCCACAACAGACACCTTGTGAGATAGGTGGAGCTGAGAGAGTTCTGAGAGAACTGTGACTAGCCCAAGGTCACCCAGCTTGCTTCATGTGGCGGAGTGGGGAAACCAACCCGGTTCACCAGATTAGAGTCCGTTGTTCATGTGGAGGAGGGGGAATCAAACCTGTTTCCAAACCACTGCTCTTAACTACTACCCCACGCTGTCTGTAGGCCACTTTGATATTCCCTAATGGTAGAAAAAAGCATGACTGACTACATTTAAGCAGGAATTGATAATAAGGGTTTTGTCAGAAGTGTTGAGCATAGAGTGTCTACTCTCATCTCCCCATCCACAGTTTGGCGGCAGTCTCAAAGGATTTGAGTTTGACTAGTCCCCTACAACAAACCCCTCCCTGCAGGTGGAAAATCCAAGAACATTAAAGAACAAACCCAAATCAGTTTTTTCCAGAAGCTTTTGAACAAGAACGCCAAGCCACATGCAATTCATTGTTCTGGCGACGCATATCAGTTTCATAGTCAAATGGGACAGGTTTAGACTTCCTTAGGTCTCCTGGATTCTGTTTCAAAAGATAATTTTGCAGTTTCAAAGCCTGTTAACACTGTGTTAACTGGCACTGTTATCTGTAAGCACAGAGTGTTTCTGATCATGTGCAGAGTGCTTTCTATTTCACCCATCGACTGTAACTGGCCTCTCTATACATCTAAGAGCAAACCTCATCCATGAAATTGGTTCTTGTAGGTTATCCGGGCTGTGTAACCGTGGTCTTGGAATTTTCTTTCCTGACGTTTCGCCAGCAACTGTGGCAGGCATCTTCAGAGTAGTAACACTGAAGGACAGTGTCTCTCAGTGTCAAGGGTGTAGAAAGAGTAATATATAGTCAGAAAGGGGTTGGGTTTGAGCTGAGTATTGTCCTGCAAAAGTATTGTCCTGTAAGTATCAAGATAATGTGCTAATGAGGGTATGGTATGTTAATATGGAACCATTGTATCCTGAAGTGATCTGTTAATGTGTGTAATCCAAAACTAATCTGTATGGCTATTGTTGAATGTTGTCTTTGTCTGGAGGTTTTTCAGGGCAGGAAGCCAAGCCTTATTCATTCTTAAACTCTCCTCTTTTCTGTTAAAGTTGTGCTGATGTTTGTGAATTTCAATGGCTTCTCTGTGCAATCTGACAAAATAGTTGGTAGAATTGTCCAGTCTTTCAGTGTCTTGGAATAAGACCCTGTGTCCTGTTTGTGTCAGTCCATGTTCAGCCACTGCTGATTTCTCAGGTTGGCCAAGTCTGCAGTATCTTTCATGTTCTTTTATCCTTGTTTGTATGCTGCGTTTTGTGGTCCCGATGTAAACTTCTCCACAGCTGCAAGGTATACGATATACTCCTGCAGAGGTGAGGGGGTCTCTTTTGTCTTTTGCTGATCGTAGCATTTGTTGTATTTTCTTGGTGGGTTTAAACACTGTTTGTAGGTTATGTTTTTTCAAAAGTTTCTCCATCCTATCAGTGACTCCTTTAATAAATGGCAAGAATACCAGTTAAAGACACAATCTCATTGATTAACCAGATTTTTCCAGAAGATATAACAGCCTTATTTCACCATTGTTTGACAACAAGTTATTTCCTATGGGATCAAGAATTTTATGAACAGATTGATGGAGTAGCTATGGGAAGTCCACTCAGTCCAGTAATAGCAAACTTTTACATGGAATATTTTGAAAAGACAGCATTAGAATCAGCACCTTACAAACCTACAGTCTGGTTCAGGTTCGTAGATGATACATTTACCATTTGGAGCCATGGTGAAGAAAAATTAATGGACTTTCTAAACCATCTTAATAATATCCATCCAAACATTCAGTTTACCATGGAAAAGGAAATTGAGGGTAAACTCCCATTTCTTGATACCCTTGTCATCCGTAAATCAAACCTTCAGTTAGGTCACAAGGTCTACCGGAAACCAACTCACACAGATCGCTACTTACACAAAAACTCCAACCACCACCCCCGACAGAAAAGAGGAATAATCAAAACATTAATGGACCGTGCAAGACGGATCTGTGAACCACAGTTTCTCAAGGAAGAAACTAACCATCTAAATCACGCACTGCTAGCAAACGGCTACTCCAAGAATGAAATCAGAAGGGCCATTGAACCAAACAAAAATCAGAAAACTCAAGAAAAACAGTCTCCCATAGGAAAGGTATTCTTGCCATTTATTAAAGGAGTCACTGATAGGATGGAGAAACTTTTGAAAAAACATAACCTACAAACAGTGTTTAAACCCACCAAGAAAATACAACAAATGCTACGATCAGCAAAAGACAAAAGAGACCCCCTCACCTCTGCAGGAGTATATCGTATACCTTGCAGCTGTGGAGAAGTTTACATCGGGACCACAAAACGCAGCATACAAACAAGGATAAAAGAACATGAAAGATACTGCAGACTTGGCCAACCTGAGAAATCAGCAGTGGCTGAACATGGACTGACACAAACAGGACACAGGGTCTTATTCCAAGACACTGAAAGACTGGACAATTCTACCAACTATTTTGTCAGATTGCACAGAGAAGCCATTGAAATTCACAAACATCAGCACAACTTTAACAGAAAAGAGGAGAGTTTAAGAATGAATAAGGCTTGGCTTCCTGCCCTGAAAAACCTCCAGACAAAGACAACATTCAACAATAGCCATACAGATTAGTTTTGGATTACACACATTAACAGATCACTTCAGGATACAATGGTTCCATATTAACATACCATACCCTCATTAGCACATTATCTTGATACTTACAGGACAATACTTTTGCAGGACAATACTCAGCTCAAACCCAACCCCTTTCTGACTATATATTACTCTTTCTACACCCTTGACACTGAGAGACACTGTCCTTCAGTGTTACTACTCTGAAGATGCCTGCCACAGTTGCTGGCGAAACGTCAGGAAAGAAAATTCCAAGACCACGGTTACACAGCCCGGATAACCTACAAGAACCAATGAACTCTGACCGTGAAAGCCTTCGACAATACTCATCCATGAAAGCTCTGAAAACTTTTGGCAAAGGAAGTTTGAGAATTCGTGACATAAACTGGCGTGTAAGCTAATGATGGCTGGCAATTGGAGTTGTGTTTTCCTGTATTTTAACAGCTGCTGCTGTCTGTCACCCAAAAGCAATGTGCGAGATTAGCTCCAGAGTTCCACCTTCATATTTTCTGCAATACTTGGTTTATAGACCCTCTGCCAGCATGGGAACAAAGTAGAGGGTTTGTTTATGTCTTTCGGGCACATCACATTTTACATACAGTGCCCTTAAGAGCTGACAAGGGATTGGTTCTGGGTGACTTCTTGTTTTGCCTCGAGATACTCCAGAGACAAGGTTAACGTAGCGTATTTTTGGAACAGAGGATGATTGATTGCAGCAGAGTCGGGTGCTTGCTGCCTTTCTAGGAAACAAACAAGAGTTAGCCTGCTGTACGTTAGTTAGTAAACTGAGACAGCAGCATAAAATGCAGAAACACTTTGATTTGTAACAGTAGTGGTATTATTGAAGCATATCCACTCAAAGTTACATAAATACAAAAGATACTTTCAAAGTAGTATATACATTGATATACATGGGTCAATTTGAAAGCAAATTCACTTGTACATTGACAAGATTAAAAAAATCAAATATACGGATTATTCAGTGTCTTGTGGTTCTTCCATTCAAGAGGTGTAGTTCTTTATGGAGGTCCAGGTTATCTCTCTGTTTCGGCTAAGAAGCCGCGTTGGTCCCTGAGGAAGGCTTCTTAGCCGAAACAGAGAGATAACCTGGACCTCTGTAAAGAACTACACCTCTTGAATGGAAGAACCACAAGATACTGAATAATCCGTATATTTGATTTATTTAATCTTGTCAATGTACAAGTGAATTTGCTTCCAAATTGACCCATGTATATCAATGCCTTTCTAGGAAAGGCTTGTCACCGAAACAATCTTTTCTGGCCATCATTTTTCAGGCCCTGACCTGAATAGCCCCAGGTTAGTCTGATCTTGTCAGATCTCGGACGCTAAGCAGGGTCTTCCCTGGCTAGTGTTTGGATGGGCAACCGCCAAGGAATATCAGAGTCGTGATGCGGAGGCAGGCAATGGCAAAACACCTCCCAAGTCTCTTGCCTTGAAAACCCTACTGGGTCTCCATAAGTCAGCTGTGACTTGATGGCAAAAAAGCCTTTGATTAAGGACAAACACTTCTTAGCTATGTCCTTTTTGTTAGCCCTTAGCTGGTGAATGTTAATTTCAAAGGGCCAAATGTGCAAGCCCCTCTGAAAAGGGCCATGGTGGTGCTGGGATCCCTCTTCTGCAATGTAATAATAGCTAATGTGGGACAGTGCTTAAGTCCAGCACAACTCATTGGCTTTAGGGTTGCCAGGTCCCTCTTCGCCACGGGTGGGAGGTTTTAGGGGCGGAGCCTGGGGGCAGAGCCTGAGGGCGTGGTTTGGGGAGGGGAGGGACTTCAATCCCATAGAGGCCAATTGTCAAAGTGGCAATTTTCTCCAGGTGAACTGATCTCTATTGGCTGGAGACCAGTTATAATAGCAGGAGATCTCCAGCTAGTACCTGGAGGTTGTATCAAAAAATAGTACTGGGCTCTCAAGCTTATGAGCAAAAGTAAACTTATATTAAATACAAATAGTCAAAGGTGACAAATAGCCAAAGGTCACACATGAGTGACAAAGAACAAGGAGTTGTAGCTAAATCTGCTACCTCATCTGAACAATAATATAATTCCTAAAGGTGAGTACAAAGTCTCTTATACAATTCTTTCAGGAAATATAATGAAGCGTGGACCGGAGAGAAGAAGGATGGGAGTGCCTTCCGGATGTGAATGGACTCTTTCACTGTCACAAGAGTTTACTTTTGCTCATAAATTTACTTTTGCTCATAAGCTTGAGAGCCCAGTACTATTTTTTGGTACAGCTAGTCTTATAATATTAGTGCTTCCTTTTTGCTAGTACCTGGAGGTTAGCAATCCTAGTTGAGAAAGATCTCCTTTCCTCTTGAGACCTGGGGGTAGCTGCTGTTCTGGGTTAGTCTGACCAATAATCTGACTTGGTAGACGGCAGCTTCAGATATAGTTCTCCTGACCCGTGTCCTGATTGTCACAGTGTTTCCCTCCACATCAGATCTTTCCAGTCATTACTGTTTTGGAATTCCTATAATTTAGATTTCTTCACAAGAATATGTTCAGTGGAATCTGCTTGAAGTGTCCAAATGCCTAAAAACAGATCAGTAGAGGGCGCCATTACAGCCCATGATGCCTCCCATTTGGAAAAAAAACCTCTGTTCACTCTCTTCCCATTCAAAGCTATTGTTTCTCATGCAACAATCCACCAGACCCCATCCCTACTGGAGATCTGCCCTAGCATTTTGTTAAATCCCCATTTTTACACTTTTCTTGACAAAATCCAAGTTCTGTCTGTTTTAAATGTTTGGAAGGTGAGACGCGCAAATGCTCTTGTTCCATGGATACAGTGGACAAAATAGCACATATTTTGCTCCATTGTGAACATTATGATGATGCCAGAAATCGTTTAATTACTCCCCTCCTATATCGATTTGTATGGCCCAGGCTAGCCTGATCTCGTCAGATCTCAGAAGCTAAGCAGGGTCAGCCCTGGTTAGTATTTGGATGGGAGACCACCAAGGAAGACCAGGGTTGCTGTGCAGAGGAAGGCACTGGCAAACCACCTCTGTTAGTCTCTTGCCGTGAAAACCCCAGAAAGGGGTCGCCATAAGTCGGCTGCGACTTGACGGCACTTTACACACACACACACACACACACACACACACACACACACACACACCTCGATTTGTACACTCTTACACCTCTGAGGCCCCCTTGGTAGAATATCTACTGGAAGACAGGGTGATTTATATTTCATATTCCGCTGCAAAATTTTGCTCTTATGTTTGCTGGAAACGGAAGGCATTTACGAAGAACAAAGACCTTATGGGCAAACCTTCAGATTAATTAGTACGGGCGAGATGCTGTAAGAGGGAGCTGTATAATTTTATCATAGGATGTATATTTTATATTTTATGCTGGCCTTTGGCTGTAATAAAATAAAATGAAATATTTGCAATGTTTGAAAGGCAGCCTCCATAAGGGTATAAAGCACAAGCGGCTCTTTGGACAAGAGAATGGATGTAGGGCTGAAATAAATTCCCCTCTGTAGCCAGCAGAGGGCGGCACCTCCTCAAGATTGTTAAGAGATAAAGACTCTAAAATGGTCAAGGGGGCACCGGGTTCGAATGGCGAAAGAGGATGAAAGGTTACTGCTTGATGAAGTGCTGATTAGTAATAGTGATTCTTTACATGGCTAGAGCTGCACAAACGTTCAATTCTGTTTCCTGCAGGGCTGGTACCCAGGGTCCGCCTGGCAGGTACCTGAGGCGCTTCGGGTGGGATTGGATTATGATGTGATGAGGTTGTGTTAACTATGTGAGCTATCCTAAACAGCTCTACTCAGAAGCAAGTCTCAGGCTGTTCAATGGGGCTTGCTCACAGAGAAGCGCTGTTAGGATTGTAGCCTGAATCTGCTTAAGACCAGACGTTCTGGGATGTTTTAACTTTAAAAAAATAAGTTTGTTTTGTTTCTTTAGGATGCTCTTAATCCACTTTACTCCACTTAATTGTGGACTCAAAAGCAGTTTACAGTACGAACCTGCCATCCACACACACGGCCACAACAGAAGAAGAAGAGTTGGTTTTTATATGCTGACTTTCTCTACCACTTAAGGGAGACTCAAACCGGCTTACGATCACTTTCCCTTCCCCACAACAGACACCCTGTGAGGTAGGTGGGGCTGAGAGAGCTCTAACAGAGCTGTAACTTGCCCAGGGTCACCCAGCTGGCTTCGTGTGTAGGAGCGGGAAAACAAATCCAGTTCACCAGATTAGCCTCCGCCACTCATGTGGAAGAGTGGGGAATCAAACCCGGTTCTCCAGATCAGAGTCCACAGCTCCAAACCACCGCTCTTAACCACTACACCATGCTGGCAGGTTAACAGATCTACCATCAGGAAATTAACGATTAGAGATGATGGAGCAGGTGATAGCCATTCTGCTCGTGATGACCTCAGTCTCTTTCCCTTGGCTGGCAGGCAGACGGGCACATAATTTAGAGAGATCCCTCATATTGGCTTGAATCTAGACAAATGTTTCCGCCAACAGAAGGGGAGGTGCGGGGCTGAGCAAGCTGCCTTTGGGACCTTCCTTAGTGCTTCTCCCACCTAGAAACAGGAGATGGTCCCATATCCCCTTGATGTCATAGGGACAACTGGGGCAGAACCAGGTGGTGTAATGGTTAAGAGGAGTGGACTGTAATCTGGTTTGATTCCCCACTCCTCCACATGAGGACCTTGGCTGGGTGACCTTGGACTAGTCACAGTTCTTTCTGAACTCTCTCAGCGCCACCTACCTCACAAGGTGTCTGTTGGCACGTGTGTGTGTGTGTGTGTGGAAGGGCAGGCAATTTTAAGCCACTTTTGAGAAAAAAAGTGGGGTATAAAAATAAACTCTTCTTCTCTCTGGCAGGGGTGGCCAGAGGGAAGGAGCAGAGCACCATGTGGTCACACTGCTTTTAGCCCTGCTGTTGCCAATGGAACACACAAGCTAGTTGCGCTCTGTGCTCCCTCTTCCAAATAGGGAGGTGCATGCGCAAGGGCATGGGCATTGTGTAACACTCCCTGTGAAACACCTTGCTCTAAAGCAGGTAACTGAAGACCATGCCAGATGTGACACTGGCAGCCATGTTAGTTTATAAAGCAGGGGGGATTGGGTTCCAGTTTACACCTGAAGCAAGGCAGGAGGGAGCTGAACCCTTCCCCCACCACCACCCATCCCTCATTTCCCTGGCTCTTTTTGTGGGCTTTTCTACCCCAGAGTGAGATAGAGAAGGCATCTGGGCAGCTGACTGCCAGGAGGTAAGGATATGGAGAGGAGTTAGAACATAAGAAAGGCCATACTGGATCAGACCCAGGCCCATCAAGTCCAGCAGTCTGTTCACACAGTGGCCAACCAGGTGCCTCTAGGAAGCCCCCAAACAAGACGACTGCAGCAGCACCATCCTGCCTGTATTCCACCGCACCCAAGATAATAGGCAGGCTCCTCTGATCCTGGAGAGAATAGGTATGCATCATGACTAGTGTCCATTTTGACTAGTAGCCGTGAACAGCCCTCTCCTCCATGAACATGTCTACTCCCTTCTTAAAGCCTTCCAAGTTGGCAGCCATAACCACATCCTGAGGCAGGGAGTTTCACAATTTAACTATGTGTTGTGTGAAATAATACTTCCTTTTGTCGGATTCAACTGCCTTCATCTCGATTAAAATCTGAGCCCTGTGTTCTCCATCAAAGAGGAATGGGGCAGACACAGAAGGCCCCATGTATGGTAGAACATTTAAACTCACAATGAGATCTGGGTGTACTTTAAAGAACAGCTGTGGGTGAAGCACAAATCAGCAACATTTGCTGTTTGAAAAGTCAGTTCTTGGATGGTGTGGGAGGGAAGCAGCAGCCCGGCATCTTGTGCCCTTTTCCCTGCACGTGCGCATGTCAAGATGTCTCTCCGGTCATCTTTCCCTCCCCGTCGAAGGATTAAGGTCTAGACGAAACAACATTGTCCAAAAACTTCCTGCATTCTCTCTGAGGACCAAAATAGAGGCAATGGGTTAACTAAGCCATGGAGGAGAGGGGTATTCATGGAGAGAGGGGTATTCATGGCTATTAGTTAGAATGGATACTAGTCATGCTGCATACCTATTCTCTCTAGTATCAGAGGAGCATGCCTATTATTTTGGGTGCGGTGGAACACGGGCAGGATGGTGCTGCTGCAGTTGTCTTGTTTGGGGGCTTCCTGGGGGCACCTGGTTGGCCACGGTGCTAACAGACTTCTGGACTTGATGGGCCTTGGTCTGATCCAGTAGGGCCTTTCTTATGTTCTTATGAGCCCCATGGCGCAGAGTGGTAAGCTGTAGTACTGCAGTCCAAGCTCTGCTCACGACCTGAGTTCGATCCCAACGGAAGTCGGTTTCAGGTAGCCGGCTCAAGGTTGACTCAGCCTCCCATTCTTCTGAGGTCGGTGAAATGAGGACCCAGCTTGCTGGGGGTAAAGGGAAGATGACTGGGGAAGGCACTGGCAAACCACCCAGCCTGGGAAACCTCGATATGTGATGTCACCCCATGGGTCGGAAATGACCCTGTGCTTGCACAGGGGACCTTTACCTTTATACCAGAAGATACAGGTTGTCTGTAGGGAACAGGAAGAGACAGAGATATTTCTAAACAAACTTTTCTTTTTATATACATTTTAATTTATACCAACTGTTTTAGTTCTTTGCTGTTTATGCAGCTTGCAGTTAGGTCCCAGAGAATTCCTCTCCCTTGTAATGTGTGGGCTGTATCCTGAAAAGGTTCATTACAAATCCAGATCACAACACACAATGCTATATAGCTACAAACTGTAAAGATACGAGGGCGGCAGGGGGCAGCTCTCTGGCATATTCTTTTGAATAGACTCCAGAACACATCCATTTCAGCCCAGATTTCTTGGAATTAATTAAAAATTTGAACTTTGATAAGGCAACTCCACTTGGGAATTTGACACCAGCTGAAACCGGGAGGGAGGGGTGGGTTGGGTATAAAGCCCAAAACCAATATGAAATTGCCAAGTTCCTCCCAGTTCTAATTTGTACACCTCGGAGCCATGTCTAGGCCGACACTTCCAATAGAAACTTAGTGTAGCAGAAAGGGAGTCAGGGTGTTCCGGAAACCTCAGCCTGATTAAAACCGAACGGGAGTAGAAATGAAATGCCATCGCTGGCCTTGTGAGGCAGCTGGATTTACCCAAGCGGCAAAGACAGCAACATAAAAGGTGAACCAATTCTTATTTGGGAGCTGTCAGATACTTGGTACGCTATACATCAGGTAGACTAAATGAGCTCCCTCGACAGGCCCCAGGATTCCTCTGCTGCTTGTTTTTCCGAGGGAAAGAGGAGCGGAGGAGCGTGTCCAGTACGGGCTTGTCTTGAGCCAAAGTGAATTTTACGTTGAACAGTCTCCCAAATGGTTTCAGAAACGTTTTTGCCGAATATTCGCCAGTTCAATACCAAATGATGCATCATTTCAGTAGTTTATTATTACAGCCCTTAGACCAAACTTAAAACATTTGCAGTTACATTGCCTTCCCCAAACCAGCAGTATAAAACAATACATTTTGGTTAAAACACTCTACAAAATATTACTCTCTTTGAAACGGTTAAAAACTGGTCAACAATATAAATTTAAACAATCAATCAAACTGAATCCCATCTTGATTTCCTATAATTAAATACTATTCATTTCAGTATTGGATATTTTATCTCAGCATTAGGATGATATTACACTATTAAATTTTCTCCCAGCTGTCCAAAGATGCTTCCATGCTGTTTCTGGGGCCATTTTGCCTGCCTTCTCTGCATGAGCAAACCATGAGAGGGGAAAAGGCTCCTCCTCAGATGCTTGTACCTAAACTCTCTGGATGACAATATGGCTCTTAGCGTTGGTGTAGTGGTTAAGAGCAGTGGTTTGGAGCGGGGGACTCTAATCTGGAGAACCGGGTTTGATTCCCCACTCCTCCACATGAGTGGCAGACGCTAATCTGGTTAACTGAGTTGGCTTCCCCACTCCTATA
This sequence comes from Euleptes europaea, assembly GCF_029931775.1. Taxonomy (NCBI): domain Eukaryota; kingdom Metazoa; phylum Chordata; class Lepidosauria; order Squamata; family Sphaerodactylidae; genus Euleptes; species Euleptes europaea. The sequence goes on along the minus strand of NC_079328.1, from coordinate 25,611,325 downwards.
CATGAAGCCAGCTGCATGACCTTGGGCTAGTCACAGCTCTCTTAGAGTTCTCTCAGTCCCACCTACCTCACAGGGTGTCTGTTGTGGGGAAGGGAAGGTGATTGTAAGCCAGTTTGATTCTCCCTTAAGAGGGTAGAGAAAGTTGGCATATAAAAGCCAACTCTTCTTCTTTTTCTTCTTCTTCTTTGTGTTTGCAGATTCAGGATAATGACCATATTTCCTGAGCAGTGGGCACACATTACTACTTCTCAGCATAACAGGGGTAGACTTGTGGTGGAAGCCGCCATGTTAGTTTCCCTTCGGTAGCCATTGTGCTAGATGGATGCAGATGAGACAATCCCCAAGCTAGCCTTAGAATGTGGTAGCAAGTGGGAAACAGGAATAGAGTGTTTGTGTTCCTGCCCCGTCATTTTGGAGGTACAGATGTCAGGCCAGAAGTGTCCTGACTTGGGTTGGTTGCAAATAGATGCAAATGTTCATTCATGCCCATGCTACCAATGTTACCCTACAGAGTCAGTCCCACTTCTAAAACTCTTCTTTCTCCCCAGTGTCAAACTTCTTCTTTTTTTCAGTTCTGCCTTTTCTGGGATTTGCCATCTTTTTATTAAGTAAGAAAGGTACTTAAGGGTTTTTGTTTTGGAAGAATATAATAAATACAGTGAATAATAACAACTGCTGAAATTGGCTTCCTCTCCCTTCTCATCTTCTTTGTAAGCTTCTTGTACTTGCTTTCAAATGCCTCTTCTTTCTTTATATCTTTCTACTGGGAATCTTGGCTCAACAGAGAACAATCTTCTAATTAAACCTTAAATTCCCTTCTCTGTTCCCTGCTGTATCCCTTACCACTTGCAGCTCTTTCCACTTTCCACTTGACATTTGACTCTCTTATTCTGATGTTATGCTCGAGTTCCTCCTTAGACTTTTTCAGATGTTACAGTCACATGTACCAGGTGTCTACCAGCCACATGCAGCAGAAGCATGCACGACCCTCAGTCCTCCTGATACGGGCAGTTGCCATCTTCTGTGAGAGGGCCAGTGCTTGGGTTGCCAGCCTCCAGGTGGTTTAATAAAAGAAGCACCGAAACTAACTAGTCAAGTTGTGCAAAAATATAGTAACCAGCTCTTGCAATGTATGCAAATTGTGGTTATTTACAAGTGCAAAAACATAGTTACTACAAAGTGACTACAAACAATACACAAAGTTGCTACAAACAATACAATTATGTACTTATAAGTACATAATTGTATTGTTTGTAGTAACTTTGTAACCTTGTATGTTTTTGCACTTGTAAATAACAACCAAATTTGCATACATTGCAAGAGCCGGTTACTATATTTTTGCACAGCCTCCAGGTGGTGGCTAGAGATCTCCCTCTATTACTATGGATCTCCAGGTGACAGAGATCAGTTCACCTGGAGAAAATTGCCACTTTGGAAGATGGGCTGTATGGCATTATAACCCTCCCCAAACCCTGCCCTCCTCAGGCTCCCCCCCACCAGATCTCCAGGTATTTTCCAACCAGGAGCTGGCAACCCTAGCCAGCGCACATATTTTCCATCTGCACACAGCCTCAGTAGTCATCAACATGACCCCTCTGCACTTTTTGGCTTCCACCTCTCTGCCTCCAGCTCCGTTTTCTTTCTTTTCTTCCTTTGCTCTGGTTCTGCTGCACCTCTTTTTCCTCCTCCAGGAGCTACTTTGGGTTGCTAAGGCTGCTGGATTATGAGGGCTTCGTTATGCCTTTGTTAAGTCAGCAACGTGCCCAAAGGCTATTGTGCGCAGAGAAGCTCCTCCAAACCTCTGTGTGTGCCAGAAACAAAATTGCTAGGAGCCTTTTGTCTATTTAACTAATATACGTCATTTATTGTAGGAAATCCATTTCTGGATAGGATAAAGTACTGTCTATTCTAACTAGGAGCCCCGTGACGCAGAGTGGTAAGCTGCAGTACTGCAGTCCAAACTCTGCTCACGACCTGAGTTCAATTTCGACACAAGTTGGTTTCAAGTAGCTGGCTCAAGGTTGACTCAGCCTTCCATCCTTCTGAGTTTGGTAAAATGAGTACCCAGCATGCTGGGAGTAAAGGGAAGATGACTGGGGAAGGCAGTGGCAAACCACCCCGTAAACAAGTCTGCCTCGTAAACGTCGGGATGTGACGTCACCCCATGGGTCAGGAATGACCCGGTGCTTGCACAGGGGACCTTTACCTTTATCTATTCTAACTAACTAGGATGGAGGGAGATCCAGGACGTGGGTCCTTCCCTCATGGTGGCAAGATGGAGAAGAAGTGCCACTGTGTGTGAGGAGGTGAGGAAGAAACAGGAAGGAAGTTTTGCCTAAGAGTAGTAATCCACACAGCAAAGGGATAGTTCAGAGCAGTAGAGAAAGGATGCCCCAATGTCTTGTCCCCTCTCTCTCTCTGACTCACTAGTCTTGTCCCCCTCTAAAGTCTGAGGTTAAGAGACAGCGCAAAGTCCTTCACTTCCAACAAAGGCAACCCAATATTTTATTAAGATTTGTATGCTGCCTTTCTGCCCAACCAGGGTCACCAGGGTTGTTAATGGTTACATTTATTAATTTACATTATTTATAATGTAAATTCTCACTGAGACTCGAGACAAATTACACAGTGCAATTAACAGGGTGCAATATCTGGGAAGCAACGTAATAGGAACAGGGTTTCCGCGATCAGAACGCAGCAGAAATCTGAGCACAAAGCATGAGGATTAAACATGATATGTTAAACAAGCAGAAAATGGTATTACATAAGTAGAAATGTGAGGAAGTGAGAGCAAGATAATGCATACTGCAACAGCTAACAAGCTAAAAAAAATCAAAATAATTAAAACTAAAGTACAGTATGGTAAGAACCCCGTGGTGCAGAGTGGTAAGCTGCAGTACTGCATTCGAAAGCTCTGCTCATGACCTGAGTTCGATCCCGACAGAAGTCGGTTTCAGGTAGCCGGCTCAAGGTTGACTCAGCCTTCCATGCTTCCAAGGTTGGTTAAATGAGTACCCAGCTTGCTGGCAGTAAAGGGAAGAGGACTGGGGAAGGCACTGGCAAACCACCCCGTAAACAAAAGTCTGCCTAGTAAACATTGGGATGTGACGTCACCCCATGGGTCAGGAATGACCCGGTGCTTGCACAGGAGACCTTTACCTTTTCAGTATGCTTATGTTTGTGTATGCCCAGGCATCACTTAATTTTTGAGGTGTTGTTTACTCCCCCCCCCTTTAACAAATTCAGATTTTTGTGCAAATTTGTGATGGAGAGGTCCCCCTTGTTCTCCCCACAGTCAGTTATAACTAGGGCTGGGGGTCATGTTGCAAATTGGTTGAGCCACATGAGGTCACCCTATTGCTATCAGATATAAGGAAGCCGATGCACACATTTGCGAGGTTTTCTTCTTCCGTGCACTCTGGCTTGTTGCACAAAGTAGCTCGCAGGGCTGTTAGCACCACCGATGCATTATCAACACAACACTCTCTTTTTCTTTCTCATTTCCCCCCGCAATGCTCTTTAGGTGTCACTTGGAATCACTGGTGGATAGTTTGACATGCCAATGGGACGGCTGCCTCCCTTGAAAGGGAGAGATGGTGAATGCTGGCTGGAGAGAATCACTCATAGGCTGGAAGACCATAACAGCTCCTAGAGGCACATTTGGCATGATAGGAAGAGACGGGGACCCAAGTTTTCATTGTTTCATGAATGACTGGAACTCTTTCCTACAAGAAGAAGCCTTTGAGGCCTTCTCTCTCTCTCTCTTCCTCCTCCTCCTCCTCCCAAAGCTTCACAGCCATAAACGGCATGAACTAACCTCAGGTCCTAAAGTAAATGGAATGTGAAAAAAATGTAACTTGATATTAAAAGGAGAGCAGGCTTGGAGCCTCCAGCTCCGGCTCAAACATTTCAGCCATTCCCTCGCCCATTTTGATGGCCTCAATGTATTTACCCCTCCTGCACATTTACTTAACCTGACTGCCTTCTTCAAAATTGTTCGGTCTTACCCTGTCCACTGTAAAAACTGATGAGTTTCACAGTAGCCAAGAGAAGTTCATTTTGTGTGTATCTTTTCTAGATGGGACACCGTAAAGGTTGTCAACCTCCAGGTTAGGGCCTGGAGACTGCCTGGAATTAGTTCTCCTGGAGAAGATGGCTGCTTTTGGAGAGTGCACTCTATGGCATTGTACCCTAACAAAGGTCCCTCCCTTCTCCAAATCCCACCATCCCCAGGTTTCACCCTACAGCTCCCAAGCCTACAGTGGGGGCAGGGAATACCTGCCCTCAGGTTCTGTTGCCCAAAGCTGCTTGAACTGGCAGCAGGAGACAATTTAAAGAAAAATAAGGCCTTATCAATTTACAGGAAGTTCTTATCTTAGAGTTTCGGATGATTCCTACAGCTACCCACAAATGACAACTGGTAGCTCTAGGAATTGCTGGAAACTTTACGGCAAGAACTTCCGGCTTTACTAGGGTTGCCAACTGCCGGGTAGTGGATAAGTGCAAGGTGCTAAAACAACATACAAGTTGCTTTTACTTCAGGTTGTGAAGTCTTGTTCTTGCTCGTCTACACAACCTGAAGTAAAAACAGAGATATCAAAAGGAAAATACGTTTATGGGCATTGGTTACAATATTTCTTGAACTTTTACTTACCTTGCAAGCATTGCTGCCTTGTAGAAGTTAGTAGCGTTTTTTTACAGCTACTGTGTGTCTCTTTATTCTTTAGTATATTAAGTTTCATTTTTGTCACTTGTATGTTGTTTTAGCTCTTTGCACTTATCCACTATTTAGAATATAAGCTTTCGTAGAAATTTTCGAGCTTGGTATTATTCTTTCATACAGCTTGTCTATTGAATACCAGTGCATCTTTGATCTAACTGCCAGGTAGTAGCAGGAGATCTCCTGCTAATTCAACTGATCTCCAGTGGATAGAGATCAGATCACCTGGATAAAAATGGCCGCTTTGGCAATTGGACTCTATGGCACTGAAGTCCCTCCCCTCCCCAAACCCCGCCCTCCTCAGGCTCCGCCCCAAAATCTCCCACCGGTGGCGAAGAGGGACCTGGCAACCCTAGGCTTTACCGAAACGTTTCTGGCAATTCCTAGAGCTACCCTCTGTCACTTCTGGGTGGCTCTAGGAATTGCCAGGAACTATATGGTAAGGACTTTCTGTAAGTTGATGACTTTCTGCATTTTATTTTTTTATTGTTCTCCCAGGATGCTTATCCCCATGTTAATTTGGTCCTCTTAATCAAGAGCCCTCGATTTCTACGGGTTCTTATAACCCCAGTGGGTACACAACTGTCAGCAGGAAGATGCCGGCACCAAAGTGTTACTGATAGGGTTACCAGGTCCATCTTTGCCACCGGTGGGAGGTTTTTGGGGCAGAGCCTGGGGAGGGTGGGGAGGGACTTCAATGCCATAGAGTCCAATGGCCAAAGTGGCCATTTCAGGGCTGGATTTAGGTTTGATGAGGCCCTAAGCTATTGAAGGTAGCGGGGCCCTTTATATGTCCAGCTGTCCTTTGTCAACAGCAAATTGTTGCTGTTTTTTGTGTTGAATAGATGCTATATGGTAATTTATGGACCTAATAGGTATCTAAAGCCATTTGCACATAACAAAACACTGTTGCTGTATGTAGGTTTTATTTTATTTGTTTTTTATCTTATATTTTGGAAATGTACATCCATTTTTTTTCCTTTAATTTTTTTGGGGCCCCCCAAGAGAGTGGGGCCCTAAGCTATAGCGTATTTAGCTTATACGTAAATCCGGCACTGGGCCATTTTGTCCAGGGGAACTGATCTCTATTGGCTGGAGATCAGTTGTAATAGCAGGAGATCTCCAGCTAGTACCTGAAGGTTGGCAGCCCTAGTTACCGATATGAATTAAATAGTTTATTGGAAAGTGTTACTGCACAATACACAAATTGCAAACTGAATCAGATACATGATACAGGAATACATATGGAAAAGGCAATGATACAAAACCATTAGGAAGATGCAGATGGTTACAGAAATTAACATGAACAGATAAACAGGCAGCGCTGATGCGTGAGCAAATAAAACGAGAACACACTAGATAGTGGAGAGAAGAAACACAGACCACTAAACCTTGTAAATACGCTTGAAACAGAAAGCTGCGAACATGAAAGCAAACTTAATGCATATTGAATCTAAATGCTAAACCATGAATTGCTACTCCACCGCTCTTTTGCCTTTATGGTTTTAGCTCAGTTTCCAAGTAAGCAAGCTGATGGCGTTTCATAGCTACCTGTTCAAGGATCTAGGAAGGTTGAAGAAGCAGAACCCTCACAGGCGTCTGGGCCTCTCAACCCTCAAAGTCCTGAAATTAGGAGGAGGCCAGGGCAGGGAGAGGCTACGCCTTTGTAGACCTCAAGCCATCCTCAAAGCCTGGGGTTGCCAGGACCCTTTTCACCGCTGATGGGAGGTTTTTGGGGTGGAGCCGGAGGAGGGTGGGGTTTAAGGTAGGGAGGGACATCAATGCCATAGAGTCCAATTGCCAAATCGGCCATTTTCTCCAGGTGAACTGATCTCCATCGGCTAGAGATCAGTTGTGATAGCAGGAGGTCGCCAGCTAGTACCTGGAAGTTAGGGTTGCCAACTTCCAGGTGGTGGCTGGAGAGCTCCCTCAATTACAACTGATCTCGGCCATTTTTTCCAGGTGAACTGATCTCTCCCACTATTCCAACTGATCTCCAGCCGATAGAGATCAGTTCCCCTGGGGAAAATGGCCGCCTTGGCAATTGGATTCTATGGCATTGAAGTCCCTCCCCTCCCCAAACGTTGCCCTCCTCAGGCTCCACCCCAAAAATCTCCAGGACGGTATTTACCAACCCAGAGCTGGCAACCCTGCTGGTAAGTTAGCAGGCCAAGTCCACTCCTGTGCAACAGGCTGGAAAGCGGAGATCAAGGCATTCTTCTCAGTAGTTATAGGACAGCCAGGCCTTCCTGTCCATGGCGTTTCCCTTTACATCAATATCTGCACCAGCCCAACCTTGTTAAATGCTTTTGACAAAGTGTGAAATCGCACGTTTGTAACAGATGCAGGCCGCTGACAACAGCTCCAGTGGCGCAGAGTGAAAACTCAGCAGAAAATACCTTCAGGCAGGTCTGCTTTGCCTTCCTGGTAAGCAGCCCCTCTTTTCTTGGTACACCCCCTCATCTGGCAGGGGGGAGATGCCTGGGATTCAGTGTTTCGCCCTCCTGACTGTTTATGCCTTAATTGGTACCAATGTTTTCAGAGGATGCCTGCTGTCTTCCCTCCTAATCCCTGCTATAGTGGGGAACTTGGCTACCCTACTTTAAACCTATTACTGTCGTTTATGGATGGGTACTTTCACTCATGTTCACCCCCTGTCTGTCTCAGTTGTTCCTTGGTGTTGTGCATGAGTTTTCCCTCCATTAGAGATGACCTCGCTGCCAGCCCTCACAAATCCCAGGACTTCCCATTCCTCTGTTAACCCGATTCTTCCCTCTCCCCTGAGCTCAGCCTGGGCGAAATCCCCACGCACAAGGCAAAGTGCAGGACACGCCAGCTTGGTTGCGCTCACAGCCAATTACAAAGCAGCACGTCCAGAGGCAGGGATTCAAATACTTCCTGCTTCCTCAGAGCTCTTTCTGAGCAGAGGAAGGAAGGGCTTTTTAAAACCGAGGCTTGGATTTCTCTCCCCCCTTCTTTTCAGATTGCTCCGGGTTTTTTTGTTTTTTGTTCTTAAAATGCTTTTTTTATGCTCCAATTGGGCTTGGGGGGAGGAAACTTTTCTCTCACTACAGCCAGTTATGAAGCAGCATTTCAAGGGGCGGGGATTCAAATACTTTCTTATTTGGGCTTGGAGACTGCTGGTGCATAGACTCTCAACAGGAAAGTGTGGGTCCTGCGAGCAACAAACCTCAGGTAAAACTCCCATGCATAAACGACCTATGACTTCCTGTATGTATTTAAGTCCTGTCTGACCATACCACCACAAAAATCCAGATGGTATTCAGGCCTCCTTCCCACAACATTTATGGGTTTGGGACCAGCACCACAATTTAAGAAAGATGTAGAGAAGCTGGAATGTGTCCAGAGGAGGGCAACAAAGATGGTGAGGGGTCTGGAGACCAAGTCCTATGAAGAAAGGTTGAAGGAGCTGGTTATGTTTAGCCTGAAAAGGAGAAGACTGAGAGGGGATATGATAACCATCTTCAAGTACTTGAAGGGCTGTCATATAGAGGATGGAGCCGAGTTATTTTCTGTTGCCCCAGAAGGTCGAACCAGAACCAACGGGTTGAAATTAAATCAAAAGAGTTTCCATCTAGACTTTAGGAAGAATTTTCTAACAATTAGAGCAGTTCCTCAGTGGAACAGGCTTCCTCGGGAGGTGGTAAGCGCTCCTTCCCTGGAGGTTTTTAAGCAGAGGCTAGATGGCCATCTGTCAGCAATGCTGATTCTATTACCTTAGGCAGTTCATGAGAGGGAGGGCATCTTGGCCATCTTCTGGGCATGGAGTAGGGGTCACTAGATGTGTGTGTGGGGGAGGTAGTTGTGAATTTCCTGCATTGTGCAGTGGGTTGGACTAGATTACCCTGGTGGTCTCTTCCAGCTCTATGGTTCTATGATTCTGTGTCTGGTATTAGATATGAACAAGGAAAAAGTGTAAGTCTGAAGCTACTACATGGAGTTTGGAGGCTGTTGCTTATTATATCTGTTTATTTTGATCAAAGCACCCCCCCTTCTGCAAAACCCCTTTGAGTCCTGAATGTGTAAAAAGAGAAAGGTCTGCATCGATTCTTTTAATTAAATGTTTTGAGAGGAATCTTCACAAACGCCTCCCCTTCCTCACTCCCACTGTGTTGAAAGTTAAAGCCGTACATGAATTATTTTTTCTTGCACTTAAGAACAAAGGAAGCTAGTCAGAAATATTGTTCAGACCACGCCAAAAACTCTCCCAGGCTCCAGAAAAAAGAAAAAAGTTTGAACATGATTTAAAGGGGGGGGGGAATCCATTCATGCTTGAAATGGCCAGAGGATGTTGCCTCAAGAGACCAATTGGTCTTTTACATGGGATTGCCAACTTTGGAGTTCAAAAACCTTGGCAGCCTGAGTAGAATAGCTGTAAACATGAACAAGGTGCCTATCTTGTGAGAGAAATGGTGTTTATCTCCTCGTATTTAAAAAAATGGAAGAGAGGAGAATGATGAAAGCTGCAGCGGGACCCCAGCAGGGAGAAAGGTGGGGTAAAAAGGAAGTAAACAAATAAAGCCTTGTAGGACAGGGTAGAGATTTTGAAGAGACTGAGTGAAAAAAGCTGAGCTGGATCCAACTTCTTGACTTTGTACTGAACCAAACCATCAGGATCAGTATTATCTACCGGAACCTGCAGCAGTTCTCAAGAGTCTCAGGTAGAGGTCTTCCATAGCGCCTACTGCCTGATCCTTTTTAACTGAAGATGCCAGGGATTGAACATGGGACTTTCAGCATGCCAAGCAGATGCTCTACCACTGAGCCACAGCACCTTATCTGCCCCCTTTCCCCTTACCTTTGGGTTCTCCTCATTTGAGTATCTTCTGCAACACATTTTATTGTGCAAGAGACGTCTTCTTTGCTTCCCTCTTCCAAACTCTCAAAAAAAAGCATTCTACCTTTTCTCCAAAGACTTTTTTTGTTTCTTCCATTTACTGTCCTGCCCTTCCTCTAAGGAGCTCAGGGCAATAAACATGGATGGAATATGATCCCCGCCCCGTCACGACACCACTGTGAGGTAGGCTGAGGAAGAAGGAAGGGCCAAGGTCACCCGGTGAGCTCTGTCGTCTAACTGGGGACTTGAATTCCCCTCCCTTATTCTTACAACCTTTTTATCAGGTCCTTCTTTGTCCTTGCTGGAAGGATTCTACACTTTACACAGCACTGACAGACTGCTTACACCTGCGTAAGTGTTTAGGCAAGAGTCCTATGTGATGTGTGTTGTCTACCCTTCCTTCCTGCCATCAAAGTGAACCTGACTTGCTTGTACTTTTGATGGGCTGTGCTAATTCAAAAAGAGGGGAGACAAATCAACAGATATGCAACTTTTAATTTCCCATTCAAGGAGGGAAACGGGACAAGGGCAGGGAGATCAGCCTGTCAGATTGTTGCTCTCTTTTCGCAGCTGGGCGATGGGTCGCTCGCAAAATAAGTCCATTGTCTGCATATTTCCATACAGGCCATAGAAATCACCACATTGGCCAAGTCATCTGCGAGTTAGCACAAAAGAATTATCTGGCATAAAAAGAACCAATCTGTAGTTTCCATGGAAGCATTTTAATTTTGTTTTTACAGGGTAGTACAAAAGCCACAGCTAGCGACTTTTCTGTGGAGGGACCGGGCAGTGCATGGGTGAGCATGGAGGCTGGAAGGTATAGCTTCTATCTCCGCTTTCAAAAACAACTTGCCATATTTTAAAGATGAATTCCAGAGGGGCAGCTGTGAGTATTCCTTAAAGGCTGGGGTTGTTTCCTCAGTGAATGTTAATTGTTAGGAGAAAACTATCCAGACAGCTCTGTTCTTGAACAAGGGCTTGGAGAAGATGACCCCTCTCAGTGAGGGTTGCCAGGTCCCTCATTACCATTGGCAGGGGATGTGGGGGGTAGAGCTGCCTGATCCGGGTTGGGAAACTCCTGGAGATTTGGGGGTGGAGTCTGGGGAGGACAGGGACCTCAGTGGGATACAATGCCACAGAGATACAGAGATCAGTTCCCCTGGAGAAAATGAATGCTTTGGAGGGTGGACTCTATGGCATTGTACCCCACTGAGGTTCCTGTCCTCCCTAGGCTCCATCCCCAAATCTCCAGAAGTTTCCCAATCTGGATCCGGCAACCCTATCCCTCCAACCTAGGGTTGCCAACTGCCAGGTAGTAGCAGGAGATCTCCTGCTAATTCAACAGATCTCCAGCCAATAGAGATCAATTCACCTGGAGAAAAATTGAACTCTATGGCATTGAAGTCCCTCCCTTCATCAAACCCCACCCTCCTCAGACTCTGCCCCCAAAATCTCCCGCTGGTGGCGAAGAGGGACCTGGCAACCCTACTCCAACCCCTGCAGATGGCCAGGGGGTTCTGGCAATCCTTACCTCTGAATTTGGGGACATACAGAACAAGGCTTCTGATGCTGTTCTTACCAGAGTTATACAGGAGTAGGTAGTCCTTTGGAGGGAAGGCAACATGGTATAGCCCAATCTTGTCTGATCTCAGAAGCTAAACAGGGTTGGTACTTGGAAGGGAGACCACCAAGGAAAACTCTGCAGAGGAAGGCAGTGGCAAAACACCTCTGCTTCTCACTTGCCTTGAAAGCCCCTTAACCAGAAAGCAGCTATGATCAGCATACATGAGATTTCCCCACTCATGCATAAGCAGATATCAAATAGCAGGTTTGGGAATATCCACCAGAACCTTTGATTCTAAATGTTGATGTGACGTCTACTGGTTTTACATTTTGGTGGCAGGTTTACCTTAAATGATAAAGAATGCCTGCATCAAGTTGACAGAGCAATCTCTAAGTAGCCACAGCTCCTCCCTTATTACATAGCAAATTGTTCTCTTGCAAAATTTATCGGGTGGGAGGAAACAAGGAGGTGCATAATTCAAAAAGGGGTTTTTTTTTGAATAATGAAAAACAAACTATTTCAATTTAAAATTTAAAATTCATCAAGAGCTGCGAGAAAGGTTCGTGAGACTGAACATTAACAGGGCCACCTTAAGCAGGTCTACTCAGAATCCGGCTCAGGCCTAGTGGATGGGGCTTACTTCCGGGAAAGTGTTTTTTTTTTTTTTTTTTTTTTTTTAGGATTGCGCTGCGCATTCCTAAGTCTTTTCCTGCTCCTATTTTTTGAGTTAGAGCTTTTTCAGCCCTTAATACCGAACCCCTGTCTGGCTTCAGCTTTTCGGCAGCGGCTGCCACCTCCACATAAAACACAAAAGCATCCTTTGAAGAGGGAAAAAAGTGGGGGGGGGGGGAGGAAAGCTTCTAACAGATGCTGCCCAAGTCGCTTGAGTAGCATTCAGTAGTCTTTCATTCCCATGGCAACACCTGTTTGTCAGAGCCGATCAGATGCAGCCCTCGTGGAAACAAATCTGCTCACCCTTTAATCCGAGTCTCCACAAGCCAGCGGGGGTTCTCAGACCCCGCTCTTTGTGGAAAGGGATGTCTGCATACACTACATTTCCCAATGTGACCTTTACGATGGCCGGCCCGGTGGAATTCATATCTGCCTGGCATGTATAAAGGCATGATTCACTCTTCAGGCCATTTATTCATGGTTGGTTTTGCATTGGATTTGCCACTCTTTAGATGCACTTTTTCCCTATCCATATTCTCAAAACTCAACAATAAGCCACCATGCAGAGTTTTGAGAATTCAGATGGGGAAAAGGTGCATCTATAGAGTGACAAATCCAATGCAAAACCATCCATGAATAAATGGCCGAATGAATGGGCAGCTCTTAAAACTCCGTGCACTTCCTTTGGAGGGGAAAAAGCTGTGCACATGCAGGGAATATCCCCGTTTCTAGTCATGGCCAACGCTAACGTTACAAACACCCCAGCTGTCCCTTTTTACTAGAGACAAGCCCCGTTTTGTAGCTCCTGTGCTCTGCCCCTGTTTAAACCTTGTAATTAGGGTTGCCAACCTCCAGGTAATTGGAAATACAAAATAGCAGAAAAACAAACATTCAATCAATGCAAAGTTATGTCTTTGTTCAATTTAGGCATAGAGTTAACATACAATTATATAATCATTGTCTGTGCGATATTATGCAATTGGGCTCTATGGCATTGAAGTCCCTCCCCTCTGTAAACCCCACTTTCCTCAGGCTGCACCCCAAAAACCTCCTGCCGGTTGCAAAGAGGGACCTGGCAACCCTACTTGTAATGGAGACCTTAGCGATGTCATTACGTTCTCTCCCTCTAACAGCTAAATGTGTCAGTGAGTAATGGGAGTCATCTTGTAGTTCAGTGATCCCCAGCATGGTGCTCAAGGGAGTAGGGTTGCCAGGTCCCTCTCCACCACCGGCGGGAGATTTTTGGGGCAGAGCAAAGGCCGAGGCCGGATTGAACATTTTCACGAAAAAACCTTAACATCTTGTAGTATCAGATGGGGTTATCCATGTGATGAACTATTCTACTAAGTTCTAGTTCCTTCTCTAAAAGTGGTTGGGTCGGCAAACTGAAGAAGATTCGAAACGTGTCTTTGCGACGGACCCACCTTGGACCGCATTGTTGTTTTGTTTTGTTACTATTGTGATTGTAATACCACCATTGTTGGGTATTGCTTACAACCACCACTATTGTTGTGTACTGCTTATAACCATATCTTTTTTGGTTTATATTCAGCCCGGGAGGCTTTATTTTTGTTTAGCTCTTCGGCTTTCCTATATTTTCAGCCTACTGGCACTGCCTTAAGCCCTGCGAGGCTATTGTGTGTGTTTTTTGACACACTTTTCATTTGTTTTGGTGGTCTATTTTCAATACATTTGACAGTAAGACAAACACAATTGTTGTTTTTTGATATTGATGTTTATTATTTTGAGCCACGTGCTGCCTCTTTGTACAACTTCCTGGCAGTTGGCAACCCTACAAGGGAGCCATGTTTTCTGCTAATGTATTTTCTGCTGCACGGTCACCTTTGTGACAGCAGAAAGCACCCATTCAGAAATAGTCATCTCTTAGGAGGATGTTTTGGCTTGGAAAATCCCAAAAGATCAGAGACGCTTCCAGCGTTTTGTGGTTGGTCCCATGTGCCTTGGCATCCATTCTGTGATCAGTCCCATCCTGCATAGCAGCCATTTTGTGATTAATGTCATCCAATATTAGGGTTGCCACTTACTGGGTTTCAGAAGGCATTCTCCTGCTTTCATTCTGGGTACTTCCACAAAATGGCTACCAAGGGGTCAGGACCAGTAAAAAAAATGAGTGCCACACAGACAGGGCCCATGAAAATGGTTGCCACATGAATGAGGCAAATCATAATAGCTTTAAGAAGAGGTTAGATGGCTAACAGTTAGAGCAGTTCCTCAGTGTAATAGGCTTCCTCGGGAGGTGGTAAGCTCTCCTTCCCTGGAGGTTTTTAAGAAGAGGCTAGATGGCCATCTGTCAGCAATGCTGATTCTATGACCTTAGGCAGATCATGAGAGGGAGGGCATCTTGGCCTTCTTCTGGGCATGGAGTAGGGGTCACTGGGGGTTGAAGGGGGAGGTAGTTGTGAATTTCCTGCATTGTGCAGGGGGTTGGACTAGATGACCCTGGTGGTCCTTTCCAACTCTATGATTCTATGAGGAATTCCACAGAACAAATTTGGGAAGTACCAAGTCCAACTTCCTACTATGAGAGTGGCAGATGCTTCTGAAGCAATGGCGATGCCTCCTGGGCTTTTCTGAAGTAACTCTCTTCTAAAGTACACAAAACCAATCTAAATCAATTGCCCCCACTTTCTTCTTTTTCAGGATGGTCAAGACATTTTGATTCTTGCTACCTCTATGTTCTCCATTTTGTGTCCCTGGGAATCAGCACCGAGTATTTTTCCACACAGGTCTAGCTCATTTCATTCCCACAACACCACTTGTACCATCAACAGGCCTGGCTACCCAGGTCACCAGCTCATTAAAAAAAAGGTAAAGGTCCCCTGTGCAAGCACCGGGTCATTCCTGACCCATGGGGTGACGTCACATCCCGACGTTTCCAAGGCAGACTTTGTTTTTGCGGGGTGGTTTGCCAGTGCCTTCCCCAGTCATCTTCCCTTTACCCCCAGCAAGCTGGGTACTCATTTCACCGACCTCGGAAGGATGGAAGGCTGAGTCAACCTTGAGCCGGCTACCTGAAGCCGACTTCCGTCGAGATCGAACTCAGGTCGTGAGAGCAGAGCTTTTGACTGCAGTACTGCAGCTTACCACTCTGCGCCACGGGGCTCCTTCACCAGCTCATACCACTCTATTTTCCCCTCACAGCAACCCTGAGAGGAGTGAATGGCTGTCCCAATGAGCTTCATGGCACATCAGGAACTGGAACCAGGTCATCCCAGTCCTAGCCCAGCCTACTAACCACTGCACTACTAGGGCACACAGGTTGCCCTCCCATCCACAACTTCCAGGATCCCATTGCCACTCAATCGGCAATGGGAGCACAAATGGGACCCTTTAAAAATTTCTTCCCATCTCTTATGTTTTTTACCATAGAGTCTGGAGGAACTCCCAGAGCATCATGTGACACCGTGATGTCCGTTCCAGGTAAGCAAACCAAAATTACATTGCAGTATTGCATTATGACATTTTCTACGCTCTCCCACTCCCACACCTATATATTTTCTGCAGGTCCTGGGTATGGATACATGGAAGCTCCCTAGGAAATTTCACAGGTCTTGGCAATGGTTTTTTGCTGACTTTTTATGGTCAGGAATCTTGGACTACTGAACTTTGTCCTCCTGGCCTAGATTGGGAACCCAAAGCCACTTGTTACCTTTATGCATGGCTTCCTTTGAAGACTCATAGGAACACTTATTTTCAATGCCGACTCTGCAAATTCTCTGCCTGAGATCCCAGCCCTCCCATTGAACAACAATTTACAGACTTCTCAGGCACTAACCGTAGTGCTTAAACAGTATAAGCAGCTAAACCAACTCAGTTCAGGTTTATTCTCACTCCAGGGGGTAACGATTATTTTGAGGACTTAAACATCCCTGTCTTGAGAACGCTTCAAAATAGCCTGGGTTTATGCATGTCGAGTAATTAGCTAGAAATCTCAGGAGTGTTTTTTACAGGCACAGATGAGAGAGTTAAAATGAATGGTGCCTAAAAGGGTTGAAAGCAGGTGAATTGCTCCTGTCGGGTCTGGTCTATATCGGGGCTGAACTGCACTTTATGTTTTCCCTGGGGATGCTGAGTCAGCAGACATGTTGCAGAGTTCAGAGCTTCCTAGGTGTGTGCAATCCCTGTTTTAATTGGGATTATGGTGAGTAGGTAGAGGGGATTTAGACCTTACTATTGCACCATTTTCCTGACCTGAAATGGCCCCAGGAGCTGCCAATGGCCCCGTTAAAGCTACATGTTACATTTCCCAGATGGACATCTCTCAACCTGACCAGGGGACATACCAGGGCGAAACATCATTATATAGTTTGGTCCTTTTAAAGCTGCAATGAAAACAGATGACTGTGTGAAAATAGATGTTAAATGCAAATCAGAATTCAATAAAGGAATCTTCCTTCTCCCTAATCCTGACCGATGTGAGGCACACTATTAGCAAGGATATCTACCGAAGCAAAATTCTGGCTAACTAGTATTATAAATCAAATCATCCAAATTAGGCTTTCTCATACTGTCTTGGAAAATTCTAGGAGGTTTGGGGAGCGGTGCCCAGGGACTACAGAATTTAGAGAGAAGTCACTTTTGGATGATGCTCTAGGCTGCCTCCTCTAGTCTCTATGGTCTTTACCATAGAGATTAGGGGGAAATTCCTTGAACATCACTATATGGAGGCAATTTTTTCTCCCACTTCCTCAGGGGCAGGAAATTGGATCTGGGGGCTGGTAATTCCCTGCTCTGAGAAGTGAAATGAGAGGCCTGATTCCAATACATGTATAGGTAGCACATAGTAGGTGCCTCTACTTGCTTGGATTCAGCTCCAGCTGATAGGTCCCCTTCCTCCAGCTTCCCGCTGCCGTTGGTGGGGCCCTCAGAGAGAAGGAAGGAGGCAGACAGGTACCCCTTCATCATGCCTAAGTGCAGCTGAGAATTCCTTCCCCACAGAATATTTGTGAATGTTAATGTCATTTGTAGTTGTGTTTTATATATATATATATATATATATATATATATATATATATATATATATATATATATATATATATATATATACACATACACACACACACACACTTGTGATATGCTTTGAGAGTCAATACATGCCAAAAAGCAAGGTAACAATATATCAGAATAAATATTTTTTAAAGCCAAAGCTTTTCTTAGATTGTACCAGTGGGCTGCAGAGGACCGGGGGTGGGGGGAGGGTACATGTTTCAGTGTTCCACCACAAGGAAATGAGGCTCCTCTGCAGCCTTGTCTTTGACATGCGATTGATTTACTTGCTTGATTTCTTGTCTGCATTTCTAGCTGAGACTCAAGGCGCGTTGTGTGTGTAAAGTGCCGTCAAGTCACAGCTGACTCATGGCAACCCAGGAGGGTTTAGAATCATTGAGTTGTAAGGGACCACCAGGATCATCTAGTCCAACCCCTGCACAATGCAGGAAATTCACAACTACCTCCCCCCCACACCCCCAGTGACCCCTACTCCATGCCCAGAAGATGGCCAAGATGCCCTCCCTCTCATCATCTGCTTAAGGTCATAGAATTAGCATTGCTAACAGATGGCCATCTAGCCTCTTCTTAAAAACCTCCAGGGAAGGAGAGCTCACCACCTCCCGAGGAAGCCTGTTCCTCTAACTGTTAGAAGATTCTTCCTAATGTCTTTCAAGGCAAGAAACTAACAGGTTTTCAAGGCAAGAAACTAACAGAGGTGGTTTGCCAATGCCTACCTCTCAAGGCAGATTACAGTGCAATAAAACACTTTTAAATTCTGTTAAGTTGTATGTTCAGAGTGCTTTTTCTTAAGGAGGCGAGGCATTGAAACGCTCAACCCTCCCAACAGCAGCATGAAGCGGTACAGTTCAGGAAGTGCCGTCGCACTTGATTCTGTTGATTAGATCTAACTGACCTTAACCGACCTTGCATCTGCTGTACAGATCTTCAGCTTTATTAATAGCAGACCAAATAGAAAAAGGAAGCCAGAACCATTTCAATCTTAACGGCCTGGCCTTTGGTCCTCAGGAAGGAAGACCTGCACCATAAAGATCCTGTGCCGTGAAGAAGTATTTGGGAACTGAGCGTGCCGGGCTCTCCACCGGCAATCCATTCTCAGCCCCCAGAGGAGGGGTCCTCACTTCTTTCAACATTTCAAAGCCACCTTTCTCAGCAGGCGTTGATCGCTATGGAGTCGTCTGCAGTGGTGGCTTGACAAAGCTCAACTCTCTGGCTTGTGAGTGTTCAGGAAGTCCACTTGGGCAGGTGTGGCTTTTCTTCACTGTGTCTAAAGACTCCTGAGAGAGTGAGGAGGGAAGATGCAGTCCCTGCTCCTCCTGAGAGCCCGCATAGTGTAGTGGTTAGGAGTGGTGGTTTGGAGCGGTGGGCTCTGATCTGGAGAACCGGGTTTGATTCTCCACTCCTCCACATGAGCGGTGGAGGCTAATCTGGTGAACTAGATTTGTTTCCCCGCTCCTACACATGAAGCCAGCTGGGTGAGCTTGGGCTAGTCACATTATCTCAGCCCCACCTACCTCACAGGGTGTCTGTTGTGGGGAGGGGAAGGTGATTGTAAGCCGGTTTGATTCTTCCTTAAGTGGTGGAGAAAGTCGGCATATAAAAACCAACTCTTCTTCTTCTTGGGCTGGGCAAGGGGGAAAGAGCAGAGGTGGCAGTGGTGGAGCAAGAGGTGGAGAAAGAGGGGGGCAAGACATAGATTGTGATGGTAGCTGAGGCAGAAGATTCTTCCTTAAGTGGTAGAGAAAGTCAGCATATAAAAACCAACTCCTCCTCCTCCTTTTGTTAGAAAGGTGGGGTACAAATGAACCAAATAAATAAAATGTGCATTGCATGCAGAGAGTCCCAGGTTCAAGCCCTGCTATCTCCATTTAGCAATCCGCAGGACAGACTACCCACTGCCAAGGACCTTGGAGAGCTGCTGACAGCCAGAGTAGACAATGCTGAGCTGGCTGGACTAACAGTCTGGCTTGGTGTAAGGCAGTTTTACACGTTTTGTCTCAGTGAGCCTATCTACCCTTGAGCTGGTGAGGCAGGGCAGGCAAGAGTAGACCCATTCACCCAAAGCCTTTAAACTGCACGTTTCTCTCTGACCTTTTCAGTGTTAGCTACTGCCGACTTTGCACAATGGAACTGCCATGCTCCTCAGCCTCACAAACTTTAGACACGAAATGGAAGCCATTCATTGTAAAGGAACACCTTACTGTATAGGAAAGAGTGGATATAGCATGTCAACATACCTATCTCTGCTAGGGTAGGGAGAGATCCGAGAGCGCATATCTTGCCCTCGGAGGCTGGAGAAAGAAGAGTGGTAGAGAGAGGAGGGTCAGAGAGGAGGGAAGGCAGTTCCCTGAGAATAGCAATCTAGGTATCAAAGGGACAGCAGCACAGCAGATAAAAGGAAGGATACAGACAGTCCTGACCTTTCTGTCTTTCTAGTTCTATTGCTCCTTCTGAAGTTTTGGTGTGTACTTGTAGTAAGAAACGTCACACTGTCCATTCCTGCCAACGTTTAACAGAATCAAAAGCAGAGGAGAACCTATGAACATTCTGGCTGGTATAAGCAAGTCCTTCATGGCGCCTTAAAGATTAACAAATTTATTGGGGACCAACACTGTTGCGAGTAAGAGCCCACTTAGAAGCAACCTGTTCATGTTAACTAGACATTTGTATTAACAGGGCAAATTCTACTTCACTTTGAAGAACTTGCCAGAAGGAAAGCCAAAATCCACCCCCCCCCCCAAATAAAAACTGCTTTAAATCTCAGTAGGGAAATCATAGAGAACCCTTAGAGTGACCATGGTTGGATATGCATTTTGTCCCTGTGTGTGTGTTAAGTGCCATCAAGTCGCTTCTGACTCATGGTGACCCTACGAATCAATGTCCTCAAAACATCCTATCGTTAACAGCCTTGCTCAGGTCTTGCAAACTGAGGGCCATGGCTTACTTTATAGAATCAATCCATCTCAAGTTAGGTCTTCCTCTTTTTCTGCTGCCTTCAACTTTTCCTAGCATTATTGTCTTTTCCAGTGACTCTTGTCTTCTTTTTAATGTGACCAAAGTATAATAGCCTCAGTTTAGTCATTTTAGCTTCTAGGCACAGTTCAGGCTTGATTTGATCTAGAATCCACTTATTAGGTTTTTTTTGCCAGTCCACAGTATCCATAACACTCTCCTCCAACACCACATTTCAAACAAATGTACTTTCATCCAGTCAGCTTTCTTCATTGTACAGCTTTCACACCCATACATAGCAACAGGGAATACTATGGCATGAATTAACTTGATCTTGGTTGCCAGTGACACATCCTTACACTTAAGAATCTTTTCTAGCTCCTTCATGGCTGCCCTTCCCTTGCCCCTACTGTGACTTAAATCAATCTGGGGAGGCCATTGCCAATTATGAAAAGAGTGCAGAAGGGAGAGTTAATCCCCTTCCTCAGAGCACCCCCCCCAATGATGCTTGAGGTCAGATGTTGAGAATTCAATCACAGAACATCAGGGCTGTGTGCTTGTTCTTCTTTTGTTCTAGCCCCCATCTGAAGTTGCAGGGGTGCAAGAGAAATAATTGGGGCAACTTTTAAAATCCTTTAGATAAGGTTTAATGGCTGGATTGTTTTGATTCATCGACCAAACTTTGCAAGCCAATTCTTTTCCATTACTATCCTGACCTGGGATGGGAAGATTCCTTTCTTCAAAACCCCAAACTTGTTAAGCCCGTTGGCCATTTTTGGGTTTTGGTGTTGAACCAAGAGTGGGCACCACCACAAAACGGCTGCCATGGAATGCTGGGGTTAATCACAAAATATTGGGAGCACCCAGCCATCCTTCTATGACAGAGTCATCCGAACAGATGTTCCCTGCAGATACAAAGGTGACGCCTCCTGGATTCTTCAGAAGAAGTTTCCACTCCAGTGAGGAAGAGGAAGACCTAGACTGGCCCTTTGCTTTGGGGAAGAAATGCCTTGAGGAAGAAGCAAATTGGCACCGGGAAACCCATCGGCAGATGCCATAGTGCCTTCAAGCCCAACATGGGGGGGGGTGGGAAATCACTGCTCTAGTGTATGCTTGAGGAAATGCCCCTTTGGCCTCTGGGCCTGCTTCTTTTTCATATTTCTATCCTCAAGGAGATCCACGGAGGCATAAATATTCAGTTGTCCTGAATCACTCCCCCAGGCAATTCTGTCAGGCAAACCCGTAGGAAGATTTAAGTTAATTAAAAAGTGCAGTTGGGGAGAAAGGGTGTACTGTGCCCCCCCCCCCCGTTGCTTGGTATGTGAAGAAAGCGTGAGTCATGCCTCGCTGAGCAAAACAGATGACATTAGCACTAGTGGCTGGCAAGGCAATTATTTTTATCAAGAGCAATTCCCACTACCACCACCCCTCTGCCTGCTTCGTTCTGCTTCTTAAACAGCCCGACTAGAAGGATCCCTTGTACAGAAAGCATTGCCACTGTGACATACAAGCCTTCTCCTTCTGACTGAAAGTATTTGACCAAGGAGGAAAAAAAACCCTGAATTATGAAGCTGGCATTGAAAAACAACAACGAATACAACAGAATCCAAGTCACTTTCTTCAGCACATGAAAGGAATTCCTACCCTTGATCCTAATTCCTCTTCCACACTTTTGAATATTCTGGTGCTCTGCTGCTATACCATATCAGATAATCCTGCCCCTTTGCTGTTCCAGTTCTCTTCCTTGGTTTGACATTTTAATTGTATCGAACACAGTTTTTGTTTATTTATTTAGATATTTATGCCCTGCTTCTTTCTCCAATGGGACTCCAAAGAGGCTTATAACATCATTCTCCCTTCATCCATTTTATTCTCACTACAACAACCCTGTGAAGGAGCTCAGGCTGAGAGAGACTAACTGGCCAGAGATCATCCAGCAAACTTCCATGGCAGAGTGAGGATTTGAACCCGGGTCTCCCAGGTCCTAGTTGGACACTCTAACCACTACACAAGAGTTTCCCATCCTTTGGCCCCTGACTCATAAGTGAGTTGCAGAGCCTGTGAAGTGCGTCCCCTGGTTTTGGCAGTGTTACGGATTTGTGCATGCTCTGTTGTTGTTTTTTAAAATGGGTCACCCTGCCAAGTAAATTTGGACTTGTGGGTCACCATGCCCAAAAGGTTGGGAACCACTGCATTACACCATGCTGGCTGTGAGGGTGCTTAAAAAGCACTGTTACTACTTTTGATATAAATATACTTTCCTCTGTCTTGGGGTGACCTGAAAAAATGCATCTAGATGCTTTCAGCATGGTTCAGTTTAAATCAGGGAAAATATAAGGTTGGAGGGTGTTTATTGGCTAGCACCTGTGCAGTGAGTCACCGCAGAGCTACCCCATAGGTAAAGCCCACTGTCAAAATGTTTTGTTTGTCCCCTTTTGGAAAGATGAACTCCCCGTTGTTTCCATGATGCCCAAGGCTTTCATGCCCCCTTAAAGCTCCAGCGGGGGGAAACCCCTCTGCCTTCTCTCCAACAACAGGCTTCTGTTCAAGATCCTATAGAAAAGGCAGACCAGAAACCCCCTGGATGGAGTTTTCTACCTCCAGCACCCCCAGAAGCTACCCTGGGACTCCAGGAACAAAGTCTGGTCCAGGTGGAGGAGCGCACGCCTGGCAGCTTGAGGTCTCCTACAGCCTCACGCAGGAGGAAAGTACAGCTCTCTCAATAATGACCAGGAAAAAAAGTCTATGACCCATAGACTTCCCTGCGAGTAAAACATGCCCAGAAGCAGCCAGCCCTGCGCGCCCGTGTGCTTCCCTGGCCCACACCGAACTTGCCCGGGTTGCACCAGCCAGCCAAGGGTGGTGGAGCCCAGCCCCCGTCGCACCCTGTAGGGCTAACTTCTGAGTAAGCACGTCCGGCGGCCCACCGTCCACACCTCCTCCCATTGCAATTTGCAATGCCCCGCATTGCAACTTGCAACGCCTCCCCCATGCAATTTGCAATGCCCTCCCCCCCCAATTTGCAACGCCTCCTCCAGAACGGCATCCCGGTCAGACTACTTTGGCAGCATTTTCCTGGCCGGGTTCCACCCGTCGATGTTTGGCTCCCAGCCATCGCTAAAAAACACAGTTTATTCAGGTAAGCTGAGCCTGCTGGCCTACGAGGTAATAAAATGAATGGGTCCGCCTCTTCCAACATGAACCACATTCATGGCTGCGAGCCGCAAAACCCATCCGCCATTGGCCAACTGGGGGCATGCGACCTGGCCGCTTTATGCGATTGGCTCGAATCCGCCAGCAATCAAGTGGGACTTTTGAAACAAAGGAAATAAATGAAAATAATAACTCAAGGCTGACCAATCCCTATGCCTTGGAGCGCAGTCAGAAGACTGAGCAAGGAAGCGACACCTGCTGGCCGTAGCACAAGTTGCAGCAAAAGGGGCGGTGTTTTCAACCAAGCACTAAACTCCCCCAGCCAATCGCCGTTCTTGTGGGAGGGGAAAGGAGACGTCATGGGCAAATTAACCGAAGCAAACAGTTTTTCATGGAGCTCTGAGCGAAAAACTGTGCAGCAACAGGAAAGAACGGTGCAAAAGTGGTTTGACTTGCCGCGGTTATAACACGGCTTTAATTGCTCAATCCGGAAAAATTCGGAGCTGCCATGAATAATCCAAAATTTGCACAGACGCAAATCAGATTTCAAACCGCAGCAAAGCTCCGTGAAAAATTGACCTTAGTCTCTTCTACCTGTTTCTTGTTGCCTGTCTGTGACCCTTACTATTTCCAGGGTAAATGGACCCTCCTGGTCATCAGCCTCTTTTTTTAGAATTTCCCTTATCTACGTCTGATCTCAGAACACAACAATTAATTTTTTGTTTCAGAATTACTGCTTAAGTGGGGGCCCCTCCTACTCTGTACTATACTGGGGCTCTTTAATGCATTCATTTTTGCTGTTATGGGTTTCTGTGCATGCCCTAATTTTTTGTTTTAAGCGGACATGGACACACTTCAAGTATGAATGTGTTGAGGCATTTGGAGGCATGTGTGTTGTTCAGACTTCCTTATCAGAGACTCAGGATTGGCTCTAGTTGGGTTGGGGTTTAACTTGGGGGGATAGAATCATAGAGTTGGAAGGGACCACCAGGGTCACCTAGTCCAACCCCCTGCACAATGCAGGAAATTCACAACTACCTCCACCCCCAGTGACCCCCACTACATGCCCAGAAGATGACCAAGATGTGTTCCCTCCCATCATCTGTTTAAGGTCATAGAATCAGCATTGCTGACAGATGGCCATCTAACCTCTTCTTAAAAACCTCCAGGGAACTAGCACTTTCCACCTCCCGAGGAAGCCTGTTCCACTGAGGAACTGCTCTAACTGTTAGAAAATTCTTCCTAATGTCTAGACAGAAACTCTTTTGATTTAATTTAGAGTTTGGAAGGAGTTTGGTTAATGCAGTCTGGGAGGTTTCCTTTTCCTTCTCCACCCACTTCCACAAACCGTATCGTTCAGTGTCATTTTTGTTGATTGTCGGCGGTGCGCCCAATTCAAATATTGACTGTGAGCCGTTCTGTGTGCTCTTCTCGCAGAGAGTGAGGGGAGTGTGCACGTGTCATCATTATACTGAGGACAACTCTTCAGGGCAACAGCATCTTTCCTAGAGAGTCCCACAGGGCTGTGTTTGGGGTCCCACGTTGTCTAACATCTACCTGAAACTGCTGGTTGAAGTTATCCAGGAATTTGGAGTGAGATGACGTCAGTATGCTGATGATTCCTACTTTTGCTTCTCCTGGTCAACAGAATCAGGTAGGTCAGCGGACGGTCTGACTGAGTGTTTGGAAGCAGTAATGTGGTAGAGGAGGGCCAGTAAACTGAAACTCACTTCAGCAAGAGATGCTGTTGATGATGCAGCTAATCGGGGGATAAGAAACATGTTAGGCTTCTTTTAAAGGATTGGAGAGACAAAGTATTATATTTTGTACAAATGGCTAAATTAACTAATAGTCTACATGGAAATGATGTAGAAGAGTTTAAAAAAGACTGGCATAAGACCTTTGTACACTGGGCTAAAACGGCAAAGATTGATTTTATGAAGATTCTGAAAGAGTTGTAAATAAAATATTGTAGTAAAGGGAAACTAAATATATAGTGGATGATATAAAGTTAAGGGGTACTTCTCCAGAAGTCACAATGTGGGGTGGGGGGGCACATAACACGAGGGAGGGAAGGGGACTTTTACTTTTAATTCTATATTATTTTTTGTTTTTTTCTGTTAATTTGTTTTAACTTTGCTTAAAATCATTTTTCTTTCTATTTTTTCTGTAATTTCTTTATTTTAAAAAGTCAATACAAATTCTATATATATATAAAAAGAAACATGCTAGAAGCAGGGTAGACATGAGGCATTTCTAATATACGAAAGTATAGGTTCATTGGTTAGGGGTGCTATTAGGTCTACACCTTCAAGTGAAGGACCAGATATCCTCTGTGATGTACAGGACCTTTTATGGGATTTGATTGACTTTTCCTCTAGTGGCAAGATTTGAGTGCCGTTATCCATGTTACGTTAGGCATTTTGTTTAATTCATTTTTAATATGGTTCTTGCTCAACCTTTACCTAGTTCTATTTTTGGGGTGTTGTTATCCATGTTATGATCATGGCTGGTTAGAACACTGTAATTTGCTGTACGTGGGGCTGCCTTTGAAGACTGGTCAGAAGTTCCAAATGGTGCAAAACTTGGCAGTGAGACTATTGACTGACATATAGGAAGCATATTCTGCCAGTGTTACTGAAAAACTGCACTGGCTGCCATGTTTGTGGGTGCATGTTGGTTCTTCCTTCCCTATTTGGTGAACATCTAGCCTTTTACGCTTCAGGAGCCAGGTGAAAAGCTGGTGGTTTGCATTCTGCCAATTGGTTTGTGTAACTTTAATTTTATCTGGTTTAATTAATAGTTTTTGGACTACCCTTGCTGAGGTTGCATAATGTCCCTTTTATCTATACCCTGGAGTTTTAAAATATGTGCTTATACTATTTTATTTGACTTCCTTATTAGTTTTTTGTTTTTGTTTTTTGGTGGGCGCTATTGGTTCTATTTGTTTATATTGTATTTTTGTGGCTTTGTATCGCTTGGGTATGTTTGATAGAAATGTGGTTTTATATCGCTTGGGTATGTCTGATAGAAATGTGGTTAAGAAACAATGGAAAAAGAACAAAGAAAAAGAAGTTATCCATAGGAGGTATATGTTTATATTGTATTTTTGTGGCTTTGTATCACTTGGGTATGTTTGATAGAAATGAGGTTGAGAAACAATTGAAAAAGAGAAAAAGAGAAAGAATAATCCCTAGGAGGTATGTTAAGAAACAATGGAAAAAGAACAAAGAGAAAGAAGTTATCCATAGGAGGTATATGTTTATATTGTATTTTTGTGGCTTTGTATCACTTGGGTATGTTTGATAGAAATGGTTAAGAAACAATTGAAAAAGAAAAAAAGAGAAAGAATAATCCCTAGGAGGTATGTTAAGAAACAATGGAAAAAGAACAAAGAGAAAGAAGTTATCCATAGGAGGTATATGTTTATATTGTATTTTTGTGGCTTTGTATCACTTGGGTTAATGAGGTTAAGAAACAACTGAAAAAGGAAAAAAGAGAAAGAAATTATCCATAGGAGGTATGTGTATGTCACTCTCTGTGGCGCACATACCCTTCAAGTGATTTTCCATCAAACTTGGCAGGTTTGTTTAGGTTTTGTTTTGGGGAGGGGCTTTTTGCACAAAATAATTACATTCAACAAACAATGAGCAAGAGGCAAACAGTAACAATACTTGAAGAACGTTAGCCAGCCTTTGGCCTCTGTCTCTTCCAGCTAGGGTTGCCAGGTCCCTCTTCACTACCAGCGGGAGATTTTTGGGGCGGAGCCTGAGGAGGGCGGGGTTTGGGGAGAGGAGGGACTTCAGTGCCATAGAGTCCAGTTGCCAAAGCAGCCATTTTCTCCAGGTGAACTGATCTCCGTTGGCTGGAGATCAGTTGTAATAGCAGGAGATCTCCAGCTAGTACTTGGAGGCTGGCAACCCTACTTCCAGCCCCCTGGGTGCATTTGTCTCTGTCTTTGCTGCATTCTCCATCTTGGGGTTTCCAGTGTTAGCAAAACTTTGGGCACCTGCCAGGTAACTGCCTCCCTCTTTGGGGGCTTCTGATCACCACAGTGGACCATTGTGTCCTGCTGGCCATTTGACGGGGTTGCCAAATGCTTCCCTGTGTCTGCTCTGCGAGTGAATATGTTAATAGGCCATGAAATGGAAATGCTTTATAGTATTCCTCTGAAATTTGGCAGGGAGGATTCCTTGGCTGAGGGGTACAATCTTGAAGCCTTTCATCCCTGTGGGATGGGAAATGAGAAAGTTACAACCTGAAATGGGGTTCTCTTTAAAACCTATGAAAAATGATCTGAAGGTAGAAATGCATCAGAATTACAAATATGACTGGGGGAAGAATGAATAAAACAACCTGAATCCAACTCCAGGGGTGTGTGTGTGTATGTGTGTACTCCTATTGGTGAATCTCACCTGAGTGTGGGAACAGATTCCATTGAAAAGCACTGCATTTAAAGTACTGAATAACTCTTTCCTGTGGCAGTTCCTTCACATGTGCTAGTTATCATTTGATGATGCAGCTATCAAGGGATGAATGCCAAAGAGTGAACCAGCCCCTCAGCTGCTTTTGCAAATGAAATGCCTGGTTCTTTGTAATGTATTGGGGAGGTGAGTTTGGAAGTGTGAATTGCTACCTTTGATTTTGCAAGTAAAAGAGATGTGGCTGTTTTTCAACCTCATGACAATTCCCAGAAATGTAGTTATTTCATTTTGTGTCATTTGCAGGTGACCTTATGAGCCATTCAACAGTTAACACAGCTGTTGAAGTGAATAAGAAAGAGGCATTTGATTTCATAAGTTGTGTGGCTTGGCTGGTTAACCTTCCCAGAGAACAGCTCCTCACTGCTTATGATAGGTATTGGGCCAAGAGAACTCTGGTGAAGAATGGTGCATATATAGTTTCAGCCTTCAGCAGTGGGGTCTCCTTCCAAAGTTGTGGGTTGGATCCAATTGGTTTCCTTCCATAAGGGAAGAATCTTCCAGTGGAAGATTCTAAGGTATGGTTTTAGCACATGAAAGGCAATCTTGGAATTTTCCCATAGTTTCAGTTAATGTACTTGAACTATTCAAACACAATCTTTATGTATACTTAAATTACTTTTAAGGTGGCTTGTGTTAGTTCTGTGCCAATGTATCCAACTATCAGTGGAAGAAACTAACCAGCCCCTAATTCAACAGTCTCTTAAGCCCTGTTCACAAGTTACTGTAAACATCCCTGGAGGTTTTTAAGCAGAGGCTAGATGGCCATCGGTCAGCAATGCTGATTCTATGAACTTGGGCAGTTCATGAGAGGGAGGGCATCTTGGCCATCTTCTGGGCACTGGAGATGTGTGGGGGAGGTAGTTGTGAATTTCCTGCATTGTGCAGGGGGTTGGACTAGATGGCCCTGGTGGTCCCTTCCAACTCTATGATTCTATGATCTGTACAATCCACCTACAGTGTACGCTTGTTTTTTCTTCATACATGTATTGAGTAACTCTCATATTACATTCAATGGATGTACTTGTGAATTTGTGATCTAAATCCAGGTACAGGTCCCTGGTTTCATTTATAAAGTGAATTCTCACTGGCTCTTTCTTATAAATAGGTGTACATGGGTACATGCAGGATGTACATAAGTTCACTAACAAATGAACAGGGCTTTAAACTTAAGTCTCCCCATTGCACAAACAGTCTTTCATACTTCTTTTCATAATGGAAGACTTTTCATAATGGAAGACTGTCCAATGGAGAATCAGTAAGCTGCTTTAAAAAAAACAAAAAAAAAGCCCCCGGGAAGAGCCAATTGCAATACAAATATTTTGTGGCACAGGCAGGAAATCAACACTAGATGGCGCAACAGACTACAACTACAACATGCAAATTAAGAGACTAGTCACGATTTCCATAGATGCCATTTCTGTTCTTCTAACAAAGCTGCTGCTTAACCTCCCTTCTGCTGCTTCTCATTTTTATTACTCCAAGAAAGCTTTAAAAGTCATGTTCAGCTTGCAAAATCCCAAGTTACTGTGCAATCCTATGTAGAGTAACTCCACTGAAATCAATAGGTTTTGACTGGAGTAGCTCTGCACTATAAGAAGCATCATGGGTATCATGCAAGGAACACATGGAATAGGTGTATAATTTAAAATTACATGCATAGATACTGTCCGTGACAATGAAATCCAATTAGAAAATAATTTCTGGCAACTCATCTTCAGTGAGGTTGGGGATAAGTACCACATGGAAAGAACAATCAACCATAAAATCTACAAACAAAATACTACATGCCAATTTAAAATACAGGGCAGTATTCAGAGCCCAGGGTATGCTGAATTTGGGCCACAAGGAGCTATCACAGTATATTTATTTCTCAGTACATTCATTGGTCCCTTATTGCACATGTATCATGTCTTTCTGTGCCCCTGGAGAAAATGGCCACTTTGGCAATTGGACTCTATGACATTGAAGTCCTCCCCTCTCCAAACCCCATCCAGGTCCCTCTTTGCCACCGGCGGGAGACTTTTGGGGCGGAGCCTGAGGAGGGTGGTGTTTGGAGAAAGGAGGGGGGACTTCAATGCCATAGAGTCCAATTGCCAACGTGGCCATTTTCTCCAGGTGAACTGATCTCTATCGGCTGGATATCAGTTGTAATAGCAGGATATCTCCAGCTAGTACCTGGAGGTTGGCAACTGTATTTCCAGGATTTATGAAAGACCTCTCCAGAAAGGATGCAGGAAGCATGATCCTGCACTCAGAGTGCCTCTCCTGTGCTTTCCTCCCACTCCTCAGCTCTTACCTACACCCAAGCGACTCATTTCTTTAACTCATTTGCACGTTCTCCGTAGGCAGTTGGAGTAAACAGTTCTGAGCTTGCTGGACCAACAGTCTGACTCAGGATAAGGCAGAGTGGGGTGTGTGTGTGAGAGAGAGAGTATTAACTGCCAGATAGGCTTATACGGAAGAAGGCTGACCATTGGTCAAGAAGTGCTGTGGGCTGGGAGAGTGTGCCAGCTGCCTTTGCTCAGCAGGCGTTGTGTTGCTTCCTTTACCAGGGATGTACGGGCTTCCCTAGTTCAATTCTTCTTCTGCTCCAGAGTGTTCATCTATCTTGCCTTCCGTTTCTCCTCATTTCTATTTTAACTGGGAGAAGTTCTCAACTGAAATCCAAAATTGGATCACTTGCAAAATGGAGCTGTCATTTCCCTCCCCCTTTCAAATTAGTGGTACAGTGATATGTTGCTAGAGTGAAGTAACATAACATAGCGTAATAACATAACATAGGTCAATTAATTAGGGGAGAGTTTCATAAGTATCTCTACTATTTATTGCCAGTGGAGGTGTCTTCTTTCTGCATAGCCTTGAAGGAAGTTTCATGCGGCTGGGATGCAATTCAAATCTCACGTAGGACCTCAGATTAAAGCATACCCTGGCATTCCACAGAAGCATGCTTCCTCTTTGTGCATCCTGTCCAGCTGAGTGAAAGGAATACCGTGTAAGTAGGGTTGCCAGCCTCCAGGTACTAACTGGAGATCTCCTGCTAATACAACTGATCTTCAGCCGATAGAGATCAGTTCCCCTGGAGAAAATGGCCGCTTTGGCAATCGGACTCTATGGCATTGAAGTCCCTCCCCTCCCTAAACCCCGCCCTCCTCAGGCTCTGCCCCAAAAACCTCCCGCCGGGGGTGAAGAGGGACCTGGTAACCCTACGTGTAAGGTACTGTTGCATATCGAAAATGCTCGTGACCTACAAAACTGAATGGATAGGTAGGCTGCTTCCCACAAGTAGCAAAAACGGCCAAGGCTCTGATGAGCTGACATCAAGGGCTGAGGCGCTGTGTGCACTTTATTGAGTTATTTGTTAAGGAGACCAGTCTAGTCAGGTTTCTTGTTTCCAACAATGGTCAGGCAAATGTCCCTGCAGGGCATGAAGCAACACCCATCCGGTATTGTTGCCCCCCCCCCCCAGCAACTAATATTCAGAAGTATACTGCTATTGAACATGGAACCTCCACAGAATGATCACAGCCTTGGATAGACTTACGCTCCATGAACTTGTTCATCCCGTTACAGGCTTACACCAAGCCTATACAACTTGAGACTCACCTAAATCAAGTACATTAGAGTTGCCACCTCTGGTTTGGGACATACCTGGAGATTTTGGGGGTGGAGCCTGAAGAGGGCAGGGTTTGGGGAGGGGAGGGACTTCAATGGGGTATAATTAGGGTTGTCAAGTCCTTCTTCGCCACTGGTGGGAGGTTTTTGGGGCAGAACCTAAGGAGGGTGGGGTTTGAGGAAGGAAAGGACTTCAATGCCATAGAGTCCAATTGCCAAAGTGGCCATTTTCTCTAGGTGATCTCTATTGGCTGGAAATCAGTTGTAACAACAGGGGATCTCCAGCTAATACCTGGAGGTTGGCAACCTTAGGTATAATGCCATAGAGTCCACCTTCCAAAGCGGTCATTTTCTCCAGGTGAACTGATCTCTGTAACCTGGAGACTAGTTGTTATAGTAGGAGATCTCCAGCCACCACCTGGAGGTTGGCAACCCTAAGTACAGTATGTTGGCTCAGAAAGGAGTTGGTGCCTCTGCAGTTATGGGGAGAAGAGATTGTTAAGGATTCAGTGAGCCTCAATTCATGGCTGCAGAACTGCATTTGGCTTGGTGGATTACTTCTTGAGCAAGCCTGCTGTGTAGCATGGAACGAGGTTATCGGATTAGAGGAGTTCATTTTTAAGGTGCGGCACTTGGAAGCTGCAAAGAAAGCGGGGTTGTATTTCTGCCCTTCATGACATGGTGCGTGTTCCACTTCCACATGAAGTCCTTGTTTGTTTTAAAGCATTGGAAAGGAGGCGCAGATGGTCTTTCCTGTAATACACAAGCTGGATTTGGTGTACTCTTCTGCTGAGCTGTGCTAGAACTGCCCACTCATCCTCATGGCTAAAATGTCAACAATATTGCTGCTGTCAAGATCCAGCAATAGCAGAGTTCAGACTGAATGCCACAGTTCAGTTGAGGCTGAATATTACATCTCCCCTCCACCCCCCCACTCACAAGTTCTGGTGGCTCGACCAATATTTTTATAAAATTCATCCAGGGAGGTTTTACTGTTTTATTGGCACAGTCATTGTTGTGATGCCCCAAAACTGGTGTTAACCAATATAAATCCTATAGGCCAATGCAACAGGCAAACAACATGTGATTTCAGTACCATAAGCACTACAAATTCCATGTGCAACACTGTGCATGTAAAATACGCATCTGTCGCAATGCATATGCACAATAATGAGTCGAGTGAATTTTTAGCATGAAATCATCAATTTAGAGTCAATCAGGTATTTCATTCTAGATTAGAACAATAAAAGGCATCAGGAGAATAATCCCCTAGACAGGAGCCATGCGGTGTAGTGGTTAGTGTCAAATCAGGAACCAGATCTGAATTCCCACTCTGCCATGGAAGCTTGCTAGGCTGCCAGGCTCTGGTACCTTATCTCTCTTCCACCCACATTCTGTGGCCACTCTATGTTTGGCTCGTTGAAATCTGGGCTTTGAGGATGCCCCTGGCCTGCAGTACCACTTCTACCTAAATACACATTCAGTTGACCCCTAGGGTAAAGCCATGTCCACTTGGCTCCATGAAGCTCAAAGCTCAGCTCTTGGTGTTCAGTTTAACCACTCTTCCCCCCCGCTCCCAAGGAGATGTCGGGTGGTTGGATGTAGGGTTTCAAGTACATGAAGGATGCATGTCATCACATGGAGTATATATCTATGTGCATCTTGCCCAGATAAGCATTCTGGGTCAGACTTTGCTTGTAGTTTGGACCCAGACTTGTCAGTTCTTTTCCTTCTGACATTCTGGTTCCTGCTTTGGACTTGACACCCACCTTGGTTCATCTTTGCACCAATTCCTGGCCAAGTGAGTGGGTTAATAACCCCTAGTGCCAGAACCTGGCTATCTAAGATGAGGGT
Source organism: Euleptes europaea (assembly GCF_029931775.1). Lineage (NCBI taxonomy): Eukaryota > Metazoa > Chordata > Lepidosauria > Squamata > Sphaerodactylidae > Euleptes > Euleptes europaea. The sequence goes on along the minus strand of NC_079328.1, from coordinate 25,578,428 downwards.
TGCCAACTCTGGGTTGGGAAATATCTGGAGATTTTGGGGGCAGAGCCTGAGGAGGGTGGGGAGGGACTTCAATGCCATAGAGTCCAATTGCCAAAGCAGCCATTTTCTCCAGGTGAACGGATCTCTATCAGCTGGAGATCAGTTGTAATAGCAGGAGATCTCCAGCTAGTACCTGGAGGTTTAATACAAAAAATACAGCACAAGGCTCACAAAATGCTTAACCCACAATGCAAGAAATGTTTACTTATGGTGAACTAATAGTGAACACAAAGAACAAACACAGTGCTGTACAACAATAAGTCTATGAGAACACACACAACTACTTGTCAAAGAGAATATATACAAAAACAGTCCAACCGTTGACTTCCAATATTAGAAATGGTGCTCCTGTGGAGAGGTCTGTTAACTATGACAAAGCTTCTGAAATCAGGTTGTAATATTGCTCTAAACTGCAAAATGGTAACTTGAACTGCGTAAACGGCGTAACTTTTCAGTGGAGCTGTTTCAAAAGTGCATCCTCTGCCACTCGGAGCGTAGCGTGGCAAACGCAATCAGTGTAACTTGGGTCTCGGTTGTAGTGTATCCGCTGATCTTTTGTTTGTTTCTAGTACCTGGAGGTTGGCAACCCTATCTAAGGTTGACTTGCTAACCAGTAGGGAATGGATTTTCATCAAGGAATTTTAAATAGTTGTTGTATGTGTTAAGTGGTTTCAAGTCGCTTCCAACTCATGGTGACTTCCAAATTTCCTATTGTTAATAGCCTTGTCCAGGTCTTTCAAATGGAGGGCAGTGGCTTCATTGATTGAGTCAATCCATCTCATGTTGGATCTTCCTCTTTTCCTGCTGCCTTCAACTTTTCCTAGGATTATTGTCTAGAGACTGTTCCTTCTTCCCTGTTACTGGCCTTGATCACATAAGCCATCATCTCTTTGCCTGGAGGGGCATTTATCCTAGGCAACAGGATGCTCCAATATTGGATGGTGTGCACTTAGGGTTGCCAACCTCCAGGTGGTGGCAGGAGATCTGCTGCTATTACAATGGATCTCCAGGCAACAGAGATCAGTTCACCTGGAGAAAATGGCCACTTTGGAAGGTGGAGTCTATGGCATTATACACCATTGAAGTTCCTCCCCAAACACCACTCTCCTCTGGCTCCACCCCCAAATCTACAGGTATTTCCCAGTCGGTAGCTATGTGTACCCATGATACAGGCAGCCATATGACAGTCATGGTCCCCACTTTATCTGTTTGGCTGAGACTTTGGAAGGGGAATAGCACAGCTGTGCTTTTGTTTTTGAAGCATCACCCTTTAAAATGAATGTTATCAAATGTTTATGTTGCAAAGAATCCTAGAGAAAGCAGGGCTGAAAGAAATTGGCTCCTAAACTCTTTCCCCAAAATATGTTTTGCAAGAGTTTCTGTTCAATATTCCCCCAGGGCTCAAATACTTGTTATCCTGAGAGCCAGCATAGTGTAGTGGTTAAGAGCGGTGGTTAGGATCAGTAGACTCTAATCAGGAGAACTGGGTTTGATTCCCTAGTCCTCCACATGAGCGGCGGATGCTAATCTGGTGCACTGGGTTGGTTTCCCCTCTCCTCCACATGAAGCCAGCTGGGTGACCTTGGGTTAGTCACAGTTCTCTCCGAACTCTCTCAGCCCCACCTCCCTCCCAGGGTGCCTGTTGTGGGAAGGGGAGGGGAAGGTGATTGTAAGCCAGGTTGATTCTTCCTTAAGTGGTAGAGAAAGTGTTGTTTCTTTTGCAGTCATCTGTCATCCAAGGGTATTTGATATCTGGCTGTTGATATTCAGCAGTGTTGGGTAACTGAGATGCTTTCACTCATCCTGTGGACCCAACTAGACCAGTGGCCAAGGACCATTTCTACTGCCAGTATGGTTAACAGCAGTGTGACTTGTTAAGGGGGAAGGCAGTAGAGCTGAGTTGGATGAAGGAGATGGTGTGGCTAGGCCATGAAGTATGGACAGTAAAAGGGGACAGGGAAGGAAGCAAAATATCTGAGGAAGGATCATACTGAAGGAGTGGGGAGAGCATGTTTATGCGGAATGTCCAAGGTTCAAATGCCAACATCTCCAGGAGACAGCACCTTGAGCTGATAGGGTTGCCAACCTCCTGGTGGGGCCTAGAATACAACAGGTCTCCAGAGATCATTTCTCCTGGATAAAATGGCTGCTTTGGAGGGTGGACTGTATGGCATTATGCCTTACTGACATTCCTCTTCTCCCACTGGCTCTACCCTCAAATCTCCAGGAATTTCCCAACCTGGAACTGGCAACCTTAGCATGGGTTCTTGATTGAGACTTTGAAGAGCCACGACCGATCAGAGTAGACAATGCATGCCTATGTAGACCAATGGTATGCCAACCTCAGGTTACAACTGATCTCCAGGCAACAGAGACCAGTTCACCTGGAGAAAATGGCCGCTTTGGCAATTGAACTCTATGGCATTGAAGTCCCTCCCCTCCACAAACCCCACCCTCCTCAGGCTCTGCCCGCAAAACCTCCCACTGGTGGAAAGGGGGGCCTGGCAACCCTACATATAAGACAGCTTCATATATTCATTTATGGTCAAAATTTGAGCCCTGTACAAGATGTGGCTGGCTTGGCGTGAAACTGCACCAGTGAAGCAGGTCCTTGGATGTGAATTTATTTGTGCAACTGTATGCCAGATGTTATGTCTTTGCGCCACAGTTATAATCCTGAATGTTAAGCTTTTCTGACCTGCTGCTGATCTTGGATGGAAAGTTTTACTGTTCAGATTTATAGCTTGCCAGGCAGGAGATCTACGTTATTCTTTAAAGCAGCTGGTAAATACATTAGGCCCGCAAATAAATAGCCATGATTTATTCACTCAGATATTAAATTTGCTGCATGTCCAGCTTTGCACAGACCTTTCCACATCAGAGTGGCATCTGACATCTGAAACATGATGGAAATAGCTTTTAAGATGCTTCTAGAAAATGTCAGTAGGGATGTGCAGCCGGGACCCAAGCATCAGAGCGATGGTGGGATGGGGTTACCTTATCAACACCTTATCAACCCCACCCTCCTCAGGCTCTGCCCCAAAAGCCTCCCATCGGTAGTGAAGAGGGACCTGGCAACCCTATGGGCAGAGGAGGGTGGACTGAGAACCTGCCCTGGTGACTGGTCCAAGGTCACATATTTTCACAAGTTACTACGTCTGAGTGTGCAAAGGAGTGTGTGAGGGTGAGAAGAAGGTGGTCTGTGCAATTCCTATGACCGTTTACTCAGAACTAATTCTCTCACTGAGTTCTCCAGCAATAGGGTTGCCAGCTCCAGGTTGGGAAATACCTGGAGATTTTTGGGGTGGAGCCTGAGGAAGGTGGGGTTACAAGAGAGGAGGGACTTCAATGCCATAGAGTCCAATGGCCAAAGCAGCCATTTTCTCCAGGCGAACTGATCTCTATCGGCTGAAGATGAGTTGTAATAGCAGAAGATCTCCAGTCACTACCTGGAGGTTCCAAAAACACACAAAAGCACTGATGGCCGAACAACAGAAATAAATGATATAAAGGTGAAATCTCTATAATCCAATAGTCTGAAATAACAACACAGTGTAAAGATAAGGCATACAACATATACCGATAAATCATATGACAGAATGTGTCTGAGAAATAGGAAAATCTACTCAGGAATCCTGGGGTTGTCACAAATCCTGTAGAACGATGCGGTTCAATCCGGGTTTTGGGGAAAAACAGATGTCTGGCACTTCCAAAGCATTTCCAAGCCGAAATGGGAGGTCTGAGGTGCGATCTAACCTGGATAACACATTTTTTTTCCAACGTAGTATATACTGAGTGTGTTAAGCCCCCCAGTGTATAAAAGCAGTGTATAAAGGAAGCCACAGCCCTCAATTTGCAAAACCTGAGCAAGGCTGTCAAAGATAGGACATTTTGGAGAATGTTGATTCATAAGGTCGCCATGAGCCAGAAGCGACAGCACTTAACACACACACAGTGCTGGAAACCTGATATCTCTTCGCCTGTGAGCTGAAAACCTTGCTTGCAAGGCAATAAGATGTAGAAAAAACTTCCCAAGGAAACCCGATATCTCTTCACCTGGAAGTTGGCAACCTTATCCAGCAGGCATGCATAAGACTGCAACCTGAATGTGTGAGAGCCATGTGCACAGATCTATGATTTCAAATTTCAATACCTTTATTGGCATACCATCAAGCAATCAATCAAATAAAACCAACCCTCTAAACATCATTTAGCCTCTGCCTCTTAACAATTTCATAAAAAAAATTTAGCCACAGATTCAATAGTCTCAGAATCTCGGGAGGATAACAACAATTTGATCTTACTATCATCAGCTTGATCTACATGATCTGAAAGAAAGGGATCTAAAAGGACCACACGAATTTCACAATAAAATGGACAATACAAGAGCATATGGTCAATGCTTTTAATCTCCCCCAGGGCACATTTACACACCCTGGCAGAGTATGGAATTTTCTTATATCTTCCATACAGAATAGCGGAAGTACAGATCTATGAGTGATTGTAAGGAAGTACATGCCAATTTATGACACGCCCTTGATAGGAACGTATGCTTTAATAGATCCTAAAGCTATCAGGAATAAGAATAGGATGGTTAGGATAGTTGGACCTTTGTGCTCTATGCCTCAATGGATCAAGGAGCTTCTAAGGGATAAAGGAAAGGAAGTGCAAGGGTATGCCTACATGACAATGTGCAAGCAGTGCATGTGTGCACATGCAAGATCCATGTATGTGTGAAAGGCAGCGTCCAACTCTTCTAGACCCTCAGGTCTAGAGTTGCCAGCTTTGGGTTGGGAAATATGTGGTGATGACGGGTGGAGCCTAAGGAGGTCGAGGTTTGGGGAGGGAGGGATTTCAGTGGGCTACAATGCCATAGAGTCCACCTTCCAGAGCGGCCTTTTTCTTAAGGTGAATGGATCTCTGACATATAGAGATCAATTGTAATAGCGAGTGATCTCCAGTTACTACTTACCCAGGTCCCATGTAGTAGCCAAATCATGGTATGATCATCGGGAGTATCCCTTGAGCTTGCTTTATCTCCCCTCCCCTCATGTGCTATCATTCCTTTCCTGATGTTCTGGTTTAGGCAAACCCTTTGTCAGGTGTCCTGTTTGTTGGCCCTTCGGGACAACCAATTGGCCACTGTGTGAAATATAGGGTTGCCAGCTCCAGGTTGGGAAATATCTGGAGATTTTGGGAGCGGAGCCTAAGGAGGGCAGGGTTTGGGGAGGGGAGAGACTTCAATGCCATAGAGGCCAATCGCCAAAGCGGCCCTTTTCTCCAGGTGAATTGTTCTCCATCAGCAGAACTCCAGTTAGTACCTAAATAAATACTTGTTATCTAATAGAGCACATTTTTACTGAAGAAGAGACTTGCCAATAGGCAGCTTGAGGGTATGAAATAGTTTTGCAAACAGACGCTGGGCCCAGAAAGAAAACTCTGGACTCCTATCGCCCCAGCTACACCATCTGCTCCTCCCCCATTCTTCATGCACCAATTTGGTAGTGCAAAAGGGCTTTATTTAAACATCCCCCCCCCCAGTTTGTTCCATTGAAAGAGGCCACTTAGTGTAATTTTCACGCATGAACTGAAAAAAACAAACTGCAGAATTGTTGTGGGTGGAGAGAAATTGTTACAAGTTTAATTGCTTATTAAAAAGAAAAAAAATATCATTCTTGCCCACTCTTTAATGGGGTAACCTTAACCTTTCTATGAAACAACCCCACTCTCCTTTTGGAGGGTGTGAAAAATCATAATGTTTTTGCATTTTGTTAAATGGCACTGAACGTCATAATTGGCAGAACCATTTTAAGAACGAAAGTCAATGTACTTCAGTTAACACTCGTTCTTGAACTCATAGGGCTGCAGTCAATGGGACTGTCCCTAGACGCTAGTGCACTGTCCGTTGCTATCTGATTTGGCTATTCCCTCCACCAGAAGCCTAAGGTCTCTGAAGTCTTCCAGACTCCATGACGTCAAAGAAGAATGGCTCCCCTCAAAAAGCGGTGCCCTGCCTTGGAGCCTTAGCTGGAACGCTCCTTCAGAATTCGGAACCTGATGGCATCTCAGTTGTGGAAAGAGTCCTGGGCAATAATTAGTGTTGGCAACCTCCAGGTACTAGCTGGAGATCTCCTGCTATGACAACTGATCTCCAGCCGATAGAGATCAGTTCACCTGGAGAAAATGGCTGCTTTGGCAATTGGAATCTATGGCATTGAAGTCCCTCCCCTAACCCTCCCATCCTCAGGCTCCGTTGCGAAAACCTCCCACTAGTGGCGAAGAGGGGCCTGGCCACCCTAGCAATAATCAAGATGGCTTCTTGGATGTCTCAGGCTGGTTGCTTGGATAGTCAGAGTTGCTGCACCCTAGAATTTTGGTAGCTAGGGTTGCCAGGTCCCTCTTTGCCACCGGTGGGAGGTTTTTAGTGGAGGAGCCTGAGGAGGGCGGGGTTTGGGGAGGGGAGGGACTTCAATGCCATAGGGTCCAATTGCCATTTTCTCCAGGTGAGCTGCTCTCTATCGCCTGGAGATCAGTGGTAATAGCAAGTCTCTAAAGAAGGTGGGATCTATATTTTCTAAGCAAATAATAACAAAATAAACTGAGTTTCATGCCGCAGTCCTCAGCACTATGCTCCTGACCCTCTGATTGGTTCTACACTCAGAACATTTATTGTATAAACATTTTAAAATGGTCCTATGAATTGGAAAAAGGCATATCACAGACAAAAGTCTTTTTTTTTTAAAGGCATTGATTTATGCTGATAACACCACTGTAGTTAAAAAGTAACTACAACAAAAGCTCATAAAATATGTTGATATTTCCCCCGAATTTAATATTCAATAAATCTTAAAGGGGGACTTTAAAACTTTGCAAACAATCTTGTTCTCCTCCTCTGTCCCATGTAAACTGAACCACTGCCCTTACTGGTGGGTTACAAATCTGAATATGCATTCAGCGAATGAACCACATAAGTGGGGCTTCTTTCTGAAGCCGTTTCATCCAGAACATGTTTCCTATTATAGACCACACAGTCTGCACAGGCCACCTTAGCAGAAAAGCCATCCCTGTCAGGAGCCCTGGATAAAACCAACCCCCCTCCCCAAATAAACACATGGTTAAAAATAAAGGAACAGCAGAAATATCCATTTACCCATGTCTGCAAAGCAAACAGGAATATGTGGGTTAAACATACTTGTGGGCCAATCATATTCCAAGCTTGACTTTGGCTCATTGGTTACGGCCATCTGTGCCTTGCAGAAGGTTAAACAAGGTCCTTTAACAAGGTTATAACTTTTGCTTGTAAAGGACAGAAGCAGGATTTTTCCATCCGGTGGTTGGGTATCCAGCCAAAGCCATGCCAAGTTATTTTTGTCATGCTTTTTCATTCTTAGTGAGAATCTGGGTATTTTACCACATTAACAAGGCCAATTTATTTTTAAGCTTCTCTAACCAGTAGACAAAACCAACCCCTCTCTCTCTCTTTGCCCAAGAATTTTCTTGGGGTTAGAAGCACAGAAGCATATGGTATGCCGATGACATTTCCCTCCATTTTTTTTCTTAACAGTCTCCCCAGTTTAAATGATTAGGACTGCCAATGAAATGGAGCTGGTCTCTTACCATCCTAACAGTGACACATGAACACATGAAGCTGCCTTATACTGAATCAGACCCTTGGTCCATCAAAGTCAGTACTGCCTTCTCTGACCTGCAGCGGCTGTCCAGGGTCTCAGGTAGAGGTCTTTCACATCACCTACGTGCCTGGTCCCTTTAACTGGAGATGCCGGAGATTGAACCTGGGACCTTCTGCATGCCAAGCAGATGCTCTATCACTGAGCCACAGCCCCACCCCAAATTTAATAATGGTCAAAACACAAAACAATGAAAACACATCTGCTACTTCTAAGCTTTTGAACCTTACTAATGATTTTCTCAAAGTTGATGTGGGGATTAAATGCAACGGCGCTTCCACCATAGTTCCAGTTTTGAGATGCTACAAGTCGGCCATGGCACATAGGAGACATGAAAATGTAGCAAAACCTCCATGGCGAAGCAGCCAAACAAAATAGGACACGTGCCTTTCCCAGGTATGTCCTACAGCACCCCTGAAAGGAACCCAGAAGCAACTTTCCTCCTGAGCTCGTGAGAAAAGCCCTGCTGGATCAGACCAAGGCCCATCAAGTCCAGCAGTCTGTTCACACATTGGCCAACCAGCTGCTCAAAATCTAATTGGCTCGAGAGCAGTTCACCGGTTTCATCACTGCCTTGAATGGTGTGTTGGCTCACATAGCTCAGGTTCTGACGTCTTCCCCGCTCCGATTCTGCCTGTGTCCTGGAGCGTTAAAATGACGTCCGTGAAATTCAGCCATACGCTGGCACGACGGCTCCTCTGGCTTCCCAAACTGATATGCTGAAATTAGACACAGTGCGCGGAAGAGTTCTGGTTCTCGGCCATATGTTGTTCTGTTGAAGCAACCAATCATTTCTTCCCTCTGCACATTCCAGATTAGCTTCGTCGAAATATCATTAGCTGTACTTAATGGCAGCGGTTCAGCTGTGCAATCAGAATATCTGAGTTGCCAAATGGTACCAAATGGTACCAAATTAGAGGAGAAGTCAGGTGCCATTTGTTGCTTTATGGTAATAACGAAAGCTCTTTTCATATGTTCACTCTGCTGCCCAGTGGCTTTCATTTGCTGGCCCGCTCAGTAGGGTTGCCAACCTCCAGGTCATAGCTGGAGATCTCCTGCTATTACAACCGATAGAGATCAGTTCACCTGGAGAAAATGGCCACTTTGGCCATTGGACTCTATAGGATTGAAGTAGGGTTTCCAACTGCCAGGTAGTAGCGGGAGATCTCCTGCTAATTCAACTGATCTCCAGCCAATAGAGATCAGTTCACCTGGAGAAAAATGGCCGCTTTGGCAATTGGACTCTATGGCATTGAAGTCCCTCCCCTCCCCAAACCCTGCCCTCCTCAGGCTGTGCCCCAAAAATCCTACATTGAAGTCCCTCCCCTCTCCAAAACCCGCCCTCCTCAGGCTCTGCTCCAAAAATCTCCTGCCGGTGGCGAACAGGGATCTGGCAACCCTACTGCTCAGGAATGTTTGGGTGACTGCCCTATGCAAGCTAATAGATTTCAGCATTGTTTTGTACTTTTTGAAATTCCATTTTCTGCACCATTTCACATATTGTGGCTTAACAGGGTTGCCAGCCAACTGTGGGAACTGGATGGGTGGGGGCATGGGAGACACCATCGCTACACTGTGATGCTCGAGGATTCTCTGGGGACTCCATGGTCTTATCATCGGGTCATGGCATCACCACAATGCTCTAGGATTCCATAGAAACTCCATGGTCTTATCGTAGAGTTTCTGGGGAATCCTAGACCGTTGTGTCAATGCAATGACATCACTTCCAGGCTTACCCTAGGATTGCCAATGGAGTGATGGCAATTTTCATGTCATTACCCTCACTCATGATGAGTGGTGGCAGGGCTCAGGCTATAGTAGGAAACTATAGTAGGAAACCTGGCAGCCCTTAGTCTGATACCCTTTTTTTTGCACTTTTTCTACTTTTTGTAACCTTTGCCTTATTGTGTTGCTATGAGATCTCTCCTGAGATTTGACGACATTGTTTTGCACCAAGTTATCAATGTCAAGTCTCAATGAGGATGGTGAACTATAAATAAACCAATAAGCTCATGTTATAAAATAATGAAAAACAGGAGTGATGCAGTGAAAGACAAGCTTAAGGGCCACTTCCTACAAACTCAAGGTCCAAAGTCAACGATGCTCTTTGTGAGAACAGGTGCCTCCATGTTAAAATTGTTGGTACAGCTGCCAATATTTGCATGATCATAGCAACTGGGGAGGAGGTGCAGAATTGGCACACTTTTAAGGTATTTGCACGGGGACTCAAATTGATAGGAATCATGCAGCTCCAAGTCTATATAGTTTGGCAGCCGAGGCCACTTTGACCACTGTTGCCACCTTTATCACCCTCTTTTCTACCTCATCCCTCTCCCCCAGGGTCGCCATCCCTGTCCCTGATTAGGAGCTGGAACAGCTAATCTTCCTTACCCTCTGTGTCCCAGCCCCCTTTCAAAATGATGCAGCAAGCCACACATCTCCTCATAGGGCTTCCCAGTCTCTCAGGAGGTTCCTTCCTCTTGCGAGAGTTCATCCATGGTTTGGGTTGCCCTGGCAACCCTGCTGATCGGAGCGGTTGCTCAGGCAACCCCAATGATGGCCGGACAAACTTGACTTGCTGACTGTTTTAAAAAAAGAGTTGAGGAAGAGAGGGGAAGCAAGATTAGCAGTGGCCTAAGTCCATCTTTACCGGATGGATTTGGTAGCAGGTGAGAAATCCCTTAGAGCAGAGCAGTAGTCTAGGCCTGAGATGTAAAGGGCGGTGTCTCAGGCCTTTTATGTAGGGACATTTCCCCGAGGTCACCCCCGCCGACTGCTTCGGGGCTTCCTTTTGCTTATGCCTGCCTTTTCTGCCTGTCAGAGGTAGCCTTGCTCTCCTTGCGCATTTCCCCTGCATTTTCCAGCTGCTGTTTTAGCCAGAATTTGTAAAATGTGCGCAAAATATGTGGGGAGAGTGAGGTGACCTTTGTCGGGTGGGAAAGACCTGCATAATCAAAAGGAAGACCCTAAGCAGTTGGTGGGGCTGACCGCAGGAAAATGTCCTTGCACAAAAGGCCTCAGATTCTCTTTTCATTTTCCAAACATTTGGCACATGTGCATTCATTTGGGGCACAATTCAGCAGATGTCCTGCAAAAACAGCACGGACATGAATGGGAGCTCACTGGAGGGCTTGGGAGATGCTCCTCGATTTCCCTTGAATGGTCCACTCTGGATTGGATTTAAATATACATATGAAGCTGCCTCCTATCAATGTAGGGTCCATGTAGCACAGCTCCATCAACTCTGACTGGTGGCAGCTCTCCAGGGTCTCAGGCAGAAGCCTTTCACATCAGGTACTGCCATATCCTTTTAGCTTTGAGATGCTGGGGAGTGAACCAGGGACTTTCTGCATGCCAAGCAGATGCATACCAAGTCACTGAGCTATGACCCTTTGAAGAAGATATCTTAACTCTGAGTCAGACCATTGGTATATCAAGGTCTACTGTGACTGGCAACTTTTCCAGGGTCTCAGTGAGAGGCCTTTCCCATCACCTACTATCTGATCCTTTCAGTTGGAGGTGCCAGGGATTGAACCTTCTGCATCCAAGGCAGGTGGTGCACTACCAGTAAGCCATAGCCCTTCTCCACTGGAATGCTTACATGGACCCAAGAAGCTGCCTTCTACCAAGTAGGACCACTGGTCCTTCGAGTTCTGAATCATCTACTCGGACTAGCAGTAGCTCACCCAAGGTCTCAGGAATCAAGAGATGGTTCCCAAGTGTTGATTGCTGAGATTTTTTTTTACAATGGAGATGCCAGGGATTGGACTTGAGACCTTCTTTATGCAAAGAACATGTGCTGTATGCAAAGTATGAAGCCACAGCCCCCCCCACGTGTTTAGAAGCATGCATCCTGAATTTGTTCCATTCTTTCCCTTTTCCTTAACTGCAACATCCCCGATCATTAAGGTTCATCCACAGCACACCTTTCACTAATGTTGGTTTTTAATATTTTTCCACGCACAGAGAGAATACATCTGTCTCATAATCTGTGCTCAATCGTCAAGTTTTGCAACAAACTTCAGCAGCTCATTTATCTTTGGTGATTAATTCAGGCTATCGCTGTAATCAAACTGTTTACGTCGCAGTTCTAAATAATCAGATGAGTTAATTAAAGTGTGGGCCGAATGGGTTTGCTTGCTCATTTTCTGGCGCCCCATTTCTTAGCATCCCTTTCAATTACCCCCCCCCCCCGAAGCTGTAATAATTTTCTTACAAATGGGCATCGCTTGGTTTCACCTTTCAGAAATAAAGAGAAGCATCGCTAGAACAAGGAGTTGGGGGTAAACTGGGGTGTTAAAAGTGACCTAGAGCAAGGTAAGACGAGTGACCCTTAGGGTTGCCAGCTCTGGGTGAGGAAATACCTGGAGATTTTGAGGGCAGAGCCTGGGGAGGGGAGGGGAGGGACCTCAGCAGGGTATAACCCTATAGAGAACACCCTCCAAACCAGCCATTTTTTCCAGGGGAACTGATCTCTGTAATATAGAGACCAGCTGTCACAGCAGAAGATCTCCAGGTCTCACCCAGAGGTTGGCAACTAGGGTTGCCAGGTCCCTCCTTTCCTCTGGCGGGAGGCTGTTGTTGGAAAGCATGCGTGTGAGTGCCGACGCACGCACGTCACTTCCAGTTTAGAACTAGAAGTTCAGCCTCGCAAAAGGCCTTTACCTCTTAGTTTGAGTGGTAAAGCGGCCCTTTACCACTCAAACTAAGAGGTATAAGGCCCCTCGCGAGGTGGAACTTCCGGTTCTAAACCGGAAGTGATGTTCGCGGTATGCACGCATGTGTGTACATTTGCCCGCCAACCCTCAGGTGGTCGGCGGGCAGAGGGGTAAATTGCCGAGGTTTTTTCCCGCCACCAGCGGGCACCTGGCAACCCTATTGGCAACCCTAGTTGCCCCAATGGTTCTAGAGTGTTGAAAGAGGTGCTTGGCTCAGATTCAGGCAGTGTTGACAGTGTAGACCAGTGCCACCCTTAGCTGCCTACTAGTCAGGTCTGAGCCACTGGCTTAGATCCAGTTAATGGCTGTGCAGGAGCCAGCGGTGGCAACGTGCAAACATACATCCATTGCCACTTGCCAGATCCGAGCTGAGCAGAGCTGCTGGTGCTGCCAGATCTCAACTCAGCTTGTTCCAGGCTGCCAACAGCCCTCTAGGACATAGGGTTGCCAACCTCCAGGTAGTAGATGGAGTAGGGTTGCCAGGTCCCTCTTCGCCACCGGCAGGAGGTTTTTGGGGCAGAGCCTGAGGAGGGCAGGGTTTGGGGAGGGGAGGGACTTCAATGCCATAGAGTCCAATTGCCAAAGTGGCCATTTTCTCCAGGTGAACTGATCTCTGTCGGCTGGAGATCAGTTGTAACAGCAGGAGATCTCCAGCTAGCACCTGGAGGTTGACAACCCTAAGCAGGACATCTTCTCCTATTACAACTGATCTCCAGCTGACAGAGATCAGTTCACTTGGAGAAAATGGCCGCTTTGGCAATTGGACTCTATGGCATTGAAGTCACTCTCCTCCCCAAACCTCACCTTCCTCAGGCTCCGCCCCAAAACTCTCCAGTATTTCCGAACCTGGAGCTGGCAACCCTACTTCCATGATAGAGCAGGGATTGGCATGACTCAACTAGGCCTGGCTGTTTGCTGAAAGCCAGTGTGGTATGCCAGTTAGAGCTTTAAAGTAGGGTCTGGGAGACCCAGGTTCGAATTCCCATTTTGCTGTGGAAGCTCACTGGGTGATTTCAGACCCTCCTAAGGCTCTGCCCCAAAAACCTCCTGCCAGTGGTGAAGAGGGACCTGGCAACCCTGCTAGGACAGAAATTTCCCAGTAAGTTCAAGAGCTGGTTTTCCTGGGGAGAAATTCTAGTGTTTCCAGGTAGCGTTAGGCGATGATTTAAACTACTCATAGTTTTTTATCTCCTAGGGGTAAAAGCAGCTTGCTGGAGGAAGTGCTGAGAACCCCCTGTCTCCCACCCATCAAACTGTGATCGCAGTAGCAGGGATGCTTTCATATATTGGGAGTCCTTAGGCAAAATGCCTTCTGCCGGGCCTTTGCCACTAACAAGGCGCTTTGTGGCATCGTCATCTACAGCTTCCATGCCCCCACCTGATTTCTGTTTCCCACTGCTGCTTGGAGTGGCAGCAGGAAGGAGAGGAAAAAAGGTAGTTGGTCTGATGTTGTGACATCACTTCGGCGGAAAATCTGGAAGCGATGCCAGTCCTCTCTAAGAATCGCCAGAAACTCTATAGTTTTGCCACGGGCACGGGGAGCACAGGCATGGGCAGAAGAAGTGCCACTGCTCTCCCTTTTTGTTTCTGCGGGGTGGCTGCCGTGCACCCCACCTGGCACGTTTGTCTCTGCCCCAGCACCTGGCTCCACCTGGCACGCCCCCTCCCTCCCCCCTGCCCTGGGCGCTCCTTCCCCCAACTCCATGCCCTGCTGCGCCCACCACACTGTGTCAGAATTCTAAATATGCCCACAGGCTCTGAAAGGCTGGGAACCCCTGGTGCAGAGAGAGAATTTATAGCTTAGAGCGTTCCCTTATGTTTGAGAGTGGTAGTTTGTAGCCTTGCCCTAAGGCCACATGACCTTAGTTCTGGAATTAGGCTTAGGTTTATGAGCAAAATGTTTTCGTTAATCTTCATATTAAAGTTATTTTAAGCCACTACTAGCTTTTTTTTTTTTTTTTTTTTAATTTGTGGGCCCAGAAGTATTACACGATGTCAGAAGGGGGGAATGCGCTCGATTAAACTGAATGTCATTTCCTTGCTCTGCAATCAGAAGACTTTTAAAAATAGATATATTTTCATTATGCCGTTTAAGTATGTATGATTTGTTTTATATCCTTTGCTGTAGTTAACAGTGGAGATGCAGTGATGGAACTTATAATTTAGAGATACTCCGTTATATTTCACACTCTTGGGAAACTAGCAGAGTGTGAACTTCCCTTAAGAGAGCATGACTTTATCAAGATCTAGAACAAGGCTTAGAGACTGCTGTGCAAAATGTTTGAGCTACTCTTCATATTAAAATTCCATAGTGATGCTCTAGGATTTTCCCCTGGTCTCTGTGGTCTTTACCATAGAAATTGGAGAGAATCCTACAGCATTGCCCAGAATTGACATTGTCCGCCCCAAACTCCAACTAGGGTTGCCTGGTCCGTCCTGGCCACTGGCAGAGGATGGGGTCACAGGGTTGCCAGATCCAGATTGAGAAATTCCTGGAGATTTTGGGATGGAGCCTGGGGAGGACAGGGACCACAGTGGGGTGCAATGCCATAGAGTCTACCTTCCAAAGAGCAACTAGAGTAACTGCCCTATGGGAAGCAGTTAAGTCGCTTAGGGCTGTTTACCGGTAGCTTGGAAAGAAGGCGGTTAAGGGGAGACATGATAGAAGTCTATAAAATTATGCATGGTATGGAGAGAGTGGACAGGGAGAAGCTTTTCTCCCTCTTTCGTAATACTAGAACACGGGGTCATCTGCTGAAGCTGGAGGGCGAGAGATTCAAAACTGATAAAAGGAAGTCTGATCCAGCATGGCCTTTCTTATGTTCAAAGCATCCATTTTCTCCAGGGGAACCAATCTCTTTAGTCAGGAGGTCAGCTGTAATTCCAGGGGGTTCCCAGGTCCCACCTGGAGGCTGGCATCCCTAAACCCCACCCACCCCCAGACACCCACTCCCGAATTTCCTAGCATTTGCCTACAGTGTTGGGAACCCTTGCCCAGGGGTATTTAGTGGCAACTACTCTAAGGACCAAGCGGTGGTCGAAATGGCATGTTGGGCATCAGTGGTGGGCCCTCTGCCACTGCATTTAGGGTTGCATTTTGAAAAAGCTGGACAATCCCTAAAAAGAACCACAGATTTACACGTAACACATAGGTCTGGCCTTACACCTCCAGGCACCACTCAGAACTGATAAAAGACGAGAGGGCTGTGTGCTTGGTGATCCAAATGATGGCAAAACATCCTAAACCAGCCCCACTTCATAAAGAACAAGTGGATTTATGTTTTTGCTATGCCAAATATTGAATCATGTGGTAAGGCCAGCCTTTCCCTGAAGTAAATATCACCATTTGTTTGCTTGAACTACATGGGCTGGTTTTTTGGTAACCCATTGTTTGCCTCGTAGGCATTTCTGGTGTGGTCAATCTCTGAATATGCTGCCTGTTCTTTGCCAGATTATGGTGTGACATGGAAACTGTCTCCAGTTGAAGGATGATTTCAAGTTTTCCATCTAGGGTTGCCAACCTCCAAGTGGAGGACGCCTGGAGTTCTCCCAGAATTACATTTGTTCTCCAGATGACAGAGATCAGATCCCCTGGAGAAAATGGCTGCTTTGGAGGGTGAGCTATATGGAATTATACCTTGCTGATAAGCTTGCTGGCTCCGGGTTGGGAAATACCTGGAGATTTTGGGGGTGGAGGGAAGGGTTTGGAGAGGAGAGGGACTTCAATGCCATAGAGTCCATGTCAGATTCAGGTGTTTGTCCTTAGCCTCCTGCAAGCAAAACTCATCAGGCAAGGCTCTGAAGCAGTTTAGACTTTATTAGGAACAAAATTGGACAAAGTCAGAAGCTGCCTGCCTTCGGACATAGAAGGCTACTAATGAGGAAGCAAGGCAAGGATACAGGGTTAAAATACAGTTCAAACTTTGGAGATGGATAGGGCAAAGTACACAGGCAGCTACAACACATGATAAGCTTTCTCGGGGTAGGTATAGACATTACACATCTATGCAGCTGGGGTGAATGTGGTAAACAGGATAGGCATAACATGCAGATACTGCACACAGGCATGGGAACCAGGAGCACATGACCAGGGCCCTGCCTCTGAGCCAAACTCTGGCCTGCTTGGGTCAGGAACCTGGGAGCAGTAGTGTCAGGATATAGTGTCAGGCCCTTAGCCTGACATTCCAATTGCCAAATTGGCCATTTTCTCCAGGGGAACTGATCTGTGTTGCCTGGAGATCAGTTGTAATAGCAGGAGATCTCCAGCCACCACCTGGAGGTTGGCAACCCTACTTGCTGAGGTTCCTCCCCACTTCAAAACCTGCCCTCCCCAGGCTCCACCTCTAACTCTGCAAGAATTTCCCAACCCAGCATTGGCAACCCGATTTCCATGCCTGCAGTTTTGACCCACCTCACCCCTCTACTGATTTTGCTTCTCATGTGTGTGAATCAGACCTGTGATTTTCATACTATTGTCTTTCCTTGCACTGGGTTTTCCTAGAAAATATACACATTTTCCCGTTATCTGTGCACCCACCTGACATGCATGAATGTAAAATATCTTACCAAAATTATGCAAAATATGTGCAAACAAACATATCTTATGAAACTAACACTGAAAACAGAGAACCAAAACTGTTGACAAAAATGTAAATAAATATTTTTTAAAAAAACTAAGCAGGGAACATTTGTTTATCCCTTCTCTCCATCTGTCGAGGACCTTTCTTTAGGACTTAGCCGGGAGGGGAGTCTGATATGTGCTCTTCCTCCTATAGCCTAGGCTTACTTCTGATAGCCTCACCTGCTTAGAGCTCCTGGACTGACCATGGGCTTTCATTGCCAGGATCTGCCGAAATCAATCCATCAATCCCAGCTACTGCTTCTCTGAGCTAGCCAGGCCTGGAGCTATGGCTCTTCCAGTGGTGGGAAGAGTCCCTGCAGGAAGGATTCCACCTACATTACCCGACTGCTCCTGCTTCAGGCAGGCAGGAAGATTTGACAACTGCAGAAAGCAAACTTGAGGTAGCCACAGCAGTGGGGTGGGTCTCCAGAGATCTTGAGGCAACCATTAGGGTTGCCAGGTCCCTCTTCGCTACCGGCAGGAGGTTTTTGGGGTGGAGCCTGAGAAGGGTGAGGTTTGGGGAGGGGAGGGACTTCAGTGCCAATTGCCAAAGTGGCCATTTTCTCCAGGTGAACTGATCTCTATCGGCTGGAGATCAGCTGTAATAGCTGGAGATCTCAAGCTAGTACCTGGAGGTTGGCAACCCTAGCAATCATTCCACCACACCTTATGGTCCTTCCTAGTCACCCATGGCTTGGACCTTTTCTTTGATTATGTTGATTACTTTTCAGATCATGGAGGTTCATGCCTCAATGACCCAGCATGGTGTAGTGGTTAAGAGCGGTGTACTGTAATCTGGAGAACCGGGTTTGATTCCCCGCTCCTCCACATGAGTGTTGGACTCTGATCTGGTGAACCGGGCTGGTTTCCCTGCTCCTCCACATGATGCCTGCTGGGTGACCTTGGGCTAGTCACAGTTCTCTCCAAACTCTCTCAGCCCCATCTACCTCACAAGGTGTCTGTTGTAGGGAGAGGAAGGCAATTGTAAGCTGGTTTGAGTGTCTTTAAAAGGTAGAGGAAATCGAAGTATAAAAACCAATACTACTTCTTCAATGTGGAGGTCTGAACTGGGATTCTAGGATTCTGGCAATGCACAGCATGCAGTAATTCTTAGGACTGCACCGTAAATAATTTCTAGCCTAGTTGTGTAGTCCCCTAACACTATGATCATTTATGCATGGGTACTTTCACTCACATTCGCCCCCGGTTTGTCTTGGTTGTTCCTTGGAGTTATGCATGAGTTTTCCATCCATTAGAGATGACCTCGCTGCCAGCCCTCACAAATCCCGGGACTTTCTGTCCCTCTGTGTACCCGATTCTTCCCTCTTTCCTGAGCTCAGCCAAGGTGAAATCCCCATGCATAGGGCAAAGCACGGGACATGCAAGCTTGCATTCTCTCACAGCCAATTACAAAGCAGGGTGTAAAGAGGCGGGGATTCAAATGCTTCCTGCTTCCTGGGAGCTCTTTCTGAGCAGAAGAAAGGCTTTTTAAAAATGAGACTTGGCTTTCTCCCCCCACCCTTTCAGATTGCTCCGTTTTTTGTTTTTTGTTCCTAAAATGCTTTTTTTGTGCTGCCGTTGGTTTTGAGGGGGGATTTTTCTCTCACAGTAAGCTCTACAAAGTAAGCCAGTTACAAAGCAGCATTTAAAGGGGCAGGGACTTGATTTGAGCTTGGAGGCTGCTGGTGCATAGATTCCCAACAGGAAGGTGTGAGTCCAGCGAACAACGAACCTCAGGTAAAACACCCATGCATAAACGACCAATGTAGTACTGAAGCAGCTCTGGCTTTTCTTTCCCAGTTCATGCTAGACAATTTCCTCTTGAGAATTATTCTACCTCCTCCACAGACCTCAGATGTGCTAATCTCTGTTCTCTATCTGCCTGACTTTTCCAGGGAATTGTGAAGGATGGCAGGAGCTAGCTGTGACAGCTCTGGCCGCAGTAGATTTGCGCTTTATTGACAAGTTGCCACAGTGTAAACTAGCTGTGGTGCCAGCAGCCATTATCTACCTAGCCAAAGCCTAAAGTTTTTTTTTAAACCCTCTGTGTTACAGAGAGTGATGCAGCCGACTCTGGTTTCTATAGTAACGTGAGTGACAGTTTAAATCTTCACCTTAAGAAGGTAGAACGTGGCCATTTCTTTTTTTAGCCATCGTGATTGGAGCACAGAGCAGCAATTTACAGGCAAAACAGCCTTTCAAATTCGTTCCTGGTACGGCAGAGATACTCATAAATGAAGAGGAAAGAGACAAAATAGTATGGAGAGAGGAAATGTAAAAATATAAGAGTCCTGGTGTTTTGGAGAAAAGGTCGCTCTAGTCTAACATGTGATTTTTTTCACAGCGGCCAAACAGAAGCCCAAGGAAGCTTACAGGTGTTCCTCAGCAACTGATGTTCAGATGCACGCTGACCATATACATGGAGGTATAATTTGCTGATAAACAAAAAAAAAGTGGGGGGAAGAAGACCCAACCTGAAAAACCAAATGCTGGGTACCCAAAGGTTGGGTAGAGAAAGGTAAAATAATTTTAAAGGTAAAGGTCCCCTATGCAAGCACCGGATCATTCCTGACCAATGGGGTGATGTCACATCTCAGCCTCGCTGTTTTCAATGGGGCGAAAGGCCCCGTTAAAACAACAAAAAAAGCAGGTAGACGGCTTTTTTTTGTTTTCCGGCGTACGTGAAATGGCTTAGGAAGAGGCGCCGCTGCTCCTCTTCCTTGCCATCTCCACACGCCGTATTTTCAGGAATGGGCTGTAAGTCTGTATCTGAAGCTCTGCAAGTTCACTGTGTAAGCATCGTGAACCGAGGAAGCAGTAGTCTGAACCTCTCCAACAGCCCTAAGTTGGATACTTCTGCAGATGGTGGTTGTCTTCTCCTAGTTATAAAGAACCACCAGCAGCTCAAATAAAACAGCAGATGCATAATGTTGCTTAAGGCCTTTGGGTGAACAAAACAGGCTTGTCCTTTGACCACCAAGCCATCTGGGAGAAGACTTGGCTCTATATTATGCCCAGAGTGAATTTTCTGGCAAAACTGGGAGTGCCAAACGGGGCTAAATATCCAAAGATCTTTTTTAGGTAAGCAGAAAGAGTTTTCATAAGGCTGAGAACAAATCACAAGAGGGTATAGCACAGCCTGAAATGGCCACTGAATTTCATCTAAGGCAGTTTGAGATAAATGGGGAGGTATCCAGTGACCTCTCAGAGCCTGGCTTAGAAAGCTGATCCTCTGAAGAGGTGGAAGAGTCTCCAATACCCTTGATTCACAGCAAGCACTCCCCTGAAAGCTCCATGACCTTATGTGCCCAGGGGAGTCAAAAACCCCTGAAGAGGCCTCTGGGAAAAAAAAAAACATTTAGAGACTGCACTAATGGATGTTGCTGAATCCTGGGAGACAGAGGCACACCCAGAAACATACCCATTGTTTTGGCAAGGCCCCCAATACAGGGTCCACTCCACCAGAGTCAACCATAAGGCTCCAAAAGCAAAGATGCCAATGAACCTAAGAGAAAGTCCATAATATAAGTCAGAGCGACCATATCTCAACAAGGGGTCACTACCAAGGAAAAGGTTTGTACCTATGCACAACCAAGACACACTCCTCTTGTGTTTCAGGAAAGGGAGGCATTACAGGGTCATATTTCGGTGGACAGCTCTCCTTGCTGTTTGAACAGCCCGGCTCCTAAATCTTGCACCTGACCCTGCTGGCCAGCTCCTTCACCTTGCTGGTAGGTGGAACTCAGGCTAGAAGCTGCAGAGATCCTGAATCCTCATCAGTCCTTGCAGAGACAAATAATCACTATGCCAGGGCCCTGATTGAGATACGGGCCAGATGGGGAGGGTGGTGATGGAAAGTGCTGTCAAGCTGCAGCCGACTCAGGACAACCCTTCATGGGGTTTTCAAGGCAAGTGACAAACAGAAGGGGGTTGCCATTGCCTGCCTGTGCGTAGCAACCCTGGACTTCCTTTGTGGTCTCCCATCCAAAGATAAACCAGGACTGGGGCTGCTTACTGTCTGAGATCTGACCAGATCAGGCTAGCTTGGGCCATCCAGGTCAGGGCTTGGAGAGGGTAGAGGAGTTTAAGAGCAGTGGACTCTAATCAGGAGAACCGGGTTTGATGATCCACCACTTCTCCTCATGAGCAGTGGAGGCTAATCTGGTGAACCAGGTGAACAACTCCACATGAAGCTTGCTGGGTGACCTTGGGCAATCAGCTTTCTCTCTGAACTCTCTCAGCCCCACTAACTCACAAGGTGTCTGTTGTGGGGAGGGGAAGGTGATCGTAAACCACTTTGAGACTTCTTAAAGGTAGAGAAAAGCAGGGTATAAAATCAACTCTTCTTCTTCAATCCCCCACAAGGCTTTGCTAATGGAAACCGAGCTTCCTGTGTTCTTCTAGCCTGGGGCAGAGCTCTGCTCAGGCAACTCACTATCAAATATGTAACCCTCATCAACTGAGAAGTAATGCATTGGAAGTAGTGGAGTTTGAGGTGTGCTGACTGTTTAACAAATGCAATTATAGTTGCCTTTATAGAGGGATGTGGTTTTGTGAACCCGTCCTCTCTCCCCCCCTGCTTTGGATGCCAAGCATTAAAAGGCTGCCTAAAAATAAATGCTTTGTTAGCATTACAAACAAGAGATTAACACTGGTAGAAGAAAAGCCGCCATCACCTGCACAGTCCAGCTGAAACCAATTATTTCAGTAGCGGTCTCACGAAAGTTCAAGAAGGTTTCTTCGGCGATGACTTTTGACCTGGCAAGTGTGTGGTGGCTGCAAAGTGCTTGGTACTGTTTCCTCCCCTAACTCATTTTCCGGCCTCTGTTTATTAATGTTGCCTTACTCTGCTCTCGACCTGAGTTCGATCCCAACAGAAGTTGGTTTCAGGTAGCCGGCTTAAGGTGTTTTTTTTTAATAGATTTTTATTGGTTTTCTTCTATATAATAACAAATACTCCAACTATCATAATACATTCATCAAACGCAAAAAGTAAAATTAATACAATACAATTATACCTTTTACTTTTCCCATTAATCTTAAATATTCAATTGTAAAAAATATAATATAATATAATAAAAAATAAAATAAAAATAAAAATGACTTCCCCTTCACTCTCTTCCATCCTTTTATAAAATTGATTCCCCTTTTGTGTTATAAATTCTAACCCCCATACATTTCTTAACATTTAATCTTATCTTATTACATTTATTTGATTAATTTTTTTAATTTATTGCGTTAACATATTCTTTTAAGTGTTGGGTTAGATCAAAGTATAACCCTTAAATTCTCCCATTTTCAATACATTCTCACAATAAAATTTCCATGCTCCCCATTCTTCCATAATTTTAACATCATCTTGTTGATTCACCAATGCTGTGAGCTTGGCCATTTCTGCCAGGTCTAACATTTTTAGTATCCAGTCTTGCTTGTCAGGAATTTCCTTTGCTTTCCATTTAGCTGCATATATCAGTCTTGCAGCTGTGGTGGCATAAATAAAAAACGATCTATGCGATAACATAGTATCTGGTATCATACCGAGTAGCATCATTTCAGGTGTTTTAGGTATATTAGTCTGTACTATTAACCTTATCTCGTTATATATCATGTCCCCAAAATTTTTTGCTTTGTCACATAACCACCACATATGATGGAAAGAACCAACATTTGTAATGCACTTCCAGCAGTTTGGGGACATTTTGCCAGTTTTTTTGGTGTCAAGTACCATCTGTATATCATTTTGTAAATATTCTCTTTAAGTGTTTGAGACAATATGGATTTCAAAGGTTGTGTCCATAATCTTTCCCATTTGTTTAATGGTATATCATGACCCAATGTTTGTGCCCAGGTAATCATAGTGGGTTTGATTAGTTCTTGTTCACAATGTAGCCGGCTTAAGGTTGGCTCAGCCTTCCATCCTTCCAAGGTCAGTAGAATGAGTACCAAGCTTGCTGGGGGTAAAGGGAAGATGACTGGGGAAGGCACTGGCAAACCATCCCATAAACAAAGTCTGCCTAGGAAACGTCGGGATGTGACGTCACCCCATGGGTCAGGAATGACCTAGTGCTTGCACAGGGGACCTTCACCTTTTCACTATGACTGGAGAGAAGCTTCCCCTACCAAAGTGTCCTCCCCTCCTCCCCCCAAACAAAACCATACAAAAATTCGCAACACAACAAAGCCACAGTAGAATTTGCAACAGCTGCTTGCGTGCGCAAAATCCTGCACATAAATCTGCCTGGGAATGCAAATGTAGTCAAATAGGTTCGTTCTTCATAATGTATACTGGGTTTAAAAAAATAAGCCCATCTGCTATCTCAAAATTGGTGCTAGTTTTTTTAAACAAAAATTAATATTCTCAGCTAGAAACAGAGCTGGCTTTTCAATCCCATCATTAGCGGCTGATCCACTTTCTCTTCTATGGGAAACCCATCTAAATTCTGGTGATGAATCTGGTGGTTTTTGCTGCACCAAAGCCTGTAGTCATGTTCCCGACCAAATTTACAAACGCACCTCTGCAGCTACGTTTAGAATCGTTTTGGGCCAAGATGCTGAAGTTAGTTGTGTGTGTGTGTTAAGTGCCATCAAGTCGCTTCCGACTCACGGCAACGCTATGAATGAAAGTCCTCCAAAAGGTCCTATCTTTGACAGCCTTGCTCAGGTCTTGCAAACTGAGGGCTGTGGCTTCCTTTATTGAGTCAATCCATCTCTTGTTGGGTCTTCCTATTTTCCTGCTTCCCTCAATTTTTCCTAGCATGACTGAAGTTAGTTCCCAGTTCCTTATTCGCATTTCCTTATTTGCGAGGACCACCACATATCACCCTCCCCCTCATTCAAGGGACTCTGCCCTCAACTGGACTTATGCCGTTTCCTGATCCAAATCCCAGTTCCTATGCCAACTGTTCCAAAGTGGGGTGCCCCCAGGACAAATGCCCATGTAGAAACTAGAGGGAAGCTGCACCCCAATATAAACTGCGCCCCAAAATAAGTTTTCGACCACCCATATTCACACATTCCCTTACCCTTGGTGTAAAGTTTGGACCAACACCTCCATCATCATAAAATTTAAGTTATTTCTTGTTCATTGCCAGGCCTGTCTGCTATCTAGAAAGTTATGCTTTTTATTTAAAAAGTTTGATGTTATATTGTGATTAATATTTTACTTTTATGGTTTTTTTATCTAGCAAGACCTGAGTCTGGTTAATTGACCCAAAGGTGTCAGAATCCCTACTTCAAAGTAAACATTGGAGAAATGCTTTCCTCCTGCTTCATGCAGGATCTCTCGAAGAGTAATGCTAAGGAGCCTCTCATCTATACTGGCTTTGATCAGTAGTGTGGCAATAGATTGTTTTCTTTGGGTACTTAATTACCGATTCATGATCATGAACATCAAGAGGCTTGAAGTTTTTGGGAGTTTGTTACAGAGCCATGGGGGTGGGAGTCTAAGCACGGTAGAGGATCTTTGGGATGGACACGTTATGAATGGATGCCAGACATGGTATGTAACACAGTCTTTCTGTGACAATGAGTAATGATCAGGGAGAATAGCCCCATGTGTAGGGTTGTGCAAAAAAAATTAGGGGGGTAAATTTTGGGTTCAGGTTTATTGGGCCCAGTTTTTTTCCGGTAAACCTGAAATAAGCTGAATACCCATACCAGTAAATTTCAGTATTCGACTTATTTTGGGGTTTACAAAAAAAAAATTAGGTTTATCAATATGCACAACCCTACCTGTGTCACTTGACCATGTGACTTGGCCCATGGGGTATAATGCCATTGAGACCTCAGTGGGGTATAATGCCATAGAGTCCACCTTCCAAAGCAGACATTTTTCTCCAGGGAATTGATCTCTTTTTCTTGAAGACCAGTTGTAATTCCAAGAGATCTCCAGCTACCACCTGGAGACTGGTAACCCTAGTCCATGAAGGGCTTTGTATATGATAGCCAGTACTTGAACTGAGCCCGTCCCAATTGCATAACTTACAAGGTTGCCAGCTCCAGGTTGGAAAACACCTGGAGATTTTAGAGACGGAAGCTGAGGAGGGTGGGATTTGGGGAGGGGAGGGACTTCAGTGGCACACAATGCCATAGAATCCAACTTCCAATGCAGCCATTTTCTCCAGGTGGACTGATCTCTGTAGCCTGGAGATCAGTTGTAATCCCAGGAGATCTCCAGCCACCACCTGGAGGTTGATGCAAGTAACAGCAGTAAAGACAAAATACACTAGTGAAACTGTGATTATATGCAGTTAGTGAAATTCATTCAAAGTGCTATTTCCATTAGTATTTGCTGAACAAAAAACAGCAATTAACAGCAATACAATTCCAATGTACACAGTGGTATAGTGAAAGTCCAAGGACAGAGTCCAAAATATAAGATACTCCTTGAGACCGAGGAACCTTATCCTAAAGCCAGTCTCCCTGGAGTAAATAACGCAAGACTCTCAATAAGGTGCAATGACCATCCACTTGGACGCCGTGGTTCCTGTGAGCCAGTTGTTGGTATAAGGTGGGTACAGGGATCCAGAACTCTCCTGTTTTGATTTTGGTAAATCTTCATCAGGCATCAACACGGACTGCTACATAGCCAGTTCACATGCTGATGTGCATTTGTCCTGGGGACACTCCACTTTGGAGCAATTGGCATGAGAGCTGGACTTTGGATCAGGAAACAGCATATGTCCACTTGGAGGGCAGAGTCCCCAACATTTGGGAGGAATATATGTGGTGGTGCCCATGTGGGGAAGAATCCCAGTGTAGAAACAAACACTGTCTGAAATAGTAGAGGCCAGGCAAAGGTTTGCCATGTCAGGGAGAACTAGGCCTGTACCACAAAGGATTATTTTTCCAGCTTTTTATTTCGTAAAGCTGTCACTTAGGAAATTTTTGTAGCATTGCCTCTGAGGTTTTATTCTGGCTTAATTGCCAATAACAAACTTACTGACGCAAGGCAAAGCGCAATTACAAAAAATGTGTGCTTGTCAGAAAACCTAAAACTTACGTTTGCACAGTGCAAAGTTCTGCAAAATACACACGTAAATTGCCAAACCTGCCACATCCCTAGTAAGCAAGAGGGCTCTATAATTCTTAAGGCTTCTTTGTAATTTCCAAGGGCTGTGTTCAGTGACATTGGCAAACCAGGAATGCATTTATGTATATTTTAAAGCTGCTAATATGTACTATGGCAAGAAACCACCCTTTTCCTTCAAAGAAGTTAAAATGGAATGATGGAAAATACTGTTACCATATATTTTAAGCTAAATGGAGTTTAATTATAGATTGTTTGAGCAAGCACATTTTTATACATCCCAAGCAGTAGAGAAGCCCTAAGGACCACAGAAAACCAACTATCACTGAAAATGTTTTAGGCTAAGTCAGGGTTTATACTTACACACTTTGGAAGAACATAAATTCTGAAATATTCATTCTGTTCTGAAGGAATGCACTTCTTAAAGTGATTCACATTATATTCTACCTGAGTTCTTTAGCTCATTGCCCCTCGCTCACATCATCCATCAAATGAATGCAGAGAAGCAAAAGGCTGCTGGTAGGAGACAATATTTTGACATTTGCAATTCCCTGACTGTGGAGAGTCATAAAATTATGGCTGACTCTTCTTGACCAGAGAGGAAACTGAATAGGGAATGGAGGAAAAAAGGAACATGCGGTAGTGAGCACAATAATCAACAAACTAAATTATTTGATACTTCAGTGCTTTAGATTAATTTTTTAATGAAATATCTAGCAGTGTAATAGGGTTTCCCAGGAAATACAGAAGAGACTTCTTGGGATCACTATTCTATTAGAATATTGTATTATTTAATCCTCATTGCCTTAACGACCCATGTTTTGCATTGTAATGCAAGAATTAGTTTTCATCTCCCCCAGGCCAAAAATCTAGTTAATTCATCATTAACACAGTCCATAGTAGGGCTGCCTCTCACCAGCAACCTAAAAAAACTCCTCAGTGTCATGTGCACCACTTCTCAGGAAAATGTGGGAGATGCAGGATAGCTCTAGGTATCATCAAAAACTCTATGGTTTTACCATAGAGTTTCTGGCAATTAGTAGAACTACTTTCATCATGTCTGGATTTTCCTTGGAAATTACAAAGCAGTGCACAAAGCATCACGGCCTCCCATGTCCCTACCCCCAAACCTTCTGCTGGTTGCCAGGCCATGTCCTTAGAGGGTGCAAAATGCAGTGTGATCTTTGCTTGGTTTAAGCCTGGGCTATTGGCATTAGAAGAGGAGGGGAGAGTTAATTAGGGAGACAGGCTTTCTCAGAGACATCCCAGAAGTCCTGCATGAATGCTTAGATTCCATTTTTTTAAAGTGTGGCTTGATAAATGTGATATGCCCTCTGCAAATTCACACATGCTCAGCATCTTCTTTAAACAGGGCTGCAACCAGTGCAAAGCAGTGATTCAGATTTAACTTGCAGGCTGAAGCCCTTGTGATTATTGGATCCAACCCACTTTTCTACTCATCCAGTTGCCCTCCTCACAGCAGCCCACATCTGAGGCCAGGCTGTGTCATTCTTCTTCACCCTGCCCGGGAGAAGGACCACCCCTTGCCAGCATGGTGTAGTGGTTTAGAGCGGTGGTTTTGGAGCGGTGGACTCTAATCTGGAGAACTCGGTTTGATTCCCCACTCCTCCACATGAGCGGCAGAAGTTAATCTGGTGAACCTGGTTGGTTTCCCCAGTCCTTCACGTGAAGCCAGCTGGGTGACCTTGGGCTAGTCACAGCTCTCTTAGAGCTCTCTCAGCCTCACCTACCTCACAGTGTGTCTGTTGTGAGGGGAAGGGAAGGTGATTGTAAGCCGATTTGATTCTTCCTTAAGTGGTAAAGTCAGCATATAAAACCCAACTCCTACTCCTCCTCTTCTTCTCCTTCTCCTCCTTCTTCTTCTCCTCCTTCTTCTCCTCCTCCTTCTTCTTCCCTGGGATGGCCCAGAGGAGGGATATCTCCCCAGGTCATTGGCCCACTTTGACTTTTCCTAGTAGCCTTAATAAGCAATCTGCTCCTGCCCCCATCCAGTGTGACATTTGTCCACATGGGTACCATGATCTTTTGAATAGTGGGGGTGGGGGCTCTTGATGCAATAGTACATTATGCTAAAAAGTCTAGTCAACGGACAGTTCAATATCCACAAACACCAGTTACAAGGATGAGGTATCAGGTGATGTGACAGATCTCTGCCTGTGACCCCTGGAGAGTGTGGATAGTATTGACCTTGATAGACCAATGATCTGACCCAGGATAAGGGAGTTTCATGGGTTCATGTATATATGGCCCAGGTAAACCACTGGGGTTTTGGGGGGGGGGCAGTGTTCACCTTGTAGGTGCTAGTTGTTAGAGCTGTTCTTTGGCGTTCAACTTCCTCCTGAGGGTCTGTAGAAGTTAGAACTCTGAGAGGATGCGAAGGGAGGCATCTGGTCTCTAGTGCCCATGCGAATAAATGCTTACGCCAGAACATGAAGATTCCATGCAGCGCACAGTCTGCTGTTTCACAGCCCGCAGCTGCTGCGCTTTGTTCGGAACTGTTGGGAGACGTTTTTCTCCCTCTCCCATAATACTAGAACACGGGGTCATCTGCTAAAGCTGGAGGGTGAGAGATTCAAAACAGATAACACAACACATAGTTAAATTGTGGAACTCCCTGCCCCAGGATGTGGTGATGGCTGCCAGCTTGGAGGGCTTTAAGAGGGGAGTGGACATATTCATGGAGGAGAGGGGTATTCATGGCTGTTAGTTAGAATGGATACTAGTCATGCTGCACAGTGCATACCTATTCTCTCTAGTATCAGAGGAGCATGCCTATTATTTTGGGTGCGGTGGAACACAGGCAGGATGGTGCTGCTGCATTCGTCTTGTTAGTGGCTTCCTAGAGGCACCTGGTTGGCCACTGTGTGAACAGACTGCTGGACTTGATGGGCCTTGGTCTGATCCAGCAGGGCCTTTTTTATGTTCTTATGTTGGGAACGTATTGTAGGACGGTTGTTTTTCTAGTACATTTTTAACCAACAGAACCATTGCCGTAGTTGACTTTTAAATCAACAGAGGATAGGGCTTTTTGCAAAGTTCTCAATATAGCATGCAGGATGTAGAAGATGAGTCTGGTCCCCAAACAGCCTATCAAACATTTTCTGTGTAACATTTCGCTTTTATCTGGGGCAGCACACAGCCTGTTCAGGAACGATTCAGCCTGTAGTCTGGAGAAGTTAGAAATCCCTGCTCCGTGACCTTTAAGCACTGCACAGACTGAATCGAAACTCTTTGAAACTGGTGGTTCTGAAGCCTGGGATATATCATCTGTACATGGCCAATAGCCTTCCTGTTGTGCTGCACTACCAATGGTGCCATGGATGCTCCAGTGGAGCCTGGAAGCAACAGGGACCCATATTCCAATGGTTGCAACCCTGAGTTGGCCTCTGCTGGTGGGTTGCCCTAGCCCTGTTAACATGTTGGATATTAAAAGAAAACTGCAGGTCTCTGGTTCATCCCGTTGGAGTCTCAGAGTCCCATTAAGGGCAAGTAAGACAGAAGCAAGCGTTCCTGGTTTTCCTTACTGGGATAATGCTAGGGTTGCCAACCTCCAGGTAGTTACAACTATCAACAACAGCACGAGGCTCAGTCTATATATCAAGTAAACCTTTACTGACTAAAGTAAACAGAGTTCAAAAACTTATTCCCATGCCTATAATAATCACAAAGTAAAAATATATTTGTAAAGGTCCCCAAAGGGGTAATATCACCAGAGTCCAAAGTAGGTAAGTCCACACGAGTAGAGGTTGCGTCACCCCACTGTGGTAAGTCCAAATGAAAAGGAGGTTGCTTCACCCCAAATGATAAATCCAACAAGGTTGCACGGAACCAACAAGAGCGCCGAAGAACTAGGAAGAGAGGTTGCTCTCTTTGGATTGCTGTTAGCAAAGGACAGAATGGCCTTTTATGCATGGCTGTTGCCCTCGCGGTCACGCCTTTGATGACCTCGGGTCTTTGTTTCGATTATACATGCCGTTTGTGACCGTCAGAGGTTGCCTCACTCTCCCCCTGCATTTGCCTGCATTTTGCCCATGTTTTCAAATTTGAGATAAAACAGGACCCGGAAAACGTAGGCAAAACACAGGGAAATGCAGGGGGAGAGCGAGGCAACCTCTGACAGTCGGAAACGGCATGCATAATCAACACAAAGACCCAAAGATGTCAGAGGGGTGACCCCGAGGGAAACAGCCATGCATAAAAGGCCAATGACAGACCAAAGAGAATGGGGCTAGGTGGTTTGACAAAGGAAGGTGCTTTCTAATGAAGCCTCTTAGAGGTAGAAGGTCCTCCCTTCTGTTTCATTCCATCTAGGGCTAGCCAAATGTGTTTGGGGAGTTCACAAACAGGGCATGAAGATCCCTCCCTTTAGTTGGCCTGCCTACACAGGGCATTCAGAGATACACTGCTTCTGAATGTGGAGGTTTCATTTCTCTGTCATGGCTGTTAGAAGTCCTTTATGGAACACCCTGCCCCTTAAGGCTAGTGAAGCATCTACTTTACTTTCTCTTCGGCACCAGACTAAACCACATCTTCCTTCCCCCAGTCTTTTAATTTACCTGATCAGCATTTAAACAGTCTGCTTGTATTTTATGGACAGTTTTTATGCTGCCTGTGCCCAGTGGCTTGTGTTTTAATGACTTGTGTTTTCACATTGTTGTTTTTAATGGTAAGCCACCTCAAGCCACCTCTGGAGAGGCAGCATAGAAATATTCTAAAGAAATAAATAGATTTATGAATTTGCCTAGCTGGCAGCCATCTTGCAGTGGTAAAGTTCATTTTAAAAAAAATTGATGGAACGTGTCACAAATCTACATGCTGCTCTTGAGTAAGGCCACGTTTACCTTTTTTTTTGGTATCATTTCAATTTTTGTACACATACTAGCAAAGAGAGCACAGCTGTATAAAGAACGCCGTCTAGGTTTTCAGGAATGATGTGTCCACAGTGATAAAGAATGGCTGCTTTTTCTTAAGAGTAGGCTCCTTTGATTTTTCCAAGCCACTAACTATTTTGTGGTTTCTATGCACATTTCTGATGAGAGGGGGAGAGAGATGGTCTTGCGGCCACCTCTAACTCACACCATCTGGGCATATGGAAACAGGCTCGGTTAGCACAACATTTGGCTGAAGCTTTCTACCCAGTCACTACCATTTTTTGGGGGTCTTTGACCTAATTTGAGAGCTGTGCTCCAAAAATAAGTCGCTGCTCTTTGATTCTGCCCAGAAAAAGGAACAATTAAATTTATTGCCCAGGATTGCCAAACGTTTGGCTCTGTTGTGCCACTCAGGGGTATTAGACTGCTAACTGTGAAGCGATAGTAGGCAATTTCCCCTGAGTACCCATTTATTATTTTCGTTCAAAGGGGGAAAAAACAGTCAGTATTGACTGTTTTTGGACATAGGTATTTCTTTTCTTTGCTATGTGCTGGGTTATGACAGGGGCCTTTTATGCAGGGACATTTCTCCACGGATCCTGAGGGGGAAGCTGTACCCTGAAGAAATACAACTCAAGCCACTGATGTTAAAATTGTTAACATCTCCCAAAGACAAATAATAGGGATAATGATTCTCTTTTTCAGTGGTAGTGCTGTAATGTGTAATGGCTGTCATATGGGAGATTGGCTGGGCCCTCTCCGCTGACACCTTTAGCTAATTGATTTTCATCCGTTGGCTCTGTAAACTGGAAATGAAGTGGAAGTCTGGGCAAGATACTGGAAAGAAAATAGTGTTCCCACTGTGGTACAATGATTAGTTGCAATGTTAAAATTAGCAGAAATTAATGACCTGGGTAGCCCAGGCTAGCCCGGCCTCGTCCAATCTTGGAAGCTAAACAGAGTTGCCCTGGTTAGTATTTGGGTAGGAGACCATTCAGGAATACCATACACAGAGGCAGGCAATGGCAAACCAACTCTGAACATCTCTTGCCTTGAAAAACCTATGGGGTATCCATAAGTCGATTGCAACTTAATGAAAAAACAACAACAGTAAAAGACAAAATTAATTGTAGAAATGTCCCCCCCCCTTCCTGTGAGACATTTGAACCAGAAATGGATCCCACTTACTGGAACGGGCACACTTACTGAATCAGGATGGAGAGGAATGGGTAGCTATTTGTGCTTTAGACGCAATATCTCATTACTATAAAACTAAAACAGCAGCAAATTAAATGGAATTCTGAATTAGTTGGGTGTTTGGACTTTGTTGTCATCTGTGCTATGGTTTTAAGTAAATCAGTTTTTTTGTTTTTTAGATATTTTAGAATCACGTAGTGGTAGAAGAGTTTATTAAACATAGAATAAATCAATAAAATGTCACAGCCCTTTGGTGTCATGGAAAAAATGCTAACACGCATCATCTGTAAATTTCAATGAACTCCATTAATAAAACCAACCAGTTATTACAGATCTTGGCAATTGGCATGTAACATCTCTTTAAGTTCTGAATTGGACCTCTCTAAATAATGAATATTCAGGATGTGACTAAGGATGAGGTCATCCACTGTATCACTGTATAGTATCAATTCATTGTGATCGGATCCATAATTTAAATGTATGTAGTATAAACTTTCCGGTCACTGCAACTGACACGACCTTCTAATCATTCTTTGGAGACTTGGATGCCGCGTTTAAAATAAAAAGAGAGAACACAACAGAAAACCTAGCAACTTTGCAAACTAGTCCTAATGTTCTGCTTTGCCACCCAATTAAATCTGACATATGATTCACAGACTCTCTAAATATATATTGGGCTAAAGGCTAATCATACTGGTATATCCAAGGTTTCATGCTTCAGATACTGAGGCGGCTCTTGACAAAGCTGG
Source organism: Euleptes europaea (assembly GCF_029931775.1). Lineage (NCBI taxonomy): Eukaryota > Metazoa > Chordata > Lepidosauria > Squamata > Sphaerodactylidae > Euleptes > Euleptes europaea. The sequence goes on along the minus strand of NC_079328.1, from coordinate 25,545,496 downwards.
CCTGAGAAAGGGGATGATTTCTGGGCAATCTCAAAGGGAATCATTTCAGCTTACAATATCTAGGTTTGGGTACACTGGAAAATAAGCCCAGTGGGTGAGGAATGAATGGAAGTTAACAGGCACCCAAAAGATACTCCTTGATCTTTTCTGTTTCCCTCTCAGCGGCATTGGTTGATTCTCTGTTCTGTCTCATTTTAAGTGGCATCTCTCAAGCAATGGAGGGGACATTGGCTGTGGGGCAAGGGGAGGGCTGCCCCACTGCCCTACTGCTGAGCCAGGGCAATCAGCTGTTGGACAGTGGAGGCCCCCTCTGACTGCCCTACAGTGGATTGCTGGCTGCAGTGTTGAAATGGCGGTACCTGGTGATTCTGAGGCCCCTATCCTTCACATTTTCCCAGGGTCCCAGAATCACTAGAATTGCTCCGAATAATTTATTCCCTTACCCAGTGATTCCTGGCAGGGTCCTGTTTCTTGTTAATCAATTGTTCACAAGGTTGGAAGAGACCACAAGGGCCATCCAGTCCAACCCCCTGCCATGCAGGATCCCACAATCAAAGCACTCCCAACAGATGGCCATCCAGCCTCTGCTTAAAGACCTCCAAAGACGGGGACTCCACCACCCTCCGAGGCAGCGCATTCCACCGTCAAACAGCCCTCACCACAAGAAAGTTCTTCCTAATGTTTAGGTGGAATCGCTTTTCTCTTAGTTTAAATCCATTACTCCATATCCTAGTCTCTGGAGCAACAGAGACCAAGCTAGTTCCCTCATCAACATGACATCCCTTCAAATATTTAAACATGGTTATCATGTCACCCCTTAACCTTCTCTTCTCCAGACTAAACAAACCCAGCTCCTTAAGTCTCTCCTCATAGGGCATGGATTCCAGACCTTTGACAATTCTGGTCGCCCTCCTCTGGACATGCTCCAACTTGTCAACATCCTTCTTAAATTGTGGAGCCCAAAACTGGACTCAGTATTCCAAGTGAGGTCTGACCAATGCAGAATACAGTGGTAGTATTACTTCCTTTGATCTAGACACAATGCTCCTATTGATGCAGCCCAGAATTGCATTGGCCTTCTTAGCCGCCATATCACACTGTTGACTCATGTTGAGTTTGTGGTTCACTAGTAATGAAAGTGATTCAGGAATATTTGCAGAAAATTATGAATTAAAAGTCTGGGTGAAAAAAAAAACAATCTGGAAAGGGGGTGGGAGAAAGGCTAATAAATGGCAGTAAAACAGAGCCACAATCAAAACTGACAATGAAAATAAAACTGTTTTCTGCATTTAACTCAAGACTGCATGAAGTGGAAGATGGCAGTGCTGACAAACCATCTGGAATTATGAATGTGGGAAGCAAAGACTTGGCGCCTGAGTGTCAGCGGTAGCCCTGGGAGTTGGCTGCCTCCTAATAATTAATATGTCTATCCAGCTAGACCAGGCATTGAGGCCACCAGAACACAAAGCACAGCACCCCTAATCTTGACCAGAATCAATCAAAAGGAGTATTGGTCTGTAGATCTTGCTCCTGAACATACTCATCCGTCTGCTGGTCCGGCGGCCAGGTCCCACTTCTCAGTCTGCAGCTGCAAATCAAGTTGGTATAATTACTGCCATTCAGTGCAAGGGAGTCATATTTATGCAAACCGATGTCTCTCCTGATAAGTGGCCATTGTGCTTGCCGTCATGGTAACGAGCGCAGGATGACTTGATCAAAGAAGGGAGGTGGCGCAGCTGTTGGAGCGCATTAATGCACAGGTTAGACGTACGTTGCAAAGCATCTCGGAGGGAGATTGGGAGCGGGTTTTGATGGCACTAGCTTTCCTTTGAACAGTGCCTTTCAAAAGGACTATGGGAGTTAGCAGAAAACCCCAAATCCTAGCTGTGCCTATTTAGAATGGAAAAAGCCCAGGGAAGCATAAGTAGATTCCCTCTGTCTTGCTTTTGTAAATCGGATTAGAAGCAATATGACAGATTTCACTGGCATCTCGTTCTGTGCATGGCAAGGCTTGGTTCAGACATGCGTGTGTTTCTTGATATTTCATTCCTGTGCCCCTGCTGAATGACAGCCAGATGGCTGAACTGACTCCATTGTGTTGGAAAAGGTATAGGGAGATGTGCAGTTCTCCTGTTCCTGAAGTTTGCTCTGTCTGAATTCCACTCCTTCTTAATTCAAGTTTAACTGGGAGAATTACTAAAATTAATCCTGGAGGCGGATCATGTGCCGTTTGTCACAGATTTCCATTCCTTCTTTTCATCTGATCCTTTCCCCCAATATGTTATTGATGCACACTTTAGCACACGTTACACAAAGACAACCTTGATGTATTTATGCATGTGGTTGTGCTGGGTTTATTTTTGTGTAGTGTTTCACTGATGAACACAAATGCTCTCCTGCATTTTGGCGAAACACCACACAGAAAAGGTAAAACTCCAGAATGGCAATAACAAGTTTTTCCTGATGTTTAATCAATGCATATGCACTTCAGTAACTGGGGGGGGGGGGCATGATTTGATGCAAATGAACTGATGGAACTGAAAGCTGTGGTAAACGGCACATACACAATGTTTTGTGGTCCTAATAAAAGGTTTTACACAGAGGTTTTACTTGGGTTTTGGATTTTACTTTTGCACCAAAATGGCTGTAAATAATTTCACTCTAACCACTACACCACACTAACTTAAATCGACAGGACTTTAAAGTATTGAATGTCTGGTGGATAATGCCAACATTGTGGGTTGGATCCAAGCAGCTTGTGTGCTGGTGAAAAAGGAAAGGCCGTGGCTCAGTGGTAGAGCATCTGCTTGGCAGTTGGCATGCAGAAGGTCCCAGGTTCAATCCCCGGCATCTCCAGTTAAAGGGGCTAGGCAAGTAGGTGATGTGAAAGACCCCTGCCTGAGACCCTAGAGAGCCACTGCCGGTCTGAGTAGACAATACTGACTTTGATGGACTAAGGGTCTGATTCAGTATAAGGCAGCTTCATGTGTTCATAGAAGAGGGATACTTTATGACCATCCAAAATGTTTATGCTAAGAATTTCAGGATCTGCATATGCACAAACCATGTGGAATGGGGCTATAGTACAGAGGGGGGAATTGAATGAAAAAGCTGGTTGGATCCAACCCTACATATAGTGGGTTTAGATTTTTTTTTTAATTACAGAACATTTACTTCCCATTTTCATTGTTTTCCACACTTCCTTTTCCCATAGCAATCAGTTTTTCTTATTTTAAAAGCTGAGGGCTTATTCCAGTCTTAAATGGTAGGTAGTGGAAAGATCATGTTTATTTCTACAATAGGCTGTAGTCGCATTGTACTGGTGCAAACAGGATGAGAAAGCCGAATGAAGGATGTGACTTCAGCTCACAGATGCATGTCCAATTTGCAGCTCTTTTGTTCATGCAGAACAAGAAGCCCAGAAAGAACTTCATACATTTGTTAAAAGCTTTGCTTTTCTGCTCAGCGGTGTTCCTAAAAGGTGCATTCCTAAGCTATTGAAATGTTTGAAAAAGGAGCAAGACTAGATAAAATTGTGACATTCTAATTATCCCCCCCCCCCAAAAAAAAGTCTTATACTTCTGGTTATTAAACCCAACAGGTGGCCTGACTAAAAAAGAGGAAATAAATGAAAAAGGAGGGTTCTCTTTCCTCCCACCGTTGTAGGTAGTTATATTAATCAGAGGTCCCCCGGGTAGGAAACATATCTTTTCCCCCCCTCAATCACTTTGCAGATTCCTAAAATCTCTGCAGAGGTTAATGAAAAATGAAATGTGCCAATTACCTTCCAGGAGGTAATAAAGCAGGCTATTGGAAATGAATGAAGTTTCCAATTTTGACAGCTTTTAATTTTATTCTTAGCACCAGTTTGGGGACTTTGTTTAATTGTTAGGGAACTCTTCCCATGTCTTGTTGGATGGGAAATAAGCTTAATCCCCCTAAAAATGAAATATTTAACTGTCACATCCTTCCCAATGTAGTGTTCATGGTCTGTATGGTGGACCTTCCTGGCATCCATTAGCTTCTTCCCCAAAGCAAAGAGACAATCCTGGTTTGTCTCCGCTTCATAGGAGCAAGAGGTACGTCAGAAGAGTCCAGGAGTAGGGTTGCCAGGTCCCTGTTCACCACCAGTGGGAGGTTTTTGGGGTGGAGCCTGAGGAGGGCGGGGTTTGGGAAGGGGAGAGACTTCAATGCCATAGAGTCCAATTGCCAAAGCGGCCATTTTCTCCAGGTGAGCTGATCTCTATCAACTGGAGACCAGGTGTAATAGCAGGAGATCTCCAGCTAGTACCTGGAGGTTGGCATCCCTATCCAGGAGGCATCACCTTTGTGTCTGCAGGGACCCATTCAGAAACAGCTCCCTGCCTCATAGGAGGAAGGTTTGTGTGAAATCTCCCAATATCCTGTGATTGGCCCCAGATCTCATGGCAGCCATTTTGTGGTGGTACCTCCCCAATGTTATCAAAATCTAAGAATGCCAACACACTCAACATTTATGATCAAATCCATAGTTTGGATCCAACCCACCTTAATCAGTACAATACTGTGTTAATCACTGATTCTACTACACCAGAAGAGCTCTAATTTAGGACAAGGGTGGACACCCCCATGATTTCAGTAATTTCATGTGTGATATTTACGAAATCTATCATCCTGTAGAGTACAAACGAAACTGGTGTGTGCATGAATTCATTTTAGAACAGAGTGGTAACAGAGATCCATGTACCTGTTTATGGGTTACGGACTTGGGAGTTATTTCCATTAAGATCCTGAGTAAAATTTTGTACCTTAGCCAGACAATATCAGTTTTCTTTATGCCCACTGTAAGGGGCAACTCAGTATAAATGATTGTATTGATGGTCTATGATTCTGGTAAGATTAAATAAGATCTTTCATACTAGCAAATATAATTGCTGGAAATGTCAAGTAGACCGTGGGGATTTCTTTTGTAGGTGTTGGGACATCATTCTAAACTGCCTTGAGGGCCTCTTATGGGTGGAAAGGCAGGATGAAAATAATGAAACTTAAATAACACAGTGAATAAATATTCAAAGTTCTTGGAGTTGAGTGATGAAGATTATCTTTCATATGATGGGTAATAGCTGGTTCTGGTAATTTTAACAGTGTAATCCGGGCAATCTCTTAAATTGCTGTAAGGAAAAGGCACGGTGTATTGATACAAAATAATAATCAGAATCAGAGTAAATGATAGTTGGGGTTTCCCCCACCCCTTGGAATAAATACAAGACTTTCATTTGGTCAAGTAATATTTGTCCTTACCAAATGTCTCCCAAACTCATGCTATATTGACATCATATTTCTCTCCAGTTTTTCCATAAAGATACTCACCCAAACCTAGAGTTGCCAGCTCCTGGTTGGGAAACATCTGGAGATCTTGGGGGTGGAGACCCTCAAAGCATCCTATTGCACATGGCAGTTTGCTGTTTATCCTGAACCATCCCACGGGGAAAGAAAGAAAGGTAACCAGAAGGGGAGGGGGTGTACTGCAAAAACAAAGCTCCTTTATTTTTGATGGTTGCATAGAAAAAAGGGACAGCTTTGCATGATGTACTGAACCTGCCAATAGGAAATGTGTAATCAATTAAAAGTGACAACTTTAAATTAGACCTTGTGGCTGAAAAGAACTGAATACTGTAGAGTATGTGGAGATACAATTCTAAAAATGTCTCTTTAGTGTCCCCATGATATTGCTAATAAAAATCCTGATTTATATAGGGAGCTACTCCAGCCCAGCCATTCAAGCTTTTTCAGACATTCAAAATGTATGCTGAGAGTTTGGTGGATGAATAGTATCATGGTAGCAACCCCTTTCCCTTTCACGTTTTTAGTTCATTTGTGCCCCCCCACCTCTCTGTGGCTTACATCATTGCCCTCTCCTACATTTTATCCTCACAACAACCCTTTGAGGTAGGTTAGCCTGCAAGAGTGTGACTGGCCCCTGGTCACCAAGCGAGCTTCCACGGTAGGTGAGGAATTGAACCTGGGTTTCCTAAATCCTGCTCTGACACTCTAACCACTAAACACACTACACCAAGTCCTCTTTATCTGACTGTTTGCAAAGGACCTAGGTAGCCAGAAGCTCGATTGAAGATTTAATCAAATCTGAGCATGACTATTGATTTTACAGTCCATTGTAATAATCTCTCTTCTCTGGGCCATAATTCATTGCAGCCACCGAAAATTGTCATGGCTTCCTATTTCTGTGCTTGAATCCTATAGATTTTTCTTTGTGCCTAAGCTCTGAGCTCCCCTGATGATTAACGGTCCTCCCGTTTTGGTGCACACCAGGGTTTCCCAGCCTACAGCTTTTCTAAATTATACCACTTTCCGGGTGGTAAAGAGGAAATGGGGTGTGTGTGTGTGGATGGACTGCATAACACCAGTCCAATTTAAGTGAAAACAGCTCCAATGAAGCGTTTTTAAAATAATAATAATTAATATCTAGGCATTTAATAACAAATTTTAATGGGTGCCTCGCCTGCCACAAATCCTCAGGTGAATAGGCATATAAAAAAATGCTGTTCTTGGCATTAATTTTAAGCTCCTTAAAAGGATAATCAATTCACAAAAGCATATGCTCAGGTTCCACTTGATCCTCACTAAACACTGTTAAAACCATTCCCCCCCACCCCCCGTTAAGGTCTCATTTCCCAGTGTTCGTTTTTTGGGGGTGATTTCAATGCATATTATAGTCTTGTAAAAGCCAAAGTAATGAAACTTAACATTTATTTTAGGCATTTGTATCATCTCTCAACCAGAAAACTAATGCCTAGGGTGCCTATTACCATATCAAAATATATTTGCGAAAATTGCGATAATTTAAAACAAAAGTGCCAGCCAAAACTAACAATCAAATAAATAAATATCACAAGCAACAGGCCAGCGTGGTGTAGTGGTTAAGAGCGATGGTTTGGAGCGGTGGATTCTGATCTGGAGACCCAGATTTGATTCCCCACTCCTCCACATGAGCGGCGGAGGCTAATCTGGTGAACCGAGTTGGTTTCCCCACTCCTCCACATGAAGCCAACTGGGTGACCTTGGGCTAGTCACAGCTCTCTTAGAGCTCTCTCAGCCCCAAGTACCTCACAGGGTGTCTGATGTGGGGAGGGGAAGGGAAGGTGATTGTAAACCAGTTTGATTCTTCCTTAATTGGTAGAGAAAGTTGGCATATAAAAACTAACTCCTACTCCTCTTCTTCTCTTCTTCTTCTTCTTCTTCCTCTTCCTCTTCCTCTTCCTCTTCCTCTTCCTCCTCCTCCTCCTCCTCCTCCTCCTCCTCCTCTTCTTCTTCTTCTTCTTCTCCTCCTCCTCCTCCTCCTCCTCCTCCTCCTCCAGCCTAACCTGCTCCAGGATTAAATGGAAGAGGAGAGAGCTCTGTCAATTGTGATTGGCAGTTTATACCATGACAACTTTGATAAACATTTTTAGCCTTTTATTCCTGGTTGGTTGTGATATGGCTTATTTTATTAACTAAGAAGCTGCCTTGAAACTTGAGTTTGAGCCCGAGAGCTCCTATTGGCATTGTAATAATGAAAATGTAATACCTATCATAGTGATGCTGATATTTTAAAAATATATATAAATGTCAGAGGAAACATTGGGGGATCCATTCGTGGCTCTCTCTGGTAAGTCTGGCTCTGGGCATTAATTTAACTAGGGGCTTCCTGGTTCCCTCCTTGCCACTCTTCAGTGCTATATAAACTTGTCTAAATACCTCCATTTAGTTAGAAAAGGATTTATTGGTTGTAATCTGCCCTTTAGCTATTGAACACACAAAGACGACACATTGCCTTCTGTGATTTTCAAAAAACCTTGGTCTTGATTTTCAAAAACCTTCATCTTCAATCTTACCTGTATTCACAGACCGCTGGGACTCTCAGTCAGTCTTCTTTTCTTTTGCTGAATTTTCATTTTACTAAGTTTGTCCTGATATGTACTCTCAAGGTCACTTCACACATCCAAATAAGACACAGGCGATGCTGGTTGGTAAGGCTGCGGTCTTGCAGGGACTGATGCTTCCTAGTTTGGATGGTGTCGGGTTCTCATTGAGACAGACATTGGCTTGTGAGCTCTGTTGGACCCACTCAACGCTGTTGTTGGAACAGCAGGTGAACTGGGTAGTGAAAAGTGCACACACACCCCGCCCCCCAGTTACATCCACCATGTAAATGGCCTTCCTTTGGGACTCTGTCAACCGAGCCATGTTGTCCATTTTACAGTAAACTTGAGGCTGGACTACTGTAATGCACACTACATGGGGCTGCCTGTGAAGACAGTACAGAAATTCAGTTGCTTCATAATGCCAGCCAATTGGTACTTGGGGTTCACTGGTGTGTCCAGTATGGGATAGTGGTGAAGAGCGGTGGACTCGAATCTGGAGAAACAGGTTTGATTCCCCGCTCCTCCACATGAAGCCTGCTGGGTGACCTTGGACTAGTCACAGTTCTCTCAGAACTCTCTCAGACCCATCTACCTCACAAGGTGCCTGTTGGGGGGGTGGTGGAGGTGATTGTAAGCTGCTTTGAGAATTATTAAAGGTAGAGAAAAGCAGGGTATAAAAACCAACTCTACTACTACTACCACTACTACTACTACTAATAATAATAATAATCCCATTTTGAAGTTTTTGCACAGCTTGCTTGTTTTATTTTGGTGTCTGGTTTAACGTGCTGGTTTTGGCTTATAAAGCCCTTCACGAACAGAGACCTGCATACCTAAAGGAACCATCTATCTACTTATGCACCTGTCTGGCAGTTATCTTCATCCCAGCAAGGTGTGTTGGTGATGCTGTCTTGTAAAATGTCAGGTGTTGCCCCAGCTTAGTCATGGCCCTTTTTGTGGCCATTTGGATGATCTGGAATAGTTTACTGGAATTTATGTAGAAAATACCTTCTCTCCTGATATTCAGGAAGCAGTGCCCCTCACCCCTGTGCTATTTCAGTTCAGGAAAACCGTGCCAGACAGAAGACTGGAGTCTCTTCTCCTTGGGTGCTGCAGTCATGATCCGCATTAGGCACAGTATGTGCAGGAATTCAGGACAACCTGCAACTTTCACCCGACTAGGGCTGCCAGATCCCTCTTTGCCACCGGCAGGAGGTTTTTGGGGCGGAGCCTGAGGAGGGCGGGCTTTGGGGAAGGGAGGGACTTCAATGCCATAGAGCCCAATTGCCAAAGCGGCCATTTTTCTCCAGGGGAACCAATCTCTATCGGCTGGAGATCAGTTGTAATAGCAGGAGATCTCCAGCTAGGACCTGGAGGTTGGCAACCTTACGTAGGACACAGGGTGGGGAGGTAGCAGTTATCTCTGACCCTTGCAGTTTTGGGGATGTGGCAGTTATTCTTTTAATGTTTGTATGAAGTATATTGTTTATTTATGGAGAATTATTATTTTGAAGGTATATTTTTAAAAAAACATATATTGTAGCCTTGAGGTCCTTCTTTGAAAGAGAAAGGTGGAGTAAAAAAACACACATTTTAAATGAATAGATGAGTCACTGCTCCCTGGATTTTGATTGGGATGATTTAGACCAGCGAAAGAATATTGTTTCACCGTGTCCATTTACAGATGATGTGGGACCCTTGTACACAGATGCTTCACACCCGTAATAACTGCCTCTGCAGACTGGGCAGTCATGAAACAAGTCATATTTTAATTTGATTCATTTTAGATATTTATATGCTGCCTTTCTCCCCAATGGAAACTCAAAACGGCCCGTGACATTGTTTGCCTCTCGGATTGCCAACCTCCACGTAGTGGTTGCAGATCTCCCAGAATTACAGCTGCTCTCTGGATGATAGAGATCAGGGATATTACAATTAAATATTTTCAGAATAATTTTAAATAAATATATATTTTAATACAGGTGTGAGATGTGAGCCATCTTCTAATATACATGGAACAAATATTTTTACAAGAAGCCACATAAAACAAAAGGTAATCATGCAAAGCTTTTAAAGATTTTTTAAAAAAAATAATAAAGATTTTTTAATAAAAGTATATATTGTGGATAAAAATGAAAGATCTTTTTTAGTCTTATGTTCATGAAAGATATACTAATTGTCCTTTTCATCCTTGCTTTCCCCCCCCTCTTTCCAAAGGGCTTTTATCTATTATTCTCCTTGTATTATGAGATTGACTATGTTCAGATGGGTACTATATTACAATTTTATGTATGCCACTGAGGAAGGTCTATATGAGGCCGAAACGCATCAGTCTGGTCCTAATTTGGTCATTGTATGGATACTATTGGGAATAGTTAGCCTACATTATAGGCCCTGTGTTTTTAACTATATTGTGCACCATATTAAAAATTATATATTTGTTGTTATTTTAGCGTTGTTCAGCTCAACTCTTTTGTTTTCAGTCATGAAACAAGTCATATTTTAATTTGATTTATTTTAGATATTTATATGCTGCCTTTCACCCCAATGGAAACTCAAAACAGCCTGCAATGTCGTTTGCCTGTTGGATTGCCAACCTCCAGATAGTGCAGATCTCCCAGAGTTACAACTGGTCTCCAGATGATAGTGATCAGTTCCTCTGGAGAAAAGGGCTACTTTTGGAAGGTGGAATGTGTGGCATTATAGCCTGCTGAGGTCCCTTCCTTCCTCAAACCCCACCTCCAAAATCGCCAGGCATTTCCCAACCCAGTCCCAGCAACCCTACCAATAACAACTCTGTGAATTAGGCTAGGCAGAAAGTAACTGGCTCAAGGTTAACCAGTGAGCTTCCATGGCAGGGCAAGGGGTTCAGACCTGGGTCTTCCAGATCCTAGTCTGACGCTCTAGCCACTGTACCAAGCTTGCTCTTGAGACAGAAGCGATACTGGAAGGAGACATGGTTATATCAGTGCAGCGGGATTTGTGGTTGGCACTCAATAGCGGGGTCACGCTGCCTCCTCTCCCCTTTTGGGGGGCCCTTGTGGATTGCGCTGTTAGTCAACCCCATCCCTTTCACGGTGATCTTAATGCAAATCAGGGCCTCTCTGACTTCTATTTTAAAAAAGAGGAAAGGAAGGAAGAAATGTGCTGGATGTCCACTGTAGCTTATAGCTGAGCCCGAAGAAGAAGAGTTGGTTTTTATATGCCGACTTTCTCTACCACTTAAGGGAGAATCAAACCGGCTTACAATCACCTTCCCTTCCCCTCCCCACAACAGACACCCTGTGAGGTAGGTGGGGCTGAAAGAGAGTGACTTGTCCAAGGTCACCCAGCTGGCTTCGTGTGTAGGAGCGGGGAAACAAATCCAGTCACCACATTAGCCTCCGGCGCTCATGTGGAGGAGTGGGGAATCAAACCCGGTTCTCCAGATCAGAGTCCACCGCTCCAAAATACCCCTATTAACCACTACACCACACTACACCACTCTTAGGGATCAAACAACAACGTAATTCTGGTTTAATGAATGGATTGTCTTCTCATGGTGCCATGGCCCCAATTCAAATTTTGCACTGTGGATTTGATTCACTAGGACATCAGCTGGAAGAAGCCTTCCACAACCCAGGACACTTTTAAGGAGGAGGGGACTCAACTGTGAATTGAAATCTTGGTTGATACTGAAGGTCATATGAACACATGAAGCTGCCTTATACTGAATCAGACCCTTGGTCCATCAAATTCAGCGGCTCTCCAGGGTCTCAGGCAGGGGTCTTCCAAATAATCTACCTGCCTAGTCCCTTTAACTGGAGATGCCGGGGATTGAATCTGGGACCTTCTGCATACCAAGCAGATGCTCTACCACTGAGCCACAGCCCCTCCCCAAATCCAATTACACATGAGGAGATACACTCCCACATCACATATCAGGAGAGCCTTTTAAGTGGAGGGCTTAGATTCAGTGTGCCTCCTGCATTTTCCACATTAGCCTTAAAGTAGGTTCGATTTCAAATTGTTCTTTTGTATAGATAATGCTCCCACAGAAAGATTGAAACGTTGTTTGGGATTGGGGTATTTTTTTTTTTTTTTTTTTTTGAGAAACATTATTTAGCTGCTGTCTGGAAAATGACATTGTGCGTAGTTAAATGTCAAATGGTACAAATGGTACCAAGATGAAAAAAGCACAAACATTTTAAATAAAACACCTGGCGCATAGACAAAGAATTGCAGAAGTCCCACTGGGAGAATAGCTAGGCAAAGCAATCGTTGAGCATCGAGGGTTACAATATTTTTTAAAGAACAAAGAAGGAGAAATGGGGGGAGAAAAACAGGGCACCGATTGGATTCTTCTGAATTTCAAAAGGTGATGTGTAGTGGCAGTTTCTTCATGCTGTCTGCATATCACTCTTGTGGCCTCCCTGACCTCTACTGGAATTCAGACAGCATCTCGGAGCTATATCAGAGATCATGGACACACATCAAGATATTTCCAATCCAAAACAGTGCTCGAAATTCCACGTTTCATTTTGGATTGAAAATGCAAGATACCGCCGAAATATCAAGATGACCAAAATGTATCTCCCAAAACGTTTGGATTATTTTTGGGTTATTTCAGCATTGTTTTCAATAGGCGGTAGACTCCACTGGAAACAATGAAAGCAGACCTGGCGCTGGGACTCCAGAGGTAGGGTTGCCAACCTCCGGGTACTAGCTGGAGATCTCCGGCTATTACAACTGATCTCCAGCCGACTGAGATCAGTTCACCTGGAGAAAATGGCCGCTTTGGCAACTGGACTCAATGGCATTGGTCCCTCCCCTCCCCAAACCCCACCCTTTTCAGGCTGCGCCCCAAAAACCTCCTGCTCGTGGCAAAGAGGGACCTGGCAACCCTATCCAGAGGCCAGGTCTATGTCCATTATTTTCAGTGGGCAGCAGAACTGGGGTGTGGAGACCAGCTCTACCTCTGTTGGTTCCAATGGGGTACATCTTCTGCATACATCTCATTGATGGGAATGGGATTCCTATGCATTTCAGCTGACCTTGCGCGGGAAAGCTTCCCATTGAATTCTACCTATCAGATTGTTATCCTCCCTTTCCTGCAATGAGCTCAGGGTGGTGTGTACATGGCTCTCCCACCTCCTTGGTTTTCTCAGGGGAGGAGGCATGGCTCAGTGGCTGAGCATCTGCTTTGCCCACAGACGGTCCCAGCCTCCGACCCAGCATCTCCAGCTAATCAGGTAGTAGGTGAAGTAAAAGACCTCCACCAAAAACCCTGGAGAGCCACTGCAAATCACAGTAGACAACATTGACCTTAACTGTGTTTGACGTAGTAAGATCCCTGAAAAAAGGGGAAGCGAAAAATCCTTACCGCACAAGTTCAGAAGATGCTGTACATCTTTTGTTTTCGTTGAGAGGAACTTTTTCTGGTGTATTGGTGAGACTATGTCAACCCTGCTTTACCCCCTTTAATTTTATTCTATCTTAAGGAGATTCATCTACCTGCAAGCCCCTCTGTGACCTATATGTCACAACTAAGTGCGCCATTGGACATCTGTTGTCCCTCATTTACTGATTTTACAGGGCAGGTTTTAATTACTGTTTTAAAATGTTTTTATTGTTTTTTATTGTACAATATATTATTGAGTGAGCTGCCCTGAGCCTGGCTTTTGCCGGGGAAGGCAGGGTATAAATGTAAATAAATAAATAAATAAATAAATGGAGCCCTCTCTTGCATTTTCTCTACATTTTCAGAAAAAATCAGGAGGTGCCGCCATCAATAAAAATGCAGCTGGTATTTCAATGAGAACATGGAAATGTTCAGCAGGCTGATTGCTACAGTGTCATTTAATATACTTGGCCAAAGATTTGAATCAAAGCTACTCTGGTAATACCAGTATGCATGCCCTTAGTTTGCCAAGTAAAGACTCTGACATTTCAGAATTCAAAGGGCTTTTCTAAACTTCCAGTGGAAGTCCAATCGCATCCAATAGAACAATTCTATGTAATCCAAGGATTAAAGGAAATATTTTCTCAGATCTCTTCCAGCTAGAATACTGCAAGAGGAAATTGGAAAAAAAGAAGAGAGTAAGCATGTCTTCTTTCAGACAACCATCAGAAAATGACTAGCAAATGACAGTCTCTAGACTACTTGCACAGTTTATCCGTTTTTAAAAAAGAATTTTATTGCTAGAAAGTACAAAGAAAAAACAGAACATCACAATTAAACATGAAAAAAGATTCATAAATTTACATAGACCAAAGGGAAAAACTAAAAACAAGACTACAAAGACCCAAGAAGGAAGCCATGCATGAACTTCATTTGCTAACCCCAATGGGGTCATCAATACATTCAATTAAATTCTCTGCTTGCACAGTTGAGTTACCACCAACGTTGATAGCCACACACACCCCAATGAGGGGGGAACCCCCCCCCCCAGAATATCATCTTGAATGTTTTATTTTCAAGGGTTTAGATCCAACAAACTGTTCCACTGGTGAAAAAGGAAGGAGAAGGGCCCCTTTGACCACCAAAGAAGACTCTGTTGGGAATCATCGGACCAGCATGGACAAAAGCCATGTGGGACGAGGATTGTAGTAAGGAGGAGAACTGGGTGAGACTGAATGAAGAAACTGGCTGGATTCAACCCAGGGTCTCTTCCATCATGTGTGTGTAGAGTGCTGTCAAGCCACAGCCAACTTATGGCAACCCCTTACGGGGTTTTCAAGGCAAGAGACTAAAAGAGGTGGTTTGCTGTTGTCTTCCTCTGCATAGCAACCTTGGTATTCCTTGGTTGTCTCCCAACCAAATACGAACCAGGGCTGAGATCTGACAAGATTGGGCTATACCATGCTGCCTTCTCTCCCTCTTACATCATACCTGAGAGCAAACCCCTCCACTTACCATGGGGTGGGGACTTGGTGGCAACATAATGTTGCTGTCAGTGTTGCAGTAATATCACTTCTGGTACAACCCAGAAGTGATATCTTTGCATAGGGGCAACACTCTAGCAGTCACCCCAAAACTTTATGGTTTAACCACAGAGTTTGGGATGAATGCCACACTGTCAGCACTATGTGATGCCATCAGTGCAATGCTGATCACCCCTAATTTTCCCCAGCATCTTTTCTCTACCGCCCTACTGAAAGGTGGGGGGCAAAGCTGGAGGGGGCTGGGAGATCTCCCACTTTTGCTGGAGACCTGGCTTCCCTACTGATAGGTCCCCTGCCAGAACTGGGTAAGTAACCCTTGCATTATACCACACTGGCCTATTCGTGCATCTTGACTTTTTCTTCTCTGCAATTAAGGTTGCCAGCACAATGCTAGAGGAAGAGATTCATCTACTCTGGTGGGACCTTGCTGGCAACATAGTGATGTCTCTGATGCTCTGATGACATCACTTCTAGGGCAAGTGGAAGTGACATCTTCACAGCACCAGGGACACACTAGCAGTCAGCCAAAACTCTATGGCTTAACCGTAGAGTTTTGGCCAAATGCTAGAGTCCCCAGAGTTGTGATGTTGCCACTTCCAGTTGCTCTCCCCATTTTTCTCCTGCTGCCCATGTGAGTGGCTGCAGGAAGGGATAGTGGGGTGTGGGATTTGAAGTGAATGGTTTTATTTGCATTTAGCCATAGGCCATTACAAACATGTCAAGGATACCACAGATACATAATAAAAGGAAATACTCCGTTAATAAAATTCTGGATTAATAATATACATAATAAAACTATGCTAAATCGATGCATACAAGAACAACAAAAAATAATAATAACTAAAAATTGTGGTAGTGTCCTAGCGACCATTAAAATCAATGGGACCTAGCGACCATTAAAATCAACTTGAAGGATCAGCTCACTTCACAACCATATTGGACCTTATTTTCTTTGCTGCCAGAGCATACAGGGCAGTCCTATAAGAAACAAACCCATCAGTATCTTTTAACAAAAATATTAGTTTCTCAGCACTAGGATAAGAAACCAACCTGGCAAGAAATTTAGCCCTGGGTTCCACATATAGAGGGCATTCAAATAAGTAGTGGTATAAGTCCTCAAGAGCAGATGTTCCACAGAGGCAAAAATGTTGGCAGTGTGGGATGTCTCCAGTGGAATCAGGAAACCTGGCAAGCCTGTGTGCCATACATAAAGACATTTTATCCTTTTTTTTCTTAGAGCAAACCACAGACTACCTTCTCCATCGATTCCTGCTCTTCCACCAGTCTGGTGTGACTTCATGATCTCCAGAGACTATATTTGGGAGGGGCATATTTATCAGACTACAGTTATCAGTCATCTCCAAGGTTGCTTCTATCCAAAGCCTTTGTGGCAATGATAAGCAAAGGGAAAGCTTGCTTGTTATCCATCTGCATCTGTGTTCAGCACTTTCAGGTTTTGGGAGAAGTCTTTGAGCCCATTCAGGTAAAGGGATGTTAACATCCCCTGCATTTAAATTCCTGCACAGAAGGGGCTGCATCTCTAATGATGCTTCAGCAACAAGGATCGCCATGGGGACCAGCAGCATGATAGAAAACAACCCGTCGCCAAGACAACCTTATTAAATGGTCCCTGCTGGGGAAGCAAGCCGAGGCAGCTGATAGCTGTTTCTTTTTTAATGAGGGATGCATGAGGGGGCTTTGCCTCCATCCCTTCCTGAGGCTCAATATTAACAGCCTTTTAAGCATATTCACCTTTTCCCCCATTTTTTTTTTGCGAGTGTTTGAGCTGCAAGGTTCGATTTCGGATGTGCCTCAGATTCACCACACCTCTGTTTCCCCCTGCAGTTTCTGTCTTCCTTCTACAACCCAAAACTTTGTATTGTCTTGTTTGCATGTAGTTGTTTGAGCCACGGGCTGTACACACCAGTGAATCATCATTCTACGTCAACTATCATCCCTCCTTAAAAAAAATTTTTTTTGGAGCATGCGCCCTAACAAACCAGCACAGTAGCGCTAATTTTTGAATCGGCGATCATGTTATGCTTTCCCGTTGATGCTCTCGTGATACTGAGATACCACGTATTAGCGAGCTATTGGCTACAGTGCTTTCCCGCTGGGAAAGAGAACATCAAGGTGCTCGTCTGGCCGGATCAAGCGGCGTTACCATTGCATCTCCACTTTCGCCCATTCACAGCTGACATATGGCCACCATGTTGGCTATTTATGGCAAGAGACCCACTGTGGAGGTTTAGCATTGCCTTCCTCTGCATAGCAATCCTGGTAGCCCTTTGTGATTTCCCACCACACCAGTCATGACTGACCCCACTTGGCTTCTGACGAGATCAGCCTTGTCTGCAGCTAAGTGCCTCAAGCCATGGATCGACATTTGCCAGTTTCTACCTGCCAACCATGTCCTGTTCGAAAACCACCCTCAGTGGTTTCCTCTTAGTAAAACGCACCAGCACAAATACAACCGTGGTTGCCCAGCACACACAGAAATTGGGAGAGGACCTTTGTAGGGTTGCCAACCTCCAGGTACTAGCAGGAGATCTCCTGCTATTACAACTAATCTCCAGCTGATAGAGATCAGTTCACCTGGAGAAAATGGCCTCTTTGGCAATTGGACTCTATGGCATTGAAGTCCCTCCCCCCCCCAAACCACGTCCTCCTCAGGCTCTGCCCTCAAAGCCTCTCGCCGGTAGTGCAGAGGGACCTGGCAACCCTAGACCTCTGGGAGATTATTGGTGGGCAGGGGGGAGTACAGATTTCCATCTGATGTATATGAAGTGTGCTTTTCGCAACCATGGGGAATCATGTACCTGGAAAGGGTTTATGGCCCTTCTGCTGCCATCAGCTGCATCTACAGGCTCTGCCTGCGCAGTAGCTCCAACTCAAGAGCTACCTTCAGCCAGCAATACTATCCACCTCCATCTAGCTATATCTGTGTGGATGCGGGTCGCTCTCCACTGGCAGCAGCTTAAAGAAAAATTAGTGCTAGGTGCAGCAGTGGAGAAACAGACAGAAGAAGCCAAACGAAATCCACGACTACAGTTTAAGGAAATGCTCTCCATCCTGCACACGGACAAAAAAGGGGTGGAAATACAAACACGAGCAAAGGACAGGGACCTTTTCCTGCAGCGCAGGATCAATAGAGTAATGAGAATTTTTTTTTTAGGGGTCAGGGGAGGTGTGGGAAAGGAGGCGGGGAAATGGGGAGGAAGGGGAGTGGTTTAGTTGCTGCAATTAATGCTGGGAGTGGTCACTCACAGCAGGAAAATTCGGGGACACTATTTTACACTGCCAGTGAAGCCGAGTTGCAAGCGGGTAAAAAAAAAAATCGCCATATAACTGCTCGGGGAAAACACGAGGCAAAGGCGTCGAAAACCCAATGTTGAAGTGGAAGGGCAAACACCTGTTGTGTAATTAAAAGAAAAAGCTGACACTATGCAGGGCAATAACCGCCAGAAACCTCCTGTGCGTAACAGACCATTGACTTGATCCGGCCACTGTGATACTGAACTTGGCTGGGAAGCATCCACCCTGGAAGTCCTTCAGCACTCAAGCCTTGGCAGAATCTGTGGAGGAAATCCTAGAAGACTCTTTGGAAGAGGAAGGGGACAAGTTGTCAACTTTCTTAAACAGAAAAGGCCTCTTTGCCAAATGTAACAGTAACCTCCTTCCACTCTTCCACTTCCACCTTGAAAACCAAATTGGATTTCAAGTTCAATTTATTTTGAGGAGGAGATTTGGGGGTGGGCTTGGGGTGGGAGTCATTGCTAGATCTACAAAGACAACTGCTTCTGACAGCTGACTGCATAACCTGAAGGAAAACAAGAGCTTTTTCTGGAGGGCAAACACTTTATATATTTCCCCTCAGTAGTAAGTTTGCCTGCCTTTTGTTCTCTCTTGGAGGTTCTTGAGAAGAATCACTATTATCTTTGTGTCATGCTTCAGTTCCCCCTTGCTGTGCCTCGATAGGGCTAAGGCCTTTTCCACTGTTACAATCAACCATGCATGAGCACAGATTGTGCCTGGCACGATCCTGTCGATATGTGTGGGCGCCATTTCATGCGAATAGAGCAACCAGCATATGTTCCAGCTCTGGGACATGCAAGTGGGTACCCTAAAAAATCTAGGGTTTCTGATCATGTGTACTGAAGCGGCAAAATATGTGCATTGCCCTGTTTGCACAAAATGGTGATGGCACATAGCAAAAGGATTGCGCTATATACACAATCTCCTGCTACGTGTGGTAGATCATGATGACCAAGAAAGATCATGATGACCGAGAAGTAGAAGAAGGAGAAGGAGGAAGAGGAAGAGGAGGAAGGAGGAGGAAGAAGAAAGAAGAGTTGGTTTTTATATGCCAACCTTCTCTACCACTTAAGGGAAACTCAAACTGGCTTACAATGACTTCCCCTCCCCACAACAGACACCCTGTGAGGTGGGTGGGGCTGAGAGAGCTCTTAATAGAACTGTAACTTGCCCAAGGTCACCCAGCTGGCTTCATGTGGAGGAGTGGGGAGACAAATCCAGTTCTCCAGATTAGCATCCGCCGCTCATGTGGCAGAGTGGGGAATCAAACTCAGTTCTCCAGATGAGAGTCCACCGCTCCAAACCACTGCTCTTAACCACTGCACTCCCCCTTTATGGAGTTATGACCATAGATGGAATCCAGAGGGCAAGGATGGAGAAAAACTGCCCTATGCCAATCACGTCTTGTTTACTCTCTCTTCACCCATACACACGTTCCACCCAGGCTGGCAGAGGAATATAGTAGAGTGCAGCTGTCAAGCATATAGCCTGCCTTGTGCTGGAACTAGGAACCTGAGCAGAATGTGGGTTTACAAGTGATCGCTTCAGCCCTTTTCCTGATCAAATGTTTGATACATTCTATCTCAATTTCTCCCACTTGAGATGGCTTCCTCTAGGTAATGTGGGGATTCAGGCTGGAGGTACTTAGTGGTGCCTCTGAAAAGGATCAGGCAAATTATTGGTACTCTCTGTTTGAGGAAAGAGACAGAAAGAAGCTTAGAGATGTACTTTGAGGCACCAGGGAAGAGAAGTGGAGACGGAACATGCCATCTGCTATCAGTGTAATAAGATTCTAGGCAGCATCTTTTCCCATCACAGCTGTCATTCAAACCCTACCTTCAATTTACCGCCACAGTAGACTGCATCCTAGGCTGGGGAGTCTCTAACTCTCAATTCTTTCAGCTGCTTTATGAGCAGTGGTTAAAACGCTTAGGGCTGTTTAGCTTGGAAAGGTGGTGGTTAAAGGGAGACATGATAGAGGTCTATAAAATTATGCATGGTGTGGAGAGAGTGGACAGGGAGAAGCTTTTTTCCCTCTCTCATAATACTAGAACACGGGGTCATCTGCTGAAGCTGGAGGGCGAAAGATTCAAAACTGATAAAAGGAAGTATTTATTCAAACAGCGCATAGTTAAATCGTGGAACATCCTGCCCCAAAATGTGGTGATGGCTGCCAACTTGGAAGGCTTTAAGAGGGGAGTGGACATGTTCATGGAGGAGAGGGGTATTCATGGCTACTTGTAAAAATGGATACTAGTCATGATGCACACCTATTCTCTCCAGGATCAGAGGAGCATGCTGAATATATTAGGTGCTGTGGAACACAGGCAGGATGGTGCTGCTGCGGTTGTCTTGTTGGTGGGCTTCCTAGGGGCACCTGGTTGGCCACAGTGTGAATAGATTGCTGGACTTGATGGACCTTGGTCTGATCCAGCATGGCTTTTCTTATGTTCTTACCTCTGCTTGTCTCTAGCCTTCAAAACCCCATGAGGTGGAATTTCATGGGGTTGCCGTACATCAGTTGCAATCTGATGGCATACATGACCTTTTAATCCTGTTAATGGGGGGGGGGTTTCCTCCCCTTCCAATGCATGTTTAACTGTCCACCTACACATTACACAGTCCTATACATTGAGGAACAACACAAGGACTTCGCATCATGCGTTTGTTGTAAGTTTTATGCCTCTCAAACACACACTGGCTCTTTTCTGTTTATGACCAAAGTACACAGGGAGAATCAGTTTAGCCTCCCCACTCCATATTTCATGTCCTCAGACAGCCACATGGAACTGCTTCTGGCTCCACTGTAACTGGAGACACCTGGGATTGAACCTGGGACCTTCTGCATGCAAAACGGAGGCCCTTGCACTGAGCCACAGCCCTTCCCCACCCCAAAGCCTATGTGTTAAGCCATGCGGATTGTTAACCAACCCCTTTTTCTAGGCACTTAGGCTTACTTGGTGTCTCTAGTTGCCACCTTTGTCTGCTACGATGCCTTGAACGGCTGCAGAGCAGGCAGGAAATTCAACAGGTATTGCTTTTTGTCATGGCATCTTCATGTTTAGAAAGGCATCTCCTGTGGATTTCTTGTGCTTTCTGTTGTTAAGGGAAGCCATTCCACCTGCATAAGATCTCCTTCTACGTGCAAAATCAGGAAAGCTTCCCTTTGTTCTCTGTTAGATAAAGAGGCATGTATTTTTAGCTGCACCTGGAGTTAAATTTTAAAACTAAATAGAATCCTCAATTAGAATTCTGCCAAGGACTATTAACATGTGTATCTGTAGTTGCAAATCAGTACATTTGAGATCTAAGTCTGGAGAAGAGGAGGTTGAGGGGGAACACAATTGCTCTCTTTAAGTATTTGAAGGGTTGTCCTCTATGACTTCTGAGGCTATATGCTTATGGTAAATAGGGTGTTGCCCTTGATGTGGCAACAGCACCTCTCAGGAAAATTGTGAGTTGCTCCCCTAGTTTGCAGGCTCCTGGTATGTGTGAACAAAATTTCTGCAAGGGCTTTTAGCTACTGAAAGCTCCACCTGCCATTACCTGCATAGTGCTAGCCCAGGTTCAGGTGCAGAGGGAGGCAGCAAGTCAGGTAGGATGGAAGAGTCCACATGAAGTAACATAAATAACAATTAACATAAGAACATAAGAAAGGCCCTGCTGGAACAGACCAAGGCCCATCAAGTCCAGCAGTCTGTTCACACAGTGGCCAGCCAGGTGCCTCTAGGGAGCCCACAAACAAGGCGACTGAATAATGAGTAAAAAAAAACCTTACTGAAATTCTGTTAAATTTTTGCTGGAGGTCAAGGGATTGGTTGTGAGCTTTCTGTAAGGGGAAAAAACTCACACAAAGCCAGTAAAAAATGCATGGCTTGTTTCAGTGGAAAACATTTGAAGTATTTCACACCGGGATTATGAAGCCTTAATATGATTAGAACTTTTAAGAGTATCTACTGTATTAGAGTCTAGAATTTGGGAGATTAGCAATGCAATCCTAAACAGGTTTACACCCTTTTAAGTCTATGGAAGTCGGTGGATTTACAAGGGTGTAACTCTGCTTAGGATCGCACTGTTTAAGTTCCAGTGTACCACTCGACACAAGCAATTTAACGGTCAAGCTGGAATTTTTCAAATGAAAAGCAGGGGGTGGGTTTTTTTGCAGGCTTGGCACTCCACATTAACTCCTGCACTCTAAAGGGTCAGGCATCTGTTCCCACCAGTTTATGGTTTCTGTGCTTCATCTATGACCATTTCTGCCCATGGTCTGGAGCTGGGCTAGGGTTGCCAGCTCTGGGTTGGGAAATACCTGGAGATTTGAGGGCAGAGCTTGAGGAGGGGAGGGACTTCAATGCCATAGAGTCCAATTGCCAAAGTGGTCATTTTCTCCAGGTGAACTGATCTCTATTGGCTGGAGATCAGTTGTAATAGAGAGAGATCTCCAGCCACCACCTGGAGGTTGGCAATCCCAGATCCAATCCACCTGACCAACAAAACAGTCAAAAGAGCACAAGAGCAATCTTCATCTTGGGGTTGTCCTGGACTCATAGGCTGGCTCCTCCAAAGGCCTGGGCAATGAACAGGCAGCCCAAGAGCCCTCCAGATGTTACCCCAAAGCTGTCACCTGTGGTAGGGATGCCAGTTCTGGATTGGATTGAGCTTCCATTTGATGAAAGACCCATGGCACACAGGTCGAAGGGACTTCAACTCCCCCCCCCCATTTGTATGGACCTGAAACAGGCTTGGAGGTGCTATTTGGTTTATTGGGAAAACGTATTGCACAACTGGGAGATCAGTTGTCTCTTCCTGTCCTTAATTCACAGGAGACAATTTAGACCTTAGGACAATTTAGACTTTACTTGTTTGCATCTGATCTAGGACATACCTATACTTCAGATTTAAATGGTTTTTACATCCTTTCCCTCATCTTAGGTGAGAGTCAGACATCTTACCCACACCAGACTCTAATTCTTCAGAGGAAGCTGTGAGCATTAAATTGGTATAAACTGAAATCAATGTAAGTTTGTAGAACAGATAGGTCCGTGTAATAGATGAGAAGATACAAATGTTAAAAAATTGATCCAGTCTGCACTTGTATTGTCAATAATATTCCACAATCATGTCTGTTTTTCAGTCTACTAGACTTGAACTGCTTCAGTAGCATAGGCAGGGGAAGATCTCTAGGCCTCAGACATTGGGGTTGGGAAAGGTGGGGATACTTTCATGGGATCCACAGTTTTAGGGGGCCTGGCCTGGAGAGCAAGTCCATAATATGGTCTATTTATGACAGTTTAGAAATAAAATATAATTTTTGCTTCTGTTTGATGTATGACATTAATAATGCAATCCTAAATTGAGTCATACCTTTCTAAAGTAATTGACTTCATTGGATTTAGAAGGGTGCAGCTCTTTTTAGAACTGTGCTGTTTATGTAGGAGTTGAGGAAGGTGACCCATGTTACAGTTCTGTTCCTGGCCCAGAGGTGTGATGAGGGTTGCCAGGTCCCTCTGCGCAATCGGTGGGAGGTTTTGGGGGTGGAGCCTGAGGAGGGCGGGGTTTGGGGAGGAGAGAGACTTCAATGCCATAGAGTCCAATTGCCAAAGCGGCCTTTTTCTCTAGGTGGACTGATCTCTATCGGCTGGAGATCAGTTGTAATAGCAGGGGATCTCCAGTTAGTACCTGGAAGTTGGCAACCCTAGATGTGATCATTGAGCCATGGAACGATCAAAAGGCTGAGGCAAGTCAGTAATTTGGGGGCTCAAATGCCTTTCACAATAGAAGACAGCATTCTATTTACTTATTTACTTAACACCCCACTTTTTCTCCCCAAAGGGGACCCAAATTAGCTTACAGCATTCTCCCCTCTTCCATTTTATCTTAATTGGTTTATCCCCCCCACCTTAAGAACATGGATAAAGACAAGTCTCTCTCTCTGTCGATAGTCATTTATTCAAAGCATTTATACCCTACCTTTTATACCAGTATTACAATGCCAGAAACCACTCTAAAGAATTACATTTCTTTATTAAAGAATGGGGCTGTAATGACCCTAAGCTCCTCCTCTACCTCTTTGTCGTACTATTGGAAAATGCAGCAGGGGAAAACTAAACTGAGAAATACGCTCCCTGGTCTCCAGCTGGTTCTGCTGTTATCACGGCTGCTCATTCTTTTAGTGGAGAGAGCCCTTCCTGCGGAAGTAGTTGCCATTGTGACATCGCCAGCCAGTAGACCCGTCTTCTCCAGGCACCATTGTGACATCAGCAACCAGCAGACCATCTTAGAATCATGGAATCATAGAGTTGGAAGGGACCACCAGAGTCATCTAGTCCAACCCCCTGCACAATGCAGGAATTTCATAACTACCTCCCCCACACACACCCCAGTGACCCCTACTCCATGCCCAGAAGATGACCAAGACGCCCTCTCATGAACTGCCTAAGGTCATAGAATCAGCATTGCTGACAAATGGTCTTCTCTCTCTTTTCTTGTGAAGTCAGCAGTAGGTTAGTCGTGCCTCACCACCACTGTGATGTCAGCCGCCACTATGTCATCAGCAGCCACTTCTCCTGCTGCCACTGTGTCATCAGCAGCCACTGTGACCTCAGCAGCCAGTGGACCAGTCTTCTCCCTTTGCCAGGGTGACATCATTAGTTGGTAGACTCGTCTTCTTCCTCTGCTTTTGTGGCATCACCACTCAGCAGACCAGTAGTCTTCCTCTGACTTCTCTCCTATTTGTAACGCATGCCTGAAAACACCAGTCTCTTAAATGTTCCAGATTGTAAAGATGCCCACCATTTGGTTGGGCACCTTGCTAATATACATACGGACAGAGCAACCTCTGTCCACTAGGCTATTCTGCCTGTGATCTTTATCATGGCAGATAAGGAAGGATGTCAGCATTTTTAAAGTTCAGAAGAGATGATTTGCACCACTAGCAACAGCTGCCTTACTGTGGGTCAACACCGGGGATTAGTGAAGGAGTTACATTCTTAGTACGTTCACAGATTAATGTTTAAACAGCAACGAAAGCTCCTTAGTTACAATTAGAGGCAATAAGGTTATGCTGGGGCAATGGCTGTGTTTTGCAGAGTTTTTTTTTTTACAAGGGGTGGGGGACTCAAGAATTTATCCTAGTTGCAGCCTAGGCTGGAAAAATACTCCCAGAGTGGAGTGGTGGTTAAGAGCGGTGGACTCTAATCTGGAGAACTGGCTTTCATTCCCCACTCCTCCATATGAGCGGCAGGCTCTAATCTGGTGAGCTGGGTTGGTTTCCTCACTCCACATGAAGCCAGCTGGGTGACCTTGGGCTAGTCACAGCTCTCTTAGAGCTCTCTCAGCCCCACCTACCTCACAAGGTGTCCGTTGTGGGGACAGGAAGGGAAGGAGTTTGTAAGCTGGTTTGATTCTCTTTAAAAGGTAGAGAAAATTGGCATATAAAAAACAACTCTTCTTCTACAAGTGCCAATGAATTTGAAGACTGGTGGTGCTGACCGTTTGAGCAAAGCATGGCTGCTATCAGTCTAAGTCTCAGATGGACCAGGATAATTTTTTGCCCTTGGTTCTAAATAAATGCTGTGCCTCTGTCAATCGCAGGACCTTTCATTATTTGTTTCAGCAAGGGCTGCTTTCTTAGGCTCCATCTACATAGAAAGTCTTTGTTGGGGGAAAACACAGACCTTCGCATCATAACTGCAATGGGAGTTTTGTGCCTCCCAGATGCATGCTGGCACTTTTCTGTTTGTGAGCAAAGCAGGTTGGGAGAAGCAACTTTATCCTCTCCCTCCCTGGTGTGTTTGTTTCTGTGAACCCTCTATAGGCTTCAATGTGAAACTGAACATGTAGCCACGTATGTAACATTATGTTTACAATGAAGCCAACCATAAGAACATAGGAAAAGCCCTGCTGGATCAGACCAAGGCCCATCAAGTTCAGCAATCTGTTCACACAGGGGCCAACCAGGGGCCTCTAGGAAGCCCACAAACAAGAGGACTGCAGCAGCATCCTGTCTGTGCTCCACAGCACCTACTAGGCAATCTATAATCGTGGCTCCATGAGGTAGTTTGAGAACGTGAAAACACCATCTGTGGGAGGCTACAGCCGCTACTTCCTACCTGCTTTGGCGGCAAACAAAAAAGAGCAGATGCACATCTGGGAGGCGCAAAAACCCCATTGCACATCTGATACAACACTCTTAACCACTGCACCACACTGGTTTTCTTAAATGTGAGTTAAGTGCATCGGAGGCTTTATCCATATCTATTCCCCTTTCATCAGTAATTCTTCATAATGCTCCAGTTTCATGATGTAATTGTCATGGAATTAAACATGAACAGTTCAATTTCCCCCCTAAAAATCTCATGTGGGTCACACCCCGTCTGGTGACCACATGTTGGACGTTCATGGGCTAAAGGAATGGAGAGCGCTCTAGGAATTCCTTGGTCCAAATCCGATTGGGATCTGTTCCTCTTCTTCCCACCTATAGGTGTATGCTTGTATGTTAACTGTGATGTCTTTCTTGGATATGCATTGTTTCTTAAAGCTATTATGCCTAGACATCAGAATTCTCTGATTCCATTCTTAAAACCATGTTCACCCCGGAGAATCCCATGACACTGCTATATGGTTACTAGTCACTGCCTCTTAGGGCTCTAACAGAGGAGATCATATGCATAGTTCCAAACTGCAGGCTGTGCAGCCTCAATGTGTCTTGGGGCCATGCAGGGAAGGGCAAGTTTAACTCTTCCGCCTCTACTCAGTTTCATGGTTCAAAACCAAGCTCCCTACTTTGTTATTAAAGATTTTAAAAAGTATATTTTTAAATGACTACATCTTTCCTCAGCTCAACCTCAGTTCCCCTATCTATAATTCAATGATACTGGCAAACGTACAATGCTATTGTAAGAGAACCTGTGTGAAGCACTTTGAATACTGAAAATGATATATATATATTTTATATATATATATATATATATATATATATATATATATATATATATATATATATATATATATATATATATATATATATATATATATAGGGGAGGGGCTGTGGCTCAGTGGTAGTGCATCTGCTTGGCATTCAGAAGATCCCAAGTTCAATCCCTGGCATCTCCAGTTAAAGGGACTATGCTAGTTGGTGATGTGAAAGACCCCAGCCTGAGACCCTGGAGAGCTGCTGCAGGTCTGAGTAGACAATACTGACTTTGATGGACCAAGGGGGGTCTGATTCAGTATAAGGCATCTTCGTGTTAAGTATTATCTAGAAATTTTAAGCACCTGAGAACAGATTCTTAACCACGCTGAAACTGAGAATAAACCAGAAGGAAAGAAACGCTGAGGTTGAGCTTCTAATACATAGCGTGTTCAGCAGGAAACCATATTTTCAGATTCAAAAAAGCATGCTTTAGTTTTCTGTGTTTTGCAGTAATGCTGTGTTCAACCAAAATATCATTTTGTGCAACCAAAGCCATGATGTAGAATATAAAAGAGTGATTAGAAGGTAATTGCTTGTGTTGGATTGAAGGGAGCTTTGCAAAGCTCCTACTGTGCCCTAAAACATTGCGAAGAGATGCTTGATTTCCCCGCCTTCTCCTTTGCAAAGCAAGGAGCCCGCCAGCCATGAAGACACTGTCTGATTAAATCTATTTTTTTAACTGCCAAAAGAAAATGGTATTGATGAGAGATATTTTGGGCCATCGTTTAAAAGGGAGAGGGGGGTGTTCTTTACACAAATTTGCAATTGGCTTCATGTTCAACGTGGCCACTCCAGGACCAAATGTATTAAACCAGCAGGCTAATATTGAATTATCAATATCATCCATCGTTATTTCTAAAAGGGCCTATAATGTACTAGGTGCTGTATTTTAAAAAATAGTCAACGGGGGCCTCTCTGCAGCCTTGCAATATAATTAAGACAGGGGGAAAGAGAAGCAAATATTCGTTACGTGCTGGGTAAAAGTTAAGAAAATGAAAATACTGCTTTTGAAGTTGAAAGCACCTTGCTCCTTGTACTCCTTACAACAGCCATTGAAGGTAGGCCAGTGTAATTATTCCCAGATTGTAGACAGAAGGGGAAAGGATTAGTGAGAATAGCTTGCTTAAGGCTACCAAGTGAGTTTCACTGCAGAGAGATCTGAATTGGTACAGTGTAATCCTAAACACCCTTCTAAATTCTTTGAGGTCAAGAGGCTTAGAAGGGGTGTTAAGTCTGTTCA
Source organism: Euleptes europaea (assembly GCF_029931775.1). Lineage (NCBI taxonomy): Eukaryota > Metazoa > Chordata > Lepidosauria > Squamata > Sphaerodactylidae > Euleptes > Euleptes europaea. The sequence continues at coordinate 25,517,142 of NC_079328.1, read as the reverse complement.
GGATTGCACTGGTAAGGACATAGAATTCAGCTCATTCTTTGAGCCAAAACTGCCAAACTCCAGGTGGGGCCTGGAGACCTCCCAGAATTACAGCTGATCTCCAGACTACAGAGATTGTTCCCCTGGAGCATCAGTGGGTGGACTTAGGGTTGCCAGGTCCCTCTTTGCCACCAGCAGGAGGTTTTGGGGGTGGAGCCAGTGGGAGGTTTTTGGGGCAGAGCCTGAGGAGGGAGGGGTTTGGGAAGGGGGGGGACTTCGGTGCCATAGAGTCCAGTTGCCAAAGCTGCCATTTTCTCCAGGTGAACTGATCTTTATCAGCTGGAGATCAGTTGTAATAGCAGGAGATCTCCAGCTAGTACCTGGAGGTTGGCAACCCTAGGTGGACCCTATGGCATCACATCCCCACTCAGCTCCCTCCCCTCCCCAAGCGCTGTCCCAAGATGTCCAGCAGTTTCCCTGCCCAGTGTTGGCAACTGTATCTCCATCAGAAAAAGTCATTCTCAGTTGGAGTAAGTCTTTTTCCTTAACTAAAAGCTTAGCAAAAATAACTGAAATACCCCTGAGGAGCAGAAACTATGGGTTTGAAACCCAGAAGTGATGTCATGGCATTAATGTGACCCTTATTAGCATGTCCCACCCCACTAAACCTCCCAGCAGGAGTGGGAAGTCCTGTTCTCAAGTCTATGGATGGTTGGATTCATACTGTTTTTTCTCAAGTCTATGGATGGTTGGATTCATACTGTTTTTTCCTACTGATTTTAAATTGGATCTTAGTACTGTTTTTACTCTACCGCTCTTATCATTGTTTATACTACTTTATGTCTTAGCTCTGGATATTTGGTTTGTAAGGCTGTGATCCACTTTGGGTATTTTGTAATGAAGAAGTAGCCAGTAAATCTCTGTCATAGCAAAAATAATCAAATGTCACAGTGTACATCAAGGATGCTGTGGGAAGAGGCAGCATTTGGCAACAGCTGGGCTGTTAGGTGGGTGTGAATCCCAAATCTGTTTTGGAAACCAACTTTGGAATTTGCATCCAAGGCCTAAATCATACCACTTTAATCTTCTTATTATCTCTCACTGACCAATCTTTTTTATCTGGAGCTACTTCTCAGTTTCTCCCCGGCATGTGTGTGGTGTCACTCCTAGGAATGAAGCAACCCTTTTAAAGAAACACAAAAATTGCTGCAGGAGTACCCAACATTACTTTAAGAAAGTACATTAAACAAAACCACTCTTGTCTTCCTGAAGTTGTTCTTTCAGCAGAGTAGTTAGCGGGCCATGTTTAATTCAAAATATTTTTCTGTAAGGCTTTTTACAAAACGGTGGTGGTTTTATTTTTTTCCCCTCCCCATTTGGCCTGTACTGTTTTAGTCTGGTTTTACAGCAGAAATGGCAAACTGCTGTAGACTGCAAATGGGAAGACTTCTTAAGCTTTCATGGAGAAAGCAACTCTGTTGCTTCTAAGCAGATCTGGGCCACATCAGTGGCTGCACAGGAGAGTTCCAAAGCTCTTTCAGCGCATTTTTCTCCTTCCAAATGGACAGTCATGCAGTGTTTGCAAAACAGGCTTTGAAAAAACTCACTTTCCTTGTTTGCAATTAGTAGGGTTGCCAACCACTCCAAGTACTTGCTGGAGATCTCCTGCTATTACAGCTAGGCGATAGAGATCAGTTCACCTGGAGAAAATGGCCGCTTTGGCAATTGGACTGTATGGTATTGAAGTCCCTCCCCTCCCCAAACCCCGCCTTCCTCAGGCTCTGCCCCAAAAACCTCCCACTGGTGGCGAAGAGGGACCTGGCAACCCTAGCAATTAGGGTTGCCCACTGCGGGTTGCGAAATTCCTGAGATTTGGGAATGAGGGTTGCCAGGTCCCCCTTTGCCACCGCCGGGAGGTTTTTGGGGCGGAGCCTGAGGAGGGCAGGGTTTGGGGAGGGCAGGGACTTCAATGCCATAGAGTCCAATTGCCAAAGCAGCCATTTTCTCCCGGGGAACTGATCTCTATTGGCTGGAGATCAGTTGTAATAGCAGGAGATCTCCAGCTAGTACCTGGAGGGTGGCAACACTATTGGGGATGGAGCTTGAGGAAGATGGGGTTTGGGGACATGATGGACTTCAGCAGGGTGTAATGTTATCAGGGCCGCGAACCCTGATAACATGGGTTGCCAACCTCCAGGTAGTAGCTGGAGATCTCCCGCTTTTACAACTGATCTCCAGGCAACAGAGATCAGTTCCTCTGGAGAAAATGGCCAGTTTGGCTATTGGACTCTGGCAAACACTGCCCTCTCCAAACACTGCCCTCCTCAGGCTCCACCCCCAGAATCTCCAGGTATTTCCCAACCCAGTATTGGCATCCCTAAATGTCATATAATTTACCCTCCGAAGCAGCCATTTTCTCCAGGGGAACTGATCTTTGTCATCTGCAGATCAGTTGTAATCTCGGTAGACCTCCAGACCCCGCCTGAAGGCTGGCTACCCTATTTGCAATAAGTCCATTCACTGTCAAGTTGAGTACCACATACATTTGCTTGGAGCTCTACAATTCAAATAAGTAGTATTTCAAGCAGGGTTGCATTAGCTAAGTGGTGGTTCAGTATCTGTCGAGTGGTGGCTAAGAAGCTCTTATCATAGATATCCTATATAATATGGAGCTGAGCCCTCAGCCTGCCAAAAGGATCATGCCTGTTTGTTTCTGAACACAATTCAAAGTGCTGGCTCTTACCTTTAAAACTGTAAATGGCCTTCGGCTGAGGTACTTCATGGAGAACCTGCTTCCCATGCTAGTTATAAACTTCTTGTAATCTGGTGAACCGGGTTGGTTTCCCCACTCCTACACATGAAGCCAGCTGGGTGACCCTGGGCTAGTCACAGCTCTCTTAGAGTTCTCTCAGCCCCACCTACCTCACAGGGTGTCTGTTGTGGTGAGAGGAAGGGAAGGTGATTGTTGGGGTTGCCAACCTCCAGGTACTAGCTGGAGATCTCCTGCTGTTACAACTGATCTCCAGCTGATAGACATCAGTCCACCTGGAAAAAATGGCCGCTTTGGCAATTGGACTCTATGTCATTGAAGTCCCTCCCCAAACCCCACCCTCCTCAGGCTCCATCCCAAAAACCTCTCACCGGTGGCAAAGAAGGACCTGGCAACCCTAGTGATTGTAAACCAGTTTTATTATTCCTTAAATGGTAGAGAAAGTCGGCATATAAAAACCAACTCTTCTCCTTCTTCTTCCCAAGCCCTGATCTTTGTACACCTACTTGCAGAAGAGAGGCAGGAGGTGACCAGAGACTGGGCTTTTTCTGTGGTGGCACCTCACCCTTTGAATGCCCTCTTCCTTGAGGCTGACCTAGCAAATTGCTGTCCTTTAGGCACCAGGCCAAAAAAATTCTTTCCCCCCATGGGAGGGGCCATGGCTCAGTTGGTAGAGCATCTGTTTGGCATGCAGAAGGTCCCAGGTTCAATCCCTGGCATCTCCAGTTAAAGGGATTAGGCAGGCAGGTGATGTGAAAGACCTCTGCCTGATACCCTGGAGAGCCGCTGCTGGTCTGAGTAGACAATACTGACTTTGATGGACCAAGGGTCTGATTCAGTATAAGGCAGCTTCATGTGTTCATGTGTGTACTCAGAGGGGTGGCTTACTCCCAGGAAAGAATTCTTAGGATTCCACTATGAGTGGGGTTACTTTTTCAAGATGTGTTTGTGGTCTGACTGTTTTATTGATACGATTTAGGCTGTGCTATGCTCTTTTATGCAGTTTCTATGTTCCCAGGTTTTTTTTGGGGGGGGGGGGATTGGATACACTGTTCAAATTACTTTTTTAAAAACTTTGTGAGCTACCTTGGAGCAGGTCTCTGGAGAGGTGGCATATGAGTGTTCCAAATAAATGAATTAAAAAAAGAGATGCTCACAGCACTTCCCACTACAGATGGTCAAGATAGGTATTGCACCTGCCTCTTTGCGGGGGTGGGGGACAACGACAGGAGATGAATCAAAACAGCCTTATCTAGAAGAAGAAGAAGAAGAAGAGTTGGTTTTTATATGCCGACTTTCTCTACCACTTAAGGGAGACTCAAACCAGCTTACAATCACCTTCCCTTCCCCTCCCCACAACAGACACCCTGTGAGGTAGGTGGGGCTGAGAGAGCTCTAACAGAGCTGTGACTAGCCCAAGGTCACCCAGATGGCTTTGTGTGTAGGAGCGGGGAAACAAATCCAGTTCACCAGATTAGCCTCCGCCGCTTATGTGGAAGAGTGGGGAATCAAACCCTGTTCTCCAGATTAGAGGCCACCGCTCCAAACCACCACTTTTAACCACTACACCACACTATCATTTCAAAAGTCACCATTTAAATCCCTCTCAGACTATGTTCCATCTGAAAATAATATTTTAGCTAAAATCTTCCCCTCCCCCTTTTAATGGCCCAGACAATGTCAACTTTGTGGGAAACCTCCACATTTATAAGAGGTAGAATAAGAAAATATAGGCACAGACATAACCATACCTGGTCCCACCAATAATAGAATAAAGGTCTGATCAACATTTTTTGTCTTATTGAATGCACGCACCACCTCCTATTCTATTTGTCTAATTACCACTATCCCCATTTAATTAAATCCATTTTTTTCAGATGATGCTTTGCAAATGCACTTAAACTGTCTCGTTGAAGAAGATTTTTTGCTAGCACTAAAGCAAGAATTTGAGTGCTGCTAATTTGAAAAAAAAAAAGCTAGTTGAGTGAGGCTAATTGGAAATAAAATCCTCACCAAGGCAATACTTTTGAAAACAGGTGAACTTTCTCGGTAACAGTTTTGCTTGAGATCGGTCTCTGAAATAATTTCTGAAGCTGATAATGAATTTGCAAGCTGCCAGCATTTATTGCTACCAAAGCAGTTCTGGTGGGTGTTGCGGGCAACACAATTGAACACAACGGCGAAATGAAAAATTGTAAAATGGGAACAAAGTACTGTCAACCCAAATTCCAGATCTCAACAGAGTGGGTAACAGTATTTTCAGTTCACATTTGGACAAAGGAGAAGGACAGATTAAAAGACACACAATTGAAACTCAGTGGTGGAAAGGACATCTGTCCCCCCCCCCACCCAATTCCCATTAAATTTATATACAGAACCAGGTACTTATGACCTTTGGCAATACCTCTACTTCTAAGAGCATGGGGAAAAATCCTTAATATTTGCCCCTAGAAGCCTATCAGGCATGGCAGGGGTGTCCAAGTTTTCTTTAACAGTGGGCCACATAATCTATAAGGCTCTGCTTCGTACATCGATCCCAATCTTAGCCACACAGTAACTCCAGCATGGGAATATTGTCCCTGAACATCAGAGTCTAGAGGGTATACATTTGGCGTACGAGTTAGGGTTGCCAACTTCCAGGTAGAAGCTGGAGATCTCCTGCTATTAAGACTTATCTCCAGCTGACAGAGATCAGTTCACCTGGAGAAAATGGCTGGGAACTTCGTGGGGGCAGGGCTGGGATGGCAATCCATGCATGGTGTGATGATGTCACATTCCTCCATAGAGCTTTGGGGGGGAGAGTGCTAGAGTGTCCTCGTTGCAATGCCGGCGCTTCCGTGCCACCCCCCCCCTCTGATGACCTACTTCCATCTGCCAACCTGCTGAGGGGTGGCGGGCAGCCTGGTCAATTGGCAGGCAATTGGCAGGCGGGCATATGGCAACACTACTGGAGATCAGCTGTAATCCCAGGGGCTCTCCAGCCACGACCTGAGGTTGGCAACACTATCAGGCCCCACCTGGAGGATGGCAACTCTAAATTTGGGGATGGTGCCTGGAGAAGGGGGAAGGGAGGGAGCTCAGCAGGGAATCGACCCACTGAAGCTCCCATTTTCCTCCCGGGGAATTAATCTCTGTAGTCTTCCCACTAGCAACTCCCACTTCCCATAGCTGCTCTGTCAGCCAGTGGGAGAAAAATTAATTTTAAAAACACTGTCAGTGTGACGTCACTTCTGGCAAAAACCTGGAAGTGAGGTCGTGCCGCTCTAGGAATCTCTAGAAACTATATGATTTTACCACACAACAATGGTGCCCCCCATGTCCCCACCCCATGTCTCCAGCCAATGGCTGGCCTCCCAAAAACAAACCCTATTCACAAGTTATGGTGAATGTATGTACAATCCACATTCAGGGTACACTGGATTGTTTGCATGTCCGTTGAATAATTTTCCTATTACAGTCAATGCATGTGCAGCAGAACATGTGATACGAACCCCACATTTATCCAGGTACTGGTCCTTGGTTTTGTTTGCAAAGTGAATATGTGTTGGCTGTCAGGCTACTGACTGTGGTGGAACATAACTGTCAGACAGTGGGAAGTGCCTCATTATGGGTATCGTATAGATCCACACACCTCAGTTGTAGGGAGTTGAACATATGAACACATGAAGCTGCCTTATACTGAATCAGACCTTTGGTCCATCAAAGTCAGTATTGTCTACTCAGACTGGCAGCGGCTCTCCAGGGTCTCAGGCAGAGGTCCTTCACATCACCCACCTGCCTAGTCCCTTTAACTGGAGATGACGGGGATTGAACCTGGGACCTTCTGCATGCCAAGCAGATGCTCTACCACTGAGCCACAGCCCCTCCCCAAGTTGTGAGGACATTGCACATTGTACAACAACAGGTGCTACAAAATGAATACATTTGGAAGTGTTCACAGACTCACAGCTGTGCTAATGTCTTTGCCATTTAAAAAGAGAGGAGAAGAGACAGTGAGAACCAGAGAGTGTTACATTTTCCCACCTTCCAGTAAACCCTCAACCAGTAATTCAGTGAGATTTTTTCTCTCTCTTGTCATGTGCATTTCCTCGGAGGGTCTTGAGGTGCTTATAATGTGAATAATAATCTTGAGAAGATTTGCAGGCTTCATATCTAAACACAACCTTTGCCAGCCTGGAAGTCATATGATTAGATGCCTCATCAAATCAATGGGATTATTCGCATGGGTAGCGTTATCCTCTATTCACACAGTATTGGCCACAAGCCTCCAATGGGGAGCAATAGCAATAAATACCTCTGAGTAGGGTTGCCAACTCCTTGGAGTTTGCACAGAGGATTGGCCTCCTCACTTTCAGTTATTAGAGAGGAGAAACTTTTCTGCACGACCTCAGACTGAGGCTCCTCCAGAACAATATTTGTATTGCTTTTACTCAAATGATGCCAATTTTGTTGAACAGCATTCAAAATCATGGAAGGCATCTTTTCTTCTCTCTAATTTTCTACAAAGTAATAAAATAACTAAGCAAGCAACATTTTGTATGATCTCTTTACCAGAGTAAGCAAATTGAAATGGAAAAGGGAGTGGTTGAAGAAGGAAAGGTAGTGCAAAAGGGGAGGGGCCAAATGGAAGGGGTGTGGTTAGAGACAAAAGGGGCTGTACCAAAGGTAGGGTTGCCAGGTCCCTCTTTGCCACTGGCGGGGCTTTTTGGGGGGCAGAGCATGAGGAATGTGGCAATCCTAGATGGCAACCTTACCACTGAGCCACATGATGACTTAAACTTGCAGATGAACATCAGCTCAAAATAGGGTTGCCAACCTCCAGGTACTAGCTGGAGATCTGCCATTACAACTCATCTCCAGCCAATAGAGATCCGTTCACCTGGAGAAAATGGCCACTTTGGCAGTTGGACTCTATGGCATTGAAGTCCCTCCCCTCCCCAAACCCCACCCTCCTCAGGCTCCAACCCAAAAACCTCCCGCCGGTGGCGAAGAGGGACCTGGCAACCCTAGCTCAAAGCTTTGGGAGAATTTCCTACGAAGCACCAGTAAAACAAATGGGAGCTGCTCACAGGCATACTGAGGTCAGAGACTGTGCCAGGTCCCTCCTCTCCTCTGGCGGGAGGCTGTTGTTGGAAAGTGTGCATGTGCGCATGCGCGCCGACGCACGCGTGTCACGTCTGTTTTTGAATTGGAAGTTTTGCCTCGCAAAGGGCCTTTACCTCTTCGTTTGAGTGGTAAAGCGGCCCTTTACCACTCAAACTAAGTGGTATAAGGCCCCTCGCAAGGTGGAACTTCCGGTTCTAAACCGGAGGTGACGCGCACGGTATGCACGCCCGTGTGCCCATTTGCCCGCTGACCCTCAGGTGGTCGACGGGCAGAGGGGTAAATTGCCGGGGGTTTGCCCGCCACTAGCGGGCACCTGGCAACCCAACTGCGGCTGCACTGGACTTTGGTTTTCAAAACAATTGAAGTGAAAAGCTGAAATTTTATTATTGTTTTTTTCTTGTTTGCAGCCTGCTTTGATGTCATTTACTTTTCCCTTATGATCCCAAACAATCAGGGATGAAGTAACGAGATAACATCACAACCATATGGAGCCAATCGGATTTGGCTACATAGCATCTTCACTGAGGCCATACAAACCACTACAGCCATCAAGGGATGCAGGGAGGGCAGGAGAGAATTTGTCCCTCTGTCGCTATGGCACTCCATGCATGGGTTGCGGTTGAAAGTGGGGCAAAGAAACCACCGTGGGGATGGGGACGGAATATTGCCAGCTTGCCTTGGCAACATGGGGACAGGCTCCCTTCCCCTCACCACTGCCCAACTGGGGAATGTTTTCCCTCCTACTCTCCTGCAGTGTTGCCAAATGTGGCGGTCCCTTTCCACAGGTGGAGGACATTTTCCCGGCCATGGTCGTCCCCTGTTCTGGCTCAGATTAAAAGAAAGTCACCCCTCTGTGTGCATTTCAGTCTGATTTGGATTTTATTTTAAGACAGCCCTGACTGCAAGAAAAGAGTACAAACATAATCTCTCTCTTAAAAGGGGGGCGGGGGAGAAAACAGAATTACTGGGACTTTGGTCTTGGAAGATTTAAAAAAGAAATCTAGGCTGCGGGGGGTTCCAAAGCTTGTTTTCTTTTAATTTGGCTTTAAAAGCAGACATTCCTGGCTGTTACTGTGAATGTTCAACAACTTGTAATAAAATATAAACATTTTGGTCACTTTATATGGGCAGCTCTTTAGGGTATAAAGGAAACAGAGTCTGTCTGTCTCATGCATATGTATACATATCAATGAACACTGGTGTTTAAAGATGCATGGATGGTGTACCAATTTTTAATGTTTGCACTTGCAAAAATCATTATATACTAGGGTTACCAACCTCCAGGTGGGGCCTGGAGATCTCCTGGAATGACAGTGGCTCTCCACACTACAGATATCAGTTCCCCTGCAGAAAATGGCTGTGTTGGAGCACAAACTGGGGGTGGGGCATTGTACCCCAAAACCTGTCCTCCCCAGGCTCTACCCCCAAACTCTCCAGGAATTTCCCAGCCAAGAGTTAGCAACCCTAGTTATATAACTACTGAAATAAACAAGAATGTCCCCTACATTAGTCTAAAATGAGTTCCAGTTTCTAACTTCTCATTAACAGAATTTATCTTTTTCAGGAAAAACTTGTGTTTGATTCTTTTTTCTTTCTTGAGCTTATGCGTTTAAAGTCACATGAACAACCAGGCAACGTGGTGTAGTGGTTGAAGTGTTGGACTAGGACCTGTGAAACCCAGGTTCGAATCCCCACTCTTGTAGGTAACCTTGGACCAGTCACACACTTTCAGCCTAACCCACCTCACAGGGTTGTTGTGATGAATACATGAAACTGCCTTAGATTGAATCAGACCCTTGGTCCATCAAAGTCAGTACTGTCTACTCAGACCAGCAGTGGCTCTCCAGGGTCTCAGGCTGAGGTCTTTCACATCACCCACTTGCCCAGTCCCTTTAACTGGAGATGACGGGGATTGAACTTGGGACCTTCTGCATGCCAAGCAGATGCTCTACCACTGAGGAAGATTATATAAACCACTTTGGGTCCCCATTGGTGAGACATAACTAAAGTCAATAAAATAAATATACTGGGATAACACCTCTGCTTTTATTTCAGCTTCCAATTGGATGATTGCTGGGTGAAACTGAGACAGTTTAAATTTGATTCAGAATGAAATTTAAGTGTCATGTCCTGGGTAAAAGCAGTGGCAATATTATAAAAAATCACAAACATATTGGGTTTTATAAGGTGTGCATCTCAATCTACCGCATCTATTCCTAAAATACAATATTCCTTACTTGTGAAAAAATTCTAGTCTTAGGAGACTTTGACTGTATGAAAATGTTTGGATTGTGAGAAGCGGCTCTAGGTCTACAACACCTCATAGGTTTCCACTTTACGAACAAAATAACTGCTATTGCAATAAATAGGTGCCAAATTTCCAGAAATAACATTTTTGGACACTGTCCTGATGTTTACAAAGCTTTTTTATTCCTCTGAATTGGATGCTGTTTTCTAGTCATACATTTATAGATTGTCATTTTGCTGTGTTTGTTACTGCCACATTGAGATGCTACAAGATTTTGCAACCCCCACCCTTTCAGTTCAAAACATATTCATTTTGATCTTGCTTCTTCCTTGAGCAAATCAAATCAATAAGTAGGGTTCTGCGAACGCCAGCACAGATGCAGTCAGCGTTTGAACATGCCATGATTGAACGGCTCATTTACCTGCAAATCACAGCTCTCATCAGATTGCCCCAATTTTTTGCTCAAAGTTTGGATGAAAGTTATATTGAGGAGCTTTGCTCATGTGCAATAAAGGCTCCTGAAGGGACACCGTACGTCGCTTCCCATTTTGCAGTATCTTGGGCAGGCTGTGCCCTGATTAGGGTTGCCAGGTCCCTCTTCGCCACCAGCAGGAGGTTTTTGGGGTGGAGCCTGAAGAGGGCGGGGTTTGGGGAGGAGAAGGGCTTCAATGCCATAGAGTTCCATTGCCAAAACGGCCATTTTTCTCCAGGTGAACTGATCTCTGTCGGCTGGAGATCAGTGGTAATAGCAGGAGATCTCCAGCTAGTACCTGGAGGTTAAAACTAAACAATAGATACGTATGCTGAATTAACCACTGTTAAGAAAATATGCAGCACCAGCTCAATATATCAAATAACCACTCAATGTCCTCACTGACCCTGTATATATTAGCATATATGGATACAAAACAAACAGAACTCCAAAAATATATTACATGAAAATCAAAATGGTTACATCACCAGGCATATAGTTCCAAAAACAGAAAAATCAAAACACACTGTTCCAGAGAACCCAACCACGTTACAGCATGTCCAAAGGAAGGTAAGGATTCAACAAACTTTTCCCTGGTGATAAGGTTCAATATAGCATAGTCCCAAATGTTCAGTCGTTCAAGGTGAGATAATTCAATAGTCCAAGGTAAGTGAGTATTCCCAAGAAGTATAATTTAAGTTAAATTCCAAAACGCCACCTCCGGATTTGTGTACGTTTCGCCAACAAATGCTTCTTCAGTTGAATGATTTTCAATAAGATGGGTCCATAGACCTCAATATCTAGCTGACCAAACGGTTCTAACTCTCTGAGGGCCAGAGAGACCAGCCCTCAGAGAGTTAGAACCATTTGTTGAATGCCTGGTGATGTAACCATTTTGATTTTCATGTAATATATTTTTGGAGTTCCGTTTGTTTTGTATCCATATATGCTAATATATAGCGGGTCAGTGAGGACATTGAGTACCTGGAGGTTGGCAACCCTAGCCCTGATAAATAAGCTACTTTGGTAACTTGTGCATTATAGCCGATCAGACAGGCTGCTTGTCATAATGCAGCATGAGTGCCACACAGCGGGGTGATGGGTCCCTCCCACCAAGCTTTCCTCCAACAGAGAAAGACTTCTTTCACCAACGGAAGGCTTTTCTTCCTCATAGGAACCCTTTCCCCATCTAGCGTTGCCTACCTCCAGATGGGGCCTGGCTCTCTCCTGTATAGTTGCCAGGTCCCTCTTCTCAACCGGTGGGAGAGGGGGCTGAGCCTGAGGAGGGCAGGGTTTGGGGAGGGGAGGGACTTCAATGCCATAGAGTTTCATTGCCAAAGTGGCCATTTTTCTCCAGGTGATCTGATCTCTATCGGCTGGAGATCAGTTGAATTAGCAGGAGATCTCCTGCTACTACCTGGCAGTTGGCAACCCTTATCTCCTGGGATTGCAACTGATCTCCAGACAACTGAGATCAGTTCCCCTGAAGAAAATAGCTGCTTTGGAGAGTGGAGTATGGCATTATACTAGGGTTGCCAGCTCTGGGTTGGGATTTTGGGGGTGGAGCCCAAGGAGGGCGGGGTTTGGAGAGGGGAGGAGACTTCAACACCTTAGAGTCCAATTGCCAAAGCGGCTATTTTCTCCAGGGGAACTGATTTCTATTGCCTGGAGATCAGTTGTAATAGCAGGCAATCTCTGGCCACTATGTGGAGGTTGGCAACCCTACATTATACTCTGCTGAGATCCTTGCCTTCCCCAAACCCCACCTTCCTAAATTTCCACCCCCAACTCACCAGGAATTTCCCAACCTAGAGTTGGCAACCCTAGGCCTGGAGTTCTCCCAGAATTACAACTGATCTGCAGACTACAGAGATCAGTTCCCCGTGACAACATTGGAGGGCAGACTCTATGGTATTCTATAGGTTCTAGAAGAAATCCCTCCCCAGATTCTCCCCTCTTCAGGCATACCCCAAATCTCCATGAAGCTCCCAGGCTGGAGTTGGCAATCTTATCTATGGATAATATTTAAGGTTGCTGCCACATATGAACCGTAGCCAGAAACCAACAGCAGTTGTGGTAATCTAGCAGGTCACCATGGCAGAAAACATTTGATTCCAGATGTGCAGCCCCTTCTCCTGGTATTTGCAAGTATCACAAAACATTTTGCAGGCATTATTAAATGTTGGTGCAAATAAATAAGATCCCCCTAGAAACTTCTGTTTTGGCTGTAGCCTTCGCAAACTGGCCCCCCTCCTTCCTTGCCAGTGGCTGGGAGCGACAATCTATGGTATGTTGGCTCCAGGACTCTGCGCAGAGAAACTGAATAAATCTTAGGGATTCCAGCCTCCAGATGGGACCTGGGGATTCCCCGGAATTACAGCTCATCTCCAGATTACAGATATCACTTTCCCTGGAGAAAATAGATGCTTTGGAGGGTGGACTCTGTGGCATTGTTCCCCACTGAGGTCCCGTGCTGGGGATGCCAGCCTCCAGGTGGGACCTGGGGATCCCCTGGAATTACAGCTCATCTCCAGACTACAGAGATCAGTTCCCTTGTGGGGGAAAAGAAGCTTTGGAGGTTGGACTCCATGGCATCGTACCCCATTGAGGTCCCTGTCCTCCCCAGGCTCCATCCTCAAACCTCCAGGCGTTTCCCAACCTGGTTTGGCTACCCTACCATTCATCTGCTGGTGGCCAGGAGGGACCCGGCAACCCTAATGACTCTTCACATGCCTGCACCTTGCATTTAAGGCTGTGCTACAGTCAGGATGCTTATCTTGTTCCCAGCACGGCTCCTCTCCTTTCTGTACTTTTTTTTTCTCAAGCAAAGTGCTTGTTATCATTTATTTAATATATTCCTATCCCCACCCCTCTGCAATTTGCACATGAGGTGGCTTCAACAGGAGCTAAAATTATAATGTATAACTAGAAACAGCAACACCTTCAAAGACCTGTATTCCAATCAGAATGGGAACATTTTTGTGTGTGTTTTGCACCTGCAAACAAGTGATTCAAGAGCCAATTCTTTCAGCTGCTCTATTGAGCAGCTGTTAAAACGCTTAGGGCTGTTTAGCTTGGAAAGAAGGCGGTTAAAGGGAGACATGATAGAGGTCTATACAATTATGCATGGTATGGAGAGAGTGGACAGGGAGAAGCTTTTCTCCCTCTTAATATCAGAACACAGGGTCATCTGCTGAAGCTGGTGGGTCAAAGATTCAAACCTGATAAAAGGAAGTATTTCTTCACACAATACATAGTTAAATTGTGGAACTCTCTGCCCTGGGATGTGGTTGTCAGGCCTTTGCTGTTAGCAGGAGTAAAGGCTCTTGACGTGAGTAGGCCAGTTTCTGGCTACACGTCAAGTCCTTGGTTCTCATGCCTGTAAACCCTGAGTACAGTTTTGCTCGTCCTGTTTTCCACAGCTGCATTCTAATGTTTAGTCTTCCTTCCTGGGAATTGCTTATCTCGGGGTTGCTTAGCCATGTTTACCTTCACAGCCTGTAGTGCTTTTAAACATGTAACCTGCCTATGTTTCGCCATTACCAGCCTCACCTGCTTATAGGCAGTTAGTCCTTTAATCTGTCTTTTTGCTCCTAATAAAGTATTACTGCTTCAGAGCTACCTGCCTGGATGAGTTTGCTTATGGGATGCTAGGGACAGATGCCTGATCCTGACAGTGGTGATGGCTGCTAACTTGGAAGGCTTTAAGAGGGGAGTAGACATGTTCATGGTGGACAGGGGTATTCATGTCTACTAGTAAAAATGGATACTAGTCTTGATGCATACTAATCCAGGATCAGAGGAGCATGCCTAATATATTAGGTGCTTTGGAACACAGGCAGGGATAATGCTGCTGCAGTTGTCTTGTTTGTGTGCTTCCTAGAGGCACCTCCCACCTCTTTTTATTTTTTTAAGGTCAGGTCTGATGAAGAGTTCTGGTGAACTTGAAAGCTTGCACATTGTTTTGTGTCATTTTGATTGGGTCTTAAACAAGACTGCCATCCTCAAGGTTAGGGTTGCCAGCTCTGGATTGGAAAATACCTGGAGATTTTTGGGGCGGCGCTTGAGGAGGGCGAGGTTTGGGGAGGGACTTGTAATAATGTGAGGTCTCCTGCCACCACCTGGAGGTTAGCAAAAATAAAGCACCGATACTAAATAGACAAGCTGTGTGAAATAATAGTATCAAGCTCACTAAGTTATATGCAAAAGTGTGATTATATTATATACAAGTGCAAGGAGCCAACAATGATAAGGATACATACATGAATATATATACAAAGATAGAATGTAGCTAGCAAGCTACCAAACAAGATGGTCAGTTACAACAATTTCAACAGTTTCAACAGTTTCAACAATTGTCTTTCAAAGGTAAGTACAATGACTTATTCTATATATTTCTTTCCTGGAGGTTGGCAACCCTAGCTCTATGGCATTATCCCTGGTGACGTCCCTACCCAAACCCCACACTCTCCAAACATATGGTTGCCGATTCCAGGTAGTAGCTGGAGATATCCTGCTATTACAACTGGTCTCACACTGATAAGATATCAGTTCACCTGGAGAAAATGGCTGCTTTGGCAATTGGACTCTATGGCATTGAAGTCCCTCCCCCAAAAACTCTGCCCTTCTCAGACTCTGCCCCAAAAATCTCCATGTATTTCCCAAACTGGAGCTAGCAACCCTATCCAGACTCCACCCTCAATCTCCAGGAATTTTCCCCACCTGGAGGTGACAAATAGTAGAAAAGGCATACCAGGGATTGTGTTTAGGGTTTGGGCAGAGTTTCTGTTTTAAAAATATTGTCAAAGGCTTTCATGGTCAGAGTTCATTGGTTCTTGTAGGTTATCCGGGCTGTGTAACCGTGGCCTTTCTTTTTTTTAATTTTGTACCCCTAGCTCTGTAAGCCACATGTCTTGACCCTTGGAGAAGAAAGTAATAATGCACTTCCAATCCACTTGAACGATTGTTTGCAAGTAGATCTTGCCATTTCACATGCAGTAAAAATCCAGCTTCGAAAGCGCATTGAAAGTGGCTCGAAAGTGCATGACCCAGCCTGCGCGAAAGCGCCCGCAGAGACCGGCTCACACTCTCAGAACTACTTAAAAAAAAATTATTTAAAAAATTATTAAAAAAAAAAAAACTACGATTCCCGGCTCACACTCTCAGAACTACTTTTTTTGAAAATAATAAAAAAATTATTTAAAAAAAAGAAAGAAAAAAAACTACGATTCCCGGCTCACACTCTCAAAACTACTTTTTTTTTGAAAATAATAAAAAAAATATTTTTTAAAAAAAGAACTACGATTTCCGGCTCACACTCTCAGAACTACTTTTTAAAAATAATAATAAAAAGAGTATTAAAAAAAAAAAAAGAACTACGATTCCCGGCTCACACTCTCAGAACTACTTTTTTTTGAAAATAATAAACTATATATATGTATATATATATATATATATATATATATATATATATATATATATATATATATATATATATATATATATAAAAGAACTACGATTTCCGGCTCACACTCTCAGAACTACTTTTTTAAAAAAATAATAAAAAGATTATTTAAAAAAAAAAAAGAACTACGATTCCCGGCTCACACTCTCAGAACTACTTTTTTTTTGAAAATAATAAAAAAATTATTTTTAAAAAAAGAACTACGATTCCCGGCTCACACTCTCAGAACTACTTTTTTTTTTGAAAATAATAAAAAAAATATTTTTTTAAAAAAGAACTACAATTTCCGGCTCACACTCTCAGAACTACTTTTTAAAAATAATAATAAAAAGATTATTAAAAAAAAAAAGAACTACGATTCCCGGCTCACACTCTCAGAACTACTTTTTTTTTGAAAATAATACAAAAATTATTTTTAAAAAAAGAACTACGATTCCCGGCTCACACTCTCAGAACTACTTTTTTTAAAAAATAATAAAAAGATTATTAAAAAAAAAAAGAACTACGATTCCCGGCTCACACTCTCAGAACTACTTTTTTTTTGAAAATAATAAAAAAATTATTTTTAAAAAAAGAACTACGATTCCCGGCTCACACTCTCAGAACTACTTTTTAAAAATAATAATAAAAAGATTATTAAAAAAAAAAAAAGAACTACGATTCCCGGCTCACACTCCCAGAACTACTTTTTTTTTGAAAATAATAAAAAAGTATTAAAAAAAAAAGAACTACGACTCCCGGGATCCCCTGCAAGAGACCCTTGGGCCGAGGGCGAGGCGAGGCGTGCCTGGGAAACGTAGTCCAAATCCCCCGGGCGCCTTCGGTTCCCCCCTTGGCTGAGCGTCACTTGTGCGGGGAGGAGGGGGCGGAGTAGGGAAAGGGGAGGGGGGGAGAGAGGAGAGGTGGGATTTGGGGGCGGGGGCAGCATCCCTCGGCGGAGCCAATCGCAGGCGCCGGGGGCGGGGCCGGAGGACAAGAGGAGCGGCGCGTGGCCCGGCGGCGCGCTTCCCGACCGCGGCTCCAGTGCGGGGAGCTGTTCAGCGCCCAGGTGCTGAGTCCCTCGCATGCTGCTGCTGCCGCCGCTGGAAGCATGGCACTGGGACGCCACTGCCTCCTCGGCCAGGCGCGGTAAGTGACTGCAGAGCCAGAGGTTTTGTGGGGGGGGGGTTGCATCGATGCTCCCTCCCGCTCCACGGCGGGGACCCCTTCTTCGCTCCGGGAGAGGAAAGGGGGCGTGCGGGGGGAGGTGGTTGTGACACCCCTGCGATGTGCAGGGGGTTGGACTCGATGACCCTGGGGGGTCCCTTCCAACTCTGTTGTGGCCATTTATTCATGGAAGGTTTTGCATTGGGTTTGTCGCTCTCTAGATGCACATTTCCCCCCACATTTGGGAATCGTTCTTTGTGATTTGGGGAAGGGGAAGGGAGGGGGGGCATTGGGCAGACCTGGTCCTTCCCCACCCCTCCACGGCTTTTGGATTTGCTCCTTTCTCTTTGATGGGGACCTCTTCGGTCAAAACTCTGCATGGCGGCTTATTGTTTAGTTTTGAGATTATGGATGGGGGGAAAAGTGCATCGAAAGAGTGGCAAATCCAATGCAAAACCTTCCATGAATCAATGGCCTGTGATTCTATGAGAAGGGCGTTATGTGCATCGCTTGGCTCCTGCGCCTCCTTATGCTCCTGCTTACGCACCTCCTTATGCTCCTGCTTGGCTCTCCTTCCTATTACCCGGAGGCGGGTGCAAAGTTCAAGGCGGCGGGGAGGGAATCGTTCTTTGTGATTTGGGGAAGGGGAAGGGAGGGGGGGCTCTGGACAGACCTGGTCCTTCCCCACCCCTCTACAGCTTTTGGATTTGCTTGGCTCCTGCTTATGCGTCTCGTTATGCTCCTGCTTATGCGTCTCGTTATGCTCCTGCTTATGCGCCTCCTTATGCTCCTGCTTGGCTCTCCTTCCTATTTCCCGGAGGCAGGTGCAAAGTTCAAGGCGGCGGGGAGGGAATCGTTCTTTGTGATTTGGGGAAGGGGAACGGAGGGGGGGTACTGGGCAGACCTGGTCCTTCCCCACCCCCCCACAGCTTTTGGATTTGCTCCTTTCTCTTGATGGGGACCTTTTCGGTTTTATTTGGCTCAAGGCTTCCGTTGCATGGGAAGCTCCTGCCCGGGTAAGCTGCAGAATATGCAGCCAGATCAGGACTTGGGGGATTGAACGGAGGCTTCTCTGGGATGGGTGCCACTGAACACGCCCCTCCTAAACTTGGGGGGTGCTGAGCCACCCCCTCCCCCCCAGTGAACCCTCTGCTTGGAACCCCAGTACCCCGGAGGTACCCCTGTGGATAGCCCTGAAGCAGGAAGAGAATCCAGAAGTGTGGTTTTAATGCGAGACAGCTGTTGAGATTTTTAAAAATGGTTTCCTCGGATTGTAAGACTCCTTCCTCTCTCCCCCCCCCCATTCCTTCCTCCAGTTTATAGGGGTGGGGGTTGGCATGATATAATTTCTGTAGATAGGCAGGGATCAGGGAGCCAGCTGGGGGTGGGCAGCTCAGGGCTTGCTATAGCCGAGGGCGAAAAGGCAGCAGGGGTGTGCTTGTGTCCAGATGCCGAGCCTTCGTCTCAGTGAGTGGATTTGACCACTGCCTATTGTGCCGTCTGCTACAGACTCTCCCTGGACCAGAGACAGATGGGGACTGCATGGCAGTGCAATAAAACAGCCAGGAACACACACACCCCCGCGCCCTGGTGGGCTTGTCTGTCGGGGCCGTGGTCTCTTTCCCAGAGCCATTGAATCAGATCAGCTTCCTTGCTTTGTCCCGCATCAGGTGTATCAGGCAGAGGAAGGTGGTGCCCTGTGTGGAGAGTGGCCGGGGAGGGGGTGGGGGACGCGGATTATTGTTGCTTGGCGATTCCTCGGCCTGGTGATGAGTGAAAAGAGGTCAGCTGCTCAGGAGAGGCGACTCGGCGAAGCGCTTCCTTTGGGCGTGGATGATGCCAGCCTGAAGTTGAAGCGAGGCGCATGGCTGCCACATGAGAAAAAAAGCCATGCCGATGCCTCCCAAGGCTCTTCGAGCAGTGGTGGGGTGTGTGTGTAGGGGGGGGGAGATGGTCACAGTAAGGCATGGCTGGATTAATACAGAAGCAAACCAATTAGTGCTCGGCCATCTGGTTTTGTCTGGACAGTGAAGGGGAAACAGGCTCTTATAGATCCAGGGTCCAAGCCTGACCGTGAAGGACATATGGAGGATTTTAAATCCAACAGCTATGGAAGATCTAAAAAAAAAAAAAATTATGCCAATCAGGATTGTGAACAAAGGTGGCTTATTCCAGGATCGGCCCTCCTTTTGTGTGTGTGTGTGTGTGCTTTAAATAATGTCAGCCATTTTTTTGGTGCATGAATGGTTCGGTTTCTTGTGGACGTTCCCCAGTGCAATTCTACTGTAGGCGTGTCTGGTCTTCGGAGGGGCTGCTGGCACCTCAGGACAAAGTGAAGCTGCAGAAGTGTGAGCGCTCTGTTTCTTTTGAGTAACTGGCAGGAGAGGATAATAGGATTTTGTCCTCGACTGGCCATTTTATAGCGGGCTGCTGATCCATCGGGTTGTGCCGGTTGAAAAGCCTCTTGGCTAAGAAAAGCTGGCAGATGAGGGAATGAAGACGGGTTTGAACAGAAAGGAAAACACGGAATGGGTCCAAACAGGAGACCCATCCTTGCCCATCCAAATACTCTGGCAGGTCAGGAGATGAAGTTTCAGATAAATTGCTGCGAATCTCTTAAAGTGCTTCTTCCACTACCTTTGTTTTACATGCTCTCCATGTGAGAAGGGGGTGGATAATCCTCTTTTTACTGCATGCTTTTGGATGGAGATGCTGTTGAGTTGCTATCAGGGGTGCTTAGGGACCTTGAAACAGCTCTGGAGCAATTACAGCCAAATGGCTCTTGAACTCAGTGCTTAGGGGCCACACGGCTTGGACCGGGGCCACAACACCCATGGCCACTGCAGGGCTGACACTCATCGCCTGGTTCTGTTGCAGGATCAACTGGTTCCTTCCTGGCAGAGGCCCACTGGAAAGTTCTCCTGTAAGTTAAGGGGTCAATCCACCCTTGGGTATTACCTTGGGGGGTGGGGGCTAAAGTAGGATAAGGAGCCCCGTGGCGCAGTGTGGTAAGCTGCAGTACTGCATTCGAAAGCTCTGCTCATGACCTGAGTTCGATCCTGACAGAAGTCGGTTTCAGGTGGCCGGCTCAAGGTTGACTCAGCCTTCCATCCTTCCGAGGTCGGTAAAATGAGTACCCAGCTTGCTGGGGGTAAAGGGAAGACGACTGGGGAAGGCACTGGCAAACCACCCCGTAAACAAAGTTTTCCTAGGAAACGTCGGGATGTGACATCACCCCATGGGTCAGGAATGACCCGGTGCTTGCACAGGGTACTTTTACCTTTTTTAAAAAAGTAGGATAGGTAATACAGTGTGGTGTAGTGGTAGAAAAGAGTAGGAGTCCAGTAGCACCTTAAAGGCTAACAAAATTTCTGGCAGGGTATGAGCTTTCGTGAGCCACAGCTCGCTTCTTCAGATACAGCTAGAGTGGGTTGTAGTGGTTAGACTAGAGTATCGGACTAGGATCTGGGAGTCCAAGGATCACATGCCCGCTCTGCCATGGAGGCTTTCAGGGTGACCTTTGGCCAGCTGCACACTCTCAGCCTGATGTACTTCTCAGTGTTGTGGGGATAAAATGGAGGAGAGGAGAACGACTCCCCATTGGGGAGAAAGGGTGAGGTGTAAAGGAAGGAAGGAAGTGAGCCAGGGAAATAAGCCCAGGTGAAATAAGCCAGAGTCAAGGGCTACATTCTTGACTGTGTGATGTATGCTGATGGGTGTTTGTTATGGGGAGGGGCTGTGGCTCAATTGTAGAGCATCTGCATGCAGAAGGTCCCAGGATCAATCCCTGGCACCTCCAGGCGGTAGGTGATGTGAAAGACCTTTGTCTGAGACCATGGAGAGCTGTTACTAATCTAAGTAGCTCAGTGTTTCTCAACCTTTTTTGCTCCATTCCCCCCTTTCACCATTGTCCAGAATATGATTCCCCCCTTCCCAAGATAGTCATAAACTTTATTGAATGTCACAGATTAAACTAAAAACAAACTACAATTTTACAGATTGTGCATAATCTACAGGAGATCACGCTTTGCTGAATAGTGGTCCCAATTCCCTCCCCTGGAACCCTAAAATCCCCCCCAGGAGGAATTCCCCCCTTGTTGAGAACCCATGAAGTAGACAGTACTGGCCTTGATGGACCAATGGTCTGATTCAATATAAGGCAGCTTCGGGTGTGTTCATATGTGTTTCATGCCTAGTCAAGCACCAGTTGCTTCAGAGGAGCCAGGTGCCATGGAGCATCTGCAAACCGGTGACTTGACATTGCTGGTCTCGGCCCAACTCTAGCAGAAGGGACAGATCTTTCCCACCATGGCTGCTCTTTTGAGACCGCTGTTAATCGATGGATGATCATTTTCTGCTGAGCTGCTGCTCTGTTACTCAAGGGGGTTCATTAAAAGGCGTAGGTTGAGAAGTCAGTGGCAGATCGATCTTAAAAATGAGAAAAGGAGATCAGCGGGAGGGGGGGAAACGCCCAGTTGGTCAGTAAAAATAGGGAGCTATCCTAAGCAGGTCTACATAGAAGTAAGTCCCATTTTACTTGCTCCCAGGAAAGTGTTTTGATGAGTGCGGCCTCAACCACCCCTGCCAGTGCTATCCTAAGTGGAGTTGCTCCTTTTCTGAGCCCACTTAGAAGGGCGTAACTCTGCTTAGATTGGCCCTGTTTGTCACTGACTTAGCACTCAATCGTACTAGGCTGCTGTACAGATAACAGAGTCAGTGCAGAGAAGAAGAGTTGGCTTTTATATGCTGACTTTCTCTACCACTTAAGGACGAATCAAACTGGCTTACCCTCCCCTCCCCACAACAGACACTCTGTGAGGTAGTGTGACAGGGTGACTAGCCCAAGGTCACCCAGCTGGCTTCGTGTGCAGGAGCGGGAAACCAACCCGGTTCACCAGATTAGCCTCCACCGCTCATGTGGAGGAGTGGGGAATCGAACCCGGCTCTCCAGATCAGAGTCCACCGCTCCAAACCACCGCTCTTAACCACTACACCATGCTGGCTGAAACGCCATGAAACTCAGGCACAGAAGCCTCATGGGATGCTTCTGTTCCTGGAACTTAGCATTTGGGGCTGCAGCTGAAGGAATCAGATGTCTGATTGATTCAAATGTTTGACTGCTCACGTGCATGGATGCTCCCTACACATATAAAACTAACAGAGCTGTGGGTGCTGTTCTACTGGAAGGGTGTTTTCAACTCATAGATTCTCCTTGCCTGAAATGGTAGTAGAAGAAGAAGAGTTGTTTTTTATAACCCGCTTTTCTCTACCTTTAAGGTGTCTCAAATCGGCTTACAATCACCTTCTCCTCCCCCTCCCGCCCCCACAACAGGCACCTTGTGAGGTAGGTGGGGCTGAGAGAGTTCTGAGAGAACTGTGGTTGGCCCAAGGTCACCCAGCAGGCTTCATGTGGAGGAGCGGGGAATTGAACCCGGTTCTTCAGATCAGAGTCCACCGTTCTTAACCACTACACCACGCTGGCTCTCGCCACCACACAGGTGCAGCCCATCATCATTTTGGATTCTGTTCATCTGATTTTAGGTAGTCACACGGCTATCTGGTGGTGTGGTTGGTAGCTTTTGTTTGTTTGTTTTGCCAAAAAGTTGCAACCGATTCATGGCAACCCCATCATGGGGTTTTCAAGGCAAGAGACATTCTGATGTGGTTTGCCATTGCCTGCCTCTGTGTAGTGATTCTGGACTTCCTTGGTGGTCTCCCATCTGAGCACTAGCCAGGGCCAACCCTGCTTAACTTCCGAGATCAGACATGATCAAGCTAGCCAGGGCTAGATAGAGTGGGGTGACTGGCAGCTACAGGCATGTATAAAACGTTTCTTCATGTTGGGTGTGCTTAACTATCATAAAAAAGTGACACCCCCCCAGCCCAAGAGAGGTGTGACAATCTGACTCCCACTGACTGGGAGGAAAAGGGGGTATACGTATTTTTAATAAATTTAATTTAAAAACTTCCTTTTGCAAGAGAAACCAGGTTGGTGGAAGATTTCACATGTTCTTCTACTGTATTTATTTATTTAGTACTGTCTAACCCTGCCGTCCCAACAAGGAGCTCAGGGCAGCGTAGAGTAGTCTCTCCTTCTTCCTTTTATTTTTACAAACAACCCTATGTGGTAGGTTAAGCTGAGGCAGAAAACTTGGGCTAAGGTGAATGTCAAGGCTGCCTGGGGATTTGAGAGGCGAAGCAAGAGAGGGAGGAAAACTCATAACCTTGTCTGATGCGCAAGATAGGAAAACAGCCACAAAGTCGGACTGGTCTGAAGTGCCCATATATAAAACATGTTATAGTACAGCCCGATCTCGTCAGATCTCAGAAGCTAAGCTGGGTCGGTACTTGGAAGGGAGACCTCCAAGGAAGACTCTGCAGAGGAAGGCAATGGGAGACCCCCTCTGCTTAATCCCTTGCCTGGAAAACCCCCTGCTGGAGTCTCCATAAGTCGGCTGTGACTTGACGGCACTTCACACTCACACACACACATATTCTAGATTGTTTTGCATTTTTGTTTCAAACCAGGTGGCCCTTGGTGATCTTTTTCATATCTTGGTTTTTAAGATAACGTTATTATTTTTCTCCTCAACCTTTTCTCTTTCTTTTTCCTCTGCTTTTTGGATTGGTTGCATTTTTTTTGTTTCCCTTTTTAACGTTGTTTGAGTGGGGATTTGAACCTGGGTCTCTGAGGGCTATGGTTCAGGGCTAGAGCGTCTGCTCTGCATGCAGAAGGCCCCAGCTTCAGTCCCTAGCATCTCCTCCAGTTAAAAGGATCAGGTAGTAGTAGATGTGAAATGCATCTACCTGAGACCCAGAGGAACCGTTGACAGTCAAGCGTAGACAAGACTGACCTTGGCAGACCGAGGGTCTTACTCAGTATAAGGCTCCTTCATGTGTTCCGCATGGGCAGGGGGCTGTTGGGCATTGTTGAATTTTGAGGCAAACAGCGGTGGCACAATGAATGATTTGTTCATGATGACAACTGCTCCTCCTTAATCCGCTTCTTTTATCATGATGTCTGGATTGTTTCTGAGGCTGTTTATTGAATTTCTTTCAGTGTGGGTGAGGTGGTGTTCTGAGAGATGATGGTTCTTGAGCGTATCGGTTTAGGCTTGGTAGCCAAAGCATTCCATGTAGAGTTCTAGCATGGCATTTTGACTATTGGGGGATAACTGACAGAGGGAACTTTGACCCTTGAAAGCTTATACTCTGGAAATCTTGTTGGTCTTTAATGTGTGACTGGACTCGAATCATGCCCTTCTACTGCAGGATCCACACAACTTCCCACCTGAAGCATTGGCATTTGATTGTCTAGACTGTATGAATCCAAATTTTCAAATGTAAGTGGTAGAAATGGTTGGGAATGAAAAAGATTCTGAGGTAGACCTCTACCTGAGGCCCTGGAGAGTCTCTGGCAGTTCGATAAGACAATACTGACCTTGATGGACCAATGGTCTTATTCAGTATAAGGCAGCTTCTTCGATAAGACAATACTGACCTTGATGGACCAACGGTCTTATTCAGTATAAGGCAGCTTCTTCGATAAGACAATACTGACCTTGATGGACCAATGATCTTATTCAGTATAAGGCAGCTTCTTCACATGTCCGTATTATTTTTCCTGACTCAAATTTGGTAGCTCAAACTTCACATTTCTGTTCTCCTATGGTGAATACTCCCCCTCTCCCTTAGCCATAGGGGTGAAGTTGACTTTGGGTGATTTAATATGATCATCTTAAAATAAATCGGCACAACTTCCAACTTAACATTTAAAAATGGTCTTTCAAAGTCTAATGTCAACTTTTGAAATAAAGAAATGGGCATCCTGATGCTAGGGTTACTATGTCCTGGCGCAGCGGTCCCCAGACTTTTTGAGCCTGTGGGCACCTTTGGAATTCTGACACAGCATGACGGGTGCCACCACAAACTGGCTGCCACGAAATTGCCGCTGCATGAGGTGGAACTAGCCACGAAATGGCTGCTTCATGTCAGTCACACAGTGAAGATCCTTCTTCTGTGGTGGCAGCTGCTGCCAAGGCATTTTTTTACAAATCAGTACAGCCAGTCAAATCTCCAATGGCAAAAACCACACCTGGCCACACCCACTTTCTAAAAACACAGGAAAGGTATTAGTGGGTACCATGGTGCCCACAGTCACAATGTTGGGAACCCCTGTCGTAGTGTGTCCCTGATGCTAGTATAATCCCAGCCTAGATAGTATCTTACATTCTGTCAGCAGTTTTTTTTTTTAAAAAAGGACCAAACCCTAAGGAAACAAGAGCATAGGAACAGCACTGGAGTCCATAGCAATGCTGCCAACACCCACCAATCATAGAGCAGCATGAAGAGGACATTCCCTCCCGTGCTAGCCATGTATGAAAGGAACAAACCAATGCAAACACACCCATACATACCTCTGTGATGTCATCATGCCCAGTGTAACCCACAACTAAGGGCAGGAAAGAAACAAAGCCGGCACAGCGTCCTTTTCCAAACACGTTTCCTTTTGGCAGATAAGAGATTCGGGGAATGGAGCCTGGTTACTCCAAGCTCTCCGATGCTTTGATTCTGTAAATCTAAAATTTCATTTTGGCTTGAGGTTATATTATTCAATGCTTTCCTGAGTAGAGTTACATCCTGCTAAGCCAATGGTTTTCGAAGGGCATAACTCTGTCTAGGATTGCATTGTGAGGGTCCTTAGCAGAACCATTTCCCCAGGGCCTTTTATGCAGGGATGTTTCCCCGCGGTCACCCCCGCCGACTGCTTTGGGGCTTCCTTTTGATTATTCCTTTTCCATCCGTCAGAGGTCACCTCACTCACCCCACGCATTTTGCCTGTGTTTTCCAGATGCTGCTTTAGCTAGAATCTGGAAAATATGGGCAAAACGTGCGGGGGAGAGAGAGGCGACCTCTGATGGGTGGAAAAGGCATGCATAATCAAAAGGAAGCCCCAAAGCAGTCGGCAGGGGGTAACCCCGGGGAAAACGTCCCTGCATAAAGGCCAAGGTTGTGATTGACTGCCTTTGATCTAGAAGCCTTGGCTCTTAAATCAAGATAGGGAGCGGGGAGCCAGCTGTGTTTGTGTCTGTCCAGGGCGGAGAACCATTTGCATGTGCTCTGAAGCGGTCTCTTTGGCCTGTGCCGAGACGAGTAACCACAGGGCAACTGCAGGGTGTGAGGCAGTGAGATTGCAGCGCCACACCCAACATCAGTAACTGCTAGCCGGCACTGAACACCATCTTGCTGATTCTCGCCTGTGGCAACAGCGGTCAAATAACAAGCCTGGTGGGAGAAGTTATCTTTCCTCTTGTCGGGGACCAGTACTGGTAGAAGAAGAAGAGGAGGAGGAGAGTTGATTTTTATATGCTGACTTTCTCTACCACTTAAGGAAGCATCAAACCGGCTTACAGTCCCCTTCCCCTCCCCACAACAGACACCCAGTGAGGTAGTAGATAGGGCTGGGAGAGTTCGAAGAGAGCTGTGACTATCCTAAGGTCACCCAGCTGGCTTCACGTGGAGGAGAGGGGAAACAAATCCACTTCACCAGATTAGCATCTGCCGCTCCTGTGGAGGAGTGGGGGATCGAACCCGGTTCTCCAGATCAGAGCGCACCGCTCCAAACCACCGCTCTTAACCACTATGCCCAGCTGGCTCTAGATTCACTTCTGTCTGCCAATCTTTCACTGCACAGGAGGAGTCCGAGTGTATGGAAAGGATGCTGAGGAGGACCCGGGTCCTGGCTTTTCCCCCCTGCTGTAAAGGTGTTAGTGTTCCTCTCGCCGTGTCCCAGAGGCTTTCTAAACAGGTGCTGAGGCTGATCTCGGGGGAACCTGCCTCAGAGGCAACCCCTTATCCCGCTGCGATTGGTGACAACCTGCAATACCGCCACTGAGAAGATAGTAATTGCTTTCTCCAGCGGTTCCTTTCCATGTCTCGGTTATGTTCCTCTCCCCTTGACATGGCAATCTGCCCAAGGGAGAGCCAGTGAGGCGAGGTCTGCTTTTTCGCTGCTCAAGGAATCTCCTACAGCCGTCGCGTCACTTTACAAAGGGGCTTTTGCGGGGGAGACACCAGCTTAGTGTGAACGGTCTCTGGTGGTCCTCCTGCTTTCCCAAAAGGCTTCTCGCTATCATTTTTTTTTAATGAAGAAGATGGTTTATCCACTTTTTAAACCCATTTGTACAGGGCTGTCGATAAAATGGTGCGCCGCAGAGTAGTAAATAGAAATGGCAGGTCCCTGCCTCATGAATAGGGTTGCCAACTGCAGCTTGGAGAATTTCAGGAGATTTGGGTGGTGGTGCCTGGGGAGGGTGGGGTTTGGGCGGGGGAGGGGAGCTCAGTGGGGCTGTGATGTCACTTTAGAACTTCCATTTCAACTAGGCTCTGTGACATACCGTAGAGTCCAAAGCTCCCATTTCCTCTGGGGGAACTGATCTCTGTAGTCTGAAGATCGGTTGTAACTCCAGGAGAACTCCAGGTCTCATGTTGAGACTGGTAATCCTGCCCGCAGAGTTTGCAATCCATATTTCAACAAAGGTAAGAGGGAAGGCTGGTTGAAGATCAATGGCGGTTCAAGTTATTTTGTTGCCCCCAAGAAAGGGAGACGTCCCTTCCAGTGCCCTCCACTGCCTGCATTCTCCTGGGTTACAGAAGGGTTGCCAGGTCCCTCTTCGCCACCAGTGGGAGGTTTTTGGGGCGGAGCCTGAGGAGGGCGGGGTTTGGGGAGGGGAGGGACTTCAATGCCATACAGTCCAATTGTCAAGGTGGCAATTTTCTCCAGGTGAACTGATCTCTATCGGCTGGAGATCAGTTGTAATAGCAGGAAATGTCCAGCTAGGGCAGGGTTTGGGGAGGGGAGGGACTTCAATGCCATACAGTCCAATTGCCAAGGTGGCAATTTTCTCCAGGTGAACTGATCTCTATCGGCTGGAGATCAGTTGTAATAGCAGGAAATGTCCAGCTAGTACCTGGTGGTTGGCAACCCTAGCCAGGAGTGGTGTGGGTATAGGAAGGTATCCCAGTGGTCCCCTGTGTCACTGATAGCTGGGCGTGAGATGAGCTCCTGTAACACATTGGCACCCTCCTCATTATGACACCCCTGGCAGATGCCTGGGTGGCTGGCTGGAGAACCGGCTTGGCAGTGGACGAGTGGGAATCAATGAGGTAACACACACTTGAGCTTTGGAGTGGTATCATCTATTAAAGCTGTTGTGAATGAGGATGGTGCTTATCCTATACAAATGAGCCTTGCATAAAAATGACAGAAGTCACACCTGCATTTCATGGCCATTTGTCATAAGGTTATTTGTCTCCATCTTTCTTCTGTTTGTTTCTTCAAGATCTAATAGCCAAGGTTTGGCTCCTGTGAGGATAAAAGAATCTGCACCATGGGGCTAATGCCAGCTACAATATAGGGTTCTGCACACCCAGAGGAACCCTGGGTCTGCAGAAGAATCTGATTTGTAAAAAAAAGAAAAAGAAAAAGAAAGGGTAAGAACTTCTTTAAGAGCCCCGTGGCGCAGAGTGATTAGCTGCAGTACTGCAGTCCAAGCTCTGCTCATGAGCTCAGTTCGATCCCAACGGGAGTCAGTTTCAGGTAGCCGGTTCAAGGTTGACTCAGCCTTCCATCCTTCCGAGGTCGGTCAAATGAGTACCCAGCTTGCTGGGGGTAAAGGGAAGATGACTGCGGAAGGCACTGGCAAGCCACCCCGTAAACACAGTCTACCTAGAAAACGTTGGGATGTGACGTCACTCCATGGGTCAGGAATGACCCGGTCCTTGCACAGGGGACCTTTACCTTTTCATAAGAACTTCTTGTGCATATGCAGAAGCATTAAAAAACAACTCTGAAGACCGGGAGACATTTGGGGATGATGTAGAGGACATTCCCAGTTTGGGTGGAAAGGTTTCCCAAGTGTGTGAGGACCTGATTTGAATTGGGACCACAGTGCATGGGAAGAGGAGGCTCAGACCTTCCCTTGCATCATTTTTTGGCCTGGGGAGGGTCCTATTTTCCCCATTGAGGTAACATAACTTGTAGCTCCTCAGTACAAGAGCCCCCTCTCTCTGTACACCACAGTCTCTATCTGAATACGACCCAGTCTCTATCTGAATATGACTCTACCTGAAGTGTGGAATTTCAGAATGTGCCTCTCCACCAGACCCAGGGATGTCCCTGGGGAAAACTAAAGATGGAGTGAGGATCTCAGTCTTTACAAATGAGGTTTAGTTAAAGGTTTCACACAACAGGCAGGCTTTCGAGGCAACTGCAAGTCTAACCCTTTCTTCATAGTTCTCTCTCCAGGGCCACAATCTCAATTTTGTTCAGGTTCTCCTTGGCTTGCTCTGTCAGGTTTGCGGGGGAAAGTGTTTCGGGTGACATTTCCTTGCCATACAGTTGTCCTGCTTTTAAACGCTCGACTGTAAACACTGGAAAGGGAATACTTGTTCAAACAAAAGCTATTTCTGGCAGGCTGCTGAAGTCATGGAAATATTGTAGTCAAGTGTCCAAGCCGCACAGCTCGAGATAAGATTGGAGACCATCAAGCAGACTAAATGGAGGGGAAAACGGCTGTGCCGAGAACTAGTGCCTCGTGAGGGTGTTGGGTGAGCAACGCATCTGGAATCTGGGGCTAAAAAAAACAACCCAGACACGGCTCTGTAACGCTAGCAGAATTCTAGCTAAGCAAATGGGCAGAAGTTTTGCTTCATTGCTGGGCTTGTTTGGAATGCGTTTCCTAGATTTTTACTATTGGGAGCACGTGCATTACAGGCTGCCAATTCTTGTTTCCAGTGAATTGCAATAGGCAGAGAGTCGGAATAAAATCAAAGAGGGCTGGGCTCAAGTTCCTTCAGGACCTGCCCTGGCCTGGCCTCAACTTGGGATGAAGACTCTGTGGAGGAAGAGGAAGACTTCTGAAAGGCTAACAAGCCCTCCTCCATGGTCAACGCTATACCTGAGACTCCCTGCATCCCAGAGTCTTTAGGTAGGGTTACCCCTCTGCCTTGTCCGACACTGGAGGCTCCTTGTTGTAAGGCATCATCTCGGCTTTGTGTTCAAAGTGCAGAAAGCCTGCAGCCTAGGGTTGCCAACCTCCGGGGGTAGCTGGAGATCTCCTGCTATTACTGACTGAGATCAGTTCACCTGGAGAAAATGGCCGCTTTGGCAATTGGACTCCATGGCATTGAAGTCCCTCCCCTCCCCAAACCCCACCCTCCTCAGGCTCCACCCCCAGAATCTCCAGGTATTTCCCAATCTGGAGCTGGCAACCCTGCCGCAGCCCTATCCTTAGAGGGCATTGTTCTTACATCACCCGACCATTTAAACGTGACCCTATCCGTGTTGCAGTTGTGTTTCTCTGAGCGGCCCCTCGTACAGTTGGGATAATGTTGAAATGACTTAGTCACAATCTGCCAGCCTCAGAACTGTATTTCCAGTGGAACGGGGAGAACCAATTTCTTGGAAATGACCTACTGGATTAGCCCCTTCCTATGTGGTTGACTCTCTGAAATGGGAGCTGCTCACATAAAATCAGTTGCCATGTGGTTAACATAACATGTAATGGGCTTCTGGGTGATCCTAGGATTGGGGGGTGCTTTAAGATTTTTCGTTGGATGCTTCTTTTCCTCGAACTCAAGAAGAAGAAACACAACATAAACAATTTCTCCCAGTTGGTATTCCTCTGTTCTGAGTATCTGTTGTCAGGACACATTCGTTCTTAAATGTTATATCCCCCCCCCACCCCACACACACATATTACAACAATTCTTATGCTGCTTGTGATACACATTTGTCAGAAATGCATATTGTTATCAGATGCGTCTAGAACTTTTTTTAAAAAAAGCATTCAAGGAACAAGCAAAATGACTCAAACCTTACACTGGTAAGAATAGAGGAAGAGAAATGGAAAGTCTGACATGATAAGAAGGAATATGAAACAAACATGACATCTCGACCTATCGGCTTCTCTGCCTGGTTCATACATTCACTGTGGAAGGAGGTAATGTGAAAGATGCTTACCTGAGACCCTGGAGAACCGCTGCCAGTCTCAGTAGACAATACTGACCTTGATGGACCAATGGTCAGATTTAGTACAAGGCAGCTTCATATGTTCATATTCCCTCCTCTGAAGCATGCGCTAAGCAAATGAATCACTTCCTGTGAGCTGTGCGCTCCGTGCCAATTCCTAACCATGGTTTACATGGTCTTCCCTCCTTCCAGCTGTGGAGGGAGGAATCCATACACCAATCTTGTAAGGTAGGTCATGATCATTAGCCCATACTGCAGGTAGGGAAGACGGAGGCTGAGTGGCTTGCGAAAGGCTACCTAAGTTCAGGGCAGAGTCGACATTCGAATCGGGGGCTTCCCAATTCATGCAGTTCTGTCTCAGCAACTCTCAGAATCAAGGAATTTAGGATCTGAAAGCCTAAAATTTGACAAGTGTATATCGAAACCAGTGGGTGCATCAGTTTGTAGGCAAAAAGTGTGTCTCTTACTTCTGTTCTTCCGCACAGAACGGGAATGCAACAGTTTGCAAAATCCCTCTGTTTGCATGGCAATTAGTTCATCTGGCTGGCAGCCAGGCAGGCTTCACATTGAACATCATTTTATAGATTTCCCTCCTCCGCCCATCAACCTTCTCTAATGATGGTTAACAGATTTTTCATCCGTTTTACAAAGCAAATCACTTTTGCAAACTTTCCTTTGCACATTGGTGGTCCGGGTCCACTGTTGGGGGAGGGGGCGGGACAAAGGCAACTTTGACCGTATATATTATAAAGTCTGAATTTGTTTTTTCTGGGTCAATGACACGGAACTGTGAGGGCTCTTAACGCATTTTCATTGATTTGTCTTTCAAGCAAGTTGATTAATGAATTCATCCAGTGGATCGGATCCTGCCGAGCTGGCAGAAGCGTTTCCCTCTAGTGGAAGGAGCATTCTGTGTGATGCAAGAACCTCAAAGTATCTCCTCTAGCAGAACAGATCTGTGGGGACTCACCCGGTGATTAAGCCCTGCATTTAGAAAATAAGCACAACAGGGAGGGAGCTAGACCAGAGAAATCCCTGAATTGGTCACAACATTTTAAAGTGAGGGAAAGTTCCAAACATGCAATCTTCACCCGTTTGCAGTCTGAAGTAGAACAATCCAAGGACAGTTCTCTATGGGCTCTGTCAATATTGACTTGATGCTTTGGAACATGTACAAAAAATTGGCCGTCATGTTTGTCGTGTAACAAAAACCCATTTCTTCCCCTGACCAACGAGCCTGTTAGTTAGTTATTTGGACGCACATGTTTGGCAAAACTGCCGAAGAAGCTTATAATTCGATCAAAAGTTAAAATCACAGAATAAATTTCAAAAAGCCATCTGGTCAACCAGCTGATAAAACAAACAGAAAAATTGGCAATCTAGGGTAGCCATGCATGACCTATCAACCAGAGAGAGACCAGGGAGCAGAGCCATAAGGCATCTGTCATCAACAGTGTGATGTCATTTCTGGGAAGCCCCAGAAGTGATGTCATGCCTCTAGAAATTCTGTGGTAAAACCATAGAGTTTCAGGTGATTCCTACAGAGGACTGTCAGATGGCCATTAACAAAATTTTTCTCTTACACTCCAAACAGTGGCTGCAAAATGGAACAGGTTGGGGAATTTTCCACTCCCAACAGGGGACTTGGCAACCTTGAGTCAGTCCTATAATAAACCAAAAACCTATATCCTTTACATACCCTGGTCTCGAAGTATTTTGGATTTTCACGGTCAAACCAGCACTTTGAAGTGAGCCCAGAATCAAAATGGAAGCCAGAGTCCTCAAATCAAAGTCGGAGTTATGCAAGCAAAGTGGCTTGTTCTAGTCATGAGCCTGGTAACTGCATTATAGGGTTGCCAGGTTTCCAGCTATGGTGGGAGACCTCCCAGCAATCCCCACAGTTGCCTGCCGGGGACTTAAAGGCCAGTGAGAGAAAAATAGCATCAAATTGGGGGGGGGGGAGGACACACACACACTAGCATTGTACCAGGGTACGATGACGCTTCTGTCTAAAACTGGAAGTGATGTCATGATGGGGGGGTCACTCTAGGATTTGCCAGAAGCTCTCTTGTTTCACCATAGAGTTTGTGCAAATCTTAGAGCACCCCCCTCCAATGTCATCACTTCCATTCTGGCTTTTGCTGGAAGTGATATCTCCACCCACCCGCAATACTCCCAGAGGTTCCAGGCTGCATCCTGGCAACCCTAATCTCTGGTCCAGTTCCAATGTCAAAGCCAGCATTATGAATAGGAATGGAAAAACCTACAGATATGGGGCAGTGCCTGGGGACAGTGGAATGTGGGGAGGGGAGGGAGCTCAATTGGGATGTGATGCCATAGAGTCCAATCTCTGAAGCTGCCATTTCTTCCAGGGAAACTGTTCTCTGAAGTCTGGAGGCGAGCTGTAATTGTGGGAGAGCTCCAGGCCCCGCTTGGAGGTTAGCAACACCACCTCCGGACTCTTTCTAGGACAGGCACAAGGAAGTCTGTTTAATGCATGCATCCACCTCAAGAGTGTGTTTACTCCTTGGAAGGTATGCTGTTCATTGCACTGGGTTGCAGAGCTTATTCTGTCAAGTAGCTGCACAGATTTTGTGCAGCGAGGAAAAACATTTTGACACTGGAAACTAAGTTTTGGTGCAGCTGGGCATGTGAGACGTAAGATGGAGCTTGGCTGTTTCTGAAACAGAATAAAAAAGGAAATGGAAAAGGAAGATCAGTCATGTCTTTCCCCTTTTATTTTTCTTCCTCTTGCTTCTGCTTTATTCTTTAGGGAAAGGTCCAGCGCGTGTGCCTGGTGCTTGACAGGTACAGAAAGCTATCTGTTCTGTGATAGAAATGCCTTCCAATAAACCATTTAATTTATATCAGCATGCGCTTGCAGATTGGCTGGGGAGGGAGAACTGTCCGCTTTTGTACCATGGGGAAAAGAAACCCTGCCGGAATCATGAGCCAGACTTTTTAAACTTTCCCATCAAATTGCAACTGACCTATGGTGGCCCCATAGGGTTTTCAAGGCAAGAGAAGTTCAGAGGTGGTTTGTCATTGCCTGCCTCTGTGTCACACCCCTGGTATTCCTTGATGGTCTCCCATCCAAATGCTAACCAAGTCTGATCCTGCTTAGCTTCCAAGATTGGACAAGATCTTGGGCTATTTTGGCCTATCCAGGTCAGAGCCAGCCAACCTTAGTCCCATAAAAATGAGCTCAAGGGAAGGCCACACAAACTGTATTTCCCAAGCAAGTCCAAGTCTTTGCAGGACGGTACCTGTAAGACTCAGTATCAAAACCATTTACAATCTGGATTCAGATCTGGCTACAGTACAGAAACTGTTTTGGTCTTCCAGAATTACAACTGATCTCCTGGAGGAAATGGCAGCTTTGGAGGGTGGAGTCTATGGCGTTATACCCCGCTGAGCTCCCTCCCCTCCCCAAACCCCACTCTCCCCAGGCTTCACCCCCAAATCTCCACTAATTCCTAACACAGAGTTGTCAACCCTAAATATTGTGCTTGCAGCCCATTTCAGTAGGCTGGATTGTGATAGACCGACAACGGCCACCTTGTATAATCTGTGGGGGGCATGCTTCTTCTTGAGTTAGAATTCCACCCCTGGAAGAATGAAAGTCATGAGTCTTCAGTTACATCTAGGTCTGGTCTCGGCTAGTAGAAGTTAGGCTTGTTTGGAAATCCTTTCTTTGAAAATGAACTGGAATTAGATGTCATTGGCAGAAAGTTCAGACTGCTGCTTGCCCCCTAAGAGGTTTATTATCCCACCGTCTAAATGCTAGCAGTGTTGTACAAGACTTTTAACTATGCACCAAGCTTCAAGTTCAGGTTAATTCCTCCAAAATGAAATATCTCGAGTTATTATTAACTTGGTATCTGCCAGAAAGGTAATTTTGAAGTAGTTCGATGCAACTGTAATTTTTCTTTTTTCGTGTGTGCAAATGAAACGATCATTTCTAACGTATTTCTCATTTGGAAAGTGACCAAGAGTGATTCTTCAGTCTTCTCTTTCATCATGCCCCCTCTCTTTACATTGATTTTTTTTCCTCTTAGTTCTTCTAGAACAAGTGCATTTTACTAAATGTATGTCTTGTCCTGGAGGTACCTCTAGGACTGTGTAGCCCTTCTTGTCTTCTTTGGCGATTAAAAAGGTTAAATTGCCCAGATGTTCCAAACTTTCCTGCCATTGCTTACATCCTTGCCTGCTTCTACCCTCCTCTGGTGCTCTCCTGCTCCCCCCCCATCTGACCACTTCAGTCACTGTATGCCACTTCCTGTGTGTAGTCTCTCTCTTCCACTAGATCTTGACTGCATAGATTCAGCCTCTGATTTTACCCATGTAGGTAGGGTTGCCAGCTCCAGGTTGGGAAATATCTGGAGATTTTGGGGGCTGAGCATGAGGGCGGGGTTTGGGGAGGGGAGGGACTTCAATGCCATAGAGTCCAACTGCCAGATTGGCCATTTTCTCCAGGTGAACTGATCTCTATTGGCTGGAGATCAGTTGTAATAGCAGGAGATCTTCAGCTAGTATCTGGAGGTTCTCAAGAGTATACAGCACTCTTGCTCAATGAAAATTATAAATATAAATTCTTAAATTCTAATAGCCCATACATGTCTAAAACAATATTATAATCAATAGTACCAAAAGCTACTATAGGACTATTTTAATGTGTTGTATTCACACAAATAAAGTATAACACAATACAGATCCTTCCCGTTCTGTAAAAAATAAATCTTATCAAAAAGGGTTATATTCACCCTACAATATCACAGGAAAATTCTTTGAATAAGTCCTTATAGGTACAATTCCAACTGTTGCCGTATAGGCTGGAAAAGAGCAATCCGCTCCCGTTGGGATTGTCTGTGCCTCAATGAGGCTCCTGCCGGAGTCTCCGTTGAAGGATATCTAGTCAATTTCACTTGTGCACTTGATAACAGCGTATAACTTGTGCCAGAGGCACTTTTTATCCCTTTGCTCCAGGGTAAACAAGGTAATGATATTCCATAGTAGAACGGATCAAAATCTCAATTTTCAAATGGAATCAAAAATCAGTAAGAGGACGTGTTTTCCGGATAACAGACACGTTTCAATCTGCTTTCCTCAGCTCTTACATTCCAATGTTCACATTCCAATATTTCTTAATTTCGATAGTTCAGATTCTCATGTTTGACCTTAGTAGGTTCCTAGGAGTATCCATCTGTGGGTTGACTCCAGAGTATCTGGAGGTTGGCAACCCTATCTATACAGTTTGGGCAAATCCCTATGATTTTAGCTCCCCCTTCTGTCTTGGAAGGGGTCTTGTATGGAGATTTCCAGCATGCCTGCACAAGGTAGACCTGCTGCTTCCAGTTTTCTGTCAGTGCCATCTTAAGCAGTGTTAAGCCCATTGACTTCTTTGACCCATTGAAGATGTAAATCTCCTTAGGACGGCAGTGTTGATCTTGTCCTGTATCGTGTATGTACATGAAGAAGTGTGAGTGTGTTTGCACGTGCTTAAATCTGTGACTATCTGATACATACAGGAGACTTTACCTAAGTCTGTGGGTTGACTCGCTTTCTTGAACTATCCATTTATTATTTCTTCCTTTCTGATTTTGTCACTGCTGGAGTGTGGATTATCTGTTGGAACTGATATCATGTGGACAGTGTGCTTAGTGGCAGGAGACTGGTACAGCCATGCAGTAGCGTTACACTTAAACAAACGTAGCTTTTATATGGGTCCACTGCTGGAAACACCAAAAAATGTGTAATTCTATCACTAGACCTGACCAACTCACTAGAATTTTGATTTTGTCGGCAGCCTCCCTAACTGTGAAACAAGGAATTGTGCCCCACCCTGGGGTGTCGGAAACACCCAGTTCACCTGTATTATGTGGCACAGTTTTACTCATTGGGCGAGAACGCCTGGTCCTTTAGCCTCCTTTAATCCCTGTTTCAGCCAGGATTCAGCCAGGATCAAACGCACGTTCGGCGAAATGCATGCGTTCGATCCTGGCTGAATCCTGGCTGAAACAGGGAATAAAGGAGGCTAAAGTGACCAGGCGTTTTCCCCCATTGTCTCTGCATATTTATTTAGATATTCATGTCCTGCTTTTCTCTCCAACGAGGACCTAAAACAGCTTACACCATTGCTCTCCTCTCATCCATTTTACCCTCACAACCACCACTCCGTGAGGTCGTGACCAGCCCAAAGTCACCCAGCGAGCTTCCATGGCAGGGAGGGGATTCGAATCCAGATCTTCCAGATCCTGGTCCAACACTCTAACCACTACACCACTCTGGCTGCCAGTACCTGTCGGATGTCTGTAGGAAGCTAGTCTGGAACGGCAAAAAATAAAACAAAAGTAAAAGCGTGCCTGCATTGCGGAGTTATCTCTGTTCACAAAATGGCTTTGTGGGCCTTTGCTGAATACCCACTTCTTTCCAAGCACCCTCTGTTAGGGGATCATAAAGGCCTTTGAAAAAAACAGCACCTCGGTGCTTTGCACTCAACTCGCTTCGTGGAGTGAAAATGAGGTACGAAAATGCAAATGGTTGTCTTGCCGCGGAACGCCTTTCTCTCGGGCCCCAGTCAACGCTTTCAACGGAATGACTCCCCTCTCCTCTTTCTTTGCCAACCTTTGTGCAGAATATGATTGCCGAGCCTCAAACAAAGGGCAGAGGCTGCCATTTAATGAGAAGAATCGAGTCCCGAGAGGCTTCCGTCTGATGGAATATTCATTAGATGAGCTGCCGGATACAAGAGTCCCCCGACGGATGCCGGTGCCCACTAAATTTGGCTGCGTAGAGAAGAAGAATTCTTAGCGTGAACGGTGACAGGGTTGTCTTTCTCACTAAAAGCCGAGGTGTGGCGGGATACGTTTGCTGAGGCTTGAAATGGGGATTGGGAGACTTAAATAAGGGCTTGGATACAGGAATGAGCAAATGGGAACATAACCAAAGTTAGCGCAGTTCTACTTGTGCAAATCTTATGCAACATCTAGGGCTGTTCTTCCTATATCTTATAGAAAGCAGGGGCTGATGGGGTGGGGGACAGACCTGGAAAAGGGCCCCACTAGGGTTGCCAACCTCCAGGTGGTGGCTGGAGAGCTCCCACTATTACAGCTGAGCTCCAGGCGACAGAGATCAGTTCACCTGGAGTAAATGGCTATTTAAGAAGGTGCATTCTATGGCATTATACCCCACTGAAATCTCTCCCCTCCCTAATCCCTGCCCTCCTCAGGCTCCACCCCCAAAATCTCCAGGTATTTCCCAACCTGCTGGCAACCCTAGCCTCGCCCCCAGCCTGCCTTGGCCTTGCCCCCAAAGGAGGGAGGAAGTGCCTGCCAGGTCAGGAAAGGTGTCAGCGGGTGCCATGATGTCCATGGACACCAGTTTGAGGACCCTTGAGCTAAGTGAATGAGCTGGAATACCCCCAGTTTGAAAGTCTACATCTGCCTTGAACACATGAAGCTGCCTTATACTGAAGCTGCCTTATACTGCCCTTGGTCCATCAAAGTCAGTATTGTCTAAGACTGGCAGTGGCTCTCCAGGGTCTCAGGCAGAGGTCTTTCACATCACCTACTTGCCTAGTCCCTTAACTGGTGATGCTGGGGATTGAACCTGGGACCTTCTGCATGCCAAGCAGAGGCTCTACCACTGAGCCACAGCCCCTCCTCTAAATTCACCAGGTGGCTTTATGCAAGCCTCTCTCTGCCTCAGTCTGCTATCTGCAATAGAGGAATGACACTGGCCTACCTTATAAGCCTGTGGTAAGTATGAGAAGAAGATGCTCTTTTAGGGAAATGGCCACAATGTTTTGCGGAAGGAGAAAATACACTGTACACTTTGAACCCCTGGGGGGTCCTCTAACCTTCCCCACTTCCTGCATTAATTGGCTTATAGTGTCACCCTCTACAGAGGGTTAGAAAAATATGTTCTCTATGCAATATGATGCTTTAGACACATAAACTGCCTTATTCTGAGTGAGACTATTGGTCTGTCAAGATCATTGTTGTCTACTCCGGTAGCAGATGTCAAGAATCTCAGGAAGAAGTCTTTCACATCACCTCCTGCCTGATCCTTCTTAATTGTAGGTGCTGGGGATTGAACCAGAAACTTTCTGCGTGCAAAGCAGATGCTTTCCCACTGAGCCACAGCCCCCTCCTCTGATGCAGAGGCGATTAAAAGAAAATAAAACAAGCACCCAGGCCTGCAAGTTCTATCACTACCAGTAGACCTGGGACAGCTCATTGCGTTTGCAAATCGTCCCTTGATGTCATGGTCCTCAAGTGGCAAGCCAAGCATGCAGGAACCAGCCTGACTTCAGCCGAACAGCCCCGCAAATTAGTTGATTGCCGTTTTTACCGTTTGTGTTACCCAACATTGTGCTGAGATGAGATCTTGGCAGATAATTGCCGCAACGCCCCATTGTTCCGCTCCTTGAGAACAAAAGGTTTTAAGCAAGAGTTGGTGCAAACAATATACTAATTTGCACGGCACCTTCTGAATCAACAGCCCTACTTGAGCAGGGGGAGAACACTGTATAATTACGCCCCCCAAAAAGAAACAACCACAGGGAGAAAAAATACAGATATTTTCCTTTGCAGGGATGTGGAACAATTGGTATAGAGTCACTTATTCTGTACAAGAATGTAAGGAAAGATTCAGAAGATTCTTGCCTCATATTTAATCAGTCCAATGGTCCATTGAATGTGGGTAAGGTTGCCAACCTCTAGGTGGTTTGGAAATTAGCACGGTACACAAAATGCACGGTACACAAATGCACAGAGCCAAGTAGCAAAAATGCAAATGTTAATAAGTGCAAAACATCAAAGACAGCAGTGTGAGACAAATAGACCTAACAGCAGTGACTACACAATGTACACCAACAGCAGTGACTACACAATGTACAATATATACATGGATTATAGAATAACCAGGCAAAAAAGTCCTCTTCTTAAGTCTATCAAAGTTGGTTGGTTCCAATTGTATAATATGTTCATC
The DNA here is from genome assembly GCF_029931775.1 of Euleptes europaea. Classification (NCBI taxonomy): domain Eukaryota; kingdom Metazoa; phylum Chordata; class Lepidosauria; order Squamata; family Sphaerodactylidae; genus Euleptes; species Euleptes europaea. The sequence continues at coordinate 25,476,934 of NC_079328.1, read as the reverse complement.
TGGTATGAATCCAGTGAATATAAATCCAAAGATGGGGGACGGCCGTTTCACCTTGGTTTCTTCAGCCCCATATTATCTCATCCATGTAATGGTAATTCCAGAATATAACAAAGTCCACAAACGTACACTATTAAGCCACAGCAATGTCCACAGGTTCCCAAGTGGGATACTAGCTTAGGCTGCTTTGGAGGGTGGACTCTGTGGCCATTTATGCTTGGTATTTAGCAGCACGTTCCAGGCTGAAGTGCCCCGCATATATATATTTTTTTTTTAGTTTTGCACGCTGAACCATCATTCAGGAAGTGACTGCGAAGCCCTGCGCATACCTACTTCTCATTTCTTAAGAGCCCCTTTAACGCGACCTGTTGTGTTTGCTCCGCCCCCGCACTGAAGAATCCCCTGAAGGAAACATGCAAAATGACAGCCGCACGTTAGCTATGCAAACGGCGGTTGGCTAATGGAAGGAACAAAGGAGCAGGCGAGTGGGGTGTGTGTGTGTGTGTGTAATTTCTCCTTTTGCATCAGGACCATGAATAAGCATTTTAAAGGTCCCATTTTTAAAAAAAACTTTGAGTGAGCATCAAAAGTGACCCTGGGGCATTATACCCTGTGGAGTTCCTTCCTCTCCCCAGGCCACCACCACCCCAAAATCTCCAGGTATTTACTGAACCAGAGCTGGCAACCCTACCCCTGCCTCCCATTCTCTAGGCTGAGAACACTTGATTGCCCGAGAGACCTTTCCAGTCTCGTCCAGTTTCCAGAGTGAGTCTTTTTGGCACAGCAGAGACAGGTTTCCTGGGAAAGTGAATGCTTCCTTTCAGTTCTTTGTAGCCCTGCAGGCTTCCTCTCTCTCTTGGCCTTCAGACAGGCTGCATTTTTAAACTGTTACTATTCAGCTTTCATTTGAGGAGAGGGGAGCGAAAAGCTCCCATGCACTCCAGTTGCTCCTTGCTGCGCGTTATGCTCCGTTTTTAAATTATTAAACATCATCTTACATTTAAAGCAATAAAAAAAAAGTCTGGTGGCACCTTAAAAGCCAACCGATTTACTGTGGCGTGAATGTTTGTGAAGCGGGGCCCATTTCATCAGCTGCATCTTTAGTTGGCAGAGGTCTACACGCACATCAGTATAGAGGGTTGGTGGTTTTTTTGGGTAAACGGTGAGGACAAAAGCCGACAAATTTAAACAGGCCAAGGCATTTCAACACAGAGCCCAGGGGTATCCATGACAAAAATGGAGCTACCATTCGCCACAATGGGCCCTGATGATAATGCTGTCTTTTCCAGCTTTGACATATTAATTTATATTTCCACCTGGAAATATAACCCATAATCCCAATTAAATCCAACACATAAAATACAATTTGTGGATCAGTTCTAATTCAGCAATTTCTATTCAACACCAAACTACATGCAAGGTTGGGTTTTATTAACTGGAACTCCAGATGTGTTACTTGGCCCTAAAAATCTGCTGTACACCCCCCTCATACCAGGAGCTCCAATCCTATTCGTGGTTACTTCGGCAGAGTCTGTTTCATACTACATAGCACCATAGTTTAACGCAAGCCAGTCCTGCTATGCCCTGATACTGAATCTCCGTGATAGGGGCTCTGGCTTTCAAGCGCATGGGCGCTTTAACCTTTGGACACTCTTAACTTCCAGCGATCCTACGGAGCTACGAATCAAGCTGTATCCTGTCTGAACCCCTTTTCATAAGGGATCATCCATGCTTATCATCCATAATTTGCGCCAACTTTTATGTGTCTATCAGCCCTTTCCTGAGCTGCGCCGACGGCCCGCACCAAAGTCTTTAGGAGGCCGGCAAAGGCCCACGCAGGCACAAGGGCCCACAGCGCCGGCATCCAGGAGGCGCATGCTGGCATTTGTGGCCCCAGCACCGGCATGCTAGGCTGGACGCCGGTCTCCGGCTGCTGCCGCGGCAGCACCAAACCTGAACGCCGGTGGAGCCTGCCGCCGGCGTCCAAATGCTGGCAAAGGCCACGGTGGCAACCCGGGAGGCGTTCCCGAGGTGTTATGGTACCGGCCAGGGGGCAGGGCAGCCATTAGGCAGCCTCCTGAGCCTTTTCGGCTCGGGAACACGATCTTTTTTTTAGCTGAGATACGTCCACCTTTTAGGTGGCGTATCTCCCATGCAACCCTATGAGGGTTGCACGTTGCCTCCTAAGCCCAGCGCAGGCATTCCAGTCAGGAATGTGCTTTATGTAACTCACCATTGTAGGATTTTTTCCATTTGTCCGCATTCGGTTGCATTCATTGTATTGTAATTGTCTAGTTCAGACCCAGAGTTGGGAGGGGCTGTGGCTCAGTGGTAGAGCATCTGCTTGGCATGCAGAAAGTCCGAGGTTCAGTCCCCAGCATCTCTAGTTAAAGGGACTGGGCAGGTAGGTGATGTGAAAGACCCCTGCCTGAGACCCTGGAGAGCCGCTGCCAGTCTGAGTAGACAATACTGACTTTGATGGACCAAGGGTCTGATTCAGTAGAAGGCAGCTTCATGTGTTAATGTGTCCTCATTAAATAGTAAATTGTATTGCATGTAATTTAGCTTTTGTCTGAACATACTGAAAACATTGGTGGTCTACGTTGCTGTCCCTTTTGCTAACCTCCAGGTGGTGGCAGGAGATCTCCTGCTATTACAACTGATCTCCAGCCAATAGAGATCAGTTCACCTGAAGAAAATGGCCGCTTGGGCAATTGGACTCTATGGCATCGAAGTCTCTCCCTCCCCAAACCCTGCCCTCCTCAGGCTCTGCTCCAAAAACCTCCCACCGGTAGTGAAGAGGGACCTGGCAACCCTGTACTGGAATCAGAACTGACCTCCAGACTACATAGATCAGATCCCCTGGAGAACATAAGAAAGGCCATGCTGGATCAGACCAAGGTCCGTCAAGTCCAGCAGTCTGTTCACACAGTGGTCAACCACTCTAAGAAGCCCACAAACAAGACAACTGCAGCAGGATTGTCCCATCTGTGTTCCAAAGCACCTAATATAATAGGCATGCTCTTCTGATCCTGGAGAGAATACGTATGCATCATGACTAGTATCTGTTTTTACTGGTGGCCATGAATAGCTCTCTCCTCCATTCATAGGCTATTCATGGATGGCTGCCAGTAAAAATGGATACTAGTCATGATGCATACCTATTCTCTACAGCATCAGAGAAGCATGCCTATTATATTAGGTGCTGTGGAACCTGTAGGATGCTGCTGCTGAAGTCGTCTTGTTTGGGGGCTTCCTAGAGGCACCTGGTTGGCCATGGTGTGAACAGACTGCTGGACTTGATGGGCCTTGGTCTGATCTAGCATGGCTTTTCTTACATTCTTCTGTTACATTCCTGCTGAGCTCCCTCCCCTCTCCAAAGTCTGCCCTCCCCAGGCACCACCCCTAAATCTCCAGGAATTTTCCAAGCTAGAATTAGCAACCCTAAGCCCTAATCAATATCACTCCTCTCCCACTTTTTAGGGCAAAATAACATCAGAAAATCCAGCCGCGGAACTCCAGCATCACAGGTTGCTTTGTTCTAAAGGATGCTGTTCTCTCTCCCCCCCCCCATGTTACCTATGAAATTTTTTATTTATCTGTGCAGAATGTTAGGAAATGTTTAGATAGATATTTGCTTGGCTATGGTGGCTGATAAGCAGGCTTGAGTGGGAAGCCTGCAGCTGAGTTACCACCTGGCCAGTTTTAAATTGGCGTTAGCATTTCTATTCTCCGCCCAGTTGGGGGTTTTCTTTTGCTCAGCCGTAGTGCTAGGCAACAGGCAGTTTTGACTTTGCATATATTAAAATGAGGAGCAGCTGGGAGGATCCCTTTAGGAAAACCAAAGTGTATTTAAAACACACAAACACTTGATTCTGTTATTGCCTTTTTATCCCCTTCACTCTAAATGGGAACACCAGTTTATTGCATGTCAAAAACTAAACATATTGGGAGGTGTGGCTTTTCAGTTGTGTAACAGGTCATGATGGGTAGCCGTGTTAGTCTGTCACTAGCAGTAGAAGAGAGCAAGAGTCCAGTAGCACCTTAAAGACTAACAAAATTTCTGGTCTGAGCTTTCATGAGCCACAGCTCATGTCTTCAGATGCAGCTAGAATGTGATTCCATCTATTCTTAAGTAGAGACGAGTGAATTAGACACACAATGGCAATGTAAATGTCAAAAGCAAGTAAATGACATTAGCAGGTGTGATTGGATTAGGTGTGATATTCAGAGGGTTAGTAAAGGTACAGGTAAAGGTCCCCTGTGCAAGCACCGGGTCATTCCTGACCCATGGGGTGACTTCACATTCTGACGTTTACTAGGCAGACTTTGTTTTACGGGGTGGTTTGCCAGTGCCTTCCCCAGTCATCTTCCCTTTACCCCCAGCAAGCTGGGTACTCATTTTACAGACCTCGGAAGGATGGAAGTCTGAGTCAACCTTGAGCTGGCTACCTGAAACTGACTTCCGTCGAGATTGAGCTCAGGTCGTGAGCAGAGCTTGGACTGCAGTACTGCATGAACAGCGGAAGCTAATCTGGTGAACTAGGTTGGTTTCCCCACTCCTACAGATGAAGCCAGCTGGGTGACCTTGGCCTAGTCACAGCTCTCTTAGAGCTCTCTCAGCCCCACCTACCTCACAGGGTGTCTGTTGTGGGGAAGGTAAGGTGATTGTAAGACGGTTTGAGACTTCTTTAAGTGGTAGAGAAAGTCAGCATATAAAAACCAACCCTTCTTGTTCTTCTTCTTCTTTTTTTTTTTCTTGGGGCCAGAATAGCCCCAGTGGGGAGGGGTGCCCCCCCCAGGCCATCAGCCCACCAGGATTTTTAATGGCCAATCCACCGTCACATTCTTACAATATTGGTCTTCTGTGTTCATTAGAGAGCCAGCATGCTGTAGTGGTGAAGGTGTCAGACTAGGATCTGAGCAAAACAAGGTTCAAATCCGCACTCGCGCCATGGAAGCTTGTTGGGTGACCTTGGGCCAGTCACATGGTCTCAGCCCTGACCCTAGGTAGTATTTGGATGGGAGACCTCCAAGGAATACCAGGTGATGTGGAGGCAGGCAATGGCAAACCACCTGTGAACGTCTCTTGCCTTGAAATCCTACGCGGTCGCCATAAGTCAGCTGTGACTTGATAGCCAAATATATATATATATATTAATTAAAGCAGGTTCCTATTAAAAGTTGTATCTGCCATGTGGTGGGGAGAGGGGGCAGACAGCTCAAAACCCTGACTGTTTTGAGGGGGGGGAGAGATGTCCAAACAGTGGCAGGAGGCAGAGTCTTCATGTCAGCAGAGGATCAGTACAAAGGAGAAGAAAACAGAAGGTAATTTCCCCTACATTCATGGTTTAGGGAGTGTAGGGTTGGGGAACTCCTGCGCCTGAGAAGCAGTGCCCTAAAAATGGAATCAGGGGCATGAATTATTTTTATTGACACAACAGCAAACTCAAAATAGCCCCCGGGGACCACTTTGTTAGAACCAGCGGAGGCTGATGACAATGATTTTTCAGCGAAGCGGGAGATTTTGTCTCTGTCCTCGAAGCGATGGAGCTATTTCATTAGCATTCCCTGACGGTAACCAAAGGAGTTTCAATGCCTTCCTTGTAGGCTAAGAGACAGGACAAGGGCATGTTGGCCTGCTTCCGGGGGCCTGTATTCTTGCATCGTTTATCATCTCCAGAAGCGACCGAGGGCATCCGCAAGTGACCCGTGTGGGGAGAGAGGGGAGGGGGTGCCCGGCATCTCTCCCAGGCGTTTTCACCGGGCACGGCATTTGCTAATGAAGAGAATTGCCGGCTGGTACAGGATCTGTTGGAGGCACCAACCTCATGATGCGTTCGTGAGACTGATGGATTTATTTAGTCAATTTACACACACGCACCCAGCCTTTTGGTTCAGGCAAAAAGAAATCCAAGGCAACTACCAAGAAATATTAGGCATGGAATCGTACAATAGCAAAACCCCAAATCAACCATCTATTTCCCCCCCCATAAAAACCCAAGTAAAACAGCACTATAATAGCGCCACCCGCACAACATAGGGTTGCCAGGTCCCTCTACGCCACCGGCGGGAGGTTTTGGGGCAGAGTCTGAGGAGGGCGGGGTTTGGGGAGGGACTTCAATGCCATAGAGTCCAATGGCTAAAGCGGCCATTTTCTCCAGGTTAACTGATCTCTGTTGGCTGGAAATCAGTTGTAATAGCAGGAGATCTCCAGGTACTACTTGGAGGTTGGCGACCCTACGCACAAGCCGGTGGCTATTTTCAAAGGCTGAATGGATCAAGGGAACACGTCCAATTTGTACCAGAAGGTTTGCCAGGCTGATGCAAACTGTATCTCCTCTGGAGACGGGGAATGGATGGGGGGTTCCATAGCTTAGAGGAAGCAGAATACAGAGATCTGTTGCCCTGGAGAAAATGGCGGACTTTGGAGAGTGGACTGTATGGCATTATACCCCGCTGAGAGCCCTCCCCTCTACAGTTGCGAATCTCCAGGTGGTGGCCGGAGACCTCCTGCTATTACAAGTGATCTCCAGGCCAAAGACATCAGTTCCCCTGGAGAAAATGGCCGCTTTGGCAATTGGACTGTATGGCACTGAAGTCCCTTCCCTCCCCAAACCCCACCCGCCTCAGGCTCCAGCCCCAAAACCTCCAGGTACTTCCCAACTCGGAGCTGGCAACTCTACTCACCTCCCCAAACTCCACTCTCCCCTGGCTTCACCCCCAAATCTCCAGGAATTTCACAACCTGGAATTGGCAACCCTACGTCCCTCAAGTGAGCTCAGGGTGACATTTATCCCTCTCTCCATTGGGGAGAAAAGCAGGGTAAAAATACTTAAATCTTTAGCTGCCCAACCACCCTATGAGTTAGGTTAGATTGACAATAAGCTTTATTAAGAGCAGGGATTGGGATCCAGGCTTTGGGGGATTGAGGTCCAAAGCTTCAGTCACTACATAGCGTGGTGCACATGAGCAGTCAAACATTTGAATCAATCAGACATCTGATTCCTTCAGCTGCAGCCCAAAATGCTAAGTTCCAGGAATAGAAGCATCCCATGAGGCTTCTGTGCCTGAGTTTCAGCCCAGCCAGCATGGTGTAGTGGTTAAGGAGTGGTGGTTTGGAGCGGTGGACTCTGAGCTGGAGAACCGGGTTCGATTCCCCAATCCTCCACATGAGCTGCGGAGGCTAATCTGGTGAACCGGGTTGTTTTCCCCACTCCTGCCCATGAAGCCAGCTGGGTGACCTTGGGCTAGTCACAACTCTCTTAGAGCTCTCTCAGCCCCACCTACCTCACAGGGTGTCTATTGTGGGGAGGTGAAGGGAAGGCAATTGTAAGCTGGTTTGATTCTTCCTTAAGTGGTAGAGAAAGTCAGCATATAAAAACCAACTCTTCTGCTTCTCATAACATCAGCATCTTCCAAAATGGTCCTAACCACTGCTTGTTTGCAAGTATTTGTACTTAAAATAATTTGGAGGAAATCTGCCCCCCTGATTAATCAGAGGGCATGTTTTTAGTAGAGCCGAAGTTTTCCAGCTGAGCCAACATTGCAGCTGTGGTCCATGTCCATCTAACTTTGTGGAGATGATCACTGTGAGGTTAAATGCAAAATGCTAATGGGTTCTGCCAAAACATGATGCAAATAGTTTACATTTCAAAGAGCTTGCTAATGCTCACATCTTCATTATCTTGAAAAACAAAACAGAAAACCAGAGGCTACTTCCAAACATGACTGCAGTGCAGATTCCTCTGGAAGCATATGGTACACCATATGGAATTTTAGCAACCAGCGGCAACCAGCCACGTCCCTTGCAAAAAGGCAAGGAACATCAAAATGAATGGCTTCTTAATCTCTACCTTGTCAGAGTCTTACCCCCCCAAAAAAACAGAAAGTAAACAAAGAAAATGGTTGTAGCTCATTGAAGCTGGCGTATGAAGCTTTTGCTTTGTGGGATACTAGCCAAGTCAGATAATCCCGACAGATGCAATTTTCGTGGAAAAAGCCAGTGACGCACGTCTTTCAAGAGTCAGATGCCCAACTAATATGTCAGGCAGAGATAAGTCCATTTTTGAAAAATGAAATGAATGAGATGTTCTCTAAGGCAGGCGTTGGTGATCGAGGGATCATTGCCTGAGTCGACATAGGGAGGATTTGGGCTGGGATGTGAGGCAGCAATGTTTTTGCTTCTTGGCCTGTCCCATATATCGACCCAAGTAGGGTTGCTACCTCTAGGTTGGTAAATACCTGGATATTTTGGTGGTGGAGCCTGGGGAAGGAAGGTTTTGTGGAGGGAAGGGACCTCAGCAGGGTATAATGCCCCAGAGTCCACCCTCCAAAGCAGCCATTTTCTCCATAGGAACTCATCTTGGTTGCCTGAGATCAGTGGTTAACAGCAGGAGATCTCCAGGTACCACCTGGAGGTTGGCAACCCTATACACAAGTAGGATCCTACTCTTGCAGCATGCCAGAGGATGCGCTCAGAGATCTAGAGGCCTGAGTCTTGTTTTTTTTTTTACTTATAATATTTCTATATTGCTTTTACATCAGACTCTCCCTACAGTTTGCGGCTGAAAATGATCTTTTTAGAAACGGTATTGCTTTAAAACACTAAAAGGTAAGTAAGCTGAAACAGATCTTCCACGCTAAACCTGCATTCATTAGAACATTGAATCAATGCAGAAAATGAAGACTGCAATATTTGTTTATATATCATTGATGCCGATTAATAAATATGATATGCAGAGCCTTAGAAATGAACAGAATAAGAAGCTAGAATCCCCTGTGTTGCCAAAACAATGGGATATGGCCCTAAATTTTATACCTGTTGTTTCTATGGATCTCAGGCTGTGACATCTTTAGCCAAAAAAATTATGTTTAGAATATGCTGGACACAACAGCACTTTTTTTGTAAAGGACTAAGTAAAGTTTCTTGTTGGCGTTGTAATTTACAAGTGTGTGTGTGTTAAGTGCCGTCAAGTTGTTTCAGACTCATGGTGACCCTATGAATCAATGTCCTCCAAAGTGTCCTATCCTTAACAGTCTTGCTCAGATCTTGTAAATTGAGGGCCATGGCTTCCTTTATAGAGTTAATCCGTCTCTTGTTGGGTCTTCCTCTTTTCCTGCCGCTTTCAACTTTTCCTAGCATGATTGTCTTTACAAGAGGCACCTCTTAAACATGCTGTGGGCCTGTCTAGCTTTTCAGTCTTTTTGGGAGGAAGTAATTACTCATATCAGTTTTGTATTAGAATATCCATTGATCTTTAGGGTTGCCAGGTGCCTCTTTGCCATCGGCTGGAGGTTTTTGGGGCGGAGCCTGAGGAGGGCGGGGTTTGGGGACTTCAATGCCTTGGAGTCCAATTGCCCAAGCAGCCATTTTCTCCAGGGAAACCTGACCTCTATCGGCTGGAGATCAGTTGTAATAGCAGGAGATCTCCAGCTAGTACCTGGAGGTTAGCAACCCTATTGATCTTTGAGGATGCTTATGTACTTCAAAGCTATTTTCCTGTCTCCTGGAGACTAACTGATGGCCAATGAAAATGGACTCGGTTCCCTTTCTGTTCCTAAAAGACTTATAACACTGGAGAGGTAAATGCCCACCTTCAGTAATCCAGTGGATTGAGGACTTTACAACCTTATCAACATTTGAATGTATGGCATATAGATGACAATTGCGCATAGCCATATTTTTAGATATTTGGGAACCTTTTATAGATGCTTATCTGTAGACTTGCCTCCTTGGAGGGCTTTAAGAGGGGAGTGGACATATTCATGGAGGAAAGGGGTATTCATGGCTATTAGTTAGAATGGATACTGGTCATGATGCATACCTACTCTCTCCAGGATCAGAGGAGCATGCCTAATATCTTAGGTGCTGTGGGACACAGGCAGGATGGTGCTGCTGCAGTCGTCTTGTGTGTGGCTTCCTAGAGACACCTGTTTGGCCACTGTGTGAACAGACTGCTGGACTTAATGGGCCTTGGTCTGATCCAGCAGGGCCGTTCTTATGTTCTTATGTTCTCCATTGTTGGTATAGTTTGTTATATTTTTTATTTATTTCTGTTTGCGGTAAAATACATTTTAAAATGAAAAAAGAGAGAGAGAGAGAGAGAGCACTTTCCTGGCATTAAGACCCAATGAATAAAATAAGATTTACTTCCAAGAGGACCTATTTAGGATTGCTCCAGAATACATATATCATTCAAGCAATGACAGCAAATGTCACAATGAGATTAAAATCAAATTAAGCGGGCTCTCAATCTATTAAAACCGATTAACACCAGTGAAAACTAGGGGGGGTGGAGTAGCTAAATCAGGGCCATTTGTGTCGGCGGGCTCAACCCCCCCCCCCATGCACAGCCATCATAACATCTGAACGAGCAACCAGGCATGTTGCATGTGCATGATTGTGGATCCTTAGGGTTGCCAACCTCCAGGTACTAGCTGGAGATCTCCTGCTATTACAACTAATCTCCAGCCGACAGAGATCAGTTCCCCTGGAGAAAAATGGCTGCTTTGGCAATTGGACTCTATGGCATTGAAGTCCCTCCTCCCCAAGCCTCACCCTTCTCAGGATCCGCCCCAAAAACCTCCCGCCGGTGGCGAAGAGGGACCTGGCAACCCTATGGATCCTGCCCTTTGCAGGGTTCCCAGTCATGCAGAGATTGTAACACATTGCAAGGTGCATGCAGTATATTGCCAATCCAAAAGATTTAGCAGAATAAAAAACGGGGATGGGTAGATCCCACCCCCAAGTTCCACTTGAATTGTCTTCTGTTATTGGGATTATCCTTGTGTTCTCCCTAGGCTTGCCAGCCTCCAGGTGGGGCCTGGAGATCCCCGCCCTCAAACCTCCAGGAATTTCCCAACCCGGAGTTGGCAACCTTAGCTCCCACACTCCAACAATCTTTTGGCAACTGAAGTGAATTTCATGTTTGATTAGAAATGAGTTAATGATTCAATTACTGTTGCAAATTTCATTACAGTTACTCATTGTGATTTCTAGGCGGGGAGCAAGTGAGGGGTGGCTCTGTGTGTGCACCGTTTCTTAATGCTGCACCCACAGGATCAAGGGCAATATTTATTCATTTAATGAATTGCAATTTCTAAGTGGGAGTCTGTGGACACCAAGGAAAAAACTGGGGGAAAGAATCCATAGTTCCACGCCCACTGCCAGAAACTGCAGCAGAGCAAAATTCCATGTTCATTTTACAATCTTACACATCTTTGATATCCACGAACGGTGCATTTTCAGAAGAAAATACTGGGGGTGGTGTGGTGTGGTGGATTTTGTTGGTGTCCAAATCTGAATTAGGGTTTCCAGTTTCTTGTCAGGGGTGGGAAATGCAGAAATGCAGTTCTGCAGCCTAGGAAAACACGGTGCAACTGTTTTATTAATTAGTGGAATAACTTTAACTTTGCAACATTTCCTCTGTGTCCATGGAGATTTTACAATTAAGGGAACTTAGGAACCTTGGCAGAACAATGGTACTTTATTTCTTTAATTGCAATAACACTGTAACTTTGATATACCCCTGTGGATACTTGGGAAACAATTGGGGATTAAGTAGGTGATGTATATTCTGCAGACAGGTTTGTTGAATTAAGTAGCCGGCCTAGGGAAATGCCTTTACCTAGTCTCTGAAAAAAGGAAAGTGCAGAAGAAAGGCAAATCTCTGTGGCAAGCAGATTCCATATTGTCAGGCGGGGCAACTACTGAAAAGACCCTACTCCTAGTAAATGTATGAAACCCTGGTTACAGTTCCATCATTAGCAAATCACAACGGTGGTGGTGGGGGATGGACACATATGTGTCCCCTGAGGTTCTTTGAGGCCAGATATTAATTCTCTTCGTTATCCACTGAGGTATAGTAATCAGAGTGTCAGACTGGGAGACCCAGGTTCGAATCCCCATTCTACCATGGAGCTTTGCTGGTGACCTTGGGCCAGTCACACACTCTCAGACTAACCTACCTAACCTCCCTCACAGGGTTGTTGTGAGAATGAAATAGGCTTGCCAGGTCTCCCCGTCAACTGCCCTTGTATGGATAGCCCTACAGGTATTTGGGCTAGGGTTGCCAGGTCCCTCTTAGCCACCAGCGGGAGGTTTTTGGGGCAGAGCCTGAGGAGGGTGGGGTTTGGGGAGGGGAGGGACTCCAGTGCCATAAAGTCCAGTTGCCAAAGTGGCCATTTTCTCCAGGTGAACTGATCTCTATCGGCTGGAGATCAGCTGTAATAGCAGGAGATCTCCAGCTAATACCTGGAGGTTGGCTAATACCTACCCACCACTATTTTGTATCTGCAACAACTGTCTTGCAAGGTATGTTAAGCAAAGTGATAGTGAGTGGCCCAAGGTGACATAGTAAGTTTCAAGGCTGAGCAGAATTTGAACTCTGGTCTCTCTGGTCAAGCCATTAGGGCACACTGACTTTCACTCTGGATGTCCCCAAGGCAGGAATGTTTATCTTCTAGTGGCTTGGAGGGATGAGATTTAGACAATATATTTTGATTACATTTCTCTTCTGTTGTTGAACTGCTCCATAGGTTGTTAGTATGGAGTTGTGGAAAGAGAACAGGACATGGAGATCTAGAGTCAGATTATCCATGGGCCATGCGCAATGGTAGTGATTGTAAACTATGGACAGTGGTCTTGGACCAATAATTGTCTCTCATATTTAGCTTGCTTCACTGGGCTGCTGTGGTAATAGAATGGGATTATCGCCCATGTGTGCTAGGAGGAAGTATGGAATTAAAAAAAAACTTAAAGAAGTACAATTATATCATTTCTTGCACTTGTATATTAAATTAATGTGTCTAATAGTGCAATCCTAAAACACAGTTATACCCTTTGGAGCCCATCAGCTTCAATGGATGTAGAAGAGTGTAACTGTTTAGGATTGCAGGGTGACTGTACAAACCTAGGAATGAAGGAGCAGGTTGAAAGGAGAAGAACAATGCCCGTTCCTGTGGGTGGGAGACAATTTCTTGCCCTGGTTTCTTTTCCATCCCTCATTCCTTTCAAGCTCATTCTGTTTATTTTTGGATGGCTCCGTTTGCCGGCTTTTGCTTATCTTTCATCTTTGATTTCTGTATAACCACCTTCTCAGGCTTTTGTGTCCTGCTGGTTGTCTGTTGCTGCTCATTAAACTGGGTTTTTTTTCTCGCTTTCACATGCTGCTGCTTTTTCTCTTCTTGCTCCTTTATTTACAGAATGCATTCTTGGCTAATGCTTGGCCAATTGATTTTCATCCCCATTTAAAAAACAACATGTCGTTCATGATCTATTCATTTCTGCTAGCCTACAGCAAAGTTTCTATGTTGTGATTGCCGCTTTGGCAACTGGACTCTATGGCATTGAAGTCTCACCCCTCCCCAAACCCCACCCTCCTCAGGCTCTACCCAAAAAACCTCCCACCGGTGGTGATGAGGAACCTGGCAACCCTAAGGTGAACTGATCTCTATCGTCTGGAGATCAGTTGAAATAGCAGGAGATCTCCAGCTAGTACCTGGAGGTTGAGTACAGGAGCGACACAAAACTTGTTCAAAGTGCAAAAATATTCTATTAGCAAGCTACCTAATTTCAACAAGTCACAATGTACAATCAGTGCAAAAAATCCTATCAAATCTCAATATGTCACAATATAATGTACAAACAATGCAATAAGTCCTATATAAACAGGGTCATGATAAAATATGGTTTCTTCATAGATGTCTTACTGATGCATTTCATGAAAAAGATGAACAGGGGGATACGGCCGTTTCAAAATTCTTCTGTATAATTCTTCTTCAGGCCCCAAAAGTATCAATCTTATTCAAGCTTCAATAGTACATGACTGCACTTAGATAGCTGCTTTATCCCTATGGGGAACAAGACAACTATCCTGAATATCTAAGTACAGGACTTATTGCATTGTTTTACATTATATTGTGACATATTGAGATTTGATAGGATTTTTTGCACTGATTGTACATTGTGACTTGTTGAAATTAGGTAGCTTGCTAATAGAATATTTTTGCACTTTGAACAAGTTTTGTGTCGCTCCTGTACTCATTTTCGAACTGTTCAGTAACAGTACAGTGGTGTCTGCTTTTTCCACTAGTACCTGGAGGTTGGCAACCCTGCCCTAACTACTCCCTTACACCCAATATCCCCCTTGCTTCAACCACCAACTACAGCCCCACACTTTCTAGTCACTGCAAATCTACTGCTGCTGTTGGGCAGGAGGGTGGACAAATATATTCTCACTTGCCATAATCCCAGGCCCTTCGCTGATGCCACAATCTCCAGGTAACATGCTTCAAAAAAAATTTTTTTTTAAATCTGTTCATTAATTTCTTATGAGTTTCCCCTCGCACATAATTACAGGAGTGAATTTTAAAGACTCAATCATCTCAGAGAAGAGCATGACATCCTCTCCTGGAGGCATTCATTTGGGCAACAAAAGCCAAACCACATCATTCCCTGGGCTTTACAATCTCAGCATGATAGCTCCCAAAGACTTTGCTACAATTGGTATTGTTTGTTGGGCTTCTGTCCTGTCAGATGTGAATTATGGCATCCTAGTTTCCAGGAGGAGAAAATGGTAAGAGGTTTAAAAGCAGCGGCTAAACTCTTCACATAAACCCTTGTCATAAGTGTTTTAAACACTTCTAATGCAATGCCTATTCCTTCCATTGCCCATCAAGCCATAGGGTTGCCAGGTCCCTCTTCATCACCAGTGGGAGGTTTTTGGAGCGGAGCCTCAAGAGGGCAGGGTTTGGGGAGGGGAGGGACTTCAATGCCGTAGAGTCCAATTGCCAAAGCAGCCATTTTCTCCAGGTGAACTGATCTCTATTGTCTGGAGATCAGTTGTAATAGCGGGAGATCTCCAGCTAGTACCTGGACGTTGGCAACCCTATCAAGCCATCATAGAGTTATCAACTCCAGTTCAGAAATTCCTGAATCAGAGTAGGCAGTGTTGCCTTAGATGGACCAATGGGCTGATTCAGTATAAATCAGCTTCATATGTATATACTGCTAAACCTTACTCTGTTGCTCCTTATCTGAACGTACCTGCCATTTACGCCTCTGTTTTTTTTCTTTCTTTCCTTATGAATTCTTGAGTGTTGGAAAGCATGTGGGTGGTGTTCTGCCTTTGTAAGGACGGCTAGTGATAAAACGCTAACAAAGTTGTCTTTCTGCCCACTATTTCATGTAGCTAATAGCTTCATTGTTAATCCAAAGAGAGCAGTACTTGATTCTTCTCCACAAAACATTATTTTATTTTATTTTTTAATGAAGGAGGTAAGGGCAAATTGGAACTTCTTGTCTCTTTGAGCAATGTTTCCTCTTCAACACCTTCTTTGACTTAACAGTATTATTTTAAAAGCTTTTTTGCTTGCCAGCGGAGGGACAAAGCCAAGGGGAGGGGGAGAGATTGTATGAGGCTCGAAAATGAGAATCTAAATATAGCACACATCTAAAAGGGAGCTTTGCTGATTCTTTGCCACCCTTTCCCTTCTATAAGCTGGTTTTGGCGGTGATAATGCTTGTAGGCATTTGCTTTCTGGTTGTGAAAGGAGCTAATTTGTTCCAATAAATCCACAAAGGGAAAGGGGACCTTTGGGGGAAGGGCTGCTTTTTCACAACACCCCCCCCCAGTCTCGATCAAGTTGTTTTGCCTCAAGGAATAGCTGCCCCACATGAAACCAGAGCCACACCCCAGCATCCTCTTCAACATTGCTAGGGATGAACATATGAAGTTGCCTTATATGGAGTCAAACCATTTGTCTGTCTCAGTCTATTCTGATCAGTAGCTGGTCTCCAAGGTCTCTAATCAAGGATGTATGCATCATCTCCTACCTGTTAAGAACATGAGAAAAGCCCTGCTGGATCAGACCAAGGCCCATCCAGTCCAGCAGTCTGTTCACACAGTGGCCAACCAGGTGCCTCCAGGAAGCCCACAAACAAGACAACAGCAGCAGCACCATCCTGCCTGTTCCACATATATTTGGCATGCTCCTCTGATCCTGGAGAGAATAAGTATGCATAATGACTAGTATCCATTTTAACTAATAGCCATGAATACCCCTCTCCTCTATGAACATGTCCACTCCCCTCTGGCAGCCGTCACCACATCCTGCGGCAGGGAGTTTCACAATGTAACTATGCTTTTCGCTGGAGGTGCCAAGGATTGAACCCGGGACCTTCTGCTCATCAAGCAGATGCTCTGCCACTGAGCCATGGCCTCACCCTGATGGGTACCTCTGGGATTGTATTGGCCACCATAAATATATTGATTGATTGTGAAGTTGGCCGTGATTAGTGGGGGGTGTGTGTGGCAGACTCAGTACAGAAAGCAGGATTTTTGACTCTGGGTTCCAGCTTGGGTCTCAGAGAGAGAGGGGGGAAAGCATCCAAGTCGAGCCAGTCTTGCTTCTCCTCACTGGTCCGGCTATTTCTAGCCTCTCCTGGGAGGAGGACTTGGGCAGAGTGGTGCAATAACTCCAGCAATAACTCTTTCCTTCCCTGCGGGTAGGGCTACTTCCACCTGGCGATGATTCTCCATGAAGCTGTCATTGCCACAATGAATGCACAGGTATTTGCAGGAGCAATGGAGCATCCACGGGACAGTGTCCCCATTTCTTTGCTTGTCTTGGCTTAGGGTTGCCAGGTCCCTCTTTGGGGAGGGGAGGGATTTCAATGCCATAGAGTCCAATTGCCACAGCGGCCATTTCCTCCAGGGGAACTGATCTCTGTAGGCTGGAGATCAGTTGTAATAGCAGGAGATCTTCTGCTATTACCTGGAGGTTGGCAACCCTACCTTGGCTCCACCCATACTCATGTTCCTCCACCCCAGAGGACTTTGTGGGACTTAAAAAATATAAGCAATTGACATATAAAAAGTAAAGGTCCCCTGTGCAAGCCATTCCTAACCCATGGGGTGACGTCACATCCCGACGTTTACTAGGCAGACTTTGTTTACGGGGTGGTTTGCCAGTGCCTTCCCCAGTCGTCTTCCCTTACCCCCAGCAAGTTGGGTACTCATTTGACCAACCTCGGAAGGATGGAAGGCTGAGTCAACCTTGAGCCGGCTACCTGAAACCTACTTCCGTCGGGATCAAACTCAGGTTGTGAGCAGAGCTTGGAGTGCAGTACAGCAGCTTACCACTCTTCACCACAAGGCTCCTAATTGACATATAACTGCAGCATAAAAGGTTGTCCTATGGATGTTGCCTAATGCTGTAGCTATATGTCAGTAGTTCCCAAACTTTTCGGGCCACCGCCTCCTTGGTTCCACAAACTTAACCCCAGCACCCCCCTACCCTATCCTATTAAAAAGCATTATTCAAAATAGGGGTTTGCGTGACGCACTAAAGAAGATAATAACAGTAAAATTTCAAAACAGTAACAATTAATTGCACATCTATTCAAAATCAAATTAAAACTTTTTAGTTGAAATTTATTCAACAAAATGGATTAACTTGATCCAGTGATACCAGCTCTTCAAAGTCTGGAAAAAAATTCTGATAGTTTCCACCAAATTTGCCAGCATGGTGCCATACTCACACAGATCGCTACTTACACAAAAACTCCAACCACCACCCCCGACAGAAAAGAGGAATAATCAAAACATTAATGGACCGTGCAAGACGGATCTGTGAACCACAGTTTCTCAAGGAAGAAACTAACCATCTAAATCACGCACTGCTAGCAAACGGCTACTCCAAGAATGAAATCAGAAGGGCCATTGAACCAAACAAAAATCAGAAAACTCAAGAAAAACAGTCTCCCATAGGAAAGGTATTCTTGCCATTTATTAAAGGAGTCACTGATAGGATGGAGAAACTTTTGAAAAAACATAACCTACAAACAGTGTTTAAACCCACCAAGAAAATACAACAAATGCTACGATCAGCAAAAGACAAAAGAGACCCCCTCACCTCTGCAGGAGTATATCGTATACCTTGCAGCTGTGGAGAAGTTTACATCGGGACCACAAAACGCAGCATACAAACAAGGATAAAAGAACATGAAAGATACTGCAGACTTGGCCAACCTGAGAAATCAGCAGTGGCTGAACATGGACTGACACAAACAGGACACAGGGTCTTATTCCAAGACACTGAAAGACTGGACAATTCTACCAACTATTTTGTCAGATTGCACAGAGAAGCCATTGAAATTCATAAACATCAGCACAACTTTAACAGAAAAGAGGAGAGTTTAAGAATGAATAAGGCTTGGCTTCCTGCCCTGAAAAACCTCCAGACAAAGACAACATTCAACAATAGCCATACAGATTAGTTTTGGATTACACAAATTAACAGATCACTTCAGGATACAATGGTTCCATATTAACATACCATACCCTCATTAGCACATTATCTTGATACTTACAGGACAATACTTTTGCAGGACAATACTCAGCTCAAACCCAACCCCTTTCTGACTATATATTACTCTTCCTACACCCTTGACACTGAGAGACACTGTCCTTCAGTGTTACTACTCTGAAGATGCCTGCCACAGTTGCTGGCGAAACGTCAGGAAAGAAAATTCCAAGACCACGGTTACACAGCCCGGATAACCTACAAGAACCAATGGTGCCATAGCTTGATATATTTTAAATTAGTGGACAACACGGTTGAAGGGGCCCACCTCTAGAGCCCCCCTGCTGCCCCCTTGCCTCTTAGTGCCCCCCTAGGTAATTCCACTGCCCCCCAGGGGGTGGTACCGCCCACTTTGGGATCCACTGCTATATGTCAATAACCATTTGGGGGGCAGGGGGAGTCTGAGAAGGCCCTCTGTGGCACAGGGGTGGGGAACGGTGTCTTTGGGGGACTAAAACATGGGAAATGGTGCTGGCGTAGGTGGAGCCTTGCAAAATGCACACCCTCCCCTCCAATTGATGTGCAAAGGTGCTTTGACTTGGGTCTTTCCCAACAGATCGTATCAAACCAGGTTTGGGAAAGATCATAGCAATGTGGGGGGAGATATGGATAGTGAACCCTTAAGGGAGAACATTTTATATTCTAAAAAACCCATACCCTACCCTGTTCTGGCTTGAATGCCCAATTAAAGCACATGGAGATAAAGGACATCATTTGGTAAATATGTGGAAGGAACCGATTTATGGATTTGAGGAGCTTCTTTTGGGTTGCGAGCATATACATCCAAGGAAGCGTGTTCTTATTTTTAAAAAATTTTTTATTACATCTTAAATAACAGTACATTTTAGTATAATATCTATCCTGCATCCAGCTTTCTTGAAGTACATTGACTTTAAAATTAAATGCAAAAAGTGAAGCAGGATACAAGGGTGTGGAGAAAGTTCTATGGAGAATAGTTTCATAGGAGAAGGGGGAGGGGAAGAGGATTTTTTTTTATCATTATTATTTAAAAATGCCAAATCCAGCACATTGTTAGACTGTGTACAAGTGTGTTCCTAGGAAGAATGTGTGTGTTTGCTTTGTTATACAGGAAACGTCAACTAGAATTAATAACCCAAAACGTTGCCGAGAGGTAATGTAGCCTTCCTCTTTCACAGCTGTCAAAAGGCATTGTTCATGTGCAAGTAACATCAGAAGATGCACATGTCCCTGATATGTCATGTCATATGGGATCAACTTCGGGGTCAACTTTGGACTGTGAAATTACATGTTGTATTAACAACTACAGTGAATCTGATGCGGTTTCCACAGCTTTGTTGAAAGCTCTACGTTTGCGGTCAGAAGTGACCCTTATTGTATGCCAAGCTTCCCCCTCCTCCAATCCCTGCGTCTCCGTACACCACGTACTTTCCTGCAGTAAGGAGGCCGGTTGTTCTACTGCGGGCCACCCCTCCACTTCCGTTGTGCTTTTTTCTTTTTCCACTGCAGTGGTTTTGCTAAAAGGTTCCTGGAGTCTACTGAGACCCTGGTTAAGTAAATAGAGGAAAATGCTGCATATCCAAGACATGTGTGTGTGTGTGTTAAGTGCCGTCAAGTCGCTTCCGACTCATGGCGACCCTATGAATGAAAGCCCTCCAAAATGTCCTATCTTTGACAGCCTTGCTCAGATCTTGCAAATTGAAGGCTGTGGCTTCCTTGATTGAGTCAATCCATCTCTTGTTGGGTCTTCCTCTTTTCCTGCTGCCCTCAACTTTTCCTAGCATGACTGTCTTTTCCAGTGACTCTTGTCGTCTCATGACGTGACCAAAATACGATAGCCTCAGTTTAGTCATTTTAGCTTCTAGGGTCAGTTCAGGCTTGATTTGATCTATAACCCACGGATTTGTTTTTTTGGCAAGACATATATCCAAGACATATTAACAGTGAACTCCCATATAGTAACTCCAATCTAAAGCCATTGATTTTGGTGGCTTTACAGCCCGTTCCTGAGAATTGGGCCGAAACTCTTTAGGAGGCGGCGTGACCTCGCCGCCAGCGTAAGTAAGTGTAATTGCGCGATTACACGTACTTAAGCTGGCGGCGAGGCCAGTCCCGCCGGCGGGTGAGCGTTGCGGGATCGCGCCTCGCCCCTCTGCCGGCGCAGCCTCTCTGTGGCGCCGGCAATGGTGTAGAGAGGCCGCGCCGCCACAGGGGGGCGGGGCGGGCCAGGGGGAGGAGCTGCCGGTTAGGAGGCTTCCTATCCCCTTTCGGCCACTTCCGCTGGCGCCGGGAATGGCGGTGCTGCACCTGCAGCCTCGCTGTTCCCTATGGGGCAAAAGGCCCCAGTTAAACAAAACAAAAACAAAAAACCGTGAAAGGGCTTTTTTGTTTGTTTAACTGCATACGGGAATCGGCTTAGGAAGAGGCGCCGCTGCGCCTCTTCCCTGCCATCCCCGTACACCTCAGCTCAGGAATGGACTGTTAGTCTGCATAGAGCTGTACTGAAAAGGATGCATTACTTAAAAATCATGCTCTAGACTTACACATAAAACAAATAACTGCATAATATTATTCTGGAGTTAAGGTGATAATCTCTCAGTTTTGTTTGTCTACTTTTGTAGGAGGTTGGACCTTTAAAAAATGGCTAGAGAAAGCCCTTATATTTCCTTAAGACTATATACATAAAATGAAGAACTGTGTTGTGGAGTTGCAACTGAACCCCCTCTTTGGGGCACTCCAGGCAAGAGGCAAGCAGGGTTGCTTCACCGTTGCCTTCCTCTGTGTAGCAACCCCAGTCTCACTTGGTGATCTCCCATCCAATTGTTGACCATGGCCGACCCTGCTTAGTTTCCAAGTGGCAACAAAGGTCAAGCTAAGCTGGGCTATTCAGGCTGCTTAAAGAGTCTATTTGTTGTCACTGTAGGTTGATATAAGGATGTATTAACCATTTGGTACCAAATTGCTACGAGTTTGTGTTCAAAAACTGCATGAAAGTACCAGTATTTGAGAGAAGGTGTGGTTAGCCGTCCAAGATTTGATCATTGGAGGGCCGAACCTCCAAGAATATGCAATTATCATCAACTTTGCAGGCACAGGCATGTAACTTATTTTTTTTTGCTAGCAGATGTTTTCCTTATGTCAGTTACCAGGTGGCTATTTTTGCGTTATCATCTTTTAAAATCAGAAAAAAATATTTTACTCACTAACCTTGATAGACACTTGGTTAAACTGTAGTTTTAGGTGCTGTTCTGAATGTAACCCACTTTGGCCATTTTGTATTTTATAGTTTCATAGTTTTGTGGTAGAACATCTGTTTGGCATGCTTGGCATGCAGAAGGTCGCAGGTTCAATCCCCGGCATCTCCAGATAAAAGGACCAGGCAAGCAGGTGATGTGAAAGACCTCTGCCCGAGACCCTGGAGAGCCGCTGCCGGTCTGAGTAGGCAATACTGACTTTGATGGACCGAGGGTCTGATACAGTATAAGGCAGCTTCATGTGTTCAACTTTGGGAAGGGCCGTGGCTCAGTGGTGGAGCATCTGCTTGGCATGCTGAAGGTCCCAGGTTCGATCCCCGCATCTCCACTTAAAGGGAGTAGGCAAGGAGGTGATGTGAAAGACCTCTGCCTGAGACCCTGGAGAGCCACCATCGATCTGAGTAGACAATACTGACTTTGGTGGACCGAGGCAGCTTCAAATGTGATCTCACATGTTTTTGCTTTTGATTTAATGCTTATGACCATGTGGTTACAACAATAAACTTAAAGTTAAAGTTAAACAATTAAAAGAGAGATCCAGAAGGCCATATCTTCAGAAGAATGGGACCAAATGAAGTTCAAGAGGAGGTCATTTCCAGGGGAAACAGGATTAATGGACTATACATCCCACTTTGGCAGGTATGCTTGTGTGTGATGCCTACTGGATCAGACTAGTGGCCTTATTTGCTTTTATACACTTTATCTTATGCCAATAAAGGCTACTTGACTTGACTTGACCAGTGGTCCATCTGGTCAAGCTTCCTGTCTCACACAGTGGCCATCCAAATGCCCTGGAAGGACAGCAAAGAGGGTATAGGTGGTATTGCTGAAATACACCCTAATAATATAGTTGATAGGCATGAGATTATTAATGGGAAAAGTTGTCAACAGCAGGGTTAAAGGGCCATGAAATGCAGGAAGTAAAAGACGAGATGTAATTAGATAAAGCTCAAATGTAATGAAGAAAACCAGAGGGGCCAGACTTCATGGCAGTAATTAGCAAAACTAGGAACATTGCATCAGTACAAATCTAGTTAACACCTGTGATGGATGTGGAATCCCAAGCTCTTGTTGAATCCTCAGAGATGGTATCAAACATCTTGATGAATTCTAATTCTGCAGTTTCACACCGGGGTCTCCCTTTGAAGTTCTGTTGCTGCAAAATGTTGACTTTTTAGATTAGTAGGAAGTTGTCCTCAGAGATAGACATGACTTCCCCACTGGTTTCTAAATATTGCCATTTTAAATGTCACATTTGTGTCCATTTATTCTTTGAGATATGGACTGACCAGTTTTGTTTTCCTGTGTAGAGAGCAGAAGGGTACTGTGGCCATGTGATAGCATATATCACAGTGGAGGAATGAACAAGTGGAGCAGCCCAAGATGGTATCATGAATGTTATCAGAACCTGAAATTGTACTGCTTGAATGGATGAGATAAGGCTTAGGGTTGCCAATAGGGTTGCCAACCTCCAGGTACTAGCTGGAGATCTCCTGCTATTACAACTGATCTCCAGCCAACAGAGATCAGTTCACCTGGAGAAAATGGCCGCTTTGGCAATTGGTCTTCATGGCATTGAAGTCCCCCCCTTCCCAAACCCCACCCTCCTTAGGCTCCATCCCAAAAACCTCCCGCTGGTGGCAAAGAGAGACCTGGAAATCCTAGTTGCCAACCTCCTGATGGGGCCTGGGTATCTCCCAGAATTACACCTGATCTCCAGACTACCGAGATCTGTTCCCCTGGAGAAAATGACAGATTCAGAGGTTGAAATCTATGGCATTATACACTAATTAAGTCCCTCCCCTCCCCAAACCCTGCCCTCCACAATCTCCACCCCCAAATTTCCAGGAATTTCCCAGCCTGGTGTTGGCAAGTCTAACAGGTCTGAATTTATTTCAGATCTCAAGGTTTGTGTCTCTTCCCACTTGGAGGTTGGCAACCCAAGTGATCCCAAGTATTATTGATGCACTGAATAATTATTGTGCCCATGAAAGACTCCAGTCCAGACTGTAGTACGCTGAACAAACAATAACATAAAAAACAATATTTTACATAACATTAGCAGTATTCCTGTTCTCAAAGGCATGTTCTACAACCACCCGAGCTTGGGCTGTTTCAGTGACTGCCCCACAGAGCTCGAGGTAGGGGGGGTTCTACCCTTCCAGCTTTCAAGTGGGATTGCAAAATCGAGTTATTCTGGAGAGCTTTGGGAGCAGCCTGAGCCTGGAAAAAGGAAGAATATCCTGCTAGTGGGGCGCCACTGTCCTTACATATACCAACTTAGGCTAAAATGGATTTTACCGCGTTTTAACAAATGGTCCACATCTTCTCGAGCAACTTTGGAGCAAAAGGTTCAGTTCCTATTGGAGGACTCTGACCCTCAGCGTACCTATTTTGTTGCTTGTTTTTTTGGAAGCTGCAAAGAAGAGATGAAGGGAGATGTTTTTAGAGATGGGTCTTATTTAGGTTTTATGGTTTTATTGTTCAAGACCTTGGTCTAAAACAGGAGGAAAGAAAGAAGGCATAAAAACTAGTGGGGCGCCCAATGTTTCTAGATTAGTTTTTAATGGTTTTAATGTCTTATGTATCTGCCATTTAAATGTTTGTCATTTTTATCCCATTGTTTTATACTGCTGGGTCCTGAGATTCTCAGGAGAACAGTGGGTAGATAAATATTTTACATAAATAAAATTAAACCTGGGGCCAATATCAAAATAAATCTCATTTACTTCAAAAGCTGGATTTATTTGGAGCCCCTATGAATGGAAGATGTCATTAGTAAATGGTGTTTTCCAATTATAGAAGTGTTAAAGCAGAATGAATTTTTAATCATATAAAACACGAAATGCGAAGGGCGCAAAAAGGCCTCTGCTGGATTGGACTAAAGGTCCATCTAGACATCATTCATTCTGTTTCCCACAGTGGCCAGCTGGATGCTTCTGAGAAGCTTACGGGCAAAGCCTGAAAGCTACAGATGTCCCTTGCTTGTTTCCTCCATCAAATCTTCAGAAACACACTGCTTCTGAACAGAGAGGTTCCATCCAGCTGTTATGGCAATTAGTGGTTGACAGACTTGCCTCCATAGATGTGTTTAATTTGCCTGTGACACCATGGTCATGACCACATCTTGTACCACTGAGTTCCCTTCGGTTATAATTTTGTATTGTGGGAAGCAGTGTTTTTTCCTTTAATGGGCATCCCTGTCCAGCAATTCCATTAAAAAAAGGTAAAGGTATTTTGTAATGGCTGCTAGAATATTGCTAGCCTCCATGTGGAAAACGGACGCAGTACCAGATCTGCAAACCTGGTTGGAAAAACTGGCCGACTATGCAACAATGGCCAAACTGACTGATTATATCAACAATAAGACAGCTGAACAGCATCAAAACAGCTGGGAACCATATTATAGATTCATGACCCAAAATGTTAAATGGGAGTATCTAAGAAACAGGGTTTACTGAGAAAAAACCCCAGATATTTTTGTCAATGGTAGTATCAGCATTAAGAAAGACAGAACTTAAATACTTGATCGATTTAAAAGAGAGAGGAGGACTTGCACTTCCTAACTTTAAATTATATGCTGAAGCGGCTGCTTTAGTATGGCTGAAAGACTGGATGGACTTAAAAAATATACGATTATTGGATCTAGAGGGGTATGACAATAGAAGTGGATGGCATGGCTATTTATGGTACAATAAAGTCAAATCTCATGCATCATTTCAACAACATATGGTTAAATCATCTCTTTATAGGATATGGATTAGATATAAACATTTACTAGAAGCAAAAACTCCGCTATGGATTTCATCACAAGAAATGCTAACTTTATGCCCACTAAGACCTGCTCAATTTGTAATTTATCAAGATCTTTTGAAATGGGAAGGTACAAAATGTTCACTTAAAGAGTATGAAGAAGTTAAAGATTTTCTGTCCTGGTTCCAGTATTATCAAATAAACTTGGTTTTTATACAAGATTTGAAAACAGGATTTTCTAAAACTAAATCAACTTTACAGAAACTTTTATTGGATACAAATGATCATCTAATATCTAAGATGCATAAACTATTGTTAGAACTTTATTGTGAACAAGAACGAATAAAACCTACCATGATTAGTTGGGCGCAAATGTTGGGTCATGATATAATGTTGCAAAAATGGGAGAGGTTATGGACAAGAGATTTGAAACTTATATCCTCGCAACTATTAAGAGAAAATGTGTATAAAATGATGTACAAATGGTATTTAACACCGAAGAAATTAGCAACATCATTTCCTTCAATGTCACCAAATTGTTGGAAATGCAATAAAGAAGTAGGATCCTTTCATCATATGTGGTGGACTTGTGAAAAAGCCAAAAAAAATTGGGAGATGATATACAATGAAATAAGGTTGATTTTACAACTAAATATTCCTAAAACACCTGAAATGATGCTACTAAGTATGATACCGGACACTATTTTTACTCATCGAACCTTTTTGATATATGCCACCACGGCTGCACGTGTGATGTATGCAGCTAAATGGAAGACTGGCGAGATACTGACAAAAAAAGACTGGATAAATAAGATGCTGGAATTGACGGAGATGGCGAAACTTACAGCTTTGATAAACCAGATTGATAATGTACAATTTTGGGGGGAATGGGAGGTGTGGAGAATTTATTGTGAAAATCAATTTTTGATGGGACCATTTAAAGGATATTCTTTGACTTAATCTCTCATATATACTTTGTATCATGATTATATTAAGATATTGAATGAATAAGATAAGATGAGTATATATTCATTAAATAATATGGGGATTAGTTTTGTCAGCAAAAGTATATACAATTTATTTTTAGATGGAAGAGAGTGAGGGGGAAGCCATTTTATGTTTTAATTAGTACTATTATAGGCTTTTATTATTCTTAGCAACTTTTAGCATTAAATGTAGATTTCTATATGGATGTATTAAATGAAAAAAAATAAAAAATTTTTTTTTTAAAAGAAAGACAGAACTAAGAGAAAAACAAGACAGAGTATATTGAAAATTAAATATAAGTATTATTCAATGAAATAGATATAAGATAAGCGTAAGCTGGAAAACAGATTTGATTTTACTGTTCTAATTGTCTATCGATCCCTCTTTCTCTGAGTAATATTGATATGTTAAGTAATATATTGAAGGCGATCAACAGGAAATCAAGCATTTAAGTATAAAATGAGGATTAGTACTTAGTCTTGTAGTAAGAGTATATTAGTACAAGTTAAGAATGTAAATGTAAATAGCATTTATTTCTTCCTCCGGAGTTATGAGTAGGGTGGATCCCCTTTTTCTTCCCATTTCCCCTTTTCTTTTCTGTACCCCATATCTTTAAAAGCCAAAGGTAAAGGTCCCCTGTGCAAGCACCAGGTCATTCCTGACCCATGGGGTGACGTCACATCCCAACGTTTACTAGGCAGACTTTGTTTACGGGGTGGTTTGCCAGTGCCTTCCCCAGTCATCTTCCCTTTACCCCCAGCAAGCTGGGTACTCATTTGACCGACCTTGGAAGGATGGAAGGCTGAGTCAACCTTGAGCCCGGCTACCTGAAACCCACTCCCGTCGGGATCGAACTCAGGTCGTGAGCAGATTCCTGAATTCCTGGCAACCCTGAATTTCACCCGAGAGCGGGACAAAAATCTGTCTGTACTCTCCACATTGCCCCTCAATTTCTAAATCTTTGCCATGTCCCGCTTACCAGTCATTTCCCCCCCGCATGCTTAATACTTGTTGATTAAATATTAAATCAATGTCCAATTATCATTGTGTTTAAAAATGGACTCCTAAGGGGTCCAGGCAAGCTGCACAGGACTGAAAACTTACTTATTCTAAGTGTCATTTTCATTCTCTGTGTAGAAACGATTCTTTGGGAAGGCATTACTGCCCCTCCGAGGAAAATATTTGCGATAGCTAATTTGCATAAAATAATTTATTTTCATCCTATGCAGATTTTAAATTGCTTGTTGCCTAGCATGCAAGATGAGATCCCCCCCCCCCCAAAAAAATACCAGGGCTTTCAAACTGGGTTAAAACTGTAGGTGCTGCAGATTGTTGATTCTTGGTGGAGGAGGAGGCGTTTAAGCAGGGATGGGTCCAGGGCTTCTTTTCTGCCAAAAGATGGGATCTAGTTTTATGAATGAGTTCAGTTTCTGATCAGCTTCCCCATGCCCACTGCACAGGGTTGGCTGCCAATGCTGAATGAACGTGGAGCGAGAACCATGAGTGCCACCCTTGGGAGAACAGCAGGGTAAAAACGTAATGGATAGACAGCAGACTCCTCCTCTTATGATAACCATCTTCAAGTACTTGAAGGGCTGTCGTACAGAGGATGGTGCAGAGTTGTTTTCTGTTGCCCCAGAAGGTCAGACCAATGGGTTGAAATTAAACCAAAAGAGTTTCCAGCTGAACATTAGGAAGAGCTTTCTGACAGTTAGAGCAGTTCCTCAGTGGAACAGGCTTCCTCGGGAGGTGGTGAGCTCTCCTTCCCTGGAGGTTTTTAAGCAGAGGCTAGATGGCCATCTGTCAGCAATGCTGATTCTGTGAACTTAGGCAGTTCATGAGAGGGAGGGCAGGAAGGGTTGCATCAGTGGTTGGCTCCTGTGGCCCTTTCTTACATGCCCAGGGTTATGCCGATACTCACTTTGGGGTCAGGAAGCAATTTCCCTCCAGGTAAGATGGGCCAGGGACCCTGGAGGATATTTTTTTTCCATCTTCTGGGCATGCAGTAGGATTCACTTGGGGTGTGGGGGGGAGGTAGTTGTGAATTTCCTGCATTGTGCAGGGTGTTGCACTAGATGGCCCTGGTGGTCCCTTCCGACTCTATGATTCTATGATTCTCATACATTATGGAATTCACACACTGGGTCCTCAGTGCGCATCAGTTATAACACAGGGCTGCTGCATTTTTGCT
Source organism: Euleptes europaea (assembly GCF_029931775.1). Lineage (NCBI taxonomy): Eukaryota > Metazoa > Chordata > Lepidosauria > Squamata > Sphaerodactylidae > Euleptes > Euleptes europaea. The sequence goes on along the minus strand of NC_079328.1, from coordinate 25,448,404 downwards.
GCAGCTTGGCTTCTTCACTGCATTGGTTTCCCCCCTCCCTTACACATAATATTGTTTGCCAGATGTTGCTTTCCCAGGTTCAGCGTGGTGTAGTGGGTAAAAGCGCCGCAGTGGTTTGGAGTGGTGCACTCTGATCTGGAGAACTGGGTTTGATTCCCCACTCCTCCACATGAGATGTAGGCTAATCTGGTGAACTAGATTTGTTTCCCCGCTCCTCCACATGAAGCCAGCTGGGTGACCTTGGGCTAGTCACAGCTTTCTTAGAGTTCTTTCAGCCCCACCTACCTCACAGGGTGTCTGTTGTGGGTAGGGGAAAGGAAGGTGATTGTAAGTCGGTTTGATTCTTCCTTAAGTGGTAGAGAAAGCCGGCACATAAGAACCAGCTCCTCCTTCTCCTCCTCCTCTTCTTCTTCTTCTCCTCCTCTTCCTCCTCCTTCTCCTCCTCCTCCTTTTCCTTTTCCTCCTCCTTCAATTTTTCCCATCTGAAAATATAGCGGGAGCCCCCACAAATGGGAGAGCAATGAACAACAAATTGTACTGTGTATAAGGGAGACATCCAGGCCCTGACCTGGATGGCCCAGGCTAGCCTGATCTTGTCAGATCTCAGAAGCTAAGCAGGGTCAGCCCTGGTTAGTATTTGGATGGGAGACCACCAAGGAATACCAAGGTTGCTGCGCAGAGGAAGGCACTGGCAAACCACCTCTGTAGTCTCTTGCCATGAAAACCCCAAAAGGGGTCGCCATAAGTCAGCTGCGACTTGAAGGCACTTTACACACACACACATAAGGAAGAAGGAAAAGTGATGCAGTTAAGAAGCCTAGCTGTGGCAAAAACTGGGTGCGGAAAGGGTGACAATCACAAGCCAGTTCTGGATTCCAGGTGATTTCACAGGCTTGAACCAGTCCCAGCTAGGATTGCCAACTCTGGGTTGGGAAATTCCTGGAGATTTGGGGGTGGAGCCTAGGGAGGGCAAGGTTTGGGGAAGGGAGGGACCTCCACAGGGTATAATGCCATAGAGGCCACCCTCCAACACAGCCATTTTCTCCAGGGGAACTGATCTCTGTTGTCTGGAGATCAGTTGTAATTACGGGAGATCTCCAGGCCCTACCTGCAGGTTGGCAGCCCCAGTCCTGGGAAGGCATTATTGGGCTTTTGGGGGAAACACATGTTTTTTCCCCAAAAAAAGCACTTCCCTAGAACTTTTTCCAGTTGGAAGAGGATGTGTATGGGGGTGGTTGGGCTGAAACACCTCTTCAGGGTTCTTCTGGGTGAGGAAAACAGCACAGGGGAGAGGAAAACAGCACAAAGTTCCCTTTGCCCAGGTGCTGTGGTATCCATCTGCTCCAGGCTTGCTTGCGCCAGGGGAGCATGGAACTCCTAGAACATGTCTGTGTCCCTACTTGTGGACCTAGCTCAGAAAAACTGTTGGAATGGAATAGGAAGTTGGGATAAATCTTTCTCCCAGCTGGCTCCTTCCTGCTGAAGTCAGAACAGAGAAGCAGCAGTTGAAGAGGAGGAAGAGGAGGTGGGAGGGGAAAAATTCTCCTCTGATGCACCATCTGAGCCAGAGGAGATTTCGGAGGATGCTCCGTCACCTCGAGTTGCAGGCAAACATTACCAGCAGCTGAAGATCATACTTCAAGCACATGGAGAGTAAACTTCAGCAGCATCACAAGTCCTCGGCTTGGCCTGGCTTGATAGAACCAGTAGAAACTTGGCCCTTTGTCCTTGCCTGGTCAACAAAGCAGTGCTGCCTATTCTTCATAGGGCTGTTGGGGGGAAAAAATCGGTAAAATTCGGATTCGGCAAAATTCGGCCCGTTTTTATTCGGGAAATGCCGAAGTCCGAACTCCCCCGTTTCAGGTCCTTGCAATTCGGCATGAGATCCGGAGTTAGGGGAAAAATTCGGCCGAATAAAGCCATTAAAAACACAATCGCGCCTTTCCGCAGCTCCGGGAGGGGGGATTTTTGGGGGTAGAGGTCCAAAACTTTCAGCGTAGCTTGAGGGGACCCTTCTTGCAAGAACCCCCAAGGTTGGGTCGGGGGGGCTGAGATATGGGCCCCGAAAAGGGTCCCCCCTCCTTAATGTGCATCTCTGACAATGGGGGTTTGCAATTAGCAGAGCTTGCCACCCACTCCTGAAGCTCCCAGCCCCGACAAACAGCTGAGCTGGGGGGAGCAAGGGCGGGGCAGGTGCGAAGAAGTTTGCAAACCATGCAAAGCAACAAGTTTGCAACCATGCAAACCATGCAAAGCAACACGTTTGCAACCATGCAAAGCAACACGTGATGCCTGGGAGTTTGCAAACCATGGAAAGGGACAGAGGCATGCTAAAGGAGCAGGAGGGGGTGGAATTTCCTCTTTTCCATCGGACTCGGGACCAGGCAAATGCATTCTTTAAGTCACAATTTGAAAACCAGTTTTGAGCTAGCATCAAAATAGACCTAACCGATCTTATGAATGAGGGAAAATCTGAGGACACACAACTGAAGCCCCCCCTCCCTCAAACCAGGGAGAGAGAGACTCAAGGGGGCATACACACCCCAGGCAGAACAGGCAAAAGCCCCCTTTGGGTTCCCCCCCACCCACAGAAATTGCTCCCTCCCCCCCCACACACAGACTCTGCTTCCCCCCCACACACAGGAGAAAAATTATAGAGAAAAGCCCCAAAATGGGTCTTACTGTGGATGTCTTCTGTTCCATCTTCTTCGCACCTGCCCCACCCTTGCTCCCCGCAGCTCAGCTGTTTGTCGGGGCTGGGAGCTTTGGGCATGGGCGGCAAGCTCTGCTAATTGCAAACCCCCATTGTCAGAGATGCACATTAAGAAGGGAGACCCCTTTCGGGGCCCATATCTCAGCCCCCCCTGACCCAATCTTTACAAAACTTGGGGGTTCTTGCAAGAAGGGTCCTCTGAAGCTATGCTGAAAGTTTGGGGGCTCTACCCCCAAAAATGCACCCCCTGCAGCCACGGAATGGCTCGAATGTGCACATGCACACACCCCCCAAGGGGGATCTCTCTCACACACAAACAGATACTCTCTCTTTCTCTCCCTGGGCAGTGCAGCAGCTGGGCTCATGCACTCAATCGCGACTGATTGGCCAGAAGAAGACCCAGCTTGGACACCGATTGGCCACGGGAGAATGCTGCTTACTAACTGACGGTTATGCTGCTGCGCCGAACCCTGAATTTGCTGAATTTATTCGCCGAACACCCCGAACTCACTGAATTCGGCTCCCTGCTTTCCCACCTTTTTTGAGTTCGGTTCCATCCGAACTAAAACCCGCCGAATTAGGGGAAATTCGGCTGTTTTTCGATTCGGGACAAACCGAATCGACAGCCCTAATTCTTCAGGCCCCAAACTCCTGTTGTTGCACACACCTTCTGTATCCTGTGGATCTGAACTTCTAATCTGCTACCATCCTGCCCAGCAAATATGCAGTGTTATCATCAAATTACACCCAAGCCACAAGGTAAAATTTAGGACCTGAAAACACCACTTCAGGCCAGGCAATCTTATGTATTTAGTTTCAGCTATGATATATGCACCCTGACCTGGATGACCCAGGATAACCCAATCTCATCAGATCATGGAAGTTCCATAGGGTTGACTTTGGTTAGTACTTGGATGGGAGACCACCAAGGAAGTCCAGGGTTGCAATGCAGAGGCAGCCAATGGCAAACAACCTCTGAATGTCTCTTGTCCTGAAAACCCTACTGGATTGCCATAAGTTGTCTGCGACTTGATTGCATTTTTCACTATCATGATGTATGCATATGATACATAGATTTCAAGCATACATTCAAAGAAGCCAGTTGACCTGATGGCCAAGCTAACTTTGATTCCTGGTAGCTGTGTGCCAGATTTTTAAAATGCCTGGGGCAGGAATCTATGATCTGGATGTTATCTTCAAAGCTGGGTGAACAGTATAAAGCCACTCCCCTTCACTGTCTGTCAAAAACCATTGCAAGTGGGGAGAAGGGGTAGCCTAAAACCCTGAATGCCTCCCATTTGTCACTAGAGTTCTGAATGCCATCCACGATTTGTAGATCAACCTCAGCGAGCCATATGTCCCCCATTAATCGTCACTGATGGAGTTATTCATTACCTTGGCTGGGTGCTGGCGCATTCACACATGCAATTCAACCCTAGAGGCTGTAGTCACGAACATGCATGTCTGAAACAACCCAAAGTTCTTGGGCATAAAATGCTTTGTGTTACTTTTAGAGCACGTTTCAATTTCAGCCAAATGACATGGATGTGCCTGAACTTATTTAGCAAACGGTGGGGTCTTGTGCATTAAGGTAAATAGCTCATTGAAATACAGTACAAGAAGAAAAGTATGAATAATTTCCTCCACGCAGAACTTTCTATTTTTAATCCAAAAGGGGGGAAATGATATAATTTTCCAGTTTATGAACAGCTTACCTAAGATATAAGCAGTGCAAGATCTGGTTTCTCTCCCTCTCTGACTTTTAATAATTAGGAACCTGGCCAAGCAATACAGCAGAAGAAAACTTAATTTCTTCCTTTAATTTAATTTGAATAGAGAACACTGCTGGGAACGTAGGAGAACCATCTCTTTTTTTCATTCCGTACTTAGGAAGTTCTCCCAGATTCTACCAAGAAATGTCTCCTAATTGATGGGGATCTCCAGTTAACATCTAACAGCAGCACATGTTAAATGCAAAACTGCTTAATGGACTCTGCAGTCCTTAAATTAGTAGAACCCAGTCTGTGGCTTGCAGGGAGCTACATTCACAGTTATTAGAAACCAAAAGAGGTATGTGATCACTATATGCCCTGTGCACCATGCACCTGAACGGACACATACAATAATATAAGATAAAATGCTTCAATATATAACTATAACTACGGATCCATCCACCTGATTTTCTTGGCCCTTTACATCTATCCCTAGAACGCAGCCAAAAGTTCATGCATCCTCTGATCCTTCTGGCAGTGCATGTTTCATGGTGGAAACTACCTGTGAGCAGCAAGCCTCATTGGGAAAGGTCTTACCGTAGAATTGCCATTTACCTGGTTCCAGACGGTGGACTCCCAGCGACGCTCCTCATTCCCCCCTCACTCAGTGGAGCAGCAGGGGGAAAGGGCATTGATCAGTGCCTGGATGTCACCTCAGCAAATGCCAGGAGATTTGGGGGTCGATGACTGGTGAGGGCAGAATTTGGGAAGGATGTGATCTCACTGCAGGGTGATATACTAGACTGCCTCCCATAGTCTCTGTGGTCTTAATGGTAGAAGGAGAAGAGTTGGTTTTCACACCCTGGTTTTCTCTGCCAAAAGGAGTCTCAAAGTGACTTCCAATCACCTTCCCTTCCTCTCCCCACAACAGACACCTGGTGAGGTTAGGCTGAGAGAGTTCTGAGAGAACTGTCACTAGCCCAAGGTCACCCAGCAGGCTGCATTTGGAAGAGTGGGGAATCTAATCTGATTCTCCAAATTAGAGCCTGCTGCTCTTAACCACTACACCATGCTGGTTCTAATGGTAGAGCCTAGGGGGAATTCCTAGAGCATCACTATGTGAAGGCTATTTCTTTTCCTGCTCTTCAATTCTTCTGGAGTGGGAAATTGGGGCTGGGGGTGGTAATTTCCCCTCTGCGGCTGGTAAATGGGAGGCCTAGTTTGAAATCCCAGTTTGATGCCAATCAAGAAACCCCCATCGGCATTCAGCTATCACAAATGAACTCAGAAAACCATTGCTTTTTGTAGGGATAGGCAACCGAATGCATTGTCTACCTGTGAAGATGATGGTGTGCTGGCAAGCAAAATGGGAGAGGCTGAAATGAAGATTGTACATGTAGACACTACGGTTGCCAGCTATGAGTTGGGAAATACCTGGAGATTTTGTGGGTGCAGCATGCAGAGGGTGGGGTTTGGGGAAGGGAGGGACCTCAGTGGGGTATAAAGCCATAGCGTCCACCTTCCAAAGCAGTCATTTTCTCCAGGGGAACTGATCTCTGTCACCTGGAGGCCAGTTGTAATAGTGGGAGATCCCCAGCCACCACCTGGAGACTGGCAACTCAAATAGACACCCTTGGAGCAAGCCAAGCCCCAGTAGTGCTGCCTGCAACTTGGAGATCTACCTTGGACTCACCTGCTGGCTGTGCAGGTCTGGGAGGTGATTAGGGTTACCAGGTCCCTCCTGGCAACCAGCAGGAGGTGTTGGGAGGCAGATACATGAGATAGCGATTTGCAGTCATGCGTGATAATGTCACAGCGCAACATGGAAGTTCTGGCACCAGGGGGATGCTGGGAGTTGCCCATAGGATTGCCAGCAGTGGGTTAGGAAATACCTGAGGAGGGTGGGGTTTGGGGAGGGGAGGGACTTCAATGCCATAGAGTCCAATTGTCAAAGTGGCCATTTTCTACAGGTGAACTAATCTCTATCAGCTGGAGATCAGTTGTAATAGCAGGAGATCTCCAGCTAGTACCTGGAGGCCCACCTCTAGTTCATTGTGTTAGCTGATTGCAATTCTAGTGTATGTAGATGAAATTTGCCTCCTAAAAATGGTTAATCTCCCCTTTTTCTACAGAAAGTGTTATTTTTGCATAAATTGATGATTTATTTAGCTAGCTGAGGACACCTATGGTAGTTCACTGAGAGGTTCTCTTGAAGAACTTGTTCCTTTAAACACTCTATTCAGGGGTGGGTTTTTTTAATGCATTATTCTTCTGTTCCATTATTTTGCTCTTCCATGGGAACAAACCACTCTACTTAACAATTCTATTGATATAGAATTTAAGCTTTCCCTCTCCGTTTGCAAATGAATGGTGGAATACATTTGAAGACTGTTTCGAGCATATAACTTGGTTAATTGCAGTCATAGAAAATGCCACTCACCTAGGCAGGGCAATCTGCTCTCCGGGTGGATCGCAGGAGAGAGGTTTTGAGTGAATTGCACTATTGACATTATTGTAGGGTAAAGGGAAGCGGAGCTTTATTCCAGGACTGGCAAAGTGTCACAGCAATTTTTTGCGTGCTGATTTACGATTGTCTTGCAAAGTGCCTATGACTCAACGCCGAGGCACCGTACAGTAATTACGACAAGGAGCTTTGATTTGCTGCCAAATTTCTGTCCTGAATATATGCTGCTTCGGCCTTAAGAGTCCTAAGGAAAAAAAACACCGGGGAGCATTTAAAAAAAAAGAAAGAAAAAAACCTCTCCTGAATGTTTAAATGATTGCACAAAATCTGAACATCTTTGATTAGTAGTCTCGGCAAGCAGCTGATTACAAAAACGTGTGTTCCAACATTTCACAAGCCAAGAGGTGGATTTAGCTCCTCCTCTCATTGACCTAGAAGACCTGCCCTGACCTAAAATCAATACATAACTCCAATGTTATTTATATAGATTTTGAAGGAAGAGTTCAGAGGGGGTGGCTGAGCTGAACCCCATGAATGCTGTTGCAGAACAGAAGAAGAGAACTTATTATTTTAGTTCTTTCTTTCAAACATTTAAATGGCTATATGCGGGCACTAAAAATAATGAATAAAATTCCAGTTATTTCTTAATGAAGAGAGAATGAGAAATACAAAGAAAGGAAGAAAAATTGGGAGAGGGTCTTATCTAAGAACATTATTCATCAATACCAAAATAGGGAATCCAGATCTCTCACTTCTGCTGGGCAGTGGGAGAAATGTGTGTGTGTGTGTGTGTGTGTGTGTGGGGGGGGGGGTTATCAGTGACGTAGTGGTAACTTGTGTTTTGACCCGAAAACAATATTGCTTTAGTATTCACTTTAGTATTCACTCAAAGCTCTATGGTTAAATCATAGAGTTTGGGGCAAATGCTGGAGTGTCACCAGCAACGTAATGATATCACTTCCAGGTAGTGCTGGAAGTGACATCACCACATCACCGGGCATCCCCCCAGGTGAGTCTCCTGCCAGTTGCCAACCTGAGGCTGGCAACCCTAATTACCAAATAAAACATCATTTAGCTTGCATTTTGCAGAGACTATCTCTCATTTCCTGTTGTAGCCAAAATTCATTTCTGCTTTATTTAATAAATTTATTGACTGCCTTTTGACCACAACTGATTCACAATGATTTAAACCGGCAGGAAGATGAGAAGTCATTGCAATACAATACAATACAATACAATCTCCTTTATTGGCATAAAATCGAAACATGGGGTGTCTACATAGTAACATAGAATTGTTGCAGTTGAGCATTTCCGACAAGGTTAGAACATAAATAGATAAAAAAAAGATGCTAGAATTAGTAAAAGCCCTCTAATTAACTTGCTGGCGAACATTCACAGCAAGTCTCAGAAATTGTGCCACTTTCTCCAATATACCAGGAGAGCGATTATTCAGTAAAAAACGAGCATTCAGAAAATCAGGGGAATGAGAAGCCAGTGCATGAAGCTGCCTTATCCTTAGTCAGCCCATTGGTCTATCGAGATCAATCATAAGAACATAAGAAAGGCCCTGCTGGATCAGACCAAGGCCCATCAAGTCCAGCAGTCTGTTCACACAGTGGTCAACCAGGTGCCTCTAGGAAGCCCCCAAACAAGACGACTGCAGCAGCACCATCCTGCCTGTGTTCCACCGCACCCAATATAATAGGCATGTCTTCTCGAATTGGCAGTGGCTGTCTGAGGTGTGAAAAGAAGGGAAAATGGAAGCAGATAAGCAGCTCAAAACTGTGCTTTGCATGTTGTATGATACGCAGTGGTAACCCAGGTGGGGGGGATTTGGGGCCGCCCATGATGATTAGGCCTAGCCCTGGCTCAGCGTGATATCTGAATTAAGCCAGCTGTTCTGGATGGCAGAGAATGGGCTTTCTGAGCAAGCTTAAGCCCTCCCTTTTTCTAAAAGATTTAACGCTAGCCAGATGTGTGTGAAGAACACCTTGAAATAGCGAAGGGTTAGATAAGAAGATGAGAGTCAGGAGTCTTTTGTCCTATATTTATAGTTTAATGGTTGCCTAGGCTGATAACTTGTTTAAGATAATATGAGAATACTAACGTTGAGAATTATGACGTCAGTAATATATAGAGGTGAGACAAGGAAATATAACACTATAACATGAACACCATAACAGGAAAATGAGAACTTACTAACAGATAAAAAAAATACATGAATTATGGAAAGATATGTAACCAAACTGAAATAACGTGTGAGATATATACAACAGAAGAGATAGGAAATGGCACCTGGTTGGCCCCTGTGTGAACAGACCGCTGGACCTGATGGGCCTTGGTCTGATCCAGCAGGGCTTTTCTTATGTTCTTATGCGATAGTTAGGTACAAATATAGATGCAGAAAGGCAGAACTGTTCAAAATTCAAATAATATGATATTGTACTTAAAGTCCAAACCAATGCAGTAACTGGTATAAAATAGTGGAACTTATATTTCTATTTAGTAATAATGTTTAATAATGATAGAATATATCCAAGTAGTAAATATAGCAGGGATTCTAACAATAACGCTTCAGGTGGTTGTTTTACCTTGCTTATGTTTATGATTTTTTAAATCCTTCCCAATATCTCTTTTTAATTTCTATACCCCTCATTTAAAAAAACGATAAAAAATTTATGAAAAACAGAAAGAAAGAAAGAAACAGCAAAGGGCGTCTGTTCAGTGTGTAGCATGGGCAGGGCCTCCGTTTCCGGAGACTCTGTTCACATTGCTGTCTCCTGTGTGTTTGCCAGAGCCTTCCTCTGCACAGCAACCCTGGCCTTCCTTGGTGGTCTCCCATCCAAATACTAACCAGGGCTGACCCTGCTTAGCTTCCGAGATCTGACTAGATCAGGCTGTACTATGCTGCCTTCCCTCCGCTGTCTCCTGTATTTTACTGTTTTCTCCATCTACCTACTTGACTGTTTTGGTTGCTAAATTTAGGAGCTGGAAAACCTGCTATAATGTAAATACTGGGCGACTGCTGGCTTTTTGGATGTATATTTTAGGATAAAAAAAAACAGTTGGGATACTGTAAAAGTGTACGAAGTGTACAAATTATCTTGCTGCGTCTGGCTTTCTGTGACTTGGTGAATAATATTAACTGTGAAAACAGTGGACCTCAGAGGGAAGTCAGAAAACGGTGGACTCTTGACTCTCTGAGGCTGAATTCACACATGTAGCCCTGCCCACTTTCTAAAAGCACTTGGTGGGCACCAGAAAAGGTCTTGGTGGGCACCGTGGCACCTGCATTGGGAACCCGTGGTGTAACTCAACAGAACTTAGCTTCAGTCCATTCAGTCCTGCATGCCCAAGGAAGCTTTGTTCTTTGTGTTTCTTGAGCAGAACCCCTCAAGGGGCAAGTCACTACTGAACTTGAGCAAAATTTCCAAAGCCATTTGGATCAGGGGATTGACCTCTGCTGTTAAAAAAAAAATCCAACTGGGCATGTACAATTCGCAGGGCCGGTTTGAAGTAGCTTTTTTGATCTTGACCTGCCTTTACACTAATCCGTAAGCAAATGGCTTTCTATGTGGCCTAGGAAAAAAGCAATTGACTTGGGCTGCCAGGCAAACACATCAACATTTTCCCTCTGGGGTTACCAAGTGGCACAAATTTGATTTTGTAAGTTTATTATTTTTGTTAAGTGTTTTTTTGTTAAAAAGCAGGAGGACTTTGACATGACGTTCTGGCTGATGCATTAGCCAATTAACGCTGTTGGTTACAGCCTGTTGCTCAGTAGATTCTTTTTAAAGGCTTTAATGTCAGGAAAGGAAATTAGAGAATCAGTATGGACGTATTAGCCCTTTCCACGCACCGTTTCCTGGAGACTGAATGTGTGTTAGACTTATCAGGTTGACCACCATGGTGAGCAACTTTTTGCCCCACTGCTCTGTCCCCCACCCTCAATGGAATGGTGGAAGAAAATCTGGACTGGGAGTGGGGAAGCAATGTTGCTTTCCCCCAGACTCTGCCTCCAAATGCTCCCGAACTCCGAATTCTCACAGCTAGCAACCTTAGAGTGTTTTTGTGGGAGGAAAGACAGAATAGAAATGGATCAGTGGAGTTTCCCTTTCATGCAGGTTCAAGAGAATTTCTCCTGAAGGGGAAAAAAAAACATTATATCCTCTGGCCCATGGATGTCAAACATAAGGCCCGGGGGCCAGATCCGGCTCCTTGAAGGCTCTTATCCGGCCCACGAGCCAGCCGAGCCAGCCACCCCCCGTTCCCGATCTGGGCCAGCAAGACCACTGGGGGCTCGCCAGCCACCACCACCCCAGTCCCAAGGTGTCAATTATCAAAGACTGTTAAATAAAATAAAACATTGTAAGAGTATTATTGTTTTAAGCATGTTTGTATTTTAAGTAAAAAATAAAGTAAAAAAGATCATTAATTGGCTTTGCCTCTGTCTTTTATAAAGTTTGTATCTCCGGCGCCTGGCATTAATTTTTTTAAAATTATTTATTTAACCAAAAAAGGGAATACAAATAGTTAATTGGGAAACTGTTTAGGGCAAGTAAATGCATAATCTAAGCACAGGGGACTATATACTAATAAATACAGCAAGGAATAAACTATCTAATTACTCCCGACTGTCTAAAAAGAACTAATGGCAATATCTAACTACAAAGCAAAACAAGAACTAATATAGCAATAAGCTACCAAAATCTAGTCACAACAACTTAGGAAATAAATGATGGTACACAAAATAAAACAGTAATTACAAAATGTGAAAATTAAAATTACATTTTAGGGTACACATGGCCCGGCCTGGCCAAGTGACATTTATGTCATATCCAGCCCTCTCAACAAATGAGTTTGACACCCCTGCTCTAGTCTATCACTACTTCTATTGCGACCCTAGGTATTGTTTGCACCAAAGTCCCATTAAGTTTGAAGGGGGCTTACTTCCAGGTAAGTGTGCATGGGATCAGGGCTGCAGTAGTTGTAGCCTTGTTTGCAATAGAAGAATTATTTCTTGTGCTGCATCCAGAACTCAGTGATTGAAAATCTAGCATGTGCTTTACTTCCATGGTGGGTCAGCTGCTTTGAAAGTCCAAGGGGAGGTATCTCGAGAAATCAATTCCCTTTCAGAACCTTTCACTACTTTGTGCAGCAATTTGTGTCCCTTTGAATTTGTGTCCATGAGATATGGAACAATTTCTCCTGGAAGAACACACAGAGCGTCTTTGAATGTTGTCTGGCTAATGTGTCACAAAAGAACCGGGATAACCAGCAGCCTCACTTGGTTCCCTGCCATTTCATAAAAGCCTTTGATTATTGCTAGTGCCCTGGGGTCTAGTAGAGCATTCCTGGATTGGTCCCAGAGAAGAGGTAAGATTGCCAACAGGCCTGGAGAAAATTGTCCCATCCCTTTAAAAGAGGCTTAATGTTTGGAAATGGGCAGGGGAAGCTTCCATGGCCTGGAAGTAAATAACATCACCTGGTCAATAACATCCCATTAAGCTTCTCTTACCCTGACCTAGATAGCCCGGGCTAGCCTAGTCTCATCAGATCTCGGAAGCTAAGCAGGGTCAGCTCTGGTTAATACTTGCATGGGAGACCATCAAGGAAGTCTAGGGTTGCCACGCAGAGGCAAACCACCTCTGAACATCTGTTTCCTGGAAATCTTATCAGGGTTGCCGTAAGTCATCTCTGACTTGACGTCAAAAAGGGTGGGGGAGAACAGGACTTTTTTTCACTCCAGGACGTTGGCAACCCTAAAAAGAGGGAGTTCAGAGAGGGAAGAACAAATATTGTGACATAAGGAAGTAAGCCTAGGCAAGTCTACTTAGAAGTAAATCCCACTGAGTTCAATAGGGCTGTTTCCTGGGTAAGTGACCCTAGTCTGGGACCACATCCTTTTAAGGAGAGGCTCAGGGGGTGGTTGTGCTGAGAGAGACCATATGGTACAGTTAGGGTTGCCAGGTCCCTCTTCGCCACCGGTGGGAGGTTTTTGGGGCGGAGCCTGGGGAGGGCAGGGTTTGGAGAGGGAAGGGACTTAAATGCCATAGAGTCCAATTGCTAAAGTGGCCATTTTCTCCAGGGGAACTGATCTCTATCAGCTGGAGATCAGTTGTAATAGCAGGAGATCTCCAGCTAGTTCCTAGAGGTTGGCAACCCTAAGTACAATGGTTAGAGCTTTAGAGCAGGACCATGAAGTTCTGGGTTTAAATCACTCTGCTGCGACTACGGTTGCAATTCTGTGCACACTTACTCAGGAGTAAGCCATAGTGACCACAACAAGACTGACTTCTGAGTACAGGCACTTAGGATTGCGCCATGTTCCAGTGGTTTATCTCTACCTACTTGTCAGGACTGTGAGAATGAAGTGAGGGAGGGGGGAATCGTGCTCAGAGTTTTCAGCTATGTTAAGGAAGGTTAGAATAAAAATGTGATAGATGTTCATTTTAGCCTTCCCCCCCACCTTCCATTTTCTCACCTCAACATGTGTCAAAATCACTTTTTTTTCTCATGGAAAAGAACTAGATGTGTGTCATCTTTTTAAAGCCACCTGCGTTTGATATCCAGAAGTATGTTTATGTCTCAAAAGTCGAAATAGGGGAAAAGAATCCTATTCACTTGCAAGTATAGCAAGTGGCATCTTCCTATTGCTTGTTTCCTGGGCTTCAGACTTTCAAGTTAGCAGGATTCTTTAAAAAGTTGGCAACATGACCTATCAGGAAGTTGAGAAGAGCCAATGAACATACCTTGCTGCCACTGGTGGAGCTCATGGCTCCCTCCCTCATCCAAGGGTTGCCAACTGGACAGGAAAAAACATGTTTTTCTCCCTCTCCCATAATACTAGAACATGAGGTCATCTGTTGAAGCTGGAGGGTGGCAGATTCAAAACAGATAAAAGGAAGTATTTCTTCACACAACTCATAGTTCAGTTGTGGAACTCCCTGCCCCAGGATGTGGTGATGGCTGGGGAGTGGACATGTTCATGGAGGAAAGGGGTATTCAGGGCTACTAGTTAAAATGGATACTGGTCATGATGCATACCTACTCTCTCCAGGATCAGAAGAGCATGCCTATTATCTTAGGTGCTGTGGAAGACAAGACAGGATGCTGCTGCTACAGTCGTCTTGTTTGGGGGCTTCCTAGAGGCACCTGGTTGGCCACTGTGTGAACAGACTGCTGGACTTGATGGGCCTTGGTCTGATCCAGCAGGGCTTTTCTTATGTTCTTATGTCCTTTCTGTCTCTTTAATAGAGGCTGAATATGCAGAGATCTGCCATTGAGGCTTTTCTGGGCATGGAGGTAAATAACATCACCTGATGGTTTCTTGAGATCAAACTGCTGTCCAAGGGACAACTAGAGGGAACAGTTTAAAAGTTGCCAACCCTCCACTGGCAGTCCAGTGATCATTAACTAGACCCCTAGGATTTGGGGAGGAGAAGGAGCTCAGTGGTGTATAATGCTGCAGAGTCTGATCTCCAAAGCAGCTGTTTTCTCCAGGGGAATTAATATCTGTTGTCTGGAGATTAGTTGTGATTCCAGATCTCTTGGCCCCACCTGGAGATAAGTAGCCAGCCCTAAATTAAGATTACCAGATCCAGGTTAGGAAACTCCTGGAGATTTGGGGGATGGAACCTGGGGAGGACAGGGACCTCAGCGGGGTACAATGCCATAGAGTTAGCGTTACCAGGCCCCTCTTCACCACCGGTGGGAGGTTTTTGGGGCGAAGCCTGAGGAGGGGAGGGTTTGTGGAGGGGAGGGACTTCAATGCCATAGAGTCCAATGGCCAAAGCAGCCATTTTCTCCAGGTGATCTGATCTCTATCGGCTGGAGATCAGTTGTAATAGCAGGAGATCTCCAGCTGTTACCTGGAGGTTGGCAACCCTACATAGAGTCCATTCTCCAAAGCATCTGTTTTCTCCAGGGGAACTGATCTCTGTAGACTGGAGGTGATCTCTAATTCTGGGGGATCCCCAGGTCCCACCTGGAGGCTGACATCCCCAAGCAGATCATTGTCACTAACATCAACATAGATTTGTTCTTGGGGGGAAAATCAATGATGGTTCTTGCAGCTGGGCCAACAGGGGAATGTTTGTTTACAGCCAATAAATCCTGGATTTGATTCCCCCTGGTCGGTATGGTAAGGGCAGCCGAGAACTCTGTACTTCTGAAGATAATCTCCAGGACTCGGACCAGCCCATAAATGAAGCCAGTGATCTAGATAAGGGGAGTTCTGACCAGATCCAAGGCAAGGAACTGTGAGCTCCCATGGGGAAACGATTCACAATTTGTGAAGCAATGAGTGATAATAGTAGTCCTCGTTAAAAAAAATAAACCCCATATATATTTTAAGTACTGCAGTTGGAACAAATTGTGTAAAACTGTAAAGGGCCATTTCATAGCTGAAGACTGCCCCCACTTCAGCAGTGAAATGACTGTTGACACACAGTGCTGTCCTAAACAGAGGTTATTTATGCATAGGAGTTTTACCTGAGGTTCGTTGCTCGCTGGACCCACACTTTCCTGTTGGGAATCTCTGTACCAGCAGTCTCCAAGCTCAAATCAAGTCCCCACCCCTTTAAATGCTGTTTTGTAACTGGCTTACTTTGTAGAGCTTACTGTGAGAGAAAATGCCGCCCCCAAAACCCAATTGCTGCATAAAAAGCATTTTAAGAACAAAAAACGGAGCAATCTGAAGGGGTGGGGAGAGAAATTCAAGCCTCGGTTTTTAAAAGCCTTTCTTCTGCCCAGAAAGCACTCCAACGAAGCAGGAAGCATTTGAATCCCTGCCTCTTTACACACTGCTTTGTAATTGGCTGTGAGAGAAACCAAGCTTGGGTGCCCTGTGCTTTGCCTTATGCACAGGGATTTCACCTGGGCTGAGCTCAGGGGAGAGGGAAGAATCGAGTTAACACAGGAGCGAGAAGTCCTGGGATTTGTGAGGGCTGGCAGCGAGGTCATCTCTAATGGAGGGAAAACTCATGCATAACTCCAAGGAACAACTGAGAAAGACTGGGGGCAAACGTGAGTGAAAGTACCCATGCATAAACGACCACAGTTATACCCTTCTAAACCCACTGACTTCAGGGGATGCAGAAGGGTGTCACTCTGTCTAGGATTGCACTCCTCAGCCGTTTATGCTTGGTAATTAGCAGCACGTTCCAGGCTGAAGTGCCCTGCATATTTTTTTGAGTTCTTCATGCTGAACTGTCATTCCAGAAGTCACTGTGAAGCAGGCGCATACCTGCTTCGCATTTCTTAAGAGCCCCTTTAACGCGACCTTTTTAAAATTTGCTCCTTCCCCGCCTCAAAGCATCCACTCAAGGAAGCATGATGAATCACAGCCTCGGATTAGCTATGCAAACGACAATTGCTAATGGCTATGCAAACGAAGGAGCAGGCAAGTGGGGTGGTGGTGGAATTTGTTTGACTTTCTCCTCTTGCATCGGGACCATGAATAGGCATTTTAAAGGTCGGATTTAAAAAAGGAGCTTTGAGCGAGCATCAAAATTGAACCTGCATAAATGGCTCTTGAGTTGGCTCCAGACATGCAGGCTGAATTCTGCTTCCTTCAAGATGCTTTCAGCTGCCAAGTGGCTTGCGGAGTCAAATGACGAAACTTCTTGGTTCATCAAACAGGGTTGCCAACTCCGGGTTTGGAAATATCTGGAGATTTGAGGGTTGAGCCTGGGAGAACGGCGTTTACGGAGGAGATCTCCAGGCCCCACCAAGAAGCTGGCAACCATGAAATCAGGTTCACTCATGAACGATCCAGCTGACCAGAAATAGGGTTGCCAAATGCAGGTTTGGAAATTTCTGGAGATTTGGACATGGAGCCTGGGGAGGACAGAGTTTGGGGAGGGAACATAGTAAGGATGTGGTACTATAGAGTCCACCTTAAGAACATAAGAAAGGCCCTGCTGGATCAGACCAAGGCCCATCAAGTCCAGCAGTCTGTTCACACAGTAGCCAACCAGGTGCCTCTAGGAAGCCCCCAAACAAGACGACTGCAGCAGCACCATCCTGCCCGTGTTCCACCGCACCCAAAATAATAGGCATGCTCTTCTGATACTAGAGAGAATAGGTATGCAGCATGACTAGTATCCATTCTAACTAACAGCCATGAATACCCTTCTCCTCCATGAATATGTCCAGTCCCCTCTTAAAGCCCTCCAAGCTGGCAGCCATCACCACATCCTGGGGCAGGGATGAAGCAGCCATTCTGAAGCAGCCATTCGGGGAAAATGATTTCTGTAGTCTAGAGACCAGTTGTTATTCTGTGGGATCTTCAGGCCCCTCCTGGAGCTTCTAGCAAAGTGAAGCCCTGATGTGGCACGGTTGGCAAATGAATAGAGAAGATTGTCCTTTTGCTTCCCACAGACAGTTCCCTGAACAATTCCAATTGTGTTTATAATTTTTTTAAAAAGGTAGAATAGCAGTAGACCACCCAGCAAGCAGAATGGAGGTTCAAGGGGATGCTTTCCTTTACTAGTTATTTGATTCCATGAACACAAGACCAATCAAGCTTTGCAAACTGCACAGACAGGAATAAGGCATAGTTTTAAACACACAAGTAAAATATGGCAAAGACAGTTTTCAAAACAGAATGAAAAGCATACTATTCACTCCGATGCTTCTCAGCCAGAGCAACAAATTACAGTCACTCTTTGCAAAGGATCTCTTTGAAAATAGTGACACATAATTATCGGTATTAAATTTAAAATTAGGACATAATCCAGTATAATCTTAATGAGAGAGGGAGAGGCTCGCTTATTCATTTCAAAACTCTCACAAATACTGAAATAGTACTGAAAAGGGTAAATTTTTATTTCAGGAAAGGAGCCCGACAGTAACAAGCTGATGCTGGAGAAGGAACCACTGAAAGAGAGCTTAAAAGGCAGAAATTGAAGCATTCCTTCCAGGTGGGTGACTTATGTTCCTATAGCTGCACTTTGCCATACCAGGATTTCAGAAGGCAGCCCTGCAGATGACCTACATTAACCTAGTTAAAAAGAGAGGCTGCGACATTATTTTTCATTTTCCTGTCTGTGTATTGTTGCAAATCTTAGTTTCTTTTAATTATGCACATTTTCAGATATTTTTGTTTTCATTTCCATTCTAGCCCCCAAAAAAGTAGCTGGCTGTGTTGGACCCTAGCAGAATTTAAAAAAAACAATTTTTTAATTTAAAAACGTTATTACATACATAAAATTACATACATACATAACATTGGGGGAAAGAAAAAGAAACAAAAAATCTCAATCAAAATTACATACCATTACAGATAAAAGTAGTAGTAGTAATAATGATGATGATGATAACTAACTCAGCTACGCATATTAAAGCCAGCAAAAACATTACTCGTCTTCCTCTCCACGTTCTAGATTTTTGAAAGTTTTTTTTTTCATTCTGGAGATTATTGGGATCCAGACAGCATCTAGATCTTCCTTATCTTTATCATTTTATAATAAGTTATCTTAGTTAATACAAAAATTTGTTTAATTTTATCTATCCAGTTATTTATATCTGGGAATTTGTTTCCTTTCCAATATCTTGCAAAGTTAATTCTAGCTGTTGTTATCATATGAAGGAATATGTCTCATAGATCTTTTTGTATATCTGGTATATAATTTAGTAAAAAATTTTTTTAAAAAACCCGCAGTCGTCCGTCTTGTCCCCGACAACATATAGATTTAAGCTGCTGCATCATGCACATTGTGTAAGTTCAGCAGAAAACAGGGCTGAGCATTCTTGCGTAAGTTACAAAATCATATGTGATGGCTGTCAAAGGGTGGGTTCCAAATGCTGCTGTCCTCTTTGGTCACAGTGAGCACCAAACTCAAAAGGGACATAGGGGATAGTTCATAAAAAATGGTACCAATTATAACAGGGATTTGGATCTGTTCCTCCTTGGGGAAAATGTGTGCTGAGAGTAGTATTTCATTGTGTAAGGGTGCTAACTCCAGCTGGGGAAATTGCTGGAGATTTGGGGGTAACCTAAACAATATTACTCCTAGTTGTACTGAAATAGTTCAATATAATAAACAATAATAGGCTCGGTTTATAACAAACAATATCAAGTGTAATATTTTCAAAAAAAATTTAACTACCATCCACAGACAAGGACTATGCAAACAAACATATAACCAAACAACGGTGCTGAACAATGAATATGTACTATGTACTCAAAATCTTACAGCAAAGGCTGTTACCATATATGGAACGAGAAATGCCTGATGTTCAAGCTGGTTTCAGAAAAGGAAGAGGCACTAGAGATCATATTGCAAATATACGCTGGTTACTGGAGCGTACAAGAGAATTTCAGAAGAAAATCAGCTTGTGTTTCATAGATTACAGCAAAGCTTTTGACTGTGTGGATCATGAAAAGCTATGGCTGGTTTTAAAGGAAATGGGTGTGCCACTACATCTGATTGTTTTGATGCGCAACCTGTACTCTGGACAAGAGGCCTCAGTTAGAACAGAATATGGAGAAACGGAATGGTTTCCAATTGGCAAAGGTGTCAGACAAGGATGTATTTTATCTCCCTATCTTCTATATGCAGAACATATAATTAGGAAAGCTGGATTAGATTTAGATGAAGGTGGAGTGAAAATTGGAGGGAGGAACATTAATAATTTGAGATATGCTGATGACACTACATTATTGGCAGAAAATAGTGAAGATTTGAAACAACTATTGCTGAAAGTTAAAAGAGAAAGTGCCAAAGCAGGACTACAGCTGAACATCAAGAAAACAAAAGTAATGACTACAGGAGAATTACACAACTTTAAGGTTGACAATGAGGAAATTGAAATTGTTCAAGACTTTCTATTCCTTGGCTCCACCATCAACCAAAAGGGAGACTGCAGCCAAGAAATTAGAAGGAGATTGAGACTGGGAAGGGCAGCCATGAAGGAGCTAGAAAAGATTTTGAAGTGTAAGGATGTGACTCTGGCCACCAAGACTAGATTAATTCATGCCATCATATTCCCTATTACTATGTATGGGTGTGAAAGCTGGACAGTGAAGAAAGCTGATAGGAAGAAAATAGATTCCTTTGAAATGTGGTGTTGGAGGAGAGTGTTACGGATTCCGTGGACTGCCAAAAAAACAAATCAGTGGGTTATAGATCAAATCAAGCCTGAACTGACCCTAGAAGCTAAAATGACTAAACTGAGGCTGTCGTATTTTGGTCACGTCATGAGACGACAAGAGTCACTGGAAAAGACCGTCATGATAGGAAAAGTTGAGGGCAGCAGGAAAAGAGGAAGACCCAACAAGAGATGGATTGACTCAATAAAGGAAGCCACAGCCTTCAATTTGCAAGATCTGAGCAAGGCTGTCAAAGATAGGACATTTTGGAGGACTTTCATTCATAGGGTCGCCATGAGTCGGAAGCGACTTGACGGCACTTAACACACACACACTATGTACGCATATAGGACTGTATATGCGTTTTTGTATACTTTAGGCTGATGAAGCCTTAAGGTGAAACACACAGAATACCATGGATCTGTGTTCCTGATCCGGTTCTGAACATCATTGATTTACTTTTGGTCCCCACCGGACATTTGGCATTACTCTTTTAAGGGAATTTCAAGAAATGGAAGAAGCTTGGTGTTTAATATTGATTCTACGGACAAGACAAGTAACTTTACCTTGGAAAGCTTGATGAACTATACTAGCGCCTATCTGGTGGTGACTTTTTCTTGTATATATTGTGCATAGTACATATTCATTGTTCAGGAAACAAACTTCAGCCTCCTGTTTGAGTGTGATTTGTGCAGAGTTGTTTTATACGTATAATCCTATGTTGCAGAGAAGTGCCTCTCTCTCCCTTTTAACTTTAATTGCTGTTAGGTACTTGAATCAATTATCACTAACATGTCCCCAATTCTTCCTGGGTAAGAATTCTCTCCAATGTATAATATTCCGATTGGAGTTGTGTACATCCTGGTATGAAAATTATATGTATGTTCTTTTTGCTGATTTTCTGTGAGTATGTTCTAGATATTGAGTTTGGGAGCATACATTAGATACCCGAATGGTTATTTATTATCATTATGGAATTGCTATGAGAATGCAACAATTTTTGTCTTTGCCATCGAGTCACAGCTGACTTATGGCAACCCCTGGTGGGGTTTTCAAGACAGGAAATGATCAGAGATGGTTTGCCTCTGTGCCGCGATCCTGGTATTCCTTGGAGGTCTCCCATCCAAGTACTTACCAAGGCCAACCCTGCATAGCTTTCAAGATTTGATGAGATTGGGCTATCTTGGACAATCTAGGTCAGGGTATGTAACACTTACTGAATTAATATAAAGCATGTATAAAATATGTATCCAAGTGTGTATCCACACAATTTAGGTATTTAGTATATGTTTTATCCTATCCTTTCTCCAAGGGTAAGGTTGCCAGGTCCCACTTTGCCACCGGTGGGAGATTTTTGGGGCGAAGCCTAAGGAGGGCAGGGTTTGGGGAGGGGAGGGACTTCAATGCCGTAGAGTCCAATTGTCAAAGCGGCCATTTTCTCCAGGGGAACTGATCTCTATCGGCTGGAGGTCGGTTGTAATAGCAGGAGATCTCCAGCTAGTACCTGGAGATCGGCGACCCTATCCAAGGGGCTCTGGGTGGTATACATTAGGGTTGCCAACGATGGCTTGAGAAATTCATGGAAAGTTGGGCATGGAGCCTGGGGAGGGCAGCGTTTGTGGAGGAGAGGGAGCTCAACAGGGATGTGACGTCATAGAATACACCCTTCAAAGCATCCATTTCCCCAGGGGAGCTGTAGTCTGAGGATCCGCTGTAATTCCAGGAGATCTACAGGCTAAGGCTGAGGTTGAGGCTGTCCTGATGATTCATGGAAGTTGTGTGGGTGTGATGGGCCTTTTTAGCTGTGGCCCCAGCCTTATGGAATTCGTTACTAAAAGAGATTTCCATAGGTATCCCTTACTTACAAGATATGATGAGTGAAACTATATGTATTTATTCATGTATTTGTCCGTTTATGTGTAAAGTGAGGGATGAAGTAGTCTTAATTTTTTTTACCCGAAAACAGTGCCCGGGGGAAGGAAGCTTATCCTTATTCCTCCCTACCTCAGGCTCTTTCATTTGTTAAGGCTTCTAAGCATATTTTATTTGAACTTTATCTCCCGTAGTTTGCGGATTGTAATTTCGCATATGTGTTTTTCATTAGCCCATCTAAACCCACCGAGGAAAATCCCGGCATTTGATTTGTTTTACAAGCTCGCGACGTGGAATAGCCTTCCACGTCACAGGACTGTCCTTCCAAAAATGAGAGCGTTAGCTCGCAGATTTCTGCAACCAACCTCCTCCCTCATCTTTTTTTTCCCTCTACCGAACAAGCAGGTTGTGATTTCCTGTGTGTGTCAGTGAAGGAAACCAGGCTCTGTGTGAAAAGACAAATCTCTCTGTAGCTTGGTGCATCTGACCTTTTTGAAAACTGATTTCCTCAATTTCCTGATCCCGGCACTGAGGAAGTCTTCCCAATAGAACAAACCTCCACAGCGGCAAAAACGGGTTCATTAATAATTCAAATTGCCTGATTTAAGGCAGCCAGCCCATTCGTTATGCCATTTTTGAATTAGTATAATCTTATTTCCTTTGTTACATTCCCTTTGTTACATTCTATTTTGTCACTGCGCCGGTCTTAATACATTCCCCATTTCCATCACCCTTGGTCTCTTTTTCTCTCTTTGGGAGGTAGTGACTCAAACTCCTGTTCGGTGGTTATGTTTTTGGAGCCGTCTGCCTTGTGTGCTGGGTTTCCAGTTGTGTGTACCAAAGTTGGAAAATATGTGTGTTGCCCTCGTCACACAAAATGGTGACTGCGTGTATCGAGAGGATTGTGCATAGCGCACTCCCTGGTATGTGGGGCTGAAGCACCAAAATTGAATTGACATCATGAAATGGTGGGTTATTACTACACCAGCATGGTGTGGTGGTTCAGAGCGGTGGTTTGGAGCGGTGGACTCTGATCTGGAGAACCGGGTTTGATTCCCCACACCTCCACATGAGCGGCGGAGGCTAGTATGGTGACCTGGATTTGTTTCCCCACTCCTACACATGAAGCCAGCTGGGTGACCTTGGGCTAGTCACAGCTCTCTCAGCCCCACCTACCTCACAGAGTGTCTGTTGTGAGGAGGGGAAGGTGACTGTAAGCCGGTTTGATTCTGCCTTAAGTGGTAGAGAAAGTCGGCATATAAAAAACAACTCTTCTTCTTCTGGCGTAGGCTAGCCAGTCCAGTGGCAAAGGATTACAGTGGCACAGCGGAGTGGATATCAGCCGTAACTTCTGAAACAAAGTTAGGAACTGTGGCTTTGGAAAGCTGCTGAGAAATTTTTGGAGATCTTTAGCTCGTTTCCAGAACTATGGTTCTGCTGGAGTTTTACCTTTAGGAGCAGTTCAACTAGGTCAAAAGCAGTGACAGTTCAACTAGGTCAAAAGCAGTCTAAGTGTACCATAGCCCTGTGTGCACGACACAGCTGACATAGGTTGTTTATGCATGGGAGTTTTACCTGAGGTTCGTTGCTCGCTGGACCCACACTTTCCTGTTGGGAATCTATGCACCAGCAGTCTCCAAGTTCAATTCAGGAAATATGTGAATCCCCTCCCCTTGAAATGCGGTTTCGTAATTGGCTGTAGTGAGAGGAAAGTTCCCTCGCCCCCAACCCAATTGCTGCATAAAAAAAAACATTTTAGGAACATAAAACAAAAAAACGGAGCAATCTGAAAAGAAGGGTAGGGGGAGAAATCCAAGCCTCGGTTTTAAAAAGCCTTTCTGCTGCTCAGAAAGAACTCAGAGGAAGCAGGAACTATTTGAATCCCCACCTATGGACATGCTGCTTTGTAGTTGGCTGTGAGCGAAACTAAGCTTGCGTGTCCCGCACTTTGCTTTGTGCATGGAGATTTACCTGAGCTCTGCTCAGGGGAGAGGGAAGAATCAGCTTAACAGAGTCATTACATGAAGGGAAGAGGATTGACACTCCACCCAATGTAAATTGCTATCTGTATAGTGCATTTGCACCCCCATGAGGCAAATAACAATGGGGAGGGATTCGATTGGGGAAAATGACAGGAGACAGTTGGTTAACTAGGGTATCTACAGGACTGCTTTCTCCCACAAGAACTTTCCTGATTGTAATGTGCTTCATAAGAGATCCTGATCTGTGGGCCCCTATCGTGAAGGTGACTTGGGTGGTCATTCAGGATAGGGTCTTTTCTGCTGTGGCACCCTGACTTTGGAATTACCTCCCTGCAACTGTATGCCTGGCACTGCACTTGGGGGTCAAGACTTGGACCATTTATGCATGGGAGGTTTTGCCTTGGATTTGCCGCTTTCTAGATGCACATTTCCCCCATCTGAATTCTCAAAACTCTGCATGGGGATTTATTTTTGAGCTTTGAGAATTTGGATGGGGAAAAATGTGCATCTGCAGAGCAGCAAATCCAAGGCAAAACCTCCCATGCATAATAACTCTTGGTTATTTGCCCTTGTGATTTCGCAATGACTGGGTAGGATTTCGCAGATCCGTTCCAGTAGTGGAAATTATTTCCTCTGGTGGAAAGCTCCTTTTGCTGGAGGGAAGTAGCTGAGCCAGCAGAACAGATCTACCGGATCCAGCCCTTTGTGTAGTTCTTGTCAAGGTACTGCTGATTATTTCTCTTAGGATCGCTACTGTGTTTCCTTTGCTTTGATTGTGATGACAGAATCCTCTTTTTTGGTCATCACTTTATTTTTCTATTCTAGAGCTGGCTTGTTCATATCTTCTTTTTTATTGTATTGTATAGATTTATTACATTTGTAGTCAGGTTTCATTATTCTTGGACACCGCGATGGCCCTTTTTCCATTAAGGTATGCAGAGTAAGTTTATTAAATAAATGAATATGTACAGAACCCCCCCCCCCCGGTGCCATCATCCCAATACCATTCTTGCATACACCCTACTCTGAAATAGGGTTGCCAATCTCCAGGTTCACCTTGTTTGTAAATGTTCTTCGCTTCAGTACCTGGTGGTTGGCAACCCTAGAGATCACAAGGTTGCAACAGCTGCAATCCTAAGAATATGTTCCTGTGAATAAGACCCTCTGAATAAAATGAGACTGTGTTCCAACAGTATTGCTTAGTATTGCTCCCAACAACTATAGCTATCAAGTATGTATTTATCCCACCAAGGAGCTCAGGATGTGAGTGTCCCTTTCCCATTTTAGGCTGAGACAGAATTATTGGTCCAAGATCACCGTGATCTTCATAACTGAGTGGAGCTTGAACCCAAGTATCCCAGTTCTCAGCCTTAACAGGACACCACAGAAGCTCTGAACCAGCACACACACGTTTTTTGCCCAGTCGCATTAACAAATGCAACCATTTGTTTGACAGAGCTAATACCCAAATGAGCCTGTGAAAACATTGTGCCAAAGGTCAGCATATAGCATAAGCCAGGAGTTGTGCAGCCAGAAATAATGAATAATGCATGCTAAGACTGCCTGATTTCGTTGTTTTAGTGAATCGACTAAAGCCTGAATTGAATGGTTAGTGAGAGCAAATTTTAAATGGCAGTGTGTGAGTTAATTTTTGTTTCCTTAAATTATTTTTCCCCCTTTGAAACTCTTTGGTACTTGGTGTGTTACTGTCATGGGGAATAAGAGAGATGCTTTGATAAGGGGCTTTCCTTTAGTCAATGGATTTTAATTAGGTTAAACCGTGAGATCATGCAGTTCATTCAATAGGGCTCATATATTGCATTGTTTTTTTTGTAACATTCACATTCATGTAGATTGTATCAATTGATTAGTTGATTGGTTTAAAAGAGGACAAGTATTAATCATCTCAAATTTGGTAAGCATTAGAGAGAACTAATGAACTTTAATTATGTTTTGTGGTGTGTTATTTAAGTTTGTTTTTCTATAAATATATTCTGTGTCCCCCACCCCTCTCTTTTTCAAGATTTACAACCTGCTCCATCCAAGGGCATTAAGCAAGATCCATAAATACTTGCTATTTAATGGACTCTAGAAGAGAGCAAGGGTGGCTTAGTGGTTAAGATGTTGGACTAGGATCTGAGAAACCCAGGTTCGAAGCCCAACTCTGCCATGGAAACTTGCTGGGTGACCTTGGGCCAGACACACACACTCAGCCTAGACCCTGGCAAGTATTTGGATGGGAGACCTCCAAGGAATACCGGGGGTGTGATGCAGAGGCAGGCAATGGCAAACCACCTCTGAACGTCTTTTGCCTTGAAAAGCCCACCAGGGATTGCCATAAGTCAGCTGTGACTTGATGGCAAAAAATATTCAAATGCAGGTTTGGGAGCTTGTCACTCTCTCAGCTTAATGCATTTCAGAAGAGGTGTGTGTGTGTGTGTGTGTGTGTGTGTGTGTGTGTGTGTTAAGTGCTGTCAAGTCGCTTCCGACTCATGGTGACCCAATGAATCAATGTTCTCCAAAATGTCCTATCTTTGACAGCCTTGCTCAGGTCTTGCAAATCGAGGGCTGTGGCTTCCTTTATTGAGTCAATCCATCTTGTTGGGTCTTCCTCTTTTCCTGCTGCCCTCAACTTTTCCTAGCATGACTGTCTTTTCTAGTGACTCTTGCCTTCTCATAATGTGACCAAAATACGATAGCCTCAGTTTAGTCATTTTAGCTTCTAGGGTCAGTTCAGGCTCGATTTGATCTATAACCCACTGATTTGTTTTTTTGGCAGTCCATGCTATCCGTAACACTCTCCTCCAACACCACATTTCTTCCTGTCAGCTTTCTTCATTGTCAGCTTTCTTCATTGTCAGAAGAGGTACAAGAATATAAAATGAGAGAGGAATAACATACACCAGTTTGAGTCCCTCGCAATAAAGGCAGTGGGGAGGGGGGAGTATAATAGATGCAAGACCCTGCCCGATTTGAATAGAAACTTCTTTTATCAAAAGCCTGTACATCTGCTTCTAAAACTAAATTATAAATAACCCCAGCCAGGTCTTTAACCTTTCAACAGCTGGTTAAAGCGTCAAACGTATGCCTTGAAAACTCTATGGGGTCACTATGAGTCAGCTGTGACTTGATGGCAAAAAATAAAATAAAAATAAGTGCTACTTTTCCTTACCTCAAAAACCATATGATGAGGCATTGATTCATAGGGTTGCCATGTGTCGGAAGTGACTTGACGGCACTTAGCACACACACACACACACACACACACAGAGAGAGAGAGAGAGAAGGCTATGTATTAAAAAAAATTAAAATTAACACTACTCCCTGCTCTTAATCCTCAAGGTAGGTTATTAACTTGCCCTTTTCTTTTATGTTTATGTTTTCAAAAGGTCAGGGCGGTGGAAAGTGCTTTTCTTCTCTCTGTGCCATACCTGCTATTAGGTTAACTGCGGCTTGGCGTTTTTTCTTCCAATATTGAGTTGCTTTCATTACTCAGACCTTAATTACATTGATCTCGTTTTCACATACTTGTCATTCAAAGTGCTTAGCAATTAGACGAGTGGTGACTCAGGCAGGTAATCTTTGCTGTGCCGGAGGGAACGCAGGTAGAAATCGTCTGTCTCCGAGGATGAACATTTTCAGGAGGAGGTGCAGATAAGAACATAAGAAGAGCCTTGCTGAGTCAGACCAGGGTGTGTCTAGTTCAGTGGTCTTCAGACCATGGTTAAGGACCCCCAGGTGACTCACAGAGCCCCACATTCTGCATCACAAAGCCCTATACAGGTGTCTTTTTTTGTCGCCTTTTGGAAACATCTATCTATCTATCTATCTATCTATCTATCTATCTATCTATCTATCTATCTATCTATCTATCTATCTATCTATCTATCACATTTTTACCCCACCCTCCCCAACCCAAAAGTCGGGCTCAGAGTGGCTTACATGATCCAAAATTTAATAAAAACAATAAAACATTTTAAAATACATTTTAAAATACAGTTTAAAATAGCCCAGATCAATCTGATTAGGACAATAATGTCCCCCCCGATGGCGCTAAAATCCAATAAAAAACCGTCTGCAGCCGGCAGATGAATCTGACCACCCACAAGATGATATAAGCGAGGGTGGCGCTCAGCAGCGGGGAAGCGGGAAGGATTAGGGAGGCCAGTATTTATGAGAACCATCGCTGGCCTCAACCATAAGCCCGGCGGAATAGCTCCGTCTTGCAGAACCTGCGGAATCCCTGAAAATCCCGCAGGGCCCTGGTCTTACTAGGGAGGTTATTCCACTTGTTGCTAGTGCGCATGTGTGCTGTTCCTCCTGTTTCGGTTTGTTTGCATACTGAGAGGTGTGGCTGGATGGTACAGTGAGGTCACTCAATGGTGGAGAGGATTACTTTTGAATGCGGGCAGGTCTGGAGACTCAGGCTCCTCCTTTTTCTGTTGTGTGACTGATGTCATGTGACTTCACATTATGTGCTGAGCGGGACACATTGCTGCAGCCTGAAGACTGAAGTTGAGTTGAAAGGTTGAAGACAGCTGGTCTCATCCAACTTCCTGTTTTCAATCATAGCCAACCCAAAGCTTTTGGGAAGTCCATTAAGACTCTTTGTCAATGTTTTTAATGCTCTTCTGGGTTTTTAATGCTGGGTTTTACTAATCTCTTATGGCGTTTCATGTTTTTATTATGGCTTATTTTGTAAGGCACCTTGGGCAGGTTCCCTGGAGAGGTGGCATAGAAATTTCCTAAAGGAATAAATGCAACAGGCTTCCTGCACTGTTTGCCTGCGGACAACTGGAAACGTGTGGTCATGATCCAAAGTGACCAGTGGCCATTAGCATCACAAAAGATTACTTAGACGAACACCAAAGGTTAGGATTTTATTGAAATACAGCATTTAGTGATGACTGATTCGTATGATTTGCAAGTGATCTAATTGTCTACTTAAATAATTGCCTGCTGAGCAGAGCAGTTGCGCGGCAAGGAAGTGAGGTGGAAGAACTCAATTTGGCTTCATGGATATGCGCACGCGCAAAAATCCGGTCGCACTGCACTGCACGGTTAGTAAGGAAGGCAACCTGTCAAACAGTGACGAACAGATCGACGAATTATTAAACCGATCATTGAAAAATCAGGTCTCTGCTCACAACTGACAAGCAGTAGTCGAGCTCAACCAGCAGGTGTTTGAGCATCCCTAGTCTGCACAGGCACAGGGAAAAAGACTCTTCTGACTAGTTTCTCCACTTTGATCTTGGTTATGTTTGAATTGTTGTCCAGTCTCTTGATAATGGTGTGCTTGACAGAACCTCTTTTAAAGCACACACACATACCCCCCTGCCAACTTTCAAAATACTCCCAATCCTCACCAAGCGCTAGACTGCAAACAAACACTATGGATTTGAGAGTACCTGATCTTGGAGCACACAAGAAAGAATCAGATGACTTGCTTAAAAAAAAAAAAAGGAAAGCCAGCCATTCACAGAGACAGCAGTTACCATGCCAACCCTGTTCCCTGGGGTACAGCAAAGGAGAGACAAATGCCCTGAAATTAAAAACTAAGCGAGCTCAGGATGGGAAGGCTTTTCAGTAAGGGGGTGTGTACTGTATGCAACACCTCGCATTGATTTTTATAACCCTGGGATTTGCATATTAGTGTTCAAAGGTAATTGTGCACTTGGCATTTCATCCTTCACCGCCCCATAATCCTTCAGTGTTTTTTTAAAAATATACAATATGAGAGTGTGCAATGACTGTCAAGCGGCAGGGCAAAGCATCTTCTTTTAGTGCCAAGATATTAAAGAACAGCTGCCTAAAATGCCCAACTCTCACTCTCTGGACTGTATCACTTCAGATAACAGTTAGGCTTGCCTACTTCAGTTTGGGAGATTCCTGAAGATTTGGGGGTGGTTTGTACATACAAAAGTAAGTCAAAATACAGAATTTTTAAAGTATACATCCATTCTGTTTGGTCATTCAGTCCATAAGGTGTTAATGTATTAAGGGTAAAGATCCAAAATGTCTCTCTGCACTTCAATCTTTGAATGATGTCTGTATTTGAAGGAAGGACCTTTTCCAGAACCCAGAACTGCAGCTCTTTGTCTGTGTGTTTCAATTGTTTGAAGCAGTCTACTAGTGGAGATTTCTGTTGTAATCATCTGGTGCAGCTTCTGTGTTCAGCAGTACTGATCTTGATAGCCCGAGCCATATAACCAATATAAATAAGTTTACAGGGGCATTTCATCCCATATACAACACCCTTAGAGTTACAATTGACAAATGATCTAATAGAAAAACCTCTTTTATTGTATGTATCCTGGAAGTTATCTGTACGTAAACATAGATTGCATAGTGAGCAATTGCCACAAGGATAGTTCCCAGTAGGTCTCCTCTAGCCATCTACACCCAAGGAAATCCTTGGGATTGGATCCAGTTTACCTCTAATCAGCATGTCCTTCAAATTTTTGGATCTTTTTTGAGTGAAGAGGAGGTTTTCTTTGCAGATAGGAATATTAGCATGGAGATGCCAATTTGGGGGTGTGTGTGCCTGGGAAGAGTTGAGTTTGGGGAGAGGAAGGAACTTGGTGCCAATGTGATGCTATATAAAATCTACCCTGCAAAGCTGCAAT
Organism: Euleptes europaea; assembly: GCF_029931775.1. NCBI lineage: Eukaryota > Metazoa > Chordata > Lepidosauria > Squamata > Sphaerodactylidae > Euleptes > Euleptes europaea. Next base: position 25,417,939 of record NC_079328.1, on the reverse strand, counting down.
TTCCTCCTGGGAATTGGTTGTAATTCCAGCAGAACTGCATCTGGAGGTTGGCAAGCTTAATTGCCTTTGAGGGTTCACACGTTTGACTAAAAGTTCTTATGGGCAAAGATAATTTCTTTCACATAAAGAGCTGTGATGCCAGGGAAAGGGCATGCTAGGTTCTTCTTTCCCCTGATATACTAGTTTTCTAAGTA